>NC_056541.1:20726012-21352262 GCF_910596095.1 Thunnus maccoyii
TACACTTTGCAGTAAGGGAGGGGAAAGGAGAATGTTCACAGGCACATAGACCTTTTTGTACACGATGATCATACATCTTGGGCAGTGAAAAAAGTTTAAAACATTGATTAAAAACAAGCTTATTTTAGCTTTCTGTACCAACTAACATCTCATATCACACTGAGATCACAGTTTATCCGGATGACATTTAAGTATGAGTGACCAAAGTGACTTTATAAGCTTGTGTCGTACAGTTTACCGCTCATCTGTCTTTGATTCTTCTCTTACTTTGATAATTTAAGTCCGGAGAATGTTGGCAGCAGGAATTTAGATGTGCATTTGTTTAGCAAATGTGGCGCAAACTGATAAATCATACTGATCAAGGTTTAAAGTACTAGACTTGAGAGAGGCCCCGGCAAACAAAACCAACCAATCATATGGCTACAGGCTCAGTGTCCCATTTTGTTAAACAACATGGTCACATAATGTGTTTGTGTAGTTAACAGAAAGTAAAATTATCCAAAAAAACAACAAAAAAAACCAAGGGTTAACCTTTGCACATAGCTTTTTTTTTAATCCTGACTGCCCTCAGCAAAGTGGCTGATCTGATATGATTTAAGCCTTGAACACAGCTCCTTCTTTTACTCAATAACCATTCAATGTGAAAATGCAAACACATATTTCAGGTTGAGCTGAGGACTTTCTGTAAATGATGTTTATAGACTGAAAAATGCTGACTTTGATCTGCACTTCATTTGCCTCAGCAGGCCTTGAAAACACATGATACAGCGTGAAAAGATGTTACTTGGGGTTAAATTTGATCTGTGTTATAAATCTGTCGTGTATTGTATTGAGGAAGAAAAAAAGCCATCTAAACAGACAGAACTGATACAAATAATCATAAGCGTTGTGTGTTTAAATTTGTGGAAAATAACATGTGCCATGGTAATACAGCAGACTGTAACTGACAGCGACATGGTAATCAAACAGGTATTTGCTGACCCCCGGAGGAAGAGAGGTCAAACAAATCTTAGCACCTCCCCTGAAATATACTGGATTTATGACCTGACCACATTTTATAATAGATCACTGAACTCTATGCACTTGATCAATGCTTGCACTATCACTGGTTGCACTTTATTGCTTACCAAATTTCCTAATCTTGTAAATATTTTTTGTATCATGAAATCCAATAAAAGATCTTTAAAAAAAAGATTTTACATTTCAACATCTGTGGCTGAACATCAAGATAGAAATAATAATAAAAAAAAAAGCTCAGACGGCAGGACAACTGATTCCCAGACCCATAATATAAAACATAAAACACAGTGTAAGTGGTGGTCTTAAAAGATCTAGACAACCACAATGTTGAAAAGACTTCACGCATATCTGCACAAGCCTCAAATAAACCTTATGGTAATATGATTGTGGCGTCTCTCCAATTCTCTTCCAGTAATGGATTAAGAAATTTGTCAAGAAAAGACAACAGATGTTCCATGTGACAAACCAGTTATATTAAATTTTTTACCATCAATCAAAAAGTGTCTTTAAATCCTTGAGAATTTAAACTTTAGGATAAATAGGATACTGGCCTTTTGTTTTTGGGCATGAAATCCGTGATATGACATCAGTCTGTGACTGGAGCGTGTGCACAGTCTCTCTCACGCACACACACACACACACGTACGCACACACAGACACGCACACACACACTGTACACAAATATACCAGGGTTCAACCTCCAAGTGGTTTACATTTTGGTTCCTTTGTACAGTCTCATAGTTACAGAGGAAGAACTGATGAATGTAGCAGAGTCATCACTTAGAACGGGAGAAGAAACAGGTGAGAAGAGACATGGACAGAAACCATGGAGGGGAGGTGTGTGTGTGTGTGTGTGCGAGAGATGGGGGGGAGGGCGGGGGGTTAGTAGAAGGACGGAGGCTGGGGCAGCTGTCCCGACTGGGCAGGTGGTGGTGGTGGTGGTGGTGGAGGAAGAGTCACTGGCCTACATGACATCACATCCTGTCTCTGCTTTTTACCAATCCACACCAGCTTACTGAGCGACTGACCAACCCACTTCCAGAGCCTTCACACGCTCATCGTCATGTTTGGAGAATACTGCAGAGAGACAGAGAGAGATGTGCGTGTGTGAGAGAGAAGCATTTTCTTTTAGTTGTACATCAGTATCCTCAATTAGAAATACCAAATTGCAAGGGATAAATAAGAAACGCTCTCAAGCATTAAAAGTTTTACCCTGTGGTGAACCTATTTTTGAGATCCTTCTAATAATTTCATGCAGATGATGACTCACACTTTCATTCTGAAAAGGGTTAAGGAAGTTTCCACCCATCTCTCCATCCTCTCTTGGGGTTCCCGGCTGGTTACTCATACTTAGGTTACCAGGAGAGTTCTGCACGAAGGTGAACACAGTAAGACGTAGCATAAACAGTGCTTGTGTATATACATGTCTAAATTACAGGAATATTTTCTCTTACCTTGGGGAGACTGTCCATATCACCAGACCCTGAGAAGAACAAGTACATAAATAACACAAATCATCATAATCAATCAAACACTCACTGTACAGTCACTTCATTTTGCATACATTATCTTACAAATTAGGTAAAAAGATACACAGTCCAACACAGATATTCAGTGTCAATGCAGCAAACGTAAGCTGCTTGTTCCTGTACCTAATGATCCATTCATGTGATGAGGCTCCATTCCAGCCATTCCCCCCAAAGGACCATCGCCACCTGCACCCATAGGGAACTGACGAGAACATAAACAGGAGACGATGATAGACAGGGAACAAAATCCAACATTAAAGAATAAAATACATACAGAACAGTGCAAAACACAAATGATTTACAATCAATGATACAATAAAAGTGCCATAAAACAAAAGCAAAAAGCACCAGATCACTCACGACCACATGACTCCTCTTAAAAAACTGTTTGAATTTGAGTTTAAAATTATCTCAGTCACGGTTCATTTTGAGTTCTGTGAGTAAGGAGCTCCACATGTTGATCCCCTGAACAGTAAGTACACTAAGACACAGTGATGTACAGACAGAAGAAAAGATAATGCCTCACGTTTGGTCGGCTTCCTCCTGGAGGAACTGTGTTTATCATAGTGTACATGTTGTCGCCGGAGTTAGTTGAATCTGACAAAAAAAATGGGAAAACAGAATAAGAGGACAAAAGAGCATAAATGTATGTATGTATACACACACACACACACACACACACACTTTACCTGCTGGACTTGGCATTATTGGGGTCCCGGGTGGCCCCCCGCCTCCCGGAGGTCCCTGAAATTACAGTTTGGCTATTGTAAGATTTATTCATGAACGAATTAACTAAAGCCTGTTCAGCTGGTGACCAGAAAAAGTCTAAACTCAAACATACATACCACATAACTTCCTGGAGATGCAGAAGAATAAGGGGTCTACAAAAATACAGAATGAAAATATTAAAAGAAACAAAATAACTGTTAAAACTTTCTGTCGGTTGTGTTTTGTTAGAGCACTTACAGAATTGGAGTTTGGAGGATTTGGCCAGGGTCTACCCCCACCAGGTCCCCTGAAATACACACACACAAACACACACTTTAGTTTTCTGCTTTTGGTGAGTTTCTTTGTTTCCAGTTCATTTGGGCTGAGTTGGCAACAACAAGGTCTTCTGTTGCCAGAGAGAGGTGATGGGAACAACAAGTAAAAAAAAAACCCACACACCAAAAAAAAACCCACAAATAAAAACACAAAAAGAAGACAAAAAAAGAGGAAAGCTGGCACCCAGCTCCACTTTCAGATCCCCAAGAGCTAAGAACACACAGTAGAGTTGGAATTAAAAGGGACATAAAGGAATAGCTGACTGCATCTACTGTAGTGAGAGATTAAGGACATTTGCTGTTGATTGTTGTCTTTCTGAGTGAAGGAGATGTGGGATGTGCATTTACATTTTAAGAGAGAGACAGAGGAGGGAAAAGGAATATTTCTCTTCTTTTTTTTCCATTTTATCTGCACAAGTAGCCCTGTGCTAGTCACTGTATGCCTGCATGTGTATGTGTGTGTAGAATACAGTAGGTAGAAACCACTCACATGTTCATGCCAGGCATCCCAGGACCAACCAGTGCATTCAGCGGTGGCCTCATCCCACCTCCGTAGCCCTGGAAAAAAAAAAAAAAAAGCCAAAATGCTCTCGGTTATGTCAACAAGAGAGTAACTATCCACACATATCCACACAAATCATTTGCTCCTGTACCTGGGGCCCTAGTGGTACCATGCCTCTGGGTGGAGTCATCCGCTGCATTGGTCCTCCCATATTTGGATGTCCTGAAATACAGACAAACAGTCATATCGCAATCAGCTATTGGTTTCCAGGATAGTGTAGAGTGTATTCTCTCACTGTGATTTATTACTGGGAAACTGTTATTTGATCACATGTGGCCTGTCTATTATCGTGAAACAACTTTTGTCACTGCCTGCTGAACTCTCTCTTCAAACAAGCACATTCGCTTTGTGTATTTTTGTGTATTACACCCTTTAGTAAGACACTGTAGTCTTTCAAAAGCCCAGGAGGAGATCAATTTCAGTTGCCTCAATTACACAATTTCTTCCGTCTTTCCTTCTAATGTCTAATTGAACAGTAACTGAACATCCTGAGTCTTTCATGCACAATTTATATGATGTCTGGAGGAGTGACTAGTTTGTGTAAATGTGGGTGTACGGATTATGACTATTTTAAAAAAAAGTATTATCAACAAATACCATGAAGAGATAAAACCAATAATGGATTTATCCTGCTAACAAGTACTGTCTGCTTCTTCTTATATCTCATCAAAATAGCAAAGTCGTGTATAAAACGTCGTCCCAGTGCATGCTCAGGGACCTCTGCTGTGACTCTCCAGAGACAGAAAAAATACAGTTGTTGAATTGTTTCAGCAGCCATATTAATAGTGATGAAGGAATATGTCAGCCAGTGCAATTGCACGGCTCTTTTAATGTGTTTTTTATAGTTTCTAGATATCATCATGAGCTCTAATAGGCTGAGACAGAAAAAACTTGTTTGTTAGTTTTCATCTCTCTAAGGGTATATTATGATATCAAAACATAATATAATGCCAGAGCTATCTTTCATTGAAGCAGATGCTGACTGAGCACATAAAGCGTGCTGTATTTTCCCTGTGTTTGTGTGCACCACCAGTGTGTCTGCAGTATGTGTACCTTGCTGTCTTGTGGGGTCCATTCCACTGGGCAACATGGGCTGGCTACCTGGGACGCCTCCAAGTCCCTACAGAGAGGAGAGGATCCATCATCAGAATTATCCTCAGTGTCACACAGATACTGCCCGTTTCCACTCTCCACAGTTATGTCTTCTGCCTGTAGGTGTCAGTGTGGCTCTTACCTGATTGGGTAATCTGAGGGGTGGTCTGGGTCCTCCAGGGTATCGAGGTGACATAAATGGCTGAAAAAAAAACCCCAAAACAAACAAAAAAAACAAGCATAAATGCAGGTTGAATCAATCAGGGTTAGAAATACTGTGTGCACAATCTATCACATGCATGACAAAGACAGAGCCTCTAAAAACTTGCTCTTGTCATTCTACCAAAGGCTTCCATAACAAAGTACTACATCATGTTTTACTGAGAGGGGATTATCTTTACAGGAAATGTATTCAAATAGTATCTACATACTTTATATACTCTGTATATAAAAAAGCAAATGTTCCACCTGTCAACCTCTGCAGAAATATATGTAATATAGGCTTATCTACAGTGCTGGTATTTTTTCATTCTCCAAAACAGGAAACCAACCAGGACTACTGTGTGTGTGTCTTTTATTGAGTTCTGGGCTCATTTTTCTTTAACAACAGTTCCATGACAGCAGAGCGGTGGAAGTCAACCACATTTTCATTGGACTGGATTTATGGAAAAAAGAATGAGAGAATAAAGGATGAGGTTTGTTGATAATGATGTCAGTCTGTGTGTTAACAGTGCAGAGTGTTGGCAGTATGTGTCAGTAGCTCTTCTGTTGCTGCGAGTGTGTTTCCACTTGTCCTCCCCGCAAGACAGTAGCAATGCTGTTGCCATGTCTGCTAAAATGATGCCACCGTGGTAAGAAGAGCCAGACTGTAGTTTTATGACATGCCACTAGAGAGCAATAGTTCACTTGTTTTGATCAGGGTCTTTTCTTTAATTACCCCTCTTCTCATCTCCCAGATGTGCTGAAAATCCATTTAAGGCAAACAGCTACAGTATTTTAGGTCTATTTAAGTACTATGCTGTGATGATTTAAACTCTTGTTCTCATATTAACAAATGCAAACAATTGAAGAAAGAGGGTTTGGGAATGAGTGAGTCAGTAAATGACTAATCTTGTAATTTGGATGAATGAATAAAATAAATAATGTTTAAAGCTAGTAAAAACCTGTGGATATATCTTTGCAGGCTTTGGATGTGCATTGTCTGTGACCTGAATTTATTTTGTGCAAATATTCTCTGATCCAGTCCACATGTGAAGAATTTATCTGGGACCTGAATCAAGAACTGGGATTCTGGTAGTTGTTGTGTTTTTTTTTTTTTTAACCTGTAAGTCTTGACAGGACCTTGTCTTCAAAGAACAATTGATCTTCAGAAGGAGATGGAAAGGGCTGTTTCGGACTCAAGTTTGAGTTTTTTGAAAGCGGAGCTGAGAAATGCCTATGAAGGTTATTGATCTGTGTGTCAGATGCGAGTGTCTGAGTTTGAGTGATAATGACAGTTAATCAATGTACAACTGGCAGAGTCCTTGTGATGGAGAACAGAGAATAATCTCTGGCGAAGTTTTCTTCTGAGAGATTTATTTCTCCTGTCAGACTCTTTTTCTATCAGATTTGAGAAAATGGTGCAACCACACACATAGATATATGCAGATTATAGACACATGTAAAAGGTAGCCGTACATTAATAAATACAGTTAGGCTTGAGTGAGTGAGTTCTTTGAGGAGCAACTTCAAGAGTCCAATACTCTTATATATGAAAAAAGAGAAACACACCAACCCCCTGGGATGAAATATGGGCTATAATTTACCTAGTGTCCCGTTTATCAAATACTATACGCGTGAGTGGCCTAAAGACCCAAAGACTCTCTTTCTGTTTGTGTGTGTGTGTGTGTGTGTGTGTGTGTGTGTCTGCGTGCACTTTATACCTGAAAGAATCCTGGAGGGACTGGCCCCACTGGCATGCCCTCTCCTGGGGGAAGGTTCCCAAGGACGGGGCTAGGAGCTGCTGCAGCACTCTGAAAGATGCAACACACACACACACACACACACACACACACACACACACACACACACACACACACACACACACACAGACAGAGACAAAGACAGAGAGAGAGAGAGAGTAAATCTAACAACTCAAAATAGTCTGCAGAAACTTCAACACATCTTTGCTCAGCAGTGAAAGTAACTAAGTACATGTGTTCTAGTACTGTACTATCCTGTGCTGAACTTAAGCACAAATTTGAGGTACTTGAGTATTTCCATTTCATGCTACTTCATACTTCCACAAAAATCCAGAGAGAAATATTATACTCCACTACATCTATTTGTGGTGTGTAGTCCTGGTAACACGCACACACACACACACACAAACAAAAAGAGCAATTCAAGGGTCTTCCCCCATCTCTTCCTTGCTGTCTCTCTCTCAGTGGGATATTTCCTCTTTCTGCAGATGCCCTGCCATGCTGGCCCAGTCCAGGTTTATTTTTATACCTTGTGTTTTTTGTTGTGCTTGTTCCAGACGGACGGCGCTGGTGCATTTCAGTACTGCCTCTGTCTGCTTCCTGTAGCATTGTACTACTAACTAACCCGGAGTTACCACCCAGCACCGGCCTCTTCCTCATCCTCATTAGGAATACATGAGACCGGAGACAACACGCGGCGTGGAAGAGTGTACATCCACACGTATGATAATGTGTGAACAGTGAGCACATAAAGCCAACAGAAGTCTGTGTCTGCGTGGATTTTTTTTTTTTTTTTCCCAGTGTCTGCCCACTCTCTGTTCTATTTCTCTGATCTCCCCTCTCGCTTTCTCTCCCTCCCTCTCTGAAGGCATCGGCTGGGTGTAAAGAGCTCCGGTGAAATTCACCCACGGTCTCTGAAGTTTCCGCCAGCTGACTTTTTAGGTCAGACAGGAACAAGGTTTAATCAGAGCTGAGATAAAAGCAGACTGACGACACTCCTGTATCCTTCTCTGCTCTACCCCGCCACCGTCGCTATTCCCTGATCCTCCCTCATCTTCCTTTATATCTCCCAATTGTTAATGTTCAGCAACGGGGAACCGGATGCAGTGCAGCTTTTTTGATTCTGTATTCTGCTGCAAACAGAGCCTGTGTTTGTCTCAGCAGATGAATGTACAGATGGACACAGATGGACATTGTATCTGCATGGTTCAGTGGTGAGAGACTGGTTTTGCTTTGTTTGTGTGTTTGTGTTTGTCCGAGTGCACACTCATCATGCACAGCATCAAGTGTGTGATTTTGTTGTGAGTTTTCCCCCCCTTTCTTTCCCTCTGCCTTCTCGCACCCTGGATTACCCAGAATGCCTTTACTCACTGGCAGCCTGGAGGTCTGCTGAGTTTGCCTTCATGCTCAGAGAGGGAGAGGGAGGGAGAGAGGAGAAAAGAGGACAAAGCAGAGATTATGTGTGTATGTGTGTATGTGTGTGTGTGACTACGTGAGTGTACTTCATGTTTGTTTGTGTGGGAAAAGGAGAGCTGGGGGAGGAAAAAAAAACCTACCTGACCTGCTGACAAAGCAGCATTTTCCAAATAAAGCAACAAGAAAAAAAAAAAAAAAAAAAAGAAACAACACACCAGGGTATCTCCCTGCCCCAAAACCTGCAGCACCCTCCATCTATGGAAAACAAAAACACTAACTTCTCTGGTGCTGGCAGTCTCTCTTGATTATGACAAACCAGAAAATCTGAATGAATCACAAGTTGGAGGTCTCTGTGTTAAATTTGTGCAGCACTATAACACTAATATGAGACACTGATTTGTCATCATTTAAGTCCGACACTGTGTCTTCACATCCAAAAAGATAATTGGTACTTTACAGTATATTAGCCAGCTGTAATGCTACTAATATACAACACTAATATTAAAGAAGTAATGTTACTAACTTGATTTTTAGGGTGCATTTTAAAGTCCAGCCACAAAAAAATTAAAATTTGACTTCTTGACTAAGTGTAGTTTTGCAGTATTTTTTCTGTTGATCAGCAGGCAATGTCCTTACAAAATGAACATATAAATGAAATGAAAATATACTGTATGTCCAACAATGTTGCAACCCTACTGCTTTGGGTTATATAAAAATTTGAGCTTGATAAATAAATTGGCAGGGCAATATTTTGGTCAATATTAGCTAATTGCAGATATCTGCGTATGTGTCAGCCAATCAGTAGCAAGAAATTGCTGTACAGAGACAGTAAAGATATGTTTGAAGTAATTTAGAAACATTATTGCAGTTACATAGTTTGTCCATCAGAGAGCAAGTTTATTCTTTAACTGTTCAAAGTGTATATTGTGGTCACAACTCATAAAAAAATAAAATAAAAGTCAGTCAGCCTGAAAAATGTTTGTCTAAATGTTTGCTTGTCTTATCTGTACATGCATATAGATAACAGCCAATATATTATTATGAGATTTTTTTTTTTTTTTAGCTCCATATAAGCCTAAAAAATCCAGTATTGGTCAGGTGATAATAAAGTACACATAGTCTGAGAGCTGTTTTTTAATCAAGCACCGAGAAAAGCATAAGGTCAGTCCAATTGGACTCATGGGTATGATGACTATATGAACAGGTTAGTCAGAGTGTTAAGTAGCAATCACCAGATAAAGCGTAATGATTTGTGGACCTAGTATCTTTACAGATACAGACTAATTTATTTCAATATTCGAAAAGAAAAAATGCTCATGACTCTGTCAGTAATTACCTTTATCTACTTTAATTACCTCTACTGACATGCGGATGGTGGTAGAGAATCAGTCCAGCAACGTTTAATGTTTATTCCATTAGTATTGACCTAGTATTACTCAGGTAACTGTCGATAAAAGTGAAATTAAACATGCTGATGTGCTAAGACCTTCACCTCAGCCATTCAAAAACTATGCCGTAGCTCACGGCTGCTGATAATCGTGTTGACAGTGAGATTGCAGGATTTCACCTGAAGCAATATAACCGGATCATTGTGGTGCCGGTAGCTCATGATAGCTGTAACAGTAGAAGCCGGCTGTTGGTTGTCATACTTACACTGCTGTGTAATACTAGATTTGACTCAATGAATTCCTTTTAAAGAAGTTCTGTTTAAATACCGATTCACAGCCAAGCTCAACATATTCAAGCACTTAACCTTTTTAAACATGAAAGGCACACAGATTGTTTCACGCTGTTAATGAGTCCATCATTTACACTTCTCGCACATCAGTGTTTACACTTTTCTGACAAGGCCCAGAGAGGGGAACAATGAGACACTGAGCTGGCGGCTGTACACATTAACATACTCTATCATAGTGTATTTTATTGTGTGAATGTAACCGTCAACAGTGTCTTGTGCAGTGAGTCTCAGTACATTACTGACTGAGAATTACTGACTATGAAACACATTTGAGAACAACTGATGATGTTAATGAACTTGAAACCTGGTGGAGTTTATTGTTGATTCATTTTGTGGACAAATGATAAGACCCTGACCAGATGACTGTGCTCTCCAGATGGAAGCATTCATCTACTGAGACTTGTGATGATCAAGGTGTTACAGTATGTGGCTCATTTTCCATCATCATCATCATTACCATGATCATCTTACATATGAAATTCTCACGTGGTAAATGAAAGCTAACTTGTTGTATGAATGGTGAAGTAACAAGATCATGTCTTAGCATCTCTTTTGATCCTCTGTGAGCTTCTTCTCTGTGTCTGCTCTCTGTCTTTTTCTACTTTAGCCCTCTGGAAATGACACAATCGTTTCAGAGACACATCCTACCCCAACTTTAACATACTACGCCCCCTACATTTGTTGTTACAGTACTGGCGTTGTAACCACAAGGTGTTTGTGATGAAACCTGAAGCGGTGGAAAGGCCCCTGCATGTCCTCAGATGAACACCTGCATCTCCTGGCAAACTCATTTGTTGCATAAATTATTCAAACCGCCACCCTCTAGGAGAACGCCACAGTGTAGCAGACATACGCAACAAAACATACAGTAAAGCGCGCTGTAACATCACTGAATGAAACTAAGACAAAATGTCCAAAAAAGGGGGTAAACACAAGAATCTACCATAAAAATATACAAAGAAAGATGGTCGAAATTTGCAGTTAATGTATCATATGTCAACATCAAAAGGACTTTGCATCAGTTGGAGGTTAATTTAAGGTTTAGATGTGCAAGGGCTAAAACAAATTGGGGCTCGGACTTGCTGTGGGGATGTGTGGAATCTCTCCATCCTTTCTGATACGAGAACTACCACATAAACAAGGAAGTTTACCGATATATGACCATCCTGCTTTATTTGATCAAGCATTCTTTGCTTTGCTGAAATGAGAGCTGACTGATGTCTCTTTATTGAAACAACGATCTGTTGACTCATTGTTGACATTAAAATTTTGAGACAAAAAATGTGGCTGTAGATTGAAAACACTTACGTGAAGTTGATCACAACATGCGGTAGTTCCCTGAAGACAATACAAAAATGTGTTGAGGGAATTGTAGACATTTAAATCTAATGCAATTACACAAAGGCACGCTACTCTATAAACTAATCAGACTTTCTCCATACCACATTCACACTACACTAATCCCATCAGACTAAGGGCTCAGTAATACTTAATGAGATAACTCGCAAAGTCTTTCATCCCTATATGTTTACCGATTGTGTTCCACACTAATGCGCGTGTGTGTGTAATGCATACATACTTTGTGCGTGCGTGCATGTGTGTGTGTGTGTGTGTGTGTGAAGGTGGGGAGTCATTTTCTTTCAATACTTAGGAGACTGAGAGAAACTCAGAGATGCGTGAGTGGAATCTCAAAAGGCTGTCTGTGTTCTCTCTCTCTCTCTCTCTCTCTCTCTCTCTCACTGTCTCAACCTGCATCGGTCGCTGTCTGCTTTCTCCACCTCTCTGTCTCTCAGAGGCTTCTTACACAAATCAGCTCTGTCTCATTTTCTTTTTTTGTATCCATATGCTGCCCCATAACAATATGTTTTTTTAATCACGTCTGTAACTAGACTTGAAGGAGAAGGCCGGTGATATTCTATATTTTTCTTATTGTCAACAAATCCCATGAACAGATGAAAAACAATGATGAATTGATCCTACTGACGAGTAATGTCTGTGCAGACAAAGTCTGCTTATTCCTGCGCCACAGACGAGTGATTCACAACCTCTTTTGTCTCATCGTCCTCCACAGTTGTATCAGACGAACTCAAGTTCACCATCTGTTATGTTCTAAATACGTTCTTTTCAATGGATTTGGAGATGTCATTAACTCTATTGATTATATAAAAGTGGATATTGTTACTCTAACATTTGACACATGTGAATTGATTCTGTTTAAGTTGATTTGGCCCAGTTTACATTCATACTACAACCACATGGGAAAAGCATAATGTTTCATCCATTTATCCATTACATTTAACCATTTCATCTGCTTATCCATTCATTTTAGCTAAATATTTAAACAATTTATCCATTACATGAATACATACATTACATGCTAACTATTTTGACTTCTCTGCTTGCTGGCTAACTGGATTACATGCACTCTCAATTGCAACCGGCAGTGTTAATGTGTTGTAACCAAACAGTATTGGAAACACAAACAACACATGATTCATTCTGTTGTACTGTGGTTCATTTTGAGTCAACGACACACCACCCTGGAGCAGTACAATACTCACTAACGCACCAAACGTGTGTTAATATTCTTTAAAATAATAGTGAAATATTCCTAAACAAATGCACTATTTAATCCTGTTGAGTTAACATTTGCTCTGGGTAGGGGATGGTTGTGGGGTGTGGAAGGGTTACCACCGAGTCTCAAGGCCACTCGCAGTACAACAGGATCTACGAATGACACACCACACAGGAAGGAACTCCGTCCCTCCTCCCTTCTCCCTCTTTCCCGCTCCCTCCATCCACTCAAATGCCATTAGTCCACTTCCTGAACGAGGGTGGGTGGGTGGGGGGGAATGGAAAGAAGAGATGCTACCAGTCTGCATGACACTCACATACACACACACACACAGTCACAAGCAACACACACACACACACATCCACATGCGCACATTCAAGTGTGAGAGCGGAAACGCAATAAGAAGATTGATTTATGCATACTGTATATCCACAGAATGTAACTTCGAAGTCTGTCAGTTACTGTCAAAGCATAACAACAGTACATCTACAACTTACTGAGGGTTTTAACTAAAAACTTCTAGGCAGCAAAGAAGTGAGAAAGAAAGAAAGAGAGAAGAAGAATTGTGTTCAGCAGCGTAGCAATGAGAATGGCTGTGCTCTGCTTTTAACCATGTATTATTCACAGTCTCCTGTGGCGACCAGAGACAGTTTAACACGGTCCGCTGTCCAGTCCTCTGCCAAACTCACTTTTCAATTTGAAGGCGGATAGGCTCAAAATCACCCTCTGGCATTCAAAGTTCCCTTTCTTAACCAAAACAAGCCATATGCTACACCAGTAAAACACAGCAGTGAGTGGAAAAATGTGTTCCTCCCCGCACTTCATCCCAGGTCTCCGCTGTTTAACAACGAGATCTAGCTGAGCTCAAGCTGCTAAGAAAATGAAAAAACTATTAAGTGAGTACATCCATGTGTTTGTTAATTGTATGTTAACATGGGACAAACTCAGGTTGCCTTGGAGGGAAATTCAGATTTCATACAAGCTCAGTTCTGTTTTTGTAGTTTTGGCAGTCATTCCTGTTGATAATTAATAACCAAATAAAAAGGATATGTGTGGTGATATACTGTATTTTTCCTTATTTAAAACATGTCCTATGCAAAGACCAAAACAATAAAATTAGCAGGTCCCATATTCACTGTCTTGCTACCATAAATACCTTCTAGAGAACCAAATCCATAGCTGAAAATAGTTCCCTACAAATGCACTATTTACTCCTTTTTTAATTAAGGTTTGCTATACATACAGCTGTTTTACAAAACCAGCCTTCTTAAAAATGAAAGCATAAATTCGTATGCCATTTCTGAAGGAAGTCAAAAAGTAAAGAGAAACGGAATAATGCATTGTTGTTTTTTTGTCTTTTTATCAAATTTGTTGACAATAACATTATTAGCCTTATCCTTTAATTGCTCAGTTCTGGGAAGGGGGTGACATCACCGAAAAGAGGTCAGATGGAGCAGGGAACACGGGCAGTCAAACAGTCGTAGTACTCAGATGAGTATCATGCTATTATAACCAATAGAAAGAAAAATAAACCCAAGTTGTAATAAACCGGGACTTTCTTTGACAAAAATAAGAGAATCAATCTGCACAATATCTTTGGCTCTCGCTGTTCCCTCACCATCTTTTCAATCTTTACCACCTTCAGCAGCATGATATAACCTGACGTGCCAGTTTCTTACACAGAATCATCTGAGAAAACGTCCTTGGAAACTGTTTGGAAAAGGGCAGGAACTTTCAAAAACACCTTGCGAAGCAGCTGGATTCATGAGATCACACGAGAATCCTCGTTGGATGCTTATTGGGCCGACAGAAACGCATAACTTGGAGCCTGACGAGATGGATTCCTGTGTGATTTTGCGATGTTGTGATCTCGCAAATCCAGCTGCCTCGCAAGGTAAAGCACATTATCCTGTACAACAGAAATCCCATGCAGCAGACACTCTCTAGTGTAACATTATGGCTGATTACCAGGTAAAATGGCAGCACAATGTGTCTCACTAGGTTATTACAGGTAGGGTGGTAGGATGACAGTGACAGGGGGGGGCTGGCCGTGTTTCCTATTATCACTGATGTCATTATCGACCCTTGTAAACATCTCTGGGCTGTGAGGAGCTGTATAATATGTGAGGTGGAGCTGTGGGCTGATGCACATGTCAGATACACATACAGAGCTGAAAATGATAGTCACTTTGGCACTGGAGAGCCACACTTCTCCCGCCACTATCTCTCTTGGTTCAACGACACTAGGGGAGATAAGGGAGATGGACTGAAGTGAGAGGAGAGGAAAGGGTAGAGAGACACAGAGGCAGATGTAAAAGCCGCAGCTTGAGATGAAGAGGAGACTATGTCATGGTCTCCTCTTCACGGCAGATCGATACAAAGACAGAATATTGATTCCGCTGAAATCCACATATTCTGTGATATAGAACATTGAATCACTTCTTTTAAAATAGTTTATATGTTACAATGGCAGGGATCCGATGGTCAACTAGAAGAAGAAAAAATGAGAATTGTCGATAAAAACGTCATTAATCCGAGCTAGTGAGAAGTCGCTTTCAGTGTCTCATCTTGCAGTCCTTATAGTGCAAGAAGGCCAGACATAAGAGACAGCACCAGATAAGGATATGGGTGTCTACAACAGCAAAAAACCACTGGGGTTAGTTGGGGTCAAAGAGATAACACGCCAGTCTGATCGTGTCAGCATTCTCGCTTTGCCCTCCTGCTCTCACTCCATAGTCCTGCTGCAACTTCTGTGTCTCAATCTCTGGATCATTCACTGTAATCCCTTTCTCACACACAACCTGCGAGGGTACTGCTGTGTAAACCTTCGCAGCATTTCTATAGCTTTCTTCTCTTTTTCACACACAAAATGGTCTCAAATGGGTCAGGTAAAACAGGCATACCTGTCAACATTGGGATTTGAAAATAAGGGAAATTTTCCGGTGCCCCGCCCCGAGCTGTCCCACCACCCCCCTACCAGAGTCCACATACGCCCTACATTTAGACAAGGGTACGCACAATGAATCCCAAAATCACCACCAGGCAACCACTTGCTTTAAAATATCAGTGCAACAAGGACTGGGTTAACTAGTTCCTACGTTAAGTAAATGACTACAATAAGGTGTTGAGAATCAGATACCTGATTGAAAGTGAAATGAACATCCCTGCATATAATTTCAGCACTTAAAAGTTTATTTATGTATTAGGCTGCTTAAATGAGGATATGTATCACTTACACATTATACTTCAATTGTGATTTTGAGAGAGGCTACTGAGACAATTGGGGGGAAAAAATGGATTGACATTCACCATCCATACACCTGATGCACTTGAGTTCTTCTTCTTGTTTTATGGGCGGGTGCCATTATTTTTTACAATCTATGGCTTGAATGACTTCTTGTCACTAGATGTTACAGCTTATGTTCTACATACTGCCATCTGCTTTACCTGCAGGGAATGTACCTTACTGGCAAACTTTTGTTTTTTTTTTCTTTTTTTAGAAAGGTTAAAAATACAGGAGATATACGGGAAAATATCCCAGGAAAAACAGGAGGGTTGACAGGTCTGGACAGGGTGAGGCTGGATGTTGTTTTTTTTTAGTTTTTTTTTTTTTAAAAAAGGTACACAGTGTCCTATGTCCAGACAAAAAATGTGCTAACATTGCCAGATTCAGATATCAAAACTCCAACTCTGACTATTTCTCTAAGACAGAAATATTCTTGAGGATTTCTGTGAGAAGCATGTGCTCAGACAGCACTTTTACTCAGACTGTTACAGACACATAACACATGCTCCTGACTAAGAGCCTTATTTTCATAATCAATAATAACTGCAGCCAAACTAGAAAGGACTCCTTTGTATCCCACAGCTGCGTTAGAGCTTCTTCTCATTCTTACACCTTCTTGTCTTCCTCTGCCCTCAGTTAACCTCTCCTCTCCACTCTGCGCCGTGCCCTCGTCTTTGCCCCTGCCCACTGCAGAGCAGCAAAGCGTGCATATGTCAACATCACATAAACACTCCACCTCAGCGTGTCAAAACATGCATGTGACATGACTCAGCGTAACGCAGCAGTGGAAAACACACTCCTCGGAGACCAGAGGGCTGAGCGCAACAGGCCGGCAAAAGAGGAAGGAAGACGATAAGAGACATAAAGAGGAATGCAGAAAGACTGAGAGCGGGGACAGAGATAAGCAGAGGCAATGAAGGAGAGGAAAGCTGCTGATGTGCAAAAGAGAGGATGAAGCAGCACGGAGAGTGAAGGGACAGGCAGCGGAGGGAAAAATAGAAAAGGTAGAACGAGTGATTGCAGTGTTCTCCTAGAGAAATGGAGAGAAGTAGAGTATCAGCAGCCCAGTTTAACACTGAAATTTCCCTTGTTGTTTTTCTAACAGTTGGAGATTGTGACAACAGTTTCCATCTCTGCTCAACCTATGGAAATTCCCATTCTTTTTCTCCCTTCACTCGGCTCGCTCTTCATTGCCATGGCAATGATGTTACAGTGAGTCACCTCCACATCTCCCTCCTCCTCAACACCGCCAAGGAACATGGGAGCGTGCGAGAGAGAGAGAGAGAGAGATAGAGAGAGAGAGAGACAGAGGAGGAGAAATGGCTCAGTTTCCCTGGAAACAGACTGGGGGTCTCCCCAACCCCCATTGGTTCTCAACTGGTTGGAATCAGCTTGTTACCCACAATGCTTGGAGCCAACAGGGTCTCTGTTTCTAGGTTGTCTCTGTCCTCTCTGTTTTTGCTCTTCATATGCATGCGCACACAAACACACTCACAGGCTTTGGTCAAAATTTAGGTTTGTATTTCATGTCACTGCACCAAGCAATTCATTCTCAGGTTTGTTTTATGCTAATTCATAATCAGATCATAAAGTAAAACTTCTAAGCCTCTTAAAGAGTTTTTTGTCATTATTACAGACAGGATTTTTCAGCATGTTTGTATCATTTCCTCATAAATTACAGTAATGTTTGACAACTGCAAGCCCATGGGGAAAAATATGCAATAGTTTAAGGAACTAACTAATAATCGGTTTATAATTTGTTCCAGTAAGAGGTAAAATTATCTTCAAA
This sequence comes from Thunnus maccoyii, assembly GCF_910596095.1. NCBI lineage: Eukaryota > Metazoa > Chordata > Actinopteri > Scombriformes > Scombridae > Thunnus > Thunnus maccoyii. The sequence goes on from NC_056541.1 coordinate 20,744,024, forward strand.
GGATTAAATGCAGCTGGTGTTACTGTAATTACAAAAATATGCAACAAAGTCTTGGACAAACCAGTTCTAGATGGTTCAATTAAGGCTGAAGGTTAGAGGAGGTTTGATTGGAGTTCGTTGGGAGGCAGCTCCGCCTGAAAAGACAACTTCAGGGGAAAGAAAGTCCCTCAGTCAATGAAGTAGCCGCAAGGAAGTTGGCTTGTTGAGGTTGAATATTGATTTTATTTGTTCTGAGCTCATGACTCTGAATTGGATTATTTTATGTAGAAAAGAGCAGTGATATATGGTACCTACTTTCAATTTGAGCATTCCTTATGAAAGAAATTGATTGGAGACAGAAAATTAGTTGATTAAACCTTTTAGATTATTCACAAAAAAAATCTCATGGACATATCAGCCAGTTGGTGGCACAGCAGAAAAGCATCTGGAGTGTCCAAAACGAAGAGGGTTTATCCTCTGGGGAGCATATATGTGCTCGCTGAATTTCATGGTGATCTCATCATAATATTTTAATATTTCCTGGGTACAAGTAGAGATTTTAGCCAGAAAACGTCGCTCTGGACTAAAGTTTTTGACAGATGGACTCATTTTGCCATTCTTGCAGTGCTAGAGGGAAATTAAACATTAATAATTAATAATTCCAACATCACAGCATTTTCTTTTGCAACTTTCTGTGAAGTACTGCGTGTTACTGGGTTATTAGGGTTGCAGAACATCAGAAAACAACCAAAGTGAATCATGAGTAAAGGCCCATCTTATAATGGTTGTACCAGGAAGACCGCAGACACTAGAGAACATGATAAATCCAAGGTCAAGTGTGTATATGAGTGTCCTTCTGTTTAGTGTAACAGCACACATCTAGTGTACTGTACTTTGTTTCTCATTGCATACACATATTTTTTTTCACCGATATCAAACACTGAGTGCATCAGGATGTAAATGAATAAAGCCGTACTGTGTGTTATTACATGTTTATAAAAGTGTGTACCCTTCAGCTGTACAATACGTGACAGAATACGTGTGCTGATGTTAAATTGAGCAGTGTGAATACATTTCCATGCATGAGTGAGAGAGTATGAATGTAAGATCTGGCAGCCTGAGACGGAGCATTTTTTATCAAAGGGGGTTGCTCTTGGCACTGCCTCTTGATCTCTTCTTCCCCTCTAACTGCTGTGTGCCTGCTATCTCCCACAGTGATGCCACACAATGATAGCAGGCTCTCCTCACTATAATACTGGCCTGTAACACTTCTGCCTGTCAACTGTCTCCAGTTCATCCATCTGTCACCCTCTCTGATGAAAAAAAAATATCCAATTTTAAGTAATTTTGCCTTGTACAGACAGCCAGTGAGTTACAATGACAATTATTTCTTCTGCGCTTTTCCTAATTTATATTTTTACAAACTTTCCCCAAGTAGCAATATCTTAAAACAGTTGTTCCCAAACTGGGGGTCAAGACTCCCCGAGGGGTCATAAGATGATTAAATGAATAAAACAGAAAATTAATACTGCAGCACAACATGTTGGTTTTTCTTTTGCTAACTTTTCTTTATTTTTTCACTTTGCTTGTGCAAGTTTTGACACCTCTTCCTCCTTCTAAAAATGAAACAATGCTCACAACTCATGACCACACTATGGCCACAAATTGTGATGATTCGTCACAAATGGACACTTTCTTTTTAAGGGGTCACCAGCCAAAAAGACTGGGAACTATTGTCTTAAAATATGGTTAAAAACTACCTGCTTCATGTTGGTATCAAGTCACATCTCTTGACTCTGAAAAATGCTAAAAATGAGCATTAAAAACAGGATTTTCACTGGACCAAATTCAATTCTAAAGTCTAATTACACTGGCATATTTTAATTTGCTTTAGGAAAAATGAGAATTTTACAAAGCAGATTTTTCCTTTATGTGTTGGCATGTTTCTTAAAGACTTTTGGAGGGTGTTTATTTGTAGAAATATTTGCCTAGCTTCACTGTCTGCATGACTGTCTGTAATCCAGTTTTCCTACATTAATGACCGTCTTCGTCTGTCATCCTGTGGGGCTGCATGCCCGGCTGATTCTGCATATGTGGCCTAGTTCCCTAATATTTGTCGCCTCATCTTCTGGTTGATTGAATAGCATCTATACTTTTTTTTTTTTTGTGGCTGTGAGAAGCCATCACACATTCACAGGAGAAGGAGACACAGCTAAAATCCCTAAACAAAGTGTAATCACAGTAACTGTACATTACAGACTTTCACAGCCAACTGCAACATTTTACTTCACAGCGCATTTTGAGTCACAATATCAACTTTTTCTAAAAAAAAAAAAAAAATCTTTATTTATCCAGGGGGACAAATTTTTCAACCAACGGCTTGCTTCAGTTAATAAGCACATTCTTATCAGGGGGATGCACAGCACAACCAGTACAACTGTCAGACACTGATAATCGCCTAAAATCAGGAGTCAGGTATCTCTCTCGGTGGAGGTTTTTTCATCTGTTTAACTTCTCCCCCAATACATTTTTCTAGCTTGTCAGCCTTTCCAGCACCAGTCTGCTTCTCTAACCTCTAGACGGTCTCTAACTGTCTCTCCCAGAGCCTGCAAGAATAATCCACTGAGTTAAATTTCAACATGTACGTGTACAATTATTCCGCAAATTCACAGTGCCGCACGTAAACACACAACAACGCACCGATGCACTTCACACAATTTATATGGCGATGTTTCTATTTCAATTAAATGGACCACTTTTGAGTACAGCAAACATTTTAAAGTGTTTAAATGTCATAATGTAGTAGAATAAATGCTGCTAATATGCTCAATATTGTTTCCACAGGTCTTACAAGCAATTTCATGCTGGCTCGATTCTTTCTTGCTCCGTTTTAATTGGCCCGTATTTTGTTAAAGATCACAGAAATGAGTTGGGACAAAAGTTTGCTGCCAGCAGAGAAACCACCCAGTTGTTACTGCAGAAATCAGTTAAAACACATGAAAATACAAATCATATTTCTCTCAATTTGTTAATCATCTTCACTATTTTTATTAGCAGGTTGCACTATCTTAGAATGACAAGACTCACAACACTATCAGGAGAGCCTGAAATGACCTGCATAGATTGATTCTTGAGAGACAACACAGAGAAAAGCAGTAGTAACTAACTTTTGTCTCTAATAAGACCATTTCCGGACCAAGCATAAGAATTTAAAAATAACTTGTTTTTATGACTTCATGGCCCTTCGCAAATGGAAACCGCTCATTTAGTATTGAGAACGCAATTTACAAAGCACTTAACAGAACTGTAAACAGCCTTTCTGAAGCCTGAAAAGCTTGTCCGAGGATAGAAATCAATAACATCGCATCTCTCTTCACTTTGTTCATCAGTCTTATTTTCCCTTTTAACATTCGATCATTGTATTAATGTCCTACGCATCATCCTCAGACACCGAAATCTAGTGATATGATCCACATATACAGTGAACGACCAGATGCACAACGTCATGATGCTCTCCGTGTAAACAGACAGAACCAAAATGCTGCTGTTGCTTTAAACCAGGTTTACTCAAAGCCTACTTTATCTACAGTCAAACTGGTGTAATCGTGCAAATCAAGTCAAAAGCCTCGTCACAATCCCATCGATTATCAAAAGAAAGGGACACAAAGATGATGTGAATGAGCTCCTACATCTCCCCGGTATTAATTAGGCAAAGCAAGGTGCTTTACATAAAACATAAAAGGCATCGAGACAAAATGTAAAAGCGGCATAAGGCAGTATGAAAAGACATTTAAATACAATTAAAAAGAGTTAAATAGAAAATAAAAATAAGCTAAAATAGAATAAGACGTTACAACGCAGAGTAAGATATTAATCAAAAGCCTCAAATTTGATTTAATAAGAGGCAGCGGCAAACAGAAAAGTCTTCAGCCTCCATTTAAAAGAACAGAGTTGCAGCAGAGTAATTAGGACTTCACTCAGTAATTAGCTATCTGAAAATAATTACCATCAAAATGTCTGATTAAAATCTCCATCAGTCTCAAAGTCAGGAGACTGAAAAGGAGACACCGGCATCAAATTAAGGTGCAGTACTTTTTCCAGCGACGTCCACCGCAGTTGTCCCCTCATTTTGTTTTAATTGAGCGGCAGATACGTGGGTAGTACCTCTGATTGGATCTGAGAAGCAGCGCAGCATTGGAGCAGTTGATTGAAAGTGACCTTGGTCTAATTACAATTGGTCTAATTATAATTCTCTGATTACATCCCTGCAGGAAATGTAAGAATACGATGTTGCTGGTGGCTTTTGCTAATGACGTTAAGATAGATTCTGAATCATTTCTGAATTGAATTGATTCTTCTGGTAAGAAGAAACAACAAGACACTGCTGTTTCCAACCGGAGCACAATTAGATTTAATTACTGTAAATGTGTTTTTCTTGTGATTTTTGATATTGAGAAGCCTTCGAGATCAATAAATGAGAAAGAGCTGTCTGTCTTTGTCTTTTTGCCCCTTGTTTTGACTCCCTCACACTCTTTCCATCTATCTTTTCTCCGATCCATGTTCCCTTGTTTTTTTCTGCAGCTCTCTCCTCTCGTCTCTGTCTATCTCCCAGGCCTGAGGTCGGGCTGCCCTCCAGCTCCCTTCCTCTGAGCCAGGATGACATCATCGCATAGCTGCCTCGTCCTCAGAGTGCCTATTCATCACCCTGATCATCATCGCCAGCATCAGCAGCATCACCTGCGCGTGCACACACACACACACACACACACACATACACAAGCGCACACACCTACTGCAAGAAGATAAAAGAGCAGAGAGCCCCCACGAGTTCTGCAGGATTGCAAGCGTAAAGGAAAGAGGGATAGAACCACAAAGAGGGAGAGAGAAGAGAAGGGATGGTGCGATAGGCAGGACAAACCTGCTGGGGTAGGCAGAAACCCCTGACCTGTGCACTTCCAACAATACATCTCAATAAACCACAGTACCAATAAATCTGATGAGTCAGACTTCGGGCTACAGAGGGAAAACAACAACATAAAGCAGGAGCGAGAAGACCCACCAACCCCCTTCCTCCTCCACCTCCAAACTTCCTGCGAGGGGAGCTGCACTTCCTTTCTCTTAGTCACCAGTTAATCTAAAACTTCAAGAGTATTGGCAGCGCTCACTGTATTCCGGTTACTGTCTGGTGCATGACTGAATCAACTCATGCCTTGATGTGCGGGAATTACAGCAGTGAAGTGGAGCCACACTGACAAAACACAGCAATAAACAATGTTTCCACCACACAGGCCACTGTCTGCCTGCCCGGTCTGCTTTTCAGCAGTAATGTGCTCACAATAATTGAGGCCGACGTGTGTGTGTGTGTGTGTGGGCTGCTGTGCCCTGATCGAGTACTGTATCAGTGCAGATACTACAAACATCAAGCAGTATATTCTCTATAGTCCTTCATTACAAACTTTGAACATCACAATAAGCAATTAAACCCGGTTTCAGATCAAAGATTAATGAGAAGATAAATCATTTAGAAGGTTGTAAAGAAAAGTTGCAGCCATGTGGTGACAGTGTTAAGTATATTGCTCTGGAAATAGAAGTGAGAAAGGTTGGTAAATCCACAGTTTCAACTTTATGGCCTAAATGGTTTTTTTTGGACTTTTAGACATACTATCTTTATCACAAAATAGCACCAGTGAGCCACTCGTTGACATTGCCATCATCATTATTGCTCTTTACATGATCTAGTACACGTGTCAAACTCAAGGCCCGAGGGCGGAATCCAGCACCACATTTTATGTGGCCCGCAAGAGCTTTCAGAGTATAATTTGCACAACATGTGTTGGTATGTACGTGTATAAAAGTGTGGTAATCATCTCAGGTGTTCAGGAATTACCAGCTCTAAACTGAATTTGATTTGGAGTCTAAAATCTGTGAGAACATTTATATCAAACATACTTAATAGGTGGGCTCTGGTCCGGATCCGGGTGAATAACAATTTAATCTGAACTGGAAACAAAATTTAACCGCAACCTGACCCGCACCGTCTTTCAAAGACATATTGCTATGACATCATCTCAGCTGTCATCATTCAGCTGCCACTAGTCACCACAGTTAGCAAGGTTGTTGAGGCATGTGGGAGCTCCGGTTGATAAAATCAAATGTCTTGTTCAGAACTAGCCAATACAAAAACAAAAATATCATGCATTTAAGGATGACTGGACTGGGAAATACTTGTTCATTTTGCCTGAGGGAAGTATGACACCATTGTGCTTGCATTGCAATCAAACAGTTGCCATAATTAAGAGTTGGAACACAAATGCCACCATGAAACCAAACATGCCTGTTTCTCATTATTACTTACCAGTACTCTACTTTGAGTATTTCAGTTTTTTTTAATGTATAACAGTTGTACACTTGAATGTGTGCTTGCCATTATTTTTCCTAGAATTCTGCTTTCAGAGCTAGTTATTAGTTATTAAGTTATCATTAAAACCAATAATAATCAAATACAGACACAATTACATGATATTATAACAAGTAGATACATTTATATAGTCTTACATTTACAACTGGCCCTTTGAGGGCAAACATAATGCTGATGTGGCCCGGGATGAAATTGAGTTTGACACCCCTGATCTAATGTTTCAAAGTAAACAAACCAAAGGGAAGAGGAAAATGGAGACATGGGAGTGAGGTGACAAAATCTCCTCAGTCTTTGATCTGAACTGGCCTCATGGAGACCCAAAATCTATTTTTTTGTCACAACACACTTTTCCCTGATGACTTATACTTCATAACACCACTTTTCATCACAAAGTCTTTGTCTGTCAATCAAGATAAAAATAGGCAGAGCCAGTTATGTTATCATCTGTCTCCTCATTCAGACCAAAGCAACAGCTAAAATAAAAAAATGACCTGCAAAAACCTCATAAAGTGAGTTTTAAAAGTGTATTATTCCATTGCTATATTGTTTTATTTCATAATACTTTCGGTAATACTACATCTTCCTGGATAGCTTGCTGCATAATCGGAGAGTGCTGTTGTGCCGGAAAGAGGAAAAGGGAAAGCTACATCAGTGCTGACTCACGTAGTCATGGAAGGCCTTGGCCTCGCTGGAGTGTTCACATGTGTCTCTTCTCTCTGGAGCAGCACAGTACAGGTCCCAGAAAACACTACAACACACAGATCAGCAGTTAGTCAGAGAAGAATGATGTGAAAAGAAGAAGCATCTGAACCCGACAGATGAAAATAATAGACAATTTTAGAGTCGGGGTAATACAACATCAAGGCAATAAATATAATTCTGTTTTCTTCATTAGATGGGAATAGACAAGCTCAAGTGCAGTGTTATGATTTGCAGAGAGCAACCTTATAGAGGAGCTTTTAGGGACTGTTAATGAGATGAAGACAGATGAAATCAGGAGGAGGTGAAGGCAGGATAAATGATGGTTTTATTCAGTAATATCAATGATGGAATGAAGAAAAATAACGTAGTTTCAATCATTACAGACGAAGACACTCACCACCACCATGAGTGGAGGAACCCCGGAGGTTCTCCTAATGTGATGTTCTTCTCCCATCGGATCTGGACACGGAGAGAGAGAGAGAGAGAGAGAGAGAGAGAGAGAGGGAGAGGGAGAGAGAGACAGAGAGAGAGATGCTTTAGAAACATATGAAGTATAAAAACAAGCCCGACATGTGAATGATCTACTTTACAAGGTCGGAGAGGGTGCAAGGGAATTCTTACACACATGCCATTATGTAATTATATTATGATCCTCATGCCACGGATTCATACTGAAAAGTGGATAAATCTGTGTGGGTCTGAAAGCCCGTCTATTCACACAAGTACCTGAAAGTGTGTGTGTGTGTGTGTGTGTGTATTTTTTGAGTCATGAGATGTACAGAGTCTGAGATCAGAGACATGTACCAGCCTGAGGAGCCCAATCAAACCTTTGTACAACCTCCACACCCTTTAGCCTGCTCCTCTCCCACATTATCCGTCCTTCTCCCTCTAGTGTTTCATTAACATTTTCCTTCTTTCTGTCCTTCTTCATAACTGCCTTCTATCCTGTATTATGTCTTCCTTTCCTCCAGTTTTTTCCCTTACAGTATTTCTTCCTTCCTTTCCTTTCTGTCTTTCTTTCATTCAATCATTCCTTGTTTCCTTCCTAACAGAAAGGATAGGCTGGGGTACGCTCAAAATAATTAGTTTGTACGACGTGGTTGTAGCTGTTCTGAACAGCCACACATGAATACGTGATGAAAGAGATGTGATGCTCATTCAAATGGGAAAACTGTGCATACTGGTGAACGGTGTTTCCTCAAACCCATTCATGGTGCTGCACTGATTTCTACATATGACAACTGACAGAAATAATTGTGTAAAGAAAGAAAAAAGCTTAAGTAAGAATTTTAAATCTCACCTATGTTCTCGCCTGCTCTCACCCAGCCAATTTCCAGTTTTGGAAAGTTTTGGAAAGTTACAAAAATTGTTGGAAGCAGCAAGCTTAACTGGCCATTCACTAAGCCAATAACAGTAGATTTAACACTTGCATTTCTTTTAATTATTTCTGAAACAATGGGCTTTTGATTTCAGAGAAAGGTAAAAAAAAAAAAAAAAAAAAAAGGCTTCTCACTTCTAGCTGGTGTCAGTTTTTCTGTTGCATGAGTTGCATGAGTTCTGTTTGCTGCCTGAGTTGATAATGCTATCTCTAGGTGACTTTTTAAGGTTTCTAGCTGATTCGTTTCAAAATGAGAATTTTAAAGGGGTCTTAAATATGCACCTCATGTACATAATACATTAAATTCTAAAAGAGTGAAGCAAACGCAGCATTTGCCAAGCAAAAAGTTAGCATTCTCACCAGTTTATGATCCATGCAAGAGACATGAAAATAAAGAGCTAGCTTTGTTCTTGTATTGCAGTTTAGAGCTAGTTAGCCCTAGTAAGTTATTAGCATTTCTTAGCTTACAAACTTGCTTGTATTTTCAAACAATAGTTTTTTTAATTTTAACATTACAAGAGAAAAGGATGCGGGGTGCTGATGTCTTTGGCAAATGTAACGCTATGTCAGCCACAAATGCTCTTCACTCATCAAGAATTGGGAAATACTGCATGTGTCGTTAGTAAGTCAGTTTCTTGTACAAGCTAATGTTTGCAGCTTAAGTTAGAGCAGACAAACACACTGTTCCACACTATTCCTTACATTTTTGCTCTAGTGCTTTTGCTTGTGGAAAAATAAAAAAATGTATGCACACTGCTTCAAAATGTGAAAAACTTGACAGACCTGTTATACCTAGTTACGGTTGCTAAGCTGTGATTGTACAATCGCTGTACGGGGGAGGGGAGGTTTAGCGAACAGTCAGTTCGGAAAGGAAACCTCATTTTGGTTGAAGAATATGCTTTAACACACCAGTCAAGGTCAGTGACTAACATGGTGCTGACATCACGCACTGTACTTGGTAGGCCTGATTTATGTTTGCACTCAATATCCGCTGATGGGCGCGTGCACACACACACATGCACACACACACACACACACACACACACACACACACACACTAACAGTCTTAACAGCAGCTGTGGGCAGCAGTCAGACTCCTATCAGACTATGACGTTATTATTTAGTCTGCCTCTCCTCTCCATAAACAGACTTACATCACTCTCTCTCTCTGACTTTATAAATGATCTCATGTTCATCTTCTTAATTTCCTTCATTGAAAGGTTTCATATGGCTAGAAAAATATGACTACTGTCCCACCTGTTCTAATAGCAGTGTGAACAAGGACTAAAATAACAGGAAAAGCTGAATCACTGCACTTTCAATCAGACTGTCCTGACCTCAGCTGCAGATGAGACGCAGTGACTTTTACAAGGAATGCCTTGCTTTGAAGTTTTTCTGGGGGGGGTCAGGAACTGCTTTTCTTTGTTTATCCCACATGCTTTCAGTCCTTGTTTATCCCACATGCAGCCATAAATTTCCATATGCACCATGACAAAGAAGGATTTACTCCCTCATAATTGCTTGAATGGTACAAAAGATGCAGGATGGGCATGACATCCCCCATTTCTCACATTTAATTGGCTGTAGCTCAGCCCCAACACGATTTCAGACAGTTCAGGTCAGGACACTTTTTAGTGCGCTCTTTTATTCCCGCTTCATCTGGAAAGCGTAGAAGAAAATAGCATTGACTGTGCCCACATATCCTGTCTTCTTGTGGTTTGCACTCCCGGGAGGTTCATTCATTTACCTTCACCATGCTGCAGTGAGATGCCTTTAGCATGATTACTGGCAGATGTAAGTTGCACTGCGCTGAGGACTGTGTTTTAGGAAAGCCCTGCCCTTCAAAGTTTTCCTTTCTATCCATAAGAAAAAACTTCAAATTAATTATTCGCATTACTTTTTTATTCTTGCTGTCTTGCTTTTTCTCCTCATAAATTCTCGGTCAATGTGTATTCACATTTATTTTTATTATTACAACACTTTATAACATTGTTTAGAAATGCAGTGACTGCAAAAATGATGATTATCATGATTTAGTACTGTTTGAGCAATCTGTTTAGTTTAACATGGTTGTATGGTTTCTTATGCCCGTGCTGTGGAACTGTCTGTTTGTGGTTTTGTATTTAGATTTAGGTATTTGGCTCTGGATGTTGACTCGTCTTTCTGGGCTCTTGTTTCCTGAGGCGGGGGATGCAGTGTAAACAGATGTGGATGATAAAAACTGGATAACAGGCTTTTAAAGCTATGTTTTGCTCCACCCCACTATTCCTGCAAGAGCTACATTATGGCGTAATGTTTACCCCGTGTGTGTGTGTGTTGTGTGCGTGTATATGTGTGAATGTGTACTGTATATAAGCGGCTGTGTTTATACTTGTTGCGCTCTTGGCTAATGCGTTCCCACACTTGAATAAGACACCGCCTATCCTTTTCATCTCCCACATCTGCGGAAGAGAGAAGCAAGCGATATGGCAGGGAGGAAAGGGTGTCAGAGAGAGTGAGAGAGAGAGAGAGAGAAAAGAAAGGTATGCGCATGTGCGCAAACACACACTAAGTCAGAGTGATGAGAATTGGTGCCAGCTGATGATGTAACCTTTTCCATCCCCCTCTCTTTGTTCTCCTCTTCCTTTGGCCGATGTACAACAAGCCTCAAGCCCCTGTCTTCAACGTTGTAATTTACCGTCATTTACAGGGAAGCACCAGATTCAACTGACCTCATTTTCACCCCATCACCTTTTTACCTCGGCAGAATTACAGCGAGGGTGAGCTCGCATCTCAGGAAGAGTAGTGGAGAGATAGATCAAGAAGAGAGTGGAAACATCACAGAGGGAGAGAAAGAGAGAAAGCAGAGGAATCAGAAAGGACGGGACTGAGATGGGAAGTGATCGACAGGGACGGAGCTGCTGAGCAGATCAGAGAATGATGTCAGTCAAAGACGTCAGCTCCAGGCTGAGCATAGTAACCCTCCAGTCTCACTAAATGCAACACTGATGTTAAAAAGCTGGTCTGCTGCTACCGACCTGTTGGCTCAGCACTATTAGGCCAGGCTAATTCAATTAGCTGCTATACTCTTACTGAACACACAGTATGAGGGTCAGATCACCCTTTAGAGTGGACACATACATACATGGGCAATACTCTCTGAGACACGCACAAACACGCAAACCATCCTTGTGACTTACCTCTGAGAGAAAGGTCTGTGCTGACTTCTGTGCTCCTACATGCAGCAGATACTCATACACATACAGAGCTAACCTGCACATAAACAAAGAAAAGAAATGGGTCAGTTTGTTTCTCAAAGTTCCAGATGGACAGCTTTGTTACTTTCACAAAAAACAATTGATGTTAAGGTGTGAGGCGACCGATGTAATCTGAGCGAGGGACAGTTAATGGGAGAGATGAAAACAGCTTTGGTTTTAATAGCAGATACAAAAATAAGCAATAAAAAGAACCTAAGAAAATCTTTCTCATCAAATCTTTCTTCAAACTTAAGATAAATCCATACATAACAGCAAATTTCTTCCAATCTTCTTTAAAATTAAGGATATAGGAACCTATGCTTGGATATGTTTTGCCAAGCAGCTCCAGGATGCAATGTGCAGTGATGCGTGAAGGCGTCAAAGCCCGATCTCATGAGAACAGAAAGACACACACCAGCTTAGGAGCACTAATCATCTCCTAGGTGCCAAACAACAAGCAGGGCAACCTTTCAAGACATTCGAAATTGGCCCAACGTTATTGTCAAATCTAAAATCCACCTGTTTGAAGAACAAACAACACAGTGATAAGAGGACGCTTGGTGGGGCCGCACTGTAAAAACACCTCACCCCAGTGCTTCAGGCTCTCTAGACTTCCTCCCATGGCTTTGATCACAATGAGAATTAATTACAGGCTTGATTTGTTAATCAATTCTCCTCCCAGTGTGAGTGCTGGTACTAACAGCAACTTTGAAGCGGGGGGGGGGGGGGGGTTGCTTGGTGATGATCTATTGGGTCTATAAATACAAGATAAAGATTGATCCACAGGAGATTAGCAGATCAGACTACTAACAATGCTCTAAACATTTGGTGAAGTGTCCGATGGAAAGACGTATAGTAACTGTACACGGCTATGAATAATGAGCTGTTTGTTGTGAATCTAAGTAGGAGGAAGTAAATTCATGCTTGATCCTCACTTTTCCCCTTAAATCAATATTAACCAAGTTGGAGGCTGATTCGTGTGATTTGTAAGGTACCCAACAAATAAATTCTTTGAGGTATTGAACAGTTACAATTATGAACTGTATCCAATAGAAATCATCTTATTTCAGTGTCAAGTTGCTACTCTAGAATAAAGAAAAATTTAACTTCAATTTCTGGGGAAAAAGTAGAGATATTCTCATTGCACTGGCAGATATTTTTCACTTCTTTTTGAAACAAATGACTTTTAGGACAAGTTACAGGAACAGTGACATACTGAAATGACTTGTCCAAATGTCCAAAACCAAAAGATACAGTTTACTATCATATATGAAAAAGTAAAACATTAAAATTCTTACATTTGAAATGTTGGAACCATGCAGCGAATGCATTTTTGCTTGAAAAATAGTTGCAGAAATGTATTCTCAGCTAATTGACTAATCAACTAATTCTTCCAGCTATACACTGAAACAAAATACAAGTGATTGTAAAGCAGAGACACAGTTGTGAACATGACACAGCACAAGCTTTGACCCAGAGCTCGCTGTGACCATGTGTGTTTGTGTGTACATGTGTCTGGGTGAATATCGGCAGGCGTGAAAGACGTCACACCAGGACAGCAGCTGTCCTAGAACCCCCACCAAAAGGTGCTACCAGCCTGCTGTAGCCGATCCAGACTCCTCTTATATCGAGGTAAAAATAAACTCCCCAGACAGCCCTGTCTGCCTGTCTGAAGATGATGGACTGCACACCTTGCTGCTCTGCACACAGGTACACTCTGTCTCCTCGCCCTCCCCCGTTTCCATCTCTCTTCTTCATCACTTTCATCCTCAGTCACCCCTCTTCCTCCTCTTTTCCATCTCGCTCGCATTGCCTTGTTCTGCACTTGTTTTTTGGTGAGAGGCCATGTTTGTTTAATGATGAATGGATGAAGGGAAGCTCCTCTGCTCTATCCTTCCATCCCTCTTTCCATCCTTTACTCTCTCCTTTTCCTCTGTGGCCTGGCTGTAATGTTTAACCAAAGAGATAAAGACAGAACGTTTCACAGGGACAAGGTTAACGGAACAATGAGAGGCTTGACAAAACTCCTGACACCTCGACAACTGAACATGAATAAAAGATGTGCCCGTTTTTTTTTTTTCTTCTTTTTTTCCAAGGCACCGTACAGCTCTGAACACTTCTAGGAACAAACTTGCTCTGTCACTGTTTTGCATTGTTTTCCAGCCAACCTGTCTAAATCTGTCACTCTCCCCTGTGAACCCTCATGTCAGCTATGACAGCTTCGGCGTAGAACTATTTATTAATACTGAAAGATCTCATATATCTGCAACAAATACATTTACAGTGGTGACAATGATGCTGCATGAATGAATTCAATGTATCAGTGGGAATAAATAAAGAAATGCAAGCTCCTCGGCATGCAGTGACCTGTATCCAGTCAGCTATCTATTAACACACAAAAACCCGACCTTGCTTCATAGCTGCCTTTCAGGAAGACTGAAAGGTTTGATTTAACAAGACCTCGAAGATATGACCGTTGGCCCTGATGTAGACAAAGGTCGAAGAAAAAGAGGAAACTGAGGAAAAGTGGAAGGATGAGGGCAGCGGTGGGGAGAGAGGTGATTCGGTGTAAGAAAGAGAAACATTAGAGGGTATCAGAGGTAAGTAGGCTAATGCAAGTTTTGGATAAGAGATTAAAGGAGAGCAAAAAAGCAAGGAAGAAAATACTGAGGTCTTAATTCATTCACTGCTCCAGTTCTTCGGTACAACGATTTAAATGCACTGACGCTTGCAAAAATACACATTTAAATCAGGCGCAAACCACTCCTCTCTCTCTCTCTCTCTCTCTCTCTCTCTCTCTCTCTGTCTGACTCTATCCGTCCCATCTCTTTTTTATTTAACACACACCAGTAGGCAAAGTTGAAATAGGACTGATAAGCAGACAGCAAAGCGGCAGATGAAGGCACTTTGTTAGCATTCAATATCTATTGAACTTTAACTCAAAACTACTAATTTTCTCAAAGACAAGTGAAAGGCTTTGAAAACACTAAACCTCCCTCATTGTTCAGTTACCACTTGTTCAGCCAAGCCTCCCGCTGATAAAAAAGCACCCAACTATGTGGAACTCGACTGACAGACAGAGTCAAAACACTGAGCGGAGATAAGGTTCGAGGATTAGAGGACAGGTGACTGTTCAAGGTTAAGAATCCTCCAAATGTGACACAATAAAGTGAGAGCCTTACAATGACTCTCTTGTCATTAAATAAACTGTCACTCTAAATCATCTTTGCATTAGAATATGAGGTAAAACTGCTCAAAGTGAGGCAGCCAATGCATTTATAATGGGTTCTGACTCCACATTAGTCCGTTCACATTAAAGCTCTTTTGTTGTTTGCCCTTGCTGTCGGACACACACCAAAAATTGAAGACTTTTTCTTTTTTTTTTTTTAATTCATACCTGTCTACCCTGGTAATTTGTGGTGTAAATAAGAACCACTTTCCATGAGTCACAACTGCAACCAGGATGATTGAAGAGATCAGGAGCCTCCCACTTTTCTTCCGCTCATTATTTGCTAAAACTCTGTGTGTGTGTGTGTGTGTGTGTGTGTGCATAAAATGTGTGTTGTGGTGGTGAGTGAGTACAAGTGGAGAAGGTGGGCCAAAGAGGGCAACCTTAAGATCCACACCTGACCCTTTTCTCCTTCAAATTGAAGTGGTTTTGTCTTCTGAGAGACACATTTAATTAAATTCATATTTGGAGTCGACCCCCCCCCCCCAATCCTGGCTGCTGCTGTAAATCTGCAGAAGAGCAGACAGTCAGTGAGCTTGAACAGTCAGAGACCAAGCTCAGCCTAATGAAGGCAGCAGGCGGAAACAGTGAACATCTTCTGTGTTGCCTTGTTACTGAGCCATAGAGAGAGGAGAGCACAGAGCAGCAGAGTTTAGGGGCAGAGACATGAACCTGTTTGCCAGGATCAGCATTTAGGAGAGACCAGTAGATCACTGCTAATCAATTTAATGCCACGGTGATCAAAGTCTGGCAGAGCTTCAAATCACAACACACAATGGCTTCAGTGATTGGATTTGCCTGTTATAGATTAGCTCCAGATTATTTCACCCTTGTTAAAGATTAAATGGAAAAGTGATGATACTTGTGATCTGAATTGGCATGTTAATTGACATGTTTACAAGACTTACTGATATGCTGACATAGCCTAATAACACTTACTTGACCAGGAAATCAAATTAAATATTAAGTATGTAAAAAGAGAAGTAATACATGTGAATTCTTACCAGAATTACCAGTCTTCCCTACCAGTGATGTACAGTCACCTCTTTGGCAGATCTCTAACAATTACAATAAAACAGCAAGACCTTCCCTTAAACTACAGTACTGGTAAAACTGGTGCTAGTCTCAATTTCTCTTCTGCACATTTTTTTCTATTACAACTGCACCTGGTGATATTTTTTCTGTAAAGACACTGTCTTGTCTGCCTAACGACAAAGTAGAGCTGCAGTTTAGACAGCATAGTGTCTCATCCCCTCTGAGTGGGATGCTTTAAATGTGCCTTCTTTGCCCAAATTAAATTCTGGCTTTGTAATGTGGGAAGTGACAGGAAACTGTCTCTACCCACAGGAAGTGATGAACACGAACTGTCTCCTGAGCAGCAGTCAGAGAGCGATGTGGTCACAAAATGCTGTCTTGTCCCTTTTGGTGCTTGGTTTGTAATGATTACAGACTGTAAACTGTACAGATGGAAGAGTGCCATGTGTGCAGTTTAATGATGGCAACTTACCTGACTCTGCACTAGTTTATTTTTTAGCCACGTAGAGGCAGTGAAAGGAGGTGTAAACACACCACTGATATATTCTCACCATATAGATGTTGATATGGCAAACTTGTAAGCAAACAGTGCGCACGTCGGGGCAGACGGCGATGAAATTTAAGATTAATTTGTGAGAGTTGTGTTTCTCACCACCTGATGAATGCAAATCCAGCATTTACCCTCCGTTTAGT
Organism: Thunnus maccoyii; assembly: GCF_910596095.1. Lineage (NCBI taxonomy): Eukaryota > Metazoa > Chordata > Actinopteri > Scombriformes > Scombridae > Thunnus > Thunnus maccoyii. The sequence continues at coordinate 20,760,694 of NC_056541.1, forward strand.
TATGTTTTTCCACCATCAACTCCTGAGGGAAATATCTGGCATTTTAGCTGCTAAATGTTCCACTACGTTCACCAGCCAGTTGCTAACTTTGTCTGGTTGCTGTTTGGTGCAGAGCAGGTAGCACATAGTGAGTTTTTAAAGCTTTTGCACAAAAAAAACTGCTTTCTGCTGCATCTGCTGATGAGTGCAACTTCAACTTCTGGTGCTAAAGATATGACTTTGACTTTACCTGCTTTGCAAACGATCAGTATAACTGATCAAATGTGGGAAGGTTCCTTAAAAATCAGACCAGTGCTGTCTGTAAAACATGACTGGAGAAAAACAATTGAAATGAGGATATTGTAAGAATATCTTAAACCCAACAATGCAGTGGCAAGATAATCATGAAATATTGTTACAAAGCCTCCCTCAGCTTTCCGTGACGTATGTTTCACTCAGACATCTATCATCTAACCTAGCTTCTTCACTCAGTACCAACTACCTAAATTGTCTAAAAAATTAAGAGTGAGAAAAAGAGTGAAAAAATAGAGAAAAATAATCTGTGTAGTGGTTTTCATACCTGTGGTATCTCATATTAAATGTGTAAATACAGGTTGTATACGGTTGTACAGTAGAGCATGTCATACACTGATTTCCTGTAGATGTTCTCCTGGTTTCATAAAATTTTACAAGTGATTTCTGTGGTATAACATGACAGAAAAATGAAAGATGGAAAAATAAGAACAAACAAACAGCCAGAGACTGACTGATACTCCCCTCTTCATTTCCAACATGGAAAATTACAGAAAGAGAGAGAAAATGAGAGAAAGAGAGTGATGGGGTGACAGGAGCATAGCAGAGAGAGATGAAAGGTTCTGATGAAGAGAGGAGAGTGAAGAAGGGGGATTAGAGAGTCAGAAAAAAAAAAGGCAGGAGGGGAGGATGGAGGTGATGTGTGCTAGCGGATGAGCCCCAAGATGAATACCCGCGAGATCTGTAAACTTTCATATTCTAATGTTGAGGATTCTCACTGAGCAGTGTCTCGGTTAGCCAAGCACCCTGCTGTGACCTCCTTCTGCAAATTAACACAAAACCCCTCAAAGAAAACAGCCAGGCTAAACTAGACTAGATTCCTATCATGCTCAAGAGAAAAAGCAAATGACTGCATGCTGTGCACAAAACATAACATACAGAAAGGACAGAATGAAAGACACATAGGCATTCTATGCCTTGGAGTATGCAATGAATTTCATTATATTTTTATAAATGAATTTCAATGAGTTCTTTGTGAGAAGTAATAACAATGGAAAAATAATCCTAGATTGAACTAAGTCACAGTCAGGAAGTTGAAATACTGTAATTATCTCCTGGATATGCTTACCTACTACAAAAGACTAAATTACCACCTTAAATCTCTGCTGTGTGTGTTCACAGCAAAGAATAATGTTAGTAAAAGAGACACTGTGAAGTATCTACTGAGAGTTAAAGTGTCTTTGAAGCACTTTGCTTTCAAGCAAATGCTACACTTTAGAGAATAATAAAGCAAGAAGGAGAAATGAAATGACTCCTCCAGATTTCCCATGGATGAAATAACAGTAACACCTAACGATAAATGAAACCTGCAGTAAACACCGGTTTGGTAAAGCTCATAATGTTTAGTTACTGGACCAATTTCTATGTTGTGCCTGTATTTTGTTGTTGATCAAATATCCGCTTATGTGTCATTGAGTCGAGCGCTGGTGAGTGTTGTGCGTCCATACTGATGCAGTTTGTTTGGCACAAGTTGTCATACATTTTGAGACTTTTCTCTTTGCCATGTTACATAATTTTATGGCATATATAGAATTACATCATTGCCTGATGCAATTCAGGCAGTGACAGCAGTAACCACAAGTACAAAGGCAGCCACCCGACGCAAAACTGAACCATATTAAACTGAATACCAATTAGTGACTTGTATTGGTTTTCATAAAAGTCATTTATCATATAATAAGTGAGTTTTAAAGGCAACAAAAAGGTCAGATGGTTGCTTTCGGCTTAAGATACTGTATATGCATGTACTCTACTGGGTTATTTTAGTGTATTCTAAGGTGTTTCTGTTATGTTGTCCTCCTCCTGTATTATAATCGCATGATGAGAAAGGCTTTCTTTCAGTACACAGTAGTAAAGTCATGCTGTTTACAGTGGTCTACTCCTTTTTGTATATATCCTTGTTTGCTGACTGCACTGTCCTCTTATGATATCACACCTCGCTACAGAGATGCAGGCCACAAGAGCGACACAAATCACAAACACCTGTCTTTGGCACAGAGGCAAGATCATCATCATTATCATCATCATCGTCACACCCAGTCTACAGCTAAGCTGAGCGGGCTCTCACTCTCCAATCAAGCCTTCTGAAAGCTCACCATCAACAGGCGCCACCTGTGGATGAGAAGAGCGTCGGCTGCTCGGTCTCCTGACAACTCCGGCGAGAATAGAGAGGGACCCCACCATAAAAGAGAGAGCAGCGATCAAGCTCCTGCCCCTGCTGAGGACAGCCCTGTGTGTGACAGCCAAACACTTTCCCTGATTAATCAAGCCTAGCAGCGGGGCTTTATGTGCCATTAAGAGCCTTGCTAAATGACTTCACTTCATTCATTAAAGTGGAGCATCCTCGGCGGGTGGAGTGGCTCCGCTTGCCAGACAGACAGACAGACAAGTGAAAAGCTAGGAGAGGGATGGTGGTGGGGCAGCGACGATGGTGGCGGGGGCACTGAGGCAAGATAAACAACGACAAATATAACCCCCATTACAATGCTGAATAATTCATCTTATACGCAGGGCTTCAGGAAAACAACAGAGAGAAAAAAAAAAAACCAAGAGCCCAAACAACCATGGGGATTATGGAGCCATTATGCCAGTGAAGAGCATCTTCAAAACAGGGCTATTTATGCATACACCTTGTCTGGGAAAGGTAGAGCAACAGGATCATGGTCAAATCAGGAAATCAGGTTCCAGTGGACTAATCCCTGATGCATTTTCATTAGGCAAAAGTATAGTTTTAATGAATCTGTGCGGGGGACTTGAGCAGCTAGGCGCGAGTGGATTAATTGTTTGAAAGCACTGTTAGCTGCATACAGTGGCTGCTTTGTCTGAGCTACTCTTTTGCAAGCACATACACACACACACACACACACACACACACACACACACACACACAAACATAGAGGAGGGATCCATAGAGTAAAACTCATACACACAACTTGAAAGAGGCAGAGAGAAAAAGGGCAGAAAAAAGGGAGATTACGGCATGCAGTAGCACGATACACACTGATAGTATGGAGGAAAAGACAAAGATAGGTAATTTACCAGTCAACAGAGAGATAAAGATGTAGTGATGGAGAGAGATAATGAGATAAAGATAAGCAGCAACAAGAGATCCAGAGGGTAGAAAGCGAGAGAGCAAGGAGAGAGGAGAGGAAGAGAGGTGGAGGGGGGGGGGAGGGGGTGTACGGAGAGGGAAGAGAGTAAATGATTAATGAAAGGAGTTGAGAAGCGCAGCGAGGGGAGGTCAGGACGGAGCAGAAGAGGAGCGATGCTGCAGCCTGTGAGCGAAACTGAAAAGGACAACATTATGAACATGCCTGCTGCTGTCACACACGTTTATCAGGGAGGATCTCTGGGAGAGACTGAGCTGGTATAAGGCTGACGCGTCCCTACATAAACATTGGATTTGCAAACGTGGAACTGAACCCGACTTCCAGAACAGGAGACAGAATTGCAGTCAGAAAAAAAAAGAGACACTTTTTCCCCCCTTTCAAAAACTAATGGGTCATCAAAACATCATAACCCCACATGTGGAATAAAGTTGATATCATCGTGGAGAAAAAAAACAAGTATCGAAATTGAGATTCTTTATCGTTTAAGTATGTCAAGACTGCACAAAGACTTCCATTAGAGTCCTTCAACTTCTTGCCATATTTCAGTCAAATACATGCCTTCAATTAATCCCCAGCTGGCAGTGTGCTGTGGCTGTATCACTGGCTGATCGCTGATGCATTTCTAATTGGTATTTTTGCTGATGGTCACAAGTTAAATCTATACTCTCCATTATCCTTCCAAGGTATCCCCTTGGGTCTCTCTAATGGCTCCTGCTAAATGCAGAGCACTTGTATTGAGATATTCATATAAAATATATTCTCTCTGCCGCTGACTGGCCTGTGCATTGACATCACTTGCAGGTTTGGTGCGTAGTTGAGAGTTGGGCGGAGCAGTAAAAAAAAAAGTTCACTCCAGCTTTGAAGATTAACAAAACATGCGTCATAATCCTGCATGGAAACAGCCTGAGGAGAGACACTTGTACTCAAATAAACTGTGTTTCATCTGCTCATGTTCCCTGTTTTGTCTCCACTGAGATGGTCTCACACACTGCTTTGCTGAGCAAATGTTTGTCGTAGCCTTTATCCCTCTCACTTCCAGAACACGTAGTAAAGCTCTTAGTGAAAGCTTTGGCTGGGTGACAGGCCTGAATGCTCCAACACCGGCTTGGCAGAGACCGCTGTATCCTGCGCTGGTTGAGGTGAACGGAGTTGGCTGACTTCAGAACTGTGTGAGAGGTTGATCAGCCACACAAATAAAATCTCTATGACATTATACTGGCGGCTGATGATGGTTGTCACATGAGTTAACTGCACAATAATTATGCTGTATGTCCTGCAATCACCTGATTAAAACGCTAACTGTTTATCATACTTCGCATATTTAAAAAGAGACAAAACTGTACCTGTGGCTATAAACAGAGACGTAGCTCTCAGTGAAAACTTTCTCTCCTGCAAAGAGAAGAATTCGCCAGTAGAAAGGTGAAATGTCATGCGTAAAAGTATAAGTCGAAAGAATGAAGCTCATATCCTGAAGGAGAGGAAGAGTCCTGAGTTCTTTGGCTCACCTCAGTCTACGTAGATCTTGTGTTTACCTTTCATTAACTAGAGATCCCAGAATCCTCTCCTCCCCCTCCTGACCCTTAAGACTTTCCAATACATGCCTAAGATGAAAATAAATGCAATAAAACAGCCACTTGAAAGATAAAAAACAATTTTAACAACAAAGATCCATAATGTTTGAGTTATAAACTGATCAGGATATGTATGTGGTTAGTTATTTCTAGACAATAAAAATGTCTTATAATGGCAAATGCCTACCAGAGCCAAAAACTGCTCTTAAAATGTCTTATTTCATATTATTTTGACCTGTGGTTAAAAACCTGAAAGGTATCTAAATTATGATCAGCTTGGGAACTGTTATCATCAAATGCATCAAACTGCTGCTGGATTTCTGTTGATCAACTGTCAACTACAATGTATGTCGCAATGGGCTGATTCAGAATATGTTGTTTTGAGCGACAAAGAGATAGAGTGGAGGAAGAGACAGCTAATGTCAGCTCAGATTCTGTAGTAAACCAAGCTACATCGTGAACAAGACAGAGAGCGATAACAGCCAACTTATCAAGATACTGTGACCACAAGTTCAACTGTAGTTGCAAACCTCCACCCTGTGTTGTAAAGCCAGCACACAGTGTCTCCAGAAGGCTACACCCAAACCTGGTTATCATATGCTGGGCATGAGAAATAGTAGACAGATAGAAAAGAAAGTCTAACCGAAAGAACAGAGAGTAAACTAAATGTTTAATAATGTGAAACCACATTCTCTAATTGAGCTAGAACATATTTGCGGAGGCAGTTTTGTTACATAACTTCAACTGCAAATTAGACTGTATAGCACAATATAGACAAGAAAGAGTATTTTGCTTTAATTGATGACAGAAGTGCTCCAGAGAAATTTTAAATGAGCAGAGAAGTTCAGTGTCACATGATTAAACATGTGAACTTTCAGTAAAGGGATGTTGACCTTTATATATTGGCTGAATATCAGCCAGATCGAGCCATATAAAACACATTTTCTTTGTCAGTCAATATAAAATTTTTCCAAATAAATTTGATAAAGCCTCCAGGACAATATAATAAAAATGTGCACAAGTCTAAACAGAGTGTTGGTGTTTGATCATCTCCACTTATTATGAAAAAGTGATGAGTAGTTTTGTTTTTTTGTTTTGTAGTGAGATCAGAAAAAACAGGTGACACATGATGAGACACAACGTAATACACTGAATGACATGACAGGATTTGCACGACAAGAGAAAACATGCATTGAGGACGTACAGCTGCAACTGCAGCAAAGAAAAAATCAAATGTTAGTACTTACGATATGGGATGTGTGTATAAGGGAAGGTGTAGGGAAGTCTGTTGTACAGGATTTCATTGTGTGTGTGTGTGTGTGTGTATGTAAGTGTATAGGAGCAATTGGGATGTGAAAAAAAAGAAAAAGAAATCACCATTTACATTGGTTTGATACTCCATGTCTGCAGAGTTTAGGTATTGAAATAAGTGTTGGAGGAGAAGAAGCAGGTATTGGTTTGACTTCACTACATGTACAGTACCAGTCAAAAGTTTGGAGACACCTTCCCATTCACTTGAATGAGAAAGTGTGTCCAAACTTTTGACTGATACTGTATTTACTAATCTGCTTTGGGTTTAAACATTTTTTTGTTCAGCTCGGTTCATTGGATATTTTGGCAAGATTGATTGCATGAAGTGTACTTTTTATAGTTCAGACTCCGGCTCCATGTCAGTGGAATGACTGCAGTCATATAAAACTTGAGTTATGGCTTAATGATACTGATACATTCATCATTATATATTGTTTTTGTGTATCAGTAAAAAATACTGGCTTTGAGTTCAGTGGGTGGTGTGTACCAGACAATACTGACTGGCTGGCAGGAAACACTCCCACTCCCACTCGGATCTTGAAAAACAGCAAATTAGTGCAGTTGCAATTAAGACTTGAACAGACAATACAATAAAAAAGGAAGCATCCCCTCGCCTGATACAGGCACAATCAGACAAAGTGAAACAGTTCTTGTTCCGTCAGCAGTGCAGAGACTCTACTGTCTCACAGAGCAGACAACAATGCCCAAGGCTGAGATAACAGGAAATGCCAGCTTATCAGAGAGAGAGAGAGAGAGAGAGAGAGAAACAGAGAGAAATGGTGAGAGAGCGTGATAGGTAAGCTCACTATTTACCAACAGACTAATTGACCAAAATCCAGTCGTGTCCTTTATATCTGTCATTTACACACAGGTTTCAGCCAGTAAGATTTTTTCTACAGCTGAAATTTGTTTGCAGAACATGTAAAGTGGATAAATCAAATAAAAGCAGAGGCAAATCCATCACTTTCTTAATTTGAGTTCCATTTCATTGGGTTTGATTTGTTTAGATTGAGTCACCTCTCGTGGGGAGTTTGTTTAATTTCACAGATGAAAGAACACCAATGATTTTTAGGAGTGTTTTCCTTGTTCAACTTTCTCTACAAGCTATTACAGTAAATCTTGAATGCAACACAGCCATAATGCCAAGAATATTAAACTGATGTTTACAGAAATAACTTGGAGTTTGATGACAACATTTAGTGATCATACAAGGTTAATTACTGTATTATTTTAAAGTCTGTTTGTATAGCTTCTCAGGAAGAGGGGAGGTTAATGAATGTGCACAGGCTACACTGAGGAGTTGTAAAAAAAATTCCTGTGTATACAACATACCCAAAACACTGCAAGCTGTTAGAAGATGAGTAAATAGACCAAATATTAGTAACACCTCTCAGTATTTTTCATTATCTTTTATCATCTATTAACTGACTCTCTTAGTCTATACAGTAAAACATATACAGTAAAAACACCCATCATGATTTGAAAGAGCCCATGGTGATGTCTGACCCAACAGTCTAAAACCCAAAGATACTCAATTTACTATAGAGAAAGGCAGCAAATCCTCACATTTGAAAGGCTCAAACCATGAAAAGTTTGACATTGTTGCTTCATAAATAATTTAATCAATCAATTATCAGTTGCCAATCTTAGGTCAAGTAACTAATGTATTAATAAACTAACTGTTTCCAAATTAAACAGCACCACAAACTATAATCACAAAAGTGAATTGAAGCAACGCCTCTCCAAAACAATGAAAAGTGAACTTTGCAACTTTAATGAAGATATGATTTAATGAAGGGCTGTTGTATTAGACTGCTTTGGGTTTAGCTAAGTGTGCCTAATAAACTGGTGTGACCACTAGAAAAACATACACATAAATTGTCCATTAGCTACAATAAGCCCAGCCCCAATTTAGTTACCACTGCTACGCCTGTCAAGCTTTCTGTTCTTGCACAGCACATTATGCAGTTTACAATGATAATACTGGCAGATTTATCACATGAAATTCTTTGTAATTTTTTTGACAATGAGTCTTTGATGTCAGATACATGTAGAAATAAGGGGACTACTCATTTGTAGCTGGCAACTGTTGACTTTGCCAGCTGAAAAGTAGCTAGCTAGCTCATTAAGCTAACGTTAACTCCTTGAGTTAGTTGAAAGCTCAGTCTCTGGCTGACATAAGTTGATTCGAATTGAAATGAGAACCCTGTAAAAGAGAGGTCTTAAATTTGCACTTAAATGCCAAATACATAATACTAAAAGACTGAAGTTAAAGCTACATGTGTCACCAGTTGATGGCTCATGTAAAAGAAAAGAAGCAGCATTGTTCTTGTGTTGCAGTGTAGAGCTAGTCAGTCCTAATATTAAAAGTATGATAAAGAAAAATGTCTGATCAGACTGTTATTTTGTTCTTTGATTGGACAATCGCTGAGTTGTTTTAATTACCATCTGTCTGTCTTTTACGCTCACTTACAATCTCGTTTACACAGTCACACAAACTCATTGACGCTTAAGTGTTTCCTTGCTAACTGAGCCTGGCCCTCCCGGTTGTAGACTGCAGGACTTGGAATGTGATGGCCTGGGACGCTCTCCTCTCCTGCCAGCTCCGCAGCCCATCCAGCGGCACACCATCATTGTTCAGCTCACACAATGCAACATTCCACAATCAGCAGCAACTCCAACGAAACCAGAGGGAGAAGGAGACGACTGGGAGGACTGCACTGCTCTAATCTTAGGATTAGAATTCCTTTCTACAAGGCTCTAATAGGCCTCTATTCTTTTGAACAACAAAGCTGCAAGATGAGATAAAAAAACTGATACAGATGAAGGCAATCTAGAGCAATTTAGGGAAGAATGTGAGGCTATTAAGGCCTGCACAGAGGCTCTGGAGGAAGTATAAATAAATTACTAACCATTCAGAGAAATACATGCAACATAAGGTTGTATGAATTAGCTGTAAAACATGCAGTGAGATGCGTGTAAATGAATAATACCATTTAACAACGTGAAAAAACGCACACCTACTTATTTCCAGTTTGTTCACCTTTAACACTGGAACTATCCTGGAAAACAGTCCTATTGTTGTCCTGCTCTGCACCACTGTGTCACTCATTTATCTTTCCTGCTGTGGTTGTGAAATAGCATTAACTGGACCTTAAAAAGTCAAGAACTCTGTGTCTGTGATTTAAATCCCAAGCGAGAGGATATACTGCCTTGTATTCAGAGGGGAGAAAATGTCATCATGGACTTTACTGGGATCAGTGGACAGAGTCCCTATATGCGGTCATGTAAGGATGGTACATTTATAAAGAATTAAACTGAAGAACTATGGCTTAACTTTACAAAACAGACATGGGACAATTGAGTGCAAGATATAGAACTGCAGAGAATATGTGTGTGTGTGTGCAGGAGAGAGAGAGAGAGAGAGAGAGAGAGAGAGAGAGAGAGAGAGAAGCAGTTCCTAAGCCTGGCCGTCACGCATGCTTAACCTTGCGCTAGCGCCTGTGCAATGCAGCTTGCATATCAATGATGGAGGAATATCAGCAGCAGAGAGGCCTCCGACCAACCTCCACTATACTCGGCAGGCAGGGGAGGCACAGCAGCATCCGCAGTTACACTGTGGCACTAACAATGGTAATGCATGTCAAGCTACACTGGTGAGCAGAAGAGCGTGTTGTCATCCAATAAAAAGCCAGTGTGGCATGGCAGACATGCATCGATACAAACATGGAAAAAGATGACCAATTGCTGGTATCTTAACTTAAATAAATAAAGATGCTAAATTATTATTTCCAATAAACTAAAAATGTTGGACTGCAAATCACAAACCTGAAAGATACAGGAAGTAAGCCTGAGCGTGCAGACTGTAAGTGTGGTTTCCACTGACAGCATTTACTTTTGGCTGGAGCTCAGGTTACAGGAAGCGTTTTGACGGAGAGCGTCCCTACCGTGCTGTGGTTTAGAGCAATGCATATTTGGTGTCACCAGGGGCAATAAAAACTTCCTGACAAAACCCCAAGTGCTACCACTAACATCATGAACAAAGCCTGACAGCATGGACTGTAGTTTCCTGTCATGGTCAACAAAGCATACCATGAAATACCCCTCTGCTCTCTGCTTCATGTCTCACCGTGACAGGACACTGATATAAATCCTCACCTCCCCAAATGTCAGTATCTCAATCACAAAGATAAACCTGATAAACTGTAACTTTTGCAGAGAGCTGGAACGGGTTCCAAGTGACAATGAGATGTATTTTAAAAAAGGAGGAAGAGGAGAGAAGAGAAGAACAAGCGAGGGAAAGATATGATGAAATGGTGTATTTCTAATTAAAACAGAGGAATTTGGGGACACCCATAGGGTCCTAAGGGACCAGCATCGGGTGATAAACTCACTCATCCGTATCCTCTGTCTTTTGAAGGGAGTGATAAAAGACTTTCAGGATGCTGTGCCCTCTCCTCCTCTGTTCCCCTTCTTTCCCCACATGCTATCTGATGCCGACGGAGGTCCTTTGTCACATCGATCCTTCCCGAGGACCCCAAGGCGTCCTGTGAGGGTGCCTTCTACAGGGTCCTGTCTGTTGATTGACACGTCACCCCTTTCTCTGCCTGTGTCGATCAGAGGCTGTCTCCCCCCCCTCCACCCCTAACACAGCTCAATAAGAGGCCGCTGCTTTGATAGCAGTTCTGTGGCAAGTTACATCTCTGGCAGCAGGGATAAGAGAGACTTTTAACAGCCTCTCTGTGTTCAGCAGGTTAAAAAGTGTTTTCTATCAGAGCCTTGTCAAACTGTCATCATCATTTTTTGTTTGAAGACAGCTCTGTATACCCGGAAGAAAAAAGAAAACATGTCAGAGTCCCGTTTTTCTTCTGATTTTCTTGTTATCCCAGATTGATGCTAATCTAAAACACTGTGAGGATTAAAACATTCGCAGCATGGATTAAATTCACAATGAAAACTTGGTTGGTTATTAGAAAACAACTAAACCTTTTTAATTCTATATCCAGAGCATTAAAAATAGCAGCTATTCCAGAATTCCTACCTTCATACAAACAACTTCAGACAGAATTTGGTCTGTCAGGGATGGATTTTTTAGATTTCATCAAGTGTGACAACACTTACAGACACATGCAGATTGGGAGCAGATATGTAAACTAGCATCTAATTTAGAAAAGATTTTCATGTTGACTATGGAGGGAATGATAAAAAAAAAAAAAACCTGATAGCCCAATTCTACAGATGGCTTCAAGATAACGTGACAGGAAGCAGAAATGGGAATTAGAAATGAATATTATCACTGATGAAATGTGGGAAAAGACATGCCTTGATGGTCACAAGCTAATAAACAGTCCTACCTGGAGGGAGTTTGAATGGAAAACGAGAATGAGAGTATTTAAGACTCCTCTTGTGTTCAAGCTCAGAATTATGCTGGTGACGATGCGGGAGAGATTGGCGAACATACCCATATATATATTGGGATTGTCCCAAATTGTATCAATATTGGAGAAACATTCAGGGAGAGATCAAGCAAATCATGGGTGCAGACCTACCTCAAGAGCCGCCATTCTTTATATTGGAAGAGACTCAGGAGGATATAGATACCAAAAATCAGACATATTTACTTGGGGTGTTGCTGCTGATTGCAAAGAAGATGATTACAGTGTTATGGAGAAAGGTAAAGCCTCCAACTGTCCAACAATGGAGGGAAACTTTAAAAAGTGTATATTTGATGGAAAGCATAACAACCAAACTCCAGCTAAGGACTGATGTTTTCAACATGAAGTGGACACCAGTAATACTATAGCTACCCAGACTGATTAAGAAAAAATTTCTCTGTAATCTCAGTGGAGGGAAGGAGTTCGACTAGTGCTACATGTATACAGATGTCATTGTGACTGTGTATAAGTTTCCCAACAGGCATATGAAGAAGTGTAGGGTTAAACATATGGGTGACTGCGTATTGGTTAGAATGAGGTCGGTCGGGTGCCTATGACAGTGATGCCTCCATTAACAAAACCTGAATGAGATAGGTTGCTGTGATGCATACATTTGTCAAATACCGGCAGCAGTTTTAAGACGATATCTTTCATTGACTGTCAGCGTTGGTGAAAGACGACAACAGAGAGCAGTGACAGTTCTCTGTGTCTTGCAGATGTTCACAAGCGTCCCGTGAGAGCTGGAGAGGCTATTAGCTGTGTAATGATCACTGGATGTTGTAGTTCACATTCACACAAGTGGCGTGACAGACAGATGGAGGTTGATTTTGAAGGATGAAACGTATGGGGAAAGTGCTGTAAGCGGACAGCTCAGATGGGTTTACAGACTTACATGCGCATTATGATCTCTATTGACCCGAGCAAAAGCGGCAGAGCAGATACAGATACACACACACACACTGATGCACTTTTATACTGTTCTCTGTCGTCTTAAACAGGGAGGAGCAGAGCTGAGCTGAATTAAAGTCGAGGCCCACCATGTGGCTCTTATGTATGGGGTGAGGGGGGGTTCTCACTGGGGCTTTTTACTCCGTCACTGGACTTAAGCCAACAGAACCAGGTGTGGCCACTTAATGTACCAGCGTAAGTGATCCACAGAGAGGGTCAGATGTGTGTAAAGTGCAGAGGTCTGACACACGGCCATTATGGAGCATTAGACCATAAGGTCCTGCAGGATATCACTTGACCTCGTCTGACCTGGACACAAAAACTCTTTCTTTCATTCAGACTTTCTTTTGCATTTTTCATTTCGACTCATTTTTCACCACCAATCTGACCGGCAACATATGTTTATCCTCTGGCTACATTTTTTTTTTTTTGTTCCTGCTCTAACAAATGATCTCCTCTCTTCCCTCTAATGAGTGTACCTCTGTCATTTCTCAAGGACACTTAAATGTAGTAAACAAACAAAATACTCGTCAGTTACATTCATCAGGTGGCAGCTGGCGTGGACAAAATCAGCGCAGTCAACGCGACGGCATTGTTAGCACACAGTATGTGTGTGTGTATGATACTGCTCTATTTCATTGTAGTTCTCCTGTAATGCGACTCACTCTGTCAGAGCCAGAGTGGCAGCCTGAATTGCTTCTGTCAGATAAACACTCCCAGCATGCAATGCTTTGCCTCAGTCTGCGCAATGCTGCATTGGCAGCCTCCTGGCAGGATTCTGAGGTGTCTCGGTTCAGAAGTAGCTGCGTGCGTGCGTGTGTGTGTGTGTGTGTTGGTGTGTGTGTGTGTGTGTGTGTGTGTGTGTGCATGTATGTGTGCAGAATGATGATCCTCACAGCACCAGAAATGCTTAAGTCTGCACCAGATGGTTGGCACCTGAACTACAGACTGAACAATAATGACACTTATCATAGTCTGTCTTTTCACAACTGCGAGTTTAGTTTGTATTTAATTAATCTGATGTGTAAAAAACAACAACAAACAAATCAAAGTACTTTCTAGGGAAGTATCAAGATATGTGTGTGTGTGATGAGAGACTATGAGAAATACATAAAGATGACTTGTGAGCAATGTGTGTGATTTCGGTAGAGTTTGCACTCAGCCTCACTCCCGACAGTCTTGTTCCATGATTCACTAGCACAGAAAAGGAGAAAAGGAATGTGTACTATGTGATGCAGTGCAACTCACTCAGGACCACAATCCCAGAACTATGTGGAATGTGTCCTCTAACTGCCAGTGACTGAAACCTACACTCGTTGAACAACTGCAGTACACAGTCAGTGGTCGTGTACTGTCACTCCGAATCAAAATCAAGTGCAGACCGTAACACAGGTACAGCCAGAGTGAGAGAGAGAGAGAGAGAGAGAGAGAGAGGGAGAGAGAGAAAAGAGAGCTGAACGGTGTTGCTGTCTGAGACCTAGAGTGAGTTTTGAGTGAAGGCACACAGGTGTAAAGACGGCATAAACTGCTTCCTTCTTCCTCACAACCTGACACAAACACACACACACACACAAAGATGTGAAGCAACACATTTTAGCAAGATGTCTATTCTGTTTTCAAATATTCGAAAAATGCGTACTTCACTTGGGATTTTATATAAAAAACAGTGTGATTACTAGTTGCAGCCGCTCTTGTGCAATCCACAAGCCGTGAAGGATCAGCTCACCCAAGTCACCACACACATTTTCTCACTTACCACTAGTGGTATCTATCTGTGCAGATAGTTTTGGTTTTATTTGCAAAAGTTTTGAGATATATGTCTCTTAGATATCTGCTGGCACCCAAATACAGTGGGGGTGTATGAAATGTTTGTGGAGCTCAAAGCGGTGAAAAACAAGCAATATGTCTTTCCAGATACAGTACAATGTCCCCATTACTCAATCCACAGACTAGGAACTATAGCTGGAACATTTAGTTTAAATTATCGTTCAAAAGAACTTTAACTCATTTTTCAACCACAAATGCCAAAAATTCCCTTGTTCTTGGCTCTTAAAAGTTTGTGTTTGCTGTTTTTCTTTATTTTATGTCATTGTAAACTGAACATTTTCAATTTTGGACTTCTGCTCAGACAAAAAGACGTCATTGTAATGGGCATTTTTCACTGTTTTCTGACATTTTGTACACAAAAGGATTCATCAATTAATCAAGAAAATAATCAGAAGATTTACAATGGAAACAATCATTAATCACAGCCCTAGTTGAGAGTACTTCCCGCTAAACAGTTCTAATGAGAAATGTTTACTGTGAGGTCTCGACCATCCAGAAAACCCCAAACATTGTTTCTTGATTTGAGCACCAAAAGCAAAATTCTATTCAACTCATGTTCTAATTAGTTTTAAGTTTCAGAAGCTGATATTTCACAACATCAGCAAATAAAAACCATGGCTTGATAAATGGGTAATTGAGACAATGTGTTTTATTTGCGATTTGGGTAAAAATGACATTTTAAAAAAAACAACAAAAAAACCCATCATTCTCTTACTCATCTGGTTCTCTTTATCTGCATCTCTTCTTCTGTGAAGGGTACAGATTACTTCAAGGAAATAAATAAGTGATAACAGCTTTCGCCATCACTTCAGTGCACTTCATGAAATGTGTCTCTAATATTTTGTGCTGTCAATGTTTTCACACTATGTGGCAAAACATGTATCTGTATCTGTAGAAATGTCAGACAAACGCATGGACCTCACCGTAACAACTCAAGGAAAAATAAGTCTAAATTTGGTGTTTCTTAATATGCAAATGAAAACAATCACAGTGTTTTTACAATGATATTGACATTAATCACATTGTTAATCTAATTTTGAGACTACTAATACAGTATACGTCACATGTCTGAAAAGTAAAGATCAGCCACTATAATTAGGTAAGAGAATAACCAGCGTGACATTTGTGTTAATAGTAGTAGATGTGGTTGTTGCACTTAAAATGTATGGCTTTTGTTAACCTTTCTTTTCTTATCAAGAACAAAAGGTTGTACTAACATGCAAAACAAGAGGTGGCGATCGAACAGTGTAGAGACTCTAAGTGTCCACAGAGAAAATGTGGCTTCCTATATATTGTCCGAGAATCTCAGGCAGATGCTGCGTACTGTAAATCTACACTTTTAAACAGCATTTAATGTGGAATCTTGAAACTACATTTTGTGATTCTCCTAAAGCAAGATCTTTATCACGCTATATTACTTCTTATCTCCCCGAGTGTGCAAACTGCAAAAACCATGACATAAAATTTAGAAATATGCGATGCGTTAACCGCTGCATCCGTAGCAAGGACACACCACACAAATCAGATGCTTATCGCTCACAGATGAAGAGAGTTGCACAGAGGTCAGCTGCATTTAGAGCTCCTCTACATCTACACGGGCGAGATGCCAGAGCCCCGTGTCTGCAGGGGTCCATTCTGAGGTCAATACTACAACACTGTAAACTAATGATCCAGCAAATTCCCTCAGTCCTGCTCTTTCCCCTCCTCCTTCTTTCCCTCAATCTGTTGTTGCCCTCTGTCTCTCCCACTCTCTGATCCCCCGCTGCGCTGCAGAAATGAAAAACAACTGAAGACTCGGCAGCGCTGGGCCTGCTCTGCTTCTCTGATACACACCGCTGATAAACAAGGCTGCTTGTTAAGAAACAAATGAAACTCTGCCTTTCCTGATTTCTGCCTTTCACTGCCTTTTCATCCGGTTGTTTTCTTCTCATCCTTTTCCTTTCTTTTGTCACGGCCTTGGCAGTGAACGCACAATGGAACATCACTCTAAAATAAACCTCGCCTCGAAATGTAAACACGGATACCGACATGATCCGCAGCGACATGAAAGTCTAAATTACAGTGAAAGAGATGTACAGTAAAAGTAAGAAGTTTAGTGCACAGGGTCAGACCCACACGCACAGACAGCGCAGTATCTCAGGGATCATGTAACTCCCTATAAAACAAGAACAAGAAGCTTAATCAACAATATCATCAGATGATACCGCCGGAGATGGTTCAGTTCCAATAATTAAACAGACCGTATTTATGGCTGAGATGTTACCACTCATGCTCAACAACAACAGCAAGATATTCTTTCAATCACATGAAGTCAGGTGAGTGTTCAACCTCCCATGATCCCTCAAAAGTGTCGCCTCATTATAGCCTTGTCTTTTAGCTCTTCAGTGCTGATTTACCTATGAAAGATCATGTCTGTCACATCTATCAACACAGTTATGGTAAATGTTTTCCTTTAAGAAAAAAAAAAAACAGCCCGTTATCCACGCTCATTTTGACACAGCAAGTCTGTAAATGTGTCTTCATCGCAGATAAACTGTCAGGGGAATTCTTCTTGAGAACAAGTAAATCTGCTGAGTTTCACCAACAGAAAAGCTTATCTCATAACATGCCTACACACACACAAACACACACACACACACACACACACATACGCTCACATGTAATGCACACAGAGGATCTTCCAGGCCTAAAGGAAGCTTTCCATCTCTCCCTCTGACTTGCGATAAAGCCTGCGATAGAGCCACACTGTTCAGTCCTATCCTCTTCCTATCGATTGGGGCTAAAGAATGGGGCTCAAGGGATGGAGGAGAGCACTCAATCACACTGTTGACAAACATGAGTGAACTGGATTCAAAAGACACAATAAATGAGTAGCGGTAGTTAGGAGGAGAGGTGAGGTGATTAATCTTGTCTTTTACGGTCATATTCCCAGTTGAATTGAAAAATACAAGTGAAATGCAGCTGCTCTTTAAGTTTGTGTATGTTATACTTCTCTGAGTCCATTAATAAGCTGCAGAGGTCTAAACCGGTGAGGCACACAGACTGTAAATGTTTTCCTGTATGTTCACAATCAAAGGCATATGATCAATAAATACATGCTCCTCCTTCCCGAGGAGTGCTGATCCATGAGCCCTACTCACTGACCATCTGACCCCAAGCATCCAAAAAAAATAGTGAGCAGCCGTGCCTGGTTACATCTAACTGAACGCAGCTTCACCTTAAAGCACTCTGTCCCTCTAGTTTAGGAAACATCAGAATTTAGTTAGTTAGGTTTCACATCTCATGCATTAACAACATATCAGGTGTAGTGTTTAAGAGTGGCACTAACCTTACTATAACTATCTATATTTAAACTAGGCCTGCTACTAACGATTATTCTCATTATCGATTAATCTGTCAATTACTTCTCAATTAATTGATTAGTTGTTTGGTCCATACAATGTCAGATAATCGTGAAAAATGTCTCAAAGCCCAAGCTGCCATCCTCAAATGTCTTGTCTTGTCAAGACAGTCCACAACCCAAAGATATTCAGTTTACTATCACAGAAGACTAAAGAAACCAGAAAATATTCATATTTGAGAAGATGGAACCAGAGAATTTTGACTGTTTTTCTTTTAATTGATTAATCGATTATCGAAATAGTTTTTGATTAATTTAATAGTTGGCAACTAATTGATTAGTGGACTAATAGTTGCAGCTCTAATTGAAACTTTATTTTATTGTCACTGTCTCCATGTAAAAGCCTATTAGTTCCCTTCTTAGGTCAAACTCTGCTCTCAGTCTGCTCATCTTTGTACTGAGAACCCAGTTCAATGTGCAGAAAGCACAGCTCAGACATGACAAGCCTTCCCATTCAAAACTGCTTATCTTTATACACTGAATTGTACAAAAAAAAAGATTACTGCACAGTCAAATACAGCCAACAACCGGACCGCCTGCCCCTGTAACAAACCTCATCAGCTGCAGCGGCGATAGGACTCAGCGCATTTAACACAACACAGTCTCTTTGAGAAAGCGACACCTCCAAACACACACACAGCGGCTTCAGAGCTGACAAATGCGTTGGACTTTCCTGCCGCTCGATGTCTAGTTTCGCTCCGCATGTTTACAAAACTGCACAATTGTTCGACCCCAAACGCTCGGAGCAGTTAATTGCATGACTAAAAACGCAAACCACATCCACAACTACATGGATGTTTAAAAATGAAACAACTGCTCGGTAATGAAATGAAATAGATCACCAGAGAAATGCCGGGACACCGCGAGAGAAGGATGTAGTTGGATTCATTAACCGGTGGAAGCAGCAACTGCGTGTTAAATTACTACCATCGTCTGTCTAATTACAGTAAAAAACCCCTCCGACAAAATGTCTTATCTTTCTTCAAATAAATGAAGCAGTCAACTTTCCAAGCCTTTCTCGCTGAGCAGAGAGCCCCATGCCGCTGAGTGTAGCGCCGTGTGCCCTCCCCTCCGCAGCTCCGTGTGTGACTGCCCCCGGCCGCTCATGAACTTCCCTCACAGCCGCGGTTTCCTCCCCCATAAATAAAACTTACTTTTCTCTGGCTTGGCTGTCGGACGGCACGTTGCTACTCTTGCCTTTGGCGTACATGCTTGCAGAGAGCTCCGATTGTCACGCACCTGTCAACCCATCACAACCTCCCTGGGCACAGCCCCGTCACCATGGCGACACAAGCAGCGTCGTCTCCCATTGGATGCCCCGCTGTTCGGGACCGCCCGCTCGCCATGGCAACCGCCAGTGAGTGACAGCTGATTGTCCCCGCCCCTGCACTGGTAGCTCCACCCCCTCCTCCTTCTCTCTCCCTCTCTCTCTCTCTCTCTCTTTCTGCTCCACTCTGTCTTTCCTTCTGCTTTCCCAGTCTGTCTGTCTGCAGTCTGTCTGTCTGTCAGTGTCTCTCCCATCCTGACATGCGGACAGACTGACAAACACACACGCACACACACATACACACACACACACACACACACATACACGCACGCACATCCGCACTCCCTCCCTCTATTCTCCTCTCTCAGTGCAAGGGGGGGATTTGAAACCGTCCAACTAGGATTTTAAACAACTGGCTTTGGCTGTTCCTTTTATAGACAATCACACCCTCTACCGACGCACACACAGCGCACTGCGCAAACAACTCTCGCAAATATAAAACTGCATTTGCATTGGTGTTTATTTACATAGGCTCGGTTAAGATATCCAAACATGTGTGTAGCAGAGCATGTTGGGAAGACACAAGCACTACAGAGGGGCCTGTAAACAACACACCCAGCATGCATAGGCACGGTGTACTGTGGGAGGATGAAGCCACATTACAAGTCGTCCTGTACATACATGCGTGAGGCAGTGCTACTGTGCAGTTGCTCCACCGCCAGGAGGAAATGTTTGGAAAAGCCAGTGACAGCGTCGGATAAATGAAGTGTGGGCGGATGTTGATGATAATCAGCTGTAAAGTGTAAATGATGACCTGTTGGAGTGACTGACACATTTGAGTTTGGAGATATACATGCAAATCCCACAGGAGGCCTCATGTATGAGTGCTTCCTTAACATCCTAGCCAGATGTTACATAAAAAGGCACCCTAAAAATAAGAATCACCCACAGCACAAATTGTCAGCGATGCAGGTTTGGTACATTTACATCCCTGCGTCACAAAAACTACTGGAAACATATCCTACTTTTCCACAGAACGCTGTGTGTTTTTTGGATGTGCAGCAGGGAAGAAGTGCTACGTCATGCTGCCGTCCAGTCTGGCAGCTAATAGAGAGGAGGGTTCACTCCACTGTCACAATGTACTTATCGCAAATCCACTGAGAGAAGGAGCACAAGAGAAAAGAGAGGGACCGCAGCTTGGTGCCAATCAGGATCTGAGAAATACTACAGATTGTTGTACAAAACGCCTGATTCCCAGACAGTAGTAAGCTCTGGAAAGACACAATGTCTATGTGAATGTGTGTGTGTGTGTGTGTGCGTGCGTGTGTGTGTGTGTAAGCTAAGGGCATAGCACAGGGGCAGCAGTGTTTACGCTTACGCAATGCTCCCGCGATGTGACCCAGTTGGAATGGATGCACGCTGCCTCATTCTCTCCTGCTCTCCCTCTTTCTCCCCCCTTTCCTCACTCTCTCATCTTTCACCCCTTGACTGAAACCTCTCTCTCTCTCTCTCTCTCTCTCTCCCCCTCTCTCTCTTTCTCTCTTTCTGCCTCCCCTCGTGTGCCAAATGAACCCCTTCCCCCTGGAGAGAGGCGGAGGTTCTATTTCAGACAAGCAGAACTTTTGGTTTTGGGATGAGTCCCTCGGGGTCCATCACCATGACAACCACTCGCAGGCAATAACCATGTGTTCCAGAGGATGGAGGAGGAGGAGGAGGAGGAGGAGGAGGAGGAGGACGCGGGAGGAAGAGAGAAAGAATGAGGAAGAAATGGGGAGAGAGGAA
Organism: Thunnus maccoyii; assembly: GCF_910596095.1. Lineage (NCBI taxonomy): Eukaryota > Metazoa > Chordata > Actinopteri > Scombriformes > Scombridae > Thunnus > Thunnus maccoyii. The sequence continues at coordinate 20,781,636 of NC_056541.1, forward strand.
GAGAAAGTAAAGGTTAACAGGTCATGTTATCTAAAAAAGTCAAATCAGAAGAAAAACCTGTTTGTTTCCATTATCATACGTGCATAGATACAGCGATCTGACATTATCATCACCGTCACAGAAACTGAAGGGTAGCTCCAAAATGACAGAAGCTGGGATTAGAGGGAGGGAAGGAGACAGACAGTGATACTAATGAAGGGGAAGAAAGCCAACATAGATAGATAGACATCTAGATAACAGGGGAGAAGTAAGTGGAGGAGGTAAAGATCATCGGCCAGCCCACTCTCTGTGCTGAGTTGACCTCCGTTAACAACCCAGTGCTCCGATCCTCGCAGAGGTAATGAACAGTTAGCCTCAACTGAGTTCGGGGATTAACTTCTCTGCCCCTTTATTTCTGCATTGTTCTACCCCCTCTCCCTTCCCTCACACCCCCTTTGCTTTTCTGTCTCCCTGGTTTTCTGCTACCTGCTTATTGCTTAATTTCCTGTTTCTTAATATGTATTTGAAATGATACTAGATAGACTGCTGCCAATCTCTGGATACGTGAGCAAAGTTACCTGTCAGGTAAGAGAAATACACAGAAATCAATATAGATCACTCAAACTGAAACAACTGGTTGATTGATTGATTAGTTGTCAAGCAAAAATGCTGAGCCTTCACTATTTTCTTTTTTTAAAGGTTGGTCTGACCAGACAAGCAATTTGAAGACATCACCTTGAGCTCTGGGAAATTGTGATTATGTATTTTCGTAAATCCCTTAATCAAGAAATTATAAACAGATCAATCTACAATGAAAATTATAATTTGTTGCAGCCCTTAATATAAGTAAAATTAGCAATAACGATAAACAGTGAAATCCAAATGAATCTAGCTGTCCAGCTGAATATAATGTGCAGCAGTATATTTTACACTTGCTTTGACATTTTCTTCAGTATTTCTCCTTTATCAAGAGGTTCTTACTCTCTCCTCTTTCTCTTTCTCTTCCTCTCTATTTCAACTTCTAGTCTCCTTCAGGAAGCCTCAGGTGAGTACATGTGATGACCTCTCTTTGCACCACAGGGGAGGCACAATCTCATAGTGATCATAGTAGACCACCTCAACCCTCATTCAGTCCCCCCAAGGAAGAGAAGCATTACAGAGGGAGAGTCAATGGTGTGACTGATAAACTTGGCGGCAGTTCTGCTGACTGATGGACTGGCTGGCTCGTTGACCAACTGACTGACTGACTGACTGACTGGATTGACTGACTAGCAGGTTTCCTAACTGGCTGTGTGCTTTGGAGGTAGGCTGGCTGACAGCTGTAGATTTACTCCATCATGGGAGACTTAGCTCCTTTCCTATTGACTGTGGGCCCATGTAATCTGTGGGCCTGTGGTGACAATCTTTTTTGATTGCCCCCAGCATGTTACACTCTGTCACTGAAAAGCACAACTGCAGTCAGGAGAGCAAATTATCTGATCCAGAGAGAAAGAGAGAAACAGAGAAATGTGAGGATGAGACAAAAAAGACTAATTTCATCCCATTTATTTTCCCGAATCTTATTTCAGATTTGCCACCAAAATTTTTTTCTTCAGAATTAGTTTTACCACCCCACTGTTTTCCCCCAGCTCCACCTGTATACTATACTGTGTGTACTATTTTTGTTTTAATCAGTGTTTTTCTCTGATCTCAGTAGCCTCAATGCCTTGAAAAGACTCTTTTTTTCTTTTTCTTCCTCTCTTTCTTCTTTCTTTCTGTCTCTCGGTCCACCCACGAGGTCCTTCCTCTCATTTCTGTAGCACCAAGCCATCTGTCTGAGGTCATCTATTCTAGGCCGTACATTGACTCTCAGCACTGTCGCTTATAAACATGCCAACTTGTTCACTTAAATGCATGAAATCGATAGGACGTACACAGTCAAACCAAAATTCACCCCAAAATCACAATTGTTCTTTATTTTTCTCCATCTCTGCTCTGTATTTCACTTTTTCTGCTTCTCTTCTATCACTCAGTCACACAAGTATTAACACACTCAGACATTGTAGGCTGCACACACACACAAACAAATGATAGATTTGCCCCTCTCCAGCTTTACAACAACTGCTTTGGCATTTTAGCAAACAGCCTTTGTTTACTGAGCCTTTCGATGGGCTATGTAATCATATATTTCCACTGAGGGTGTCTGTTAGTAAGGACGTTAATTAGCAAACGATTAAGCTCTCACACAAAAGAGGTTCTTGAGATTAATTGGCGCTGAAGTTTACAAAAGCTTGTGGCTCAGTAAATAATTTAGCATGAACAATAGTACACCTTGTCACACTGTGTTTTTGTTTTCAAAAGAGTAATTGCTGGAGTCAGAACTGAGGATATATCAACAGTGGATCTTTGAAGTGGACAGTGGTGTGCTACATATGATGACGGCATGGTGACAGTGTCTTCCTTTTATTTTACTTTAAAGTCCCCCTCCACTGAAAAATATGTTTTTTCTCCTTGTTCCTGCAGTTGGATATTTGAGCTTCACTGTGCAGTATGATGTATGTGCAGAGTTTGATACTAGAGGGCTGTTTTCACCTTCATCTGCTGAAAGTGGAAAGTTTCTCTGTGCTCACTGAAAATCTGATTTTAAGGGGCGGGGCTACAAGCATGATTTGTGACATCACAACTTGGTTTGGAAGTCAGTCATGGTCCAATATGCAGCTTACACAAATATGATGTGGAAACCCGAAGCCTCCAGTGCACATACAATGACAAAGAACTTTACAGTGAAGTAGGAGGCAACTTGTGTCCAACAGTTAAACTTTTAAAGTAAAAAATACTTGCATCTTCACAGATTCTGGATTTTTTAACAAGGGAGAAGACTAGATGTCATTTATTTATTTCAATGGGGTAATTATATGTTTTTTGTAGAAAAACCATTATTACAACCATTATTATAGAAACACATTATTATTATTTCAGGAAGAGTATTTTTATGTTTTAATACATGTCTGGAGGGGATCTTTAAGTATTTAATTTTAGTTCACATGAAGACAGTGCATTCAGGTTCAATATTAGCAAAAAGTAAACCATAAACAGGTCTCCTAGCTGCATGTAAGGTAAAATATGAAAAATACTCTGAATGCAAAGCATTCTGTAGTTCACACAACCCATGTAGCTACAGTATCTTCTGCACCTGTGTGATCTTTACATCACCTCAACCTGCTGTGAAATCAACCATGTCTGTCCCCCTGCGGAGAATGCTCTCCTTTGAAAAACTGAGAGAAGCTGCTTTACAGTCTTGTCAGCCGTGCAAGTGCCAGATACATACTATATACATAGCACACACACACACACACACACACACACATATATATATATATATATATATATCACATATATCACATGCATGTGCTGTACAGTCAGTCAAACATGATTCACATTCACAAATGTGTACATGCGAGCTCACACATGTAAACACAAACATGTATGCAGTACATAGGAGGAAAGAAATAAAACTCTTTGGTCCCAGTCTCATCTGGTCCAGGGGCGTCTTGAAACTGCCTGCTCCAAACAACATTTGCTGTTTCCTCCTCCCCCTCCTCTCTGCTGATGAAGAGGGTGTCCCGACCAAGGGTTTTGTTAACTGTGGAAAAAGTTACAAATCCCTCTACATGACTGGTGAAAAAACTTCATAAGCGCAATGACACTTCCAATATAACCAAGACAAAGAACTTGCCTCTGGTTGTAAGTTGATCAGCGGTGTAAACAGGGGCGACATACAAACACAATTACATAGTTACACAGTTTATCTAACTGGAATCAACATGGAAAAGTTGCAGCCTCAAGATCATCCAAGCTATGAAATTAATTCAAGTATTCAAAGAAAAAAAAAAGTTTGCTTCCTCAAGCTGATGCAACAGGAAAGCAGGAGGTGAAAACATCCTAATAAGCATGTCTAGTATACATTCTACATCTCGTTGATTTAACATCTAAAATTAAGTGGTCCTGAAAATATGGGACCTGCTGTGCCTACTCTTCTGTACTGATGTTAGTTTACGCAAAAGATTAATGCTTGTTTGCAAAATAACCTGTCAGTTCTCTGCAGAGAATCAACCAACCGATATAATTCAAAAAGGTATTTATCGTAGATGCATAATGTGTACTGTATGAAATTGATTGATCACCCTTGAAAGGTGAAGTTTTTGACAACACTCACTTAGTAACAAGAGTGCTGAAAGTTCAACATGAAAGAAGATAGACATTTTTGTCTATCACCTGTACATGTGGCTCTGATACAACAACATTTGTTTCTAATTTGGCCAAAGGATGTAGCTTCTACGACGTATAAAAACTGGTAATACAAATGCAGGCTTTCAGTTACTTTTACAGAGACAGAACTTCTGCATAATAGAGGAGAGCATACACCGCATCTCTTAGACCATTTTACAGACTATGATGCTGATTCATACTTTAATTGGGCAGCTGTTAAATGGTTTACTACTAAAAGGGGATCTGGCATTTCTACTCAACAGATGTTCAGAAATCATACAGATGATATCACTTTATTTTACTGACTGAGCTGTATGCAAGATACAGTGTTAATGGTTATAATGCAAATGTGAATATAAACTCCAAAAACTCTCTACTCATTATAATTATCGCTAAATTATTGTACTGAGGACTCAAATGGTCACAATTTGTCATGATGATTTGAATTTACCTAAAAGGGCAGAAAATTTCAACCATCCTGATTTGTGCATGCAAAACAGACTTTTCTCACTTATTGTAGATTTCATCTCTTCAGTTAATCACACTGGTGAGATGAAACAGCATTTCATCCTGGGACTAAGCAGAGGAAAAGAGCAGTTGAGCCGGGGTTGAAAACTCCATCACAATTAGATGTATGCACAGCCTTTTTCTGAATTCTGAGCAGGTTTTCCATCGGTGAAATTCCTGATGATCTGAGCTGGGTTGAGCGTGCGCTGGGTGCTGATGTGACTAACAGAACACTCCAGCAGCGGAGCGCCGGTTGGGCTGCTGCAGAGGACTCTGGGTAATAAGGCTGCAGATGAGTGCGACCCAAAAAAACAAAATGAGAGAGTGGGGATTGGATGAGTGTGTATGTGTATGTGTATGTGTGTGTGAGTGCGTGTCCGTGTCCGTGTGTGTGAGTGCGTGTCCATGTATGTGTGTGTGTGTGTGTGTGTGTGTGTGTGTGTGAAAAAGAAACAACGCTTCTTGTGCCGTCAGCCAAAAGCACACTCTCTGATCTGCAATACTGAGATGACCCCAAGCCAGACTTCTCCAAAGAGTACAACATGTTTAAGTGAAAGAACAGACAGTACTGTGGGCATTCTTCAGGTGATACACCGATACACACACACACACACACACACACACTCACCAGGCAGAACACTTGCTTTGCTTGTATAAGTGTATATATATTATTGCCTGTATTCACAGTAAAAAAGGGAAGTTGCAACTTTACTGAAGATGCACTTACAGTATTTCCTGCATGTCCTCATTGTTTTACATCACTTTAGAAAGTTTTGTGCTCATATAATGCACAATAATTACCCTCTGTCCTCACATCTTGGTTGTTTTTCAGTATAAATATTTGACAATGAATGGAGTTTAAACATTACCTTGCAATTCCAGTAACGAAGAGCTGACAAAACCATCTCACATCAGTTTGTCTGTTGGGTTGACAGTATTTGGGACATGTGGCAGGTCATATTGTAATCACAAAGAACACTGATGGTGGTTAAAATTTTGATTTTAAGAGGACAACGTGGAAACAAGAGTCAAAAAATGTATGTAAGACACCTAAATGTGTCTTGTCTTAGCTCTCACAGCTTGGCTGTGTTGGAAATCATTCACTATTGAATAGACATTAAGTAGTTTCCTCATCTGTAAAGTTGAATTGTGGGATTGTTAGCAGAAAGCCATGGACACTACATTTTTTGTTTCATTGCAAGAATTTTTAGAGAGCGCTATCAAATGTGTTAATTTCACACTCAGAATTCAGACACTAAAATAAAATGGCGGACAGTAAATATAGTCCACTATGTAGTGAATAGGAAGTGATTTCCTCACCTACAGTAAATGTGCAGATTAAAGCCCCTATGTGTACAATTATTGTATGATAATAGCGTTCAAATTATTTCGATGACATCAGAATAACAGTTCAGTAAAACATTAGTACAGTCTGGGTTAGTTTCCATTGTGTGAATGGTTGGGGAAGGAGGAGAGATGTATAGGTGTTTATCTGCCACAGGGACTTTTTTCTACACTACCACTGGGGGGCACCAAAGTCACAAATATTCAAATCCTACGCAGAGCGACTTTAATATGAAAGCAAAAATGTAAAGTTTGTAGTTTAAAGCATTTTTTCTTAACACATGTCTGACTGAACTGTAAATCTCTGAAGTTGTTTTGAGCCTGAGAAGGTTGACGAAACTGATTACAAAATATCTTTGATGACACCTCGCAATTAACATTAACAGAATAAAATTGAGGAAGCCTCAAATCACACTTTAATCATATTTAATCAAACTACAGTTCATATATTTTACTGACTTAAATGAATGTGCTCGTGTTTTATCGTATGGTTATATGATAACAATAGCAGCAGTGTTTTCTGGCCAATATTACCCCTAATTCTCACTTCACTATGCTCTCCGATAAATGCGGACAGTGGCTGTTTACTTGGACGTAAAGGCTCTAACCTGGGTTAAAGTGTCCATCTGGATACACCTCTCAACCTCTTCTTTTCTCTAAGCCTAGATGATGATGGATGGTCCTGCATCAAGGTCAGGACAGAGGTTGTGTGCCCATATTAACTACCCTCTTCCACTGATAGACTGTCAGACCCTTTGCGTCTAGAAGCCTCCCATTGGCCCTGATGTAAACAACTGCTGTGTGGCTGTATGCTGGTGAGAGACAGGAGGGGATAGCGGTTCTGAAACATACATCATGTGGACAAAATATATATTACGGACACTTTGCTGGAAATAAGAGCATTCTCATTTTTTATTAGAACCTTTCTTGTATGATGTTTTGTGATTGAGTGGCTCATAATGCGATCAAGCTGCATTCCCCTTAAACAGGAAATGAGAACAAGTTGAGTAAGAGTCAGGAGTACAGTGGTTTGAGTGATAGCGTCTCTTTCCTCACTGAGTCATAAAGTGGAGTTTAGGGGGGAGATCAACTGGATTTGATTTCAAGGATCTCTGTTGTAGGCTGGCGGATTTGTTTTTGAAACAGCCGGACAGCTCCAGGCAAATATTTGACCTAGCTTTGACAGACAACTCCTTAATTCTGCAGTAGCAATGCTGTGATGAGTGATGATCATGAGGTGAATTTAGGGCATGGTGTGCATTTTTTATTTCATCTCTGGCATGTTTGTATGTAGGAAAACACAAAAGATTCACATAATCAAGAACAAGTTTTGCTGCCAAGGGAAGTGAACGTCATGTCGATGGAAAAATCAAGGCTCAAGACATAACGAAGTCCTCCCTTGTGAAAATGACAACTTCATGAGGAAAAGGAAATATTTATTTTATACCTTCTCACATGACATTTATTTGCTTGTCTCTCATGTGGGAATAATTGTGCATTATATACATAATTATACTTGTACCTACAGCTCCTTAGCTAAAAGGGGATAAGGAGAAAATACAATATCTGAGGAAAAGTACAAATGAGAGTCACTGGAATATAAAACTGTTTCAACCTCAAAGTGTAAAAGATTTCCACATAAAAATCCTAATTCTAATCTATGTCCTTCTGAGTTATCCAATTTATTCATTTACTCTTTATTTTAAATATTTGACAAAATATCAGTTATTTTTCATAAAAATCCCACTCTTCTACTAACATACAATCCTACATGGACAAAATACCCGGTGCAGACACCAACAGAAGCACAAAATCAAAACATTCTGTCTAAAGCTTACAGTACAGCCAGCTGAAAAAAGAGGAGTGATCCATCTTTGCCTGTAGAGCGCCTGTGTCTTCATGCTCCACTGCCTGCTTTAAAAGAAAGAGTGTTGCTCTGTTCCTCGCCGAGGTCTTTGGAAGGTGAGCGGTAATTGCTGAGGGAGGATTTAGCCCGACAATGGAACAAAGCACCTCTTTTGTTTTACTGAGGTAACACTTATTCTCCGAGATAGAGCAGTGCTATAGACATGAACTTTAGACATGAATATAGCATGTGGGCTGTCAGTTCCATTGTATGCCAGTGTGTTGGGGTGTTTGTGTGTTAACCACAAGGAGACAGACAGACAGACATAGACTGACATGTAGGCTGCATTATGAGACTCCACAGTGTTCCTGACTCATTAACTGTAGTATTGGGTCTGTGGTAATGACATCATGGTGGCAGTATTAGCTTTTTAAGTCTGACCGCAGAGCAAGCGAACTGTGATGCTCCTTTAAAAAAAGAGATTCTTTCATTCTGAGTTCATCATGTGGTAAACTTTTCAGGAAACCTCAAACAGGTCTTCTCCCATTGTTTGACTCGTATATAACACTTATTGGATTGACCGGCTGTTACTGGATTAACATACAGACATGAATCCAGGCAAACAAAGACTTTCTCTCTCTTTTTCTGACACACGTCAGATGATGGGCTGCCAGAGAAAAACTACAGTAGAGTCAGAGTGTACTGACCTTGACTGTAGTCAGTTTGGGTGTGGATATGGATAAAAAGATACAACAGATAAAGCTGTACACTCACAAGACATCCTTTTCAACATGCTCCTATGCTTTTGGAAAGATGGAAACAGACAGAACAATTTTACATGTAATTTATTCTGAGTAAGAGAAAGCGAAAGCAACCATGGAGTATGTGAAACAGTGGGAGGCATGACTGTTTTGAAATGACCAAACATTATCTTTTCCTGGTAGGACATGAACATGTCTGCGTGTTGATCAGACAGAGGCTGACAAAGAGCTTGGCTCTGCTTGGTTGTCAGGTCTTTCAGCACCCCTCCAGAGCCTCTTCAGCCCGGACTAGCATTGTTTGTGGAGAAGAAAGCTATCAGAGGATCTGCACAAGATTAGGTTTGCCAACTGTTCCCTCTGCGGCTTCCTGTTTTGCCGCAGGAATTCTTTTGGCGGGTGCAAAAAAAAAAAAAAAAAGAAAAAAAAAGCACATAACTGCACCAATCTTACACAGTTAACCCTTTCCTCTCAACATGCTCCATATTGGAAGATTTAAATATTTAAACACAAAATTTTCAGTTAAGTTTATGTAGCGCACAAAAGATGCTTCTTTCTTAAACTTTATAGTGGACATTTCAACCAGAAGGTAACTGCATATCTCCCTAATTTTGGTTAAAGGAATAATTCAACATTTTGGGAAATATGCTTTCTTGATGGGAGTTAAATGAAAAGATTGATACCACTCTAACAGTTGTATGGTAAATATGAAATTGCAAAAAAAACAACAAAACAAAACAAACTGACGCACATTCTGATGAGGTGCTGGCTCACAGGCAGACCAAAAAAAAAAAAAAAAAAAGGGAAAGCTGAACACTCACAACTGTGATCCCTCTATTTCAACAAATAAGGATTTTTTGGGCTATGTTTAGGCAAACTGCCTCCTTCAAGATCATATCTTTAAATATGAACTTACAGCCAGCAGCCATCTAGCCTAGCTTCGCATAGCATAGACTGGAAGTTTGCCAGACAACCAGCGGAGACTCCAGGAAGTGACTGCACCTGGCCAACAATAGTCAGGCTCAAAACCCCCCATAAAACCACAACATGTGTTGTTTTTACACTTGTACTCAAGTTCTTAGTTTTCTCCCATTTTTTTCCTTTGTGCTAAGCTAAGCTAACTGGCTGCTGGTGGTAGCTTCATATTTACTGTACAAACATTAAGATTGGTATCAATCTATCTCTTGGCAAGAAAGCAAATAAACATATTTCCTAAAATGTCAAACTATTTTTTTTAAATGTTTGTAACTGTATTAAACAGTAGTTACAAATAGTATTTATTGTGTGACATCTTACTAAAATTCTGACTTTTTGTCACTCAAATCCACTTGCTCTATTTTCTATCTTTCCCTTCCCAAAACCATTTTCCTGTCGTGCACCATCCTCCGCCTGTCTTCCTCCTAGCTGTCTTCTCTTTTATCCCTCATCTCATTTAACCCCTTCACCTGTCACTTTTTTTTTAAGCCATCCTGTTTCTTTCCCGTTTCCCTTCTCCTTCACTTTCCCTCCTCATTTTCACCCTCCTCCTCCTCTTCTTCTCCTTTCCCTCCATCTAAATTGCAAATGGCAGCAGTGCCGACTGCCAGAAGAGCTCCTCAATGTCATTAGAGCTGACCCTGTGGATTAACTGGAGGAGAGAGGCGGTGTGTAGAAACTACAGATCAATAACGCGGCTTATCCTCTGGGTTCTTTTACTTCACTTTGGATTTAGATCTAACTAACTGAAACGTCTACTCGGTTGCTGTACAACAAACAATAGGGTTATGACTGGGTGACACCGTGAAAATAGAAAATCATTACGCAAAGATTGAGGCATGACTAGAGGGGTGAAGTCATGACAGGTTTGTTTGGATATTGCACTGTTCCCCACCTTTTCGAGTAATTACCGTATTTGAGTTCACATAAAAAACTGACACATATAAAGAAACTTCAATGGATGGTTCAATGGTTTATCCTGCATGTTGCACACACCTGCTACCTCATTATAGCAGCTCATGAAGGCTGTTATACAGCTTCAGAGTGGGGAATGTCAGAGGAAATATCACATTTCCAAATGGTACATAATGTTGTATTTGGGATACATGTAGCTAACATAAGCTCGACAAAGAAATGAACCAAGAAAAACAAAAATAAAGTTGTCATCTAGCTCAGCCGACACCAGCGTAGGACTCCATTAGATCAAAATACCAACTGTTGCCGTGTGGATGATCCAATTAACAAAGTGATGTGATATGTCTGAGATAAAGAGATAGATGGCGAGGCAGATGTGTGTATGTTTGTGTGTGTGTGTGTGTCTGTGTGTGTGTGTGCAGCCGTCATACTGTGTGTGGTTGGTTTACTGAGTTGGCAGGCAAAGTCAAGTCACCGTGAGCTCAACTAAACCTGATAGGTGCCCTTATCAGAGACAGCTAAAGTCAAAGCCTATTATAAGTGGTCGTGTGTGTTTGTGTGTGTGTGTGTGGGTGTGTGCACTCACCCACACACACACCCTCATGTCCAACATGTAGATCGGCATCAAAAAATCCTGATGCTTAGACTCTTGGTGTCAAACACTCATCTACATCTGATATTTACAACAACCAGCTAGCCTTTCTAGCAGATTAGTGTGTCTACACAAAACCATGCTACCTATTCACAGATGCCAATGTTCTCACAGCACAGAAAAGACTGGAAACAGGACTTGTTTAAATTGTATGAAATTAAGCTCAAGATTTTAAGTCAAAGATATCTTATTTGATGGAAGAACAGCTATAAAAGGTAAAAAGGTAACTGGATTACCATCACACAACATTTTATTAAGTCTTGTTAATAGTTCCTAAATCCTAACTCTCCTGTTTTTGATGAATAAAAGTGAATAAAAACTTCTTTGTAGAGAAGAAAGGAGCGTTTGACAGCTTATCCATTAGTTAAACTTTCCAGGACTGTTACGAGCAAACCTTAACAACATCAAAATGGCCCTGCTGCAAGGCAGCTGGGGATCTTGATTTCATGAGAAGTCCATATCTGGGTCTCCCAGTACCATTGCAACAATGAATTCTTTCCACTGTTTATAAGCTTGGATGTTGAGTCTTTGAGTAGCTAATGGACAGTTTGACTGAATAACAGAGATGATTAAAGTTTGTTATTGAAGGATTTTTTTTTAGCTCTTCCTGTTTCAAAACATGGCAGAGGCACTACATAAAGACTCTGATCTAACTGTCTTGGCAAACATTTGACTCGATAAAGTCTCAAATTTAAATGGAACCATAAAACAAGAGATGGAGGTTTTACAAACTTTGTACTGGAAGTTTGGTGTAATGGAAATAGTTTGCTCCACTAAAATCCTGCAGAAGAAGTGTATTAATGACAGTGCTGTTAATCTATTGACAGTGAATATTGTAAGCAGTTGTCTGTGTGGTTTAGTTATTACCAAAAACCCATCCCTGGACAGCTGTGTGGGAGTTATATATTGTTTTAAAATGCAGTAGATACTCCACCGACGATATGTCTACACAGTTAGTAATACATGACTTCTAAACATCTGTAGGAGGTGAAGTCAAATCTCTGACAAGTCATTACAATATGTAGTGCTACAAAGACAATGTCACACTTCAGAAGAAACAGCAGGCAGTTCTGGTCCCTTCTCAAATAGAGAATTAAAGCAGGTATGAAAAGATATGTGGTCAAGTTAACTTGTGCCGGGAGTTTTTATATGCCTTGTGCTGTCTGTTTTAATGGATCGTTATCAGCATTTTATGGCTGCAGCGTGTATCATTAACCCATCAAAAGGTAGTTAAACCACTTGTTATCAAAGCATAACACGACATAATGTTAATAATGCCACAGTGCAGCTTATTACTTATAGTTTTGAAATAATTTATTTGCATCTGGAGGAAATATGACATTTGGGTTAGTAGTCATGTTATCAGTAAGTTCTGTATAGTTATGGTTTATGTATACGGTATCATGCATAGTGAGCATCACAATAAAGCATTTAGTGCCATCTAGTGGTTGAATATTTACTGCTTGTTAAAGGGTCAGTTCACCCAAATTACAAAAACAAATAAACAACCAAACCAAAGCCCATTTTCTCATTGGGAGAAAGTGGTATGCAAATAGTTTGGTTTTATTTTCTCAGGTTTCCCAGATTTATATCTTCATGTGAGTACAGTCTACTTAAAACTTTTTTTTTTTTTCCGCTGTGCTTGCAGCTTTGGAAGATAATTAAAGTCCATAAAAAAACCATCTCTTTCCAGGAGCGATGTCCAAACTACTATGGATAATATCACTCTGAACAGTTTTCATTGGAACTACTTTCAACCAAAGAAATAACCTTTTAGGAAAGGCTTGACATGTTTTTGAAAGAAATTTAGTTTCAAAATATGATTTTGATTCTTGTAATTCAGGTTAACAGACCTTTAAAGAAACAAACAAGTGAAAAACTCACTCTCTCTCAAAAGCAAATTATATTCTGTTGCCCTGACTCACCGCAGGTCACACACGTGCTAAATGGACATAGCAGTTTAAGTGAAACATCTTCATATTGTTGAATTCAGCTGCATTAGATACACAGAATCTTGTTACTTGAGCAGCAGTAATATTTTGTGATCAAAGTCAAAAAGTGGTTGCCTCACTAAGCCTCCAGCATTAGGAACACTGGGAGTCCACTGTCTGCAGCAACATAAACTATCATAAATTTTGATCATGATCAATTAGAACCATGTTGCTAAATGTGCATTAGTTCTGAATATGAAAATGTACTGCCAAAGTCCTTTGTCATTAATACATTTTCTGTCAGGGATACAATCTGTTTTCTCATGATAAAGATTGTAAGCAGATCATATCTTAGATATTTTATTGTGTAAGAAAAAATAAATTAAATGGATTCAAAAATTAGAAAGACTCTGCCCTTAAGCCAAAACATCAAGATTCATTACTTATTAAAGATGAAGTGAAGTAAAAAAACAAACAAAACTAATTGTTTTCATTTTTCATTATCAGATAAATGTCCCTCAGAGCAGATCACATATTAGCTATTCAGTCTTTACATTTTTAACTTTCAGCCCCTATTTCACACCACTGTCACCAAGTTGTTATGTGATTTTGTAGAAAATATTCACCAGTTTGCTTTCAAAATATCATCTAGAGACACAAACGTGTGCAAAAAAATAATAAAAAAGATTCTAGTAGGCCTGGCCAAAAAAATTTCAGCTTTCTGGTCAGCAGGGGTCAGTAATGAGGCTCAAACACAGGCCAGTGTTTTAGGGACTTTTCATTGGGGGCAGCTGAATTGCAGGCCTATACGTTTTGTTTATTTATTTGAATTAATTTAAGAATAAAATTGATTTATAACACTGTTTAGGACTGTATATGAGGGAAGATATAATGTTTCCCCATTAGCATATGAGGGCTAACAGCTTATTTTAACAATCATTTGGCTAAAAATGACTCATACATGAATGTAAAAATTCTGTGTTCCACTTCGAGACTAGAGACTAGAGACGGTCCTTATTGGTCATCCACACATGATTAAAAGTGGCCTGCTTCATTTATGGTTGATTGAAAGTCTTGTTGTTGTTGTTGCGTCAACACACCATTTCTGTTAAGACTGCCGTCTGTTTGTGTTCATGAATAACAAATCTGTTATGGTTTAATGGGCTAAAGTTGTGGAATTAAAACAGTGTTAGAATTCACACATAAAAATTAATTTCTGGAAGGTTTATTACACTTGATTTCAGCACTATGCTCTGTTCCAATAACATGGCGCAACCATGGTTGAATGACTCTCTCCATGTGGGGGCAGTGATAGATAGTTATATTTATTGGGATTTACTGGAACCTTGTATTAATTTTTTTTTATCTACAGTAGAATGGTGGAAAATTATGTACAATTTTCTGATGTAAACTAAGAAAGTCAAAACTTCAGCTTTCATCACTGTGGCAAATATTCCTGCTGGAGGTCCAGATTTGGCCCATGAGCTCCAGTGCTCTAAGGGGGTCTCCATGACCTGCTGACATGGACGATCTGTTCATGAATTATCAAGATTCTTACCATTTATTATTTGACATAACTATCAACACTATTCTTTGCCTCCAGAACTTCAGATGTTTGTATAACAACCTCCAATCTGTAAATCATCTCAAACTTTGTTGTTCTTACTAGAAGCTGAGTGTCTGTCTGACTAGAGAGAAAATGTCTACTTGGTACCACTTAAAGAAATTTAATTTTAGACTTTTTAGAATGTGTGTATTCAAATGCAAAACCTCAATTCAGATTAGGTTAGGGTTAGTAAATTCAAACCATTCAGCGATTCAAAGACGTTCTTCGTTTTGACAAGAGTTATTATAGATTTCTGTAATGTAAACTGTATTTCTTGAAATATATTTGAGAATTTAGAGTAACTGTGGGTAAGTTAACTGTTACATAATCACCATAGTTGTTGTTGTTTAGTGTAGTGGAAGCCCACTACAAAAACTAAACAATTCAAATTGATTCATTATTGGAATTGGAATATGATTAATTAATTACTGTTCATTGTAGAGTGATTCATTAATATGATGTTTAAATTTCACATTTGAAAATGATCAATGAGCCCTAAATTGTACTGTCACAAAACATTTAATACATTTAATTTTATTATATAGACTATAATTAAATGAGGCACTAATTGATTTTAATGCATCTTTCCCCCTTTACAACTTCTTGTTAATGTTGCAGAATATAACGTTGCAGTGCTGTGAGTTGCTGGTGTTAAAGCAGTTTAAACAGTTTTTAATTATTTAATCAAGAGCTGAAAAGGGCAAATGAGCACAAATGTGACATCATTCAGACTTCAAGTGATTGGGTATTTTATGACTTTTTTCACGCCATTCGCAGAGTTTCATTAATTTCACAATAGTCCCGTAGTGCACTGATTCCTATAGAAGTGCCTGGGGCCCCGGGACCATGCCTGAAATCGGGGCTGGTCCTCGGTCGTGTTCAGAGTCTGCGCACTGAGCACATCTAACTGATTGAGGAATACAGTTTAGTCTGTACAAGAAAAACAACACCAAAAAACATCTCACGATGTTCGAGCAACCGTTCAAAAACTTCAACATCAATTTGACCGCTTTGAACGAGAGGAATACAGAAAGATCACTTCAATAACGATGACACTGACTGGAATGGCGCGCGTCCACTGGTCCAGCGCTGGTGAAGAGAGGAACAAAAACAGGCAACACTACAGGGAAAAACTGGACTTTTTCAACTTAAAAACTGTTATCTTGCGAGAAAACGGTTGTATGCACTCACTCACTCATTCACTGAGTTTGGATACATGGAAATGGTGCAAACAATCAGTCATTAGGCTATTTGGCAAAGTCGCTCAGTTCATCGTATTCCTGCAGCTACCGGTGGGACAGCAAAACTTCCGGCGGGCAAAAATGTGTATCCACTTACATGTCAGCTCCCACAGTGGTGTGTATGAGCCGTCAACATTTCGGTTGTGATGTTGTGATTTCTTGTGTTTGTCGCTTAAAGTCGCCCCCACATGCTGCTTAAGATAAAGTCATGTTGACTGAATGAATTGTCCACTCTAAGGAGAAAAATATTTATTGATGATGATAAATTAACCCATAGGGTTGAACTACGAAGCATGTTCAACATTTAACATAATATAAATACATTATCACAGCAAAAAGCAACACTGTTGCTGCAAATAAGGCGAGAGAGGAATGCTGGCAGAAAATTGCTGATCGTGTAAATCTGTTAATTAAAAAACTAATTTGTAATTACTTAATATACTTATTTTACCACTCAATGCTCTCTCAATGCCTCCCACCTTCAGAGCTCTCAAACTTTAAACTTGATGCAGCAGATTTAAACATTGTACTCAAGAAGTGCATTTAGGCCTGATTCTGTCCCATAATGAAGGATAAGTGGAAATCACTTTATGTTCTGGCCAAATCAAAGTGAATATTATAGATTGAATATTATCTGTGATAAATACCAATAGACTAATCAATTTAATTGTTGTTCAGGGTATTTTTTCATAAGTTTTTAGTTTATTATTATTTATTTATTTATTTTTTACAATTTGAAATACAGTTTAATATATTGTAAATCCCATCCCACAAGTAACCCTAACCTATTGCACCATTACAAATTTACAATATGACATATCAAATCAAATGGTTAATATAATAAAAGACTTACCAATTTGCTAATCGGTGATCTAATAGCTACAGTACTAGCAGTGTTAAACGGACTTGGCAGCAAATCAAGTAGTTAGTGAAAGGCTGATTTTTATTGCTGATTTAAGCCGAAACTCAGAACATAACCTGGTCCGGAGCAGGTTAAGTTTGCATTATAAGTTACAAGGGTGATCTAGTCTGGTTAAAAGAGAGACACCTTTGTGATATTGAAAACTCTGGCTTTAGGCTCAATACCTCACTAACCCACTAATCTCGCTTCGCCACTCACCATCTCCAACCACAGCATCCTGAAGTTTGGTTACATGAATGAGATCAGTACCAACAACAGACTTGACAGTGCAGCTACACATGTGCTCCATTACGACTCTTTTTCCCATTGATCTGACTGGTCAGTGGTCAGGGTGTTGACATGTTGTGATCTGATACTCTGAAGTTAACCTGCTCCTGAGCAGGTAACTGTTTATTTTATTATGACTTGCTTGATGTTTTATAATTCTCTGTGTGGTTTAATATTTGCCACTGCAGACATGATATTCTCTTGCTATATCTCACTTTATTGTGTTACTTTACCTTCAACAATATATATTTGATTTTTACTGTTACAAAGATTGTCAAACATGGTGTCCTCATGTTTTCACAAGACCTGTTTGAAATTCTTGTCAGTGTTCGTCATCAAACTCTGTTTTGAAGAGCTACTTGAACAAGAGATTGTATCCGTGTCAACATATGATTGTTTTCCTGGTTTATTTTATTTGTCCTTGCACGTGAAGCACTTGGTAAAGGATGTTTTGAAAAGCACTATATAAACAAATTAAGTATTATTATTATTATTATTATTATTATTATTATTGTTATATCACTGACATGATGAAAATGTAAAAATGTCTCTGTTCATACCACAAGTGATTCTTAAGTACATGAAATAAAAGACAAAGCTGACTTTGTGGAAAGTCAAGTCAATTTTATTCATATTGCCAAATATCACAAAGTTTCCTGAAGGGGATTTACCATCTGTACAGCATACAACACCCTCTGTCCTTAAACCCTCAATTCAAATAAGGGAAAACTCCTCCAAAAACCCTTTAACATGGGAAAAAATGGAAGAAATCTCAGGAGGAGCAAGAGAGGAGGGATCCCTCTTCCATGATGGACAGACCAAAAAAAGCAAATTGACGATTTGGAAAATCAGGATGATAAAATTATAGATAGATTGTAAACATGTATGAGGAATATGATCGCAAATATGTCAAGCAAATAAAGAGGGCTAGAAAGAGATGCAGTGGCTTTCAGAAAGTTTAAACGTGCATCTAAAAAGGAACTTTTTAAGTTTAGTTTTAAAAGAGGATAGTGTTGGAGCACATCTAACATGATCGGGCAGGATGTTCCAGCGGCTGGGAGCATAAAAGCTAAATGCACCTTCACCAATTTTCAAGGGGGACCCTGGGAATAACCAGACGGCCTATTCCAGATGACCTGAGGGGTCTAACTGTTTGATAGCATGTCAGTGAGATATTGTGGAGCCAGCCAGAACATGTAGGGCCTTAAAATGAACATTAAAATCCTAAAATCTATTCTAAAATTTACAGGAAGCCAATATAACGACCTCAGCACAGGTGATATATGGTCGTATTTCACTTTATAATACAGCCCGCATTTTACGGTGTAACTTCCTCGTATGAATCCATATAAAATACTTTCTGGTTCTTATTGGTACATAAATGTAGGTACAGCGGAAGAAAACAAAACAAGGAGAAACAAGGGAGTAACAATTGGTGTTTTAAAGTGTAACTTCCCAACATTTACCATGTAACTTCCCGGAACTTATGGTGTAACTTCCTCGTATGAATCAGTACGTTACATGTGTATATGTGTACT
Organism: Thunnus maccoyii; assembly: GCF_910596095.1. Classification (NCBI taxonomy): domain Eukaryota; kingdom Metazoa; phylum Chordata; class Actinopteri; order Scombriformes; family Scombridae; genus Thunnus; species Thunnus maccoyii. The sequence goes on from NC_056541.1 coordinate 20,800,365, forward strand.
AAAATCAAATGTTTTTGCTCATGGCAGTTACGACAATCATTTTTTTATGCATGTGTGTTTGACAGGCAAGCTTTACCCACACTCAAGAGATTTATTATGCTTATGTCTTCCACTTCATTGTATGAATTTGAATAGAACAAGTCGAGAAATCGGTCTATACTTTTGAAAATTAGCTCCTAGCAGCCATGTTGGTCCAGCACCGCAGCAGCTCATAACAAGCAAACTTACCTCTCTCCAGTGCACAGCTATGAAAGACTTGTATTGTCATCTGAGGATGAAAAAATAACAATACAGTAATGTAATAATACACATAGTATATCTTTAATTACACAATAATAAAGTACGCAGGAAGTTATGAAAAATGATTTTATTCTTTGATTACCCATAAACCACAACGTATGTGCTGTTCTCCCAGTCTTACTCTGTAGGTACAGACTAGTTACCCTATAAGTACATGGTAACAACAGGGAGCGGGCTGGATTATGTTCTCCCATCCTTACTTAGCTGTTTGGTTCTGTTACCTTTCATGTCACAATCTAACAACATGCAACGTGTCATTAACAACACACCGGACCAACATTTTGAACAGACAAAGAGAAAACATTATTGAACATGATTAAATAGAATATGTTTCATTTATAACTTCTTAACTATATAAACTACTATTATACTTAAAACTTAACAAAAACTATATATAAAACTTAACAGAATAACTCATAACTAATCTATCAAAATGTAGTTATAAAATGATTAATTTTAATTAAAAAAAAAAACCCAACAAGAACAAAACAGGAAACTATGTTTAAATTGTAAATGTTACAGACCAACAACAACAACAAAAAACAATTTTCAGGTACTTTGTTCTTATGTTCAAGGCCTGGGAGACACAGAGATTGATTTTGTTTTTAGATTTGATTCTGTATGTTTTTCAGCATGGCCCGCTCAGGTATAGTCAAGTGTTATATTTCTTTCCCGTACTTGTTAGGTGTTAGGCCTAGGTAATAAACAGCACTGTGCTCTAGGTTTAATACACAGTACAAACTATAACTCACTGTATATTAAATAAAAAACAGACATTAACGTTACTCCCTAAAGTAGAGAAAAATATGCCATCTAAGGTAACATATTCCTTTAACATTTAATTTAAAATGGACCATGTGAGTTTACATTCTGGACACAGAGGTAACTTGTAACCTTGCCAAAGTCCGCCTAGCATGGTGGCTAATTAGCGATTAGCATAACTCACGATTAGCATGCTAATACACATGAATTTGGTTGTTAAGACTTTACCATAAGGCAGGCAACACATTACGATAAGACACACAATGTTGCACATCATAAATATGACTGCTCACCTAACAGGAGAATATGACAGAAGCAGGTGATTTGAGGTTAGTGAATGTAGAGAGTGAGCAACTGGCTCTCGTAAGCTAACTGCCACATCCATGCTACAGTCCAGTACTACTTTACGACCGTCGGTTTGTATACGAACCACAAACACACTGGTATTTTTTTACTAGGATGGCGAAGTCATGACCCACCCTACTCTGCCTCTGATTGGTTTACCATGATATTCTTACCCTAATCCTAACCAATCTCACTTCTCATGCCTAAACCTAACCAACCCAACCAATGAAGGCAACGAGTACTAACCAATCAGAGGCAGAGTAGGGCGGGTCGTGACTTCGCCATCCTGGGAAAAAAAATTAGCGGAAGAGGACGGGCGGGCTCAGATGGCTGTACCTGTGGCATTTAGCCTGCGAGAGGCAGCTGCGCAATCTGCATTGACTAACCTCAAATCACCTGCTTCTGTCATATTCTCCTGTTAGGTGAGCAGTCATATTTATGATGTGCAACATTGTGTGTCTTATCGTAATGTGTTGCCTGCCTTATGGTAAAGTCTTAACAACCAAATTCATGTGTATTAGCATGCTAATCGTGAGTTATGCTAATCGCTAATTAGCCACCATGCTAGGCGGACTTTGGCAAGGTTACAAGTTACCTCTGTGTCCAGGATGTAAACTCACATGATCCATGCTGTTTTAAATTAAATGTTGAAGGAATATGTTACCTTAGATGGCATATTTTACTCTACTTTAGGGAGTAACGTTAATGTCTGTTTTTTTTATTTAATATAGTTATAGTTTGTACTGTGTATTAAACCTAGAGTACAGTACTGTTTATTACCTAACACCTAATAAGTACGGGAAAGAAATATAACACTTGACCATACCTGAGTGGGCCATACACAGGTATGAGCATGTCCTGAAAAACATACAGAATCAAATCTAAAAACAAAATCAATCTCTGTGTGTCACAGGCTTTGAAACCATGGATCATGTGGACAGAGCAATGATGGCTCCACCTGTATTTGTGGTGCCATCGTGCTTTTTTAAAAACTGTTATTCACTACTACAAATTATGTAATATCAGAATAACTTGTAACTATCATTTTCAATTGTGGGTGTGTGGATTGGGGGGGTGGGGTTAATGTAATGAATGCTGTTATGTAACAATTGTGTGCATGTGTGTTTTAGACTTCACTATACTGTAATACACTTCAATAATTGTGATTACAGGTGGATATAGCTTCAGGAGGGGAAAACTTTGTTGTCTCCGCCTGCACTGAAGGGACAAACCTAAAAGATTTCGTATTGCAGTTTAAAGGATTTGTGGATTCCTGCCCTGAGCTGAAGACCAAAATAAAAAAGACTGCAAAGAAATGACGAACTCCTCCCACTGAAGTGGTGATGTAGAACATAAGAACAAAGTACCTGAAAATTGTTTTTTTGTTGTTGTTGTTGTTGGTCTGTAACATTTACAATTTAAACATAGTTTCCTGTTTTGTTCTTGTTGTTTTTTGTTTTTTTTAAACTTTTTTAAAAGTTTTATTTAGTACAATTTATATAGAATATTTATATTGTATTATAGTAGTTTATATAGTTAAGAAGTTATAAATGAAACATATTCTATTTAATCATGTTCAATAATGTTTTCTCTTTGTCTGTTCAAAATGTTGGTCTGGTGTGTTGTTAATGACACGTTGCATGTTGTTAGATTGTGACATGAAAGGTAACAGAACCAAACAGCTAAGTAAGGATGGGAGAACATAATCCAGCCCGCTCCCTGTTGTTACCATGTACTTATAGGGTAACTAGTCTGTACCTACAGAGTAAGACTGGGAGAACAGCACATACGTTGTGGTTTATGTGTAATCAAAGAATAAAATCATTTTTCATAACTTCCTGCGTACCTTATTATTGTGTAATTAAAGATATACTATGTGTATTATTACATTACTGTATTGTTATTTTTTCATCCTCAGATGACAATACAAGTCTTTCATAGCTGTGCACTGGAGAGAGGTAAGTTTGCTTGTTATGAGCTGCTGCCGTGCTGGACCAACATGGCTGCTAGGAGCTAATTTTCAAAAGTATAGACCCATTTCTCGACTTGTTCTATTCAAATTCATAAAATGAAGTGGAAGACATAAGCATAATAAATCTCTTGAGTGTGGGTAAAGCTTGCCTGTCAAACACACATGCATAAAAAATGATTGTCATAACTGTCATGAGCAAAAACATTTGATCTTAGTACACATATACACATGTAACGTACTCATTCATATGAAGAAGTTACACCATAAGTTCCGTGAAGTTACATGGTAAATGTTGGGAAGTTACACTTTAAAACCCTTAATTGTTACTCCCTTGTTTCTCGTTGTTTTGTTTTCTTCCGCTGTACCTACATTTATGTACCAGTAAGAACCAGAAAGTATTTTATATGTATGGATTCATACGAGGAAGTTACACCGTAAGTTCCGGGAAATTACATGGTAAGTGATGGGAAGTTACACCGTAAAACGCAGGATGTATTATAAAGTGTTACCCTTTTTTCTAGTTAAAACTAGCAGTTGCAGAGCAGCCGGTCTAGATGCTTTGTCGTTATTCCTGTGAGCTGTGCATTACAGTGGTCTATCTGACTGGAAATAAAAGCATAGATAAGTTTTTCAGCGTCTTCCTGGGATAAAATGCTCCTTATATTCGCGATATTTCTAAAATGATCAAATCTGGGTTTAATTACACTATTAGTGGCTCTGGAAAGTGAAGTCAGTGTCCAGGATGACGGCAAGGCTTTAGACCTGTGTGACATTCTCCAGAGACAGCTGAGACAATTTAAAGGAGATTTCCTGTCTGTTCTTGTGTGTTTTGATTGAATATTTAATCAAGAGCTGAAAAGTACAGCTGAATCAGCACATAAGTGACATTATTCATTCTTCGAGTGGTTGGATATTTTATGACCTTTTTTTTTTTTTTTAACGCAGATTTTCATTCATTCATTTCACAACAATCCCATTGAGCACCCATTACTGCAGAAGTGCCCGGGGACTCTGGGGCCACGCCTATGGGTGCGTTATAAGAGCAGAGATACATCCATGGCCACGCCTGAAATCGGGGCTGGTCCTCCGCCTTGTTCAGAGTCTGCGCACAGTCAACTGTTTGTGGAATGCAGTTTTGTAAGTGCAAACATCTGAGGCGTAGTGTATGTTTCCCCCCAATTATTACGTAAATAGTCACGTAATCATCCATTTGAATTCAGCAACTGGATTACTTCAGGGAAACTTTTGTTTTTTTTAAAAAACAACAACAACAAAAAAATCTCACGATGTTCGAGCAGACGTTCAAGAACTTCATTATGAATTTTACCGCTTTGAACGAGAGGAATACAGTCAGCAGTGGCGACCTGATAAGAGGAAATCTCTCCTTCGAGCTCTCAAAGGAGATAAAGATCACTTCAATAATGATGACACTGACTGGAATGGCGCGTGTCCACTGGTCCACCGGTGGAGGAGGAGGAAGAAAAAGGAGAAGCCATAGGAGACACTTCAATGCAAAACTGGACTTCTTCAACTTAAAAACCGCTATCGTGCAAGAAAACAATGGTATGCACTCACTCAGTCACTTACTGAGTTTGGATACATGGAAATAGTGCAAATAATCAGTCATTATTTGGTGAAGTCACTCAGTTCGTCTTATTTCCTTGCAGCTGTTGGTGGCACATCAAGACTTCCGCCTGGCACGCATGTGTATCCATTTACATGTCAGCTTCCTCAGGGGTGTGTATGAGCCGTCTCCATTTCGGATGTGGTGTTGTGATTTTTTGTGTTTGTCGCATAAACTCGCCCCCATATGCTACTTAAGATAAACTCATGTTGACTGAATGACTTGTCAGCTTTAAGGAGAAAAATATTTATTGATGATAGATAAATGAACCCAAGGCACATCAATATTGTTTCCTACCATGTGACCACCGGGTTATTGGATCCTTTTAATTTCTTGCATGAAAGTTGAGTGTCTCTTGTCTACAGATTGCATCTCATTGTTTCTACTTTTGTTGTTTTACATCAATGCAGAGACTTCCCGACTACCTTCAGTGGGGCTCATGGAAAAATAACGTACGCCTTGACAGTCAGCATCTACAGACCCTGGCGTTTGTCCAAAGACTTTGTGACAGAATTGAACTTTGTAAACCGGATTAATACCAACGAGCCAGAGCTGCAGGTAAGATCTCTGTGCAGTGTGTAAAGTCTTCCTGGAACACAATTCAGGAATATGCAACATGTAACCATAAAACTGTAACAATAAAGATCTGGAAACTAGACGTTGACACAGTGACCCTCTTTAAGACCGAGCCTCGAGATAAAGTGAAGTGAAGGCTCCGATGATGCTGTACTTCATCAGTGCATATTCTCAGATTAAATTATCAGTTAAATTATCACTGACTTGGGAACACACAGTAAACCTGCAGCTTTGCCTGCCTGCCTTTCACTTCAGGCTTACACAGCTAATGGATGAGATGAGAAATAAATTTCTTATATGCTTTTTATGTCCATTGCTCTGTTGTTTGTCTGCAGGCTCCCCTCTCAGGCACCAACAGCATGACACTGTGCTGCCTGTGGTGTACCTCAGGGCTTATCACAATAAAAGCGAGTTTGGAAAAGAAAGCCTTCGTCCCAGGTACTCTTTCCACCAACCATCCATTCATCCATTTGTTTAATGAAATCAGCATAAAGGTTAAGCTCAGAGAAGTCAGTTTAAGTAACAGTGTTTACTCTTCCTCCAGGTGAGACTGTGAGAATATTCTGCATGTGCAGTAATGGTTCATCTCGAACAGCTACACCAAAGGCGAAGCTGCAGCAGAAGCAATTTTTCTACACCCACAACAAGTCCCATCAAAGACTAGTTCAGAGAAATCTGGTGTGTGTGACTGGACAGCCCATCAGCGCTCAAATCTCTGACGTGCGCACTGAGATCATGCTCACTATTCCCAACTTAACGGCACTCACCATCTCCAACTGCAGCATCCTGAAGGTTGATTACATGATTGAGGTCAGTACCAACAACAGACTTTGCTTTTGCAATTAAACTTTGCTTTTTTAATGCAATCAAATGATGAATTTTAAGTCTGTCCATCTTGTTTTTTTCTCACTTACAGTTAACCTTTGGAGTAAGAGCTTCCCCCGACCTCACAGTGCTGTTTCCCATCATCCTTTGCGACACCCCTGTACAGTCTCTTCCCCCAACTTATCAGTGAGTATATTTGAGAATATCTTGAAATGTTTCAAATGCTCTTTGGTTATGTTGTTCTATTTCACGATGTACTGTAATTTCTCTGTCTGACATGTTACTGGGAGAGCGTTATTCCTCAAGGTCTTTGTATCAGGTTCAGTTGGGACCTGTACCACAAAGCAAGTTCAACATACCCAAGATATCTTTGCTATCTGGCTTCACTGAGCGTAACATTGGCCATCCAGATAACAAAGCTGGCTATCAAACATCTCAGTAAACTCTGGGTTTTCCTATCAGCACCGAGCATGTTCATGTGGAAGAGGCAGGGTTGTTAATTATGAGCAGCATCATCAGAACCATGAATGAAGAACTTCATATGATATGAGATGAAACAGTGGTACTAAATACCTGCAGAACAATTTTGTGTCAGGGACAGAAAAAAGTCATATTCAATGAAGTGAAATGTAAACGAGCCTTTAATCGTACAACAGAATAAGAAGCTGCAGAAACACTAGAAATAATTTCCAAATATTAAAAGTAGGCTAAGGCTTAAAATACATGTAGGAATTATTATATATGACTTAAGTATAGAGTGAGTATTTTTGCTATTTAGTTGGATGATGAAGAAACCGTTCTGATTATGTCACATAAAAAAACGTTAAAGTAATGCCAGACTGTCTCTGCTACTGAAGCAAAGAGTGGAAAAATAGTTAATGACTGATGAGGTCTATCTGACCCGAATGTTGCATTTATAATCATGGGAGCCAATGAACAGTAAGGATTGTTTTTATAATAAAAGACAATCTTTCGTTTTTATTTTCCAGTTACTATCACATAGTTGTCTCATGTTATTCTGAGCTGCAGTGATGGAATCAGAGTGTAAAATCATCATCCACACTGTCAGCTGTCACTCAGGGGATAAAATCAATTTTGCACAATAAAAATGCAGCTAAAATCATCATTATGTGTTTAGTGTCATAAATGATCTCTCTGTTTGTTAGAAGCTTTGTTTTAAAACCAGAGTGGAAATAGAAAGTCTGAAGCAATAAAATGTTTCCACTGAGGTGAGCCACCATTGTAACCCTGAAAACCCAGAGTTAAACCTGAAGTTACCTCACTAACCCCAAATCCTGCTTTGTAGTACAGGTCTCTGGCCAGGGTACTGAGTATTTACCGTTTACTGCACAACGCACAATTTGTCTTGAAACATCACTTCTGTGATTACAAATGTTTTGTTTTTGTATTGTCTGTTACTTTTTTAAAATGTCTTCACCATTATTCTGTTTATTTCTGTGTTATTTAGCTGCTTATTTTAGTCTTCAAAGATCAAATGTGGTAACTGTTTATTTTATTATGACTTGCTTGATGTTTTATAATTCTCTGTGTGGTTCAATATTTGCCGCCTCAGACATTATATTTTCTTGCCTTACCTCAATATATTGTGTTATTTTACTTTCAACAGTATGTATTGGTTTTTTACTGTTACGAAGACTGTCAAACATGGTGTCCTCATGTCTTCACAAGACCTATTTGATATTGTTGTCAGTGTTGGTTATCAAACTCTGTTTTGAAGAGCTACTTATTGACATGGTAAATATGTAAAAATGTCTTTGTTCTTACCACAAGTGACTCTTGAATACATCAGATAAAAGACAAAAAGACAAAGCTGACTTTGTGGAAAATCAAGTCAATTTTATTCATATTGCCAAATATAACAGAGTTTCCTCAAGGGGCTTTACAATCTGTACAGCATACAACACCCTCTGCCCTTAAACTCTCCCTTTGGAGGGAAAACTCCTCCAAAAAACCCTTTTAATGTGGGAAAAAATGGAGGAAACCTCAGGAGGAGCAAGAGAGGGGGGATCCCTCTTCCACGATGGACAGATGTATAGACCAAAAAAGCAAATTGACAATATGGAAAATCGGGATGATAAAAATTATAAGTAGATTGTAAACATTTATGAGGAATATGATTGTGAGGATGTTGAGGGTTAGAGAGAGATGCAATGGCTTTCAGAAAGTTTAATATAGTCTTATTGGCAAGACAGACATGGACTTACTTATGGATTTATCAATTATTAATAAGAAACTGCCTTATAACATCATAATGACATCAGTCATTTTCAGTGTGTGTGTGTTTTATCTACAGTACTGTGTGTACCGTAGATGTTAACTGGAAATTCTTTAAGGAATTTTATTCAATTATATATTATCAGGAATCTACATTGACCTGCTATAAATGTAATGAGAAAAGTAATTAGATTTAATTTTGTATTTTTAATAAGTTTGTATTTTATCATCTCAACTTCCGTTGTGGGCTTCAACATATTAACAATTGTCATACATATTGTTTTGTGTGTCAAGTGACTAGAAACAATTTTTACTTGATAATCTGACTAAATTAGAATTTGAGTACAAGTAGATGAATACTCGGCTGAGCTTTAGTGCCACGCACCAAATTACTTTCTGCTCCCTTCAGCAGAGGCAACACCGCAAGTAATGCGTGAGCTAAACTCAATCTTTTAATTATGTATCATAGTGAGCACCATCAGCTTAATTTCCTTGAGGAAAGCTGCCTCTTCTTTGTTATTCAGCCGGCACTCGTTCTAAGCGAGCCAGTCTGTTAATGCTCACTAAACTTCAGAAGGCTTTTACAGTTCATAACAGCTGCTCCTAACATCCAACCATTTTACTGATTTCTTATGAAAAGTTCAGTATTTGATTCAAATTGCAGACTTCTGCTTTTATATTGCCGCTGTGTGAGAAAGATTTGAATGTTTTTTTTTATACATGACACTAAATGTCAGTATTGACAAGCTCTTATACAGAGTGATTTAACATCTCGACAGCCACAGTTGGTGAGCATATTAACTTGCTTTAGCAGCGCCTCTGGGTTAAGACAGTTTTCCTCTCCCCATCCCCCCTCGTTCTTTCCTGCCACGCTCATCCTGTTACCCCTCCTAATTAAAATGGGTGTGAATACTTTCATGCTGAAAGTACATGAAGTCAAAATACCCTTTCTTTCCCACAGTCACAATTTATTGGCTGTTTGCTATTTCCTACTTTGAAGGTTGGTTTGTCATTTTGTAATGACTCATTATTTAAGGTGAACTTGTCTCAACTGTGCATAAGACTCAGCATACTCTTTTGTTGGCTTTCTCTCTAATGTCAAACCTTTAGAGTCCTGTACGTGTGCAAACATGATTAAAGTTCATATTATGAAGAGACTCATTCGCTCTCTGTAAAAATTTAAAGTATTCTTTGACTTTGTCATCCTATTACAGTAAGATAAACATATGTAATGTTAATATTAAACAAAATTTGGATGCTAGTATGCTTTTGTCGAGATGTTTATTATTTATTATACAGTGCTGCTGGAAAGTTTGTGAACCCTTTAGAATTTGCTCTATTTCTGCATAAATATGACCTAAACGTGATCAGATTTCCATGCAAGTCCTAAAACTAGAGACAGATACATCAGTTAAACAAATGAGACAAAAACCTTACACTCATTTGTTTATTTATTGAGGAAAATGATCCATACATATTCGTGTGTGGCAGATGTCTGTGAACCTCTAGGATTATCAGTTCATTTGAAGGGGAAATTAGAGTCAGGTGCTTCAATTTATTGGATGACAATCAAGTGTGAGTCTGAGAGATCCTGCCTTATGTAAAGAAAAGAAATCCGGGTCTTCACTATCAAAATCTGAGCTTCACAACACAGTTTTTTGGAAGTTTGTCATGGCTTGAACAAAGGAGTTTTCTGAGGAATTAAAAGAAGAGTTGTTGATGCTTAGCAGGCTGGTTACAAAACCATTTCTAAAGAGTTTGGACTCCATCAGTCAACTGTCAGGTAGATCATGTACAAATTGAAAACATCCAACACCATTGTTGCCCTCCCCAAGAGGGGTTGAACAACAAAAATCACACCAAGAGCAGGCGTGTAATAGTCTGGGAGGCCACAAGGGACCCCAGGGTAACGTCAAGGTAACTAAAGGCCTCTCTTGCAGTGGCTACAGTCAGTGTTCATGAGTCCACGATCAGGAGAACATTGAACATCAATGGTGTGCAGGACAGAATTGCAAGCAAAAAAGCCACTGCTCTCCAAAAAGAACATTGCTGTGGTCTAAGACCACAAGGATAAGCCAGAAGGTGACTGGAAAAATGTTCTGTGGATGGATGAGACCAAAATCGAACTGTTTTGGCTTGAACGAGAAGCATTATGCAAGGCGATGAGCAAACACTGCATTCCAGCATAAGAACGTTAACCCATCTGTGAAACATGGTGGTGGTATCATGGTTTGGGCTGCTTTGCTGCCTCTGGACCAGGACAGCTTGCAATCATTGATGGAGCTATGAGTTCTGAGTTGTACCAGCAAATTCTACAGGAAAATGTCAAGGTATCCATCTGTGAACTGAAGCTCAACAGAAAGTGGATCATGCAGTAAGACAACGACATTAAACGCACAAGCTGCTCTACCAAAGAATGGTTAGAGCAGAAGAAATTTAATTTTGTGGAATGGCCGATCCAAAGTCCTGACCTTTATCTTGTAGAAATCCTGTGAAAGGACCTGAAGTGGGCAGTTCATGCAAAGAGGCCCACCAACACCCCTGAGTTTAGACTGTTTTGTAAGGAGGAACAGACTAAAATTCCTCCAAGCAGATGTGCAGGGCTGATAAACATTTTCCCGAAACGTTTGGTTGAAGTTATTGCTGCAAAAGGAGGTCACACCCGTTACTGAAAGCAAGGGTTAACATACTTTTGCCTCACACAAATATGAAAGATTGGATAAATTTCCTCAATAAATAAATGAATAAATATAATGTTTTTGTCTCATTTGTTTAATTGGGTTCCCTTTATCTAGTTTTAGGACATTTGTGTAAAAATCTGATCATGTTTTAGGTAATATTTATGCAGAAATAGAGAAAATTCTAAAGGGTTCACAAACTTTCAAGCAGCACTGTTTGTTATCAGCCTTTTACAGCTTTCCCTTGGATGAAAATATGGTGCAGTGTATCTGTTATCCTATGGGGGGCAGTGATGTGCTGGATTACAGAGTGACGAGACCCCTCTCTGTACATTCCGTGCTTGCTTTCTGTATCAAATCGTTTTACCCATTTTTTGATATAATGCCACAAACCTGTCAAATGAGTGTCACTACCACACATATCTCACATACTGTTTTTGTTTCTGGATGATAACTATGATGACAAGCACTGACTATATCACTGTCAAAGTTTAAGAAAGTAATAACATCTGTACCAATTCTGCAATGTCACTCTTGGACTGGTGACAGTAACTTGACGACTGGTTTAATCACACACCCACATCTGTGTTCAGGACAGCTTGAAGCACACAACATGAGGCTATAGCTCATTAAAAACTCACTTCTAATTATTTGTTGTACTATAAAGTTCCTCCATAACAGTAACAGGTAATACATTCAACTGTAATATGATACAATTAAAAAAATGTTTTTGCTTTTATGGTGCAAACTTAAAGCTTTCAAGAAAGTTAATACTCTATACACACCCCAGGTGTCCTGATGCACTTCTCCTGGATTCCATATACTAATATTTAGCTGCGTGTATAGTACTCAGTACGTCGTATTTTTGGGATCATCTGTTCAGTGCATCGGCGCTCTTCTGTCTTGAGATTGTTATTGGTCTTTTGCCTTCACGTCTGATATCTTGTAGAGATTTGCATACACTGAAATAGCTACATGTTTAGCCCACACAATCTGTACCTATGATGTGTTTGAGATGTGTCTATATATCCTCATGTAGACACATCTACATATAACCAGCAGTGGTCTGTAGTAGCATATGCTGCCAGTAATGCTGTGGCCACCCACACACAGAAAGTGCCTCATTCATTAAACTATATTGTTTTACCACTGCATTCTTTTATGCAAGGAACATGTAAATAATTTTATTTGTATGCATAGATACAACATAAGAAACCTTTGTCCTCACCTGGCAGTTGCCACAGCAGTATTAGTTAGTCAGGTCTTTTGCTTAGCAGTCAGATATTATGTCAAAAACTGTAAAAAGCTTTTCAGTGGGTTATAACCGCATAAACAGAAGTGATGTTTTCACCAGTGGTGATTACATTACAGGACAAATTACATCAGAACTGGTGAAAGACTGCAAAATAGATGCGCTCTATGTGCAGCTGAGAAGAAGTTGAATAGACTGAAATGCATGAACAAACGGTCATAACGTACCATAAGAAAAAGAAATACTTTAGTATCAAGAAATGTATCATTCAGAAGGGCCAAGGTAAGGTAAGTAGGTCATTTATGTCAGTCAGTCTTGTGTGGCTCTTAAAAAAGCATTTACATATGATATAAAACTTTTTTTTCAGCTTTTTTCTTTTTTTGAATATCGCACCAAAATGTTGCATCTTCTCTTTCTGTGCCTTCCATTTTTATCTAATTTTTATCACACATTTGTCTTATATCTTTGTATCCTTTTGTGGTACTTACTAATTTTAACTGGCGAGATTTAAGGTTGTTCAGTCTCACCATCATCATTCAAAAAAAGATACATATCAGAGGACTGAAGAAAATCAAGACCCTAACAAACCAAACATTCAAGTTATATGTGATGTGTTTGATGTCTTTAACAATGGAAACACAAAGAGATTAAAACAGAAACAGTTTGTTGTTAAACATTCTTCCACTTCTGTCTTCCTGATTCCTCTTGGGAACAATTAACAAAGACCATTAGTGTCCAAAGAGTAGTATTAGAGTTGTAATAATTTATGGTCACATTTACAAACTTTGCAATAGCAATTGATAAAAGCCCCATTAAATGACTTCATTTGAATGTTTGTCAGGTAATAAAACTGTTGGCCAGGGCTGCCATGTCTACCCATTCACCTTTCAGATCCCTGTACACCGAGTTTTGTCTAAAAATGTAAACCTGTATTGCAGTTCCTCTTGATGCTTTGTAACTATCAACTCTAGACAATCTACATATAAGTGCTACTGAAAGACAACTGTCTCTTGTCCAGTCTGTTTGGAGACAAGCTCTCCGCTACTTTTTAAAAATCTAAATCGAAGTGAAGCTCATCACTCCAGCATCAAAATGTACTTCTTGTAGTAACCCTTGCATTATTGATCAGCTCCTTTAATCAATTGAGTGATTTGACTGCCACTAAAATACGTTCCTCACTTGATCTCACGGTGTCGTCTTAATCATGAAGTCTGAGCAACAATGTGAGTTCTCTGGATAAGAGAGTTTTCTAATTAATAAATAATAATCAATAAAGAGTATGGCTTTGACTACTATATGATTGGTTCTTTTAAATATAATAAATAAAATATGAAAAAGCATAATTTATAGCTCCTCTCTGAAACACCCCAGAGACACACAACTTTGAGAATTTATATTCTTTCCATATCCATTTTATTAATCTCCCAACAGAAGACTTAAAATGACCAACTTAAAAACTATGATAACTATGTCACACAGATCTCTAAATATGGAACATAATTTCTTGGTAACCTGATATACGTAAATCAATATTATGGAAAAAGAAAGAGGTCCAGCCTAAAAAAAAAGCAAAAGAGCTGAAGGCAAACTTTTGAATCCCACATATATGTTGCTTACCCCCCTTACTCTCCTTACTTATAGAGAAGAGTGCAAATGTTAACAAAACATCACATTGCACATCACAAGGCACCTCTGTGGATCCATAAACTATTCTCATTCATAATTGGAAAATATTTGAATAAACTGTTCATTACGGGACAAACCACAAACCACAAGGTAAACATTCAGTCAGAAGACCAGCTGTTGCCAAACTCTATTGTTATCATTGAGTTGTATTTGCTTTCCACTGGGAAATAAAACCTGTTTGAGTCGCATGCTGGTTGTGATTAGGACAGGAAGCTTATGTAATGTTCAAAAGCAGAAGATCATTTCTTTATTGCCGGGTGCGTCTTTGTCTACAGCAAATTTCACAGGTTCTCTTCACCTGTCAACTGATGTCATGTCAACAAGGTTGCTTGTGTATTTGTGTAGACAGTTGATGGAAGGACATAAAGAAGATTTTGGGTGACAAACCTTCCAAAAGTTTGATTGTTGTTGGGTTTTTGTGTGAAAGAGATTACTCACTTTATAAATATCGATACTTATCATGTACATGCTCAAAAGTATAAAAATTCTTAACAAATTTTGAAAAATTTCTGAAAATATTTTAACATGTTAAATAATAATTTATAATTTTATGTATTTTTTTTTAGCTTATATTACACATGACTGATGTCTTGCTGGTTTTTCATAATCACAACATATCATAATGCATGGTAAACATTTCTGTAAACCTTCATAATGCATTATGATACAGCAAACACTGAGGGATACTTCAGTATGTCTTATTTCAGCCTGTGCTGCATGTCCATAGGCTTAACATGAAGGTGTTTTCATTTGAACCATTGCACCAGATACCTTTCACTTTGCCATGGATTTACAAGTTAAGCTTGTATTTTAACAGTATGCATGTAATATAACGCTGCAGCGAATATTTGAGTTGTGCTGTCTGAAAAAACAAAGACATTCAGTCATCTTTTCATTTATCAGGCCTCAAATCTGTACTGTATTCTGCACGGCAATTCCTCCCTAAGTGATTTATAATTTAATATTTAATTAAACATCTGGTTATAATGTTATGTCGTCCAGGTGCTTACAGGCTTGGCAATTAACATGCTGGCTCAGTAAAAGTCACTTTATCATAGGCTACCTTATACGTTTTGTGTTATGCAGCATTGTGTAACAAACTGATATATTAACTTTTTGAGATATCAAATCAACAACAAGACAGAGAAACATTTGAAAGGTGACTGGAGAGGATAGGTAGGCTATAGTTTAAGTGCATTAATAGATAACTAAATGCATGGGGCGGGGGGCGTTATCGCGGGAAGTTGTCCCTTGGCATTGAGACACGCCCTTCGCAGACGGTTCCTGTTTGCCCCACATTCCTTTGGAAGTTTCACAGTTTACGCTGCACACCATGTCTTCTACCGTGAAGAGCTTCAAAGTCACCTACAATCCTCTTAATGGGAGAAACACCTTTACCAATGGCGACCTCGTGACAGGCCAAGTGACGCTGGAAGTGGAGAAAGATTGCCAAATAGAATCCCTGTCAATTAAATTCAAAGGGAAAGCCGAAGTCATGTGGACCGAGAAGCACGGCAAAGTTACTGTTGTCTACCACTCCAAAGACAAGTATTTCAGCGTCAAACATTACTTTATCCGAGACAAATATAGCCAAGGTAAGTGACTTTTCATCTAGTTCAAACTTCTGCTCGTTTCTGCATGCAAAGAAGTTTAACCTGCATACAGTAAAGATGAGATTATATCTATTCTAAAAAACAGAGTTAAACCTTTCAGATAGATCGACTGCTTTGCGGAAAGGCTCGGGGTTGAGGTTACGGTCTCAGTTTGTAACGGTTGTTGTGGATGGATGCCAACACACGATAAGAAGCTGTGCAAAATAAGCGTCTTCTTCCGCTGTGGGCTGGACTTTTAATGTTTTGTAACAGATGAAAGTTGAGATGGATGATGGTTGACACGGAAAACATATGGAAAAGTACATATAAGATAATCTAATATATTATCTGTAATTTCGTTATAATTTTGTATAAAACACTATAGTTATACTGTCAAAATAGGATTCCACCTAGAGTTGGAAAGATTAGTTAATAAATTAGTCGATCGACAGAAAAGTAATCGGCGACTATGTTGATAATTGAATAATCATTTAAGTCATTTTTCAAGCACAAATACCAACATTTCCTTAGTCCAAGGCTCTCAAATGTTTAGAGTTTGTGGATTTTCCTGGTCTTAGAAAAATGTAAATTTGATATTTGGGTGTTTTTGACTGCTGATGACGTCACTTTGGACTTCAGGATGTTTTGATGAGTGTTTCAGGTGTTTTTCACCATTATCTGATGTTTTATCGACCAAATGATTAATCAGTAATTTGTTAAAATAATTGGCATATTAATGGATAATAAAAAATAATTGGTCCACCAAATGTAAATATATGGTTAGAACTAAAACAACTACCCTATTAATCATTTAGTTCCTTGACGTTTTTGGAAGCAAGAATGTAAACAAATCTTTACGTTTGGCTTCTGAACTTTCTTGCTTTTTTTTTGTTTTATGTGATAATAAACTGAACATCTTTGATTTTGGGGTATTATTATTATTATTATTATTATTATATTGATTCAACAAAATAATTTGCAGACAAACTGACATGTCAATCATTTTTGTTTGCAGCCTTATACGTGGTAATATTTTTTTGCCCAAGTATCAAATATTGATTAAGTGTGTTCCTTTTTTAGAAGACGACCACCAAACATCACTGATAAATCAGAATGGAGAAATATGTAAGTATTTCACAGTCGTGTCTCAGTCTGTGCTGAGGCCCCGGTGTGTTTCTGTGTTGTGGCTTTTAATCAGTTTAGAACAGCTTGATAGAGATTTCAAATGCAGCAGTCATATTTTTTCAGATGTGATTTCTCATCTACTTGATTAGATTTTTCAAATTTACAACCCCAGTTACCTCTAGGCTTAGTGAGCTGAGGGACCTTGTTGATCACACACTCTGTTGTCCAATCACAAACCTGTAACAATCCATATTTGCCATTAGCAAAGTACTGCAAGTGTACATTTTCTGTCTGTTTTTTTTTTTTTTTAACCAAGGAGCTTGTGAAAAAGTGTTTAGAAGCTTGAAGGAGAAGTTTGTATTTATATCTGACCAGCTGCTGGAGAAGCGTGTTCAAACAGCTCTGATTGAAAGTTTAAACTGCTTAGTACCCCCAACCCAAAGTCCCCCTACAACTAAATGGCCAATCCTGAGAACTTGTAAAAGCTGTAAAATAGACAGATGTCTGAACATTCCTTTCATTACCAACAGCAAGTCTTGTTGTTTATCAGACAGCGATGTTGTTGCTCCAGGGTGCCATGTCTACCCATTCACCTTTCAGATCCCTTCTCAGTAAGTAATCATTATTTTAATGGTTCCAAAATGTGTTATAGCCCTTTATCCTCTCCATATGTAGTTTTTCAAACACTGACCCAAGTCATATAATTTGGAAATATGGTACTTGAATAATCTTCTGAAAAAACAGTTTTGTCAGATTTTGCAACCACCAAGAAACAGCAGTGTGTTTTTATAGAAGTGTGTCACAGACTTACAATTCATGTAAAATTGTCCTTCTGGCCTTCCGATGTTGTGCATTAGGGAAATGCCCTCCTCCTTCAAGGCTTATACCGGTAATATTGTGTACTTGCTGGAAGCCAACCTGAGTAGATCAATGAGGATGAACAAGAAGGATTCAACTAAGCTCAACTTTGTGTCGAACGTGGACATGACCAGTGACCCTGAACTAATGGTAAGTGCTGAGTTACATCTTTATCATTCTTGTCATTCCAACAGAAAAAAAATCTGTGTGGGTTAGTTGTGGCAGCTGAATGACTAAAACTCAATCCTTATCTAGTACCTGCATGGACATGTAGGTGTTTGCCTTCAGCAGACCCACGCTGCATAAACACTAGCTTAGACATGTAAACAAAATATTCCATTTTACCGACAAGAGCACACTGTGAGGCCTTATACCTAAGTGTATATGGTTGAGATGAATTTTGGTTAATTTAGAATTACACCTGTTGAATTGGCTCAATTAGCACAAGCTTTTTTTGTATACATATATATATATATATATATATATATATATATACATGTATAACAAATATAGAGTTATATGCAGTGATCTCCCAGCAGCTGGGCCATTGAGAGGCACTGTGCACATTTACACACAAGGCACAGCAGCCTAACTTCACTGATTATTTAAATCTCCCGACACGCAGACAGGATCGGTTAGGATCTAATGTTAATTAATGTTCTGTGTTCTTCTACACATCCAATAGGTCAGCTGTTACTCACACACACAGTCCAGGTTACTGCTGCTACTGTTACTGCTGTTACTGCTGTCACTGCTGTAAAGCAGCCGTCCTCCTGGTAAATCCTGAGCTCATTATGTCAAGCAGCACAGCAAAACTAAAAACTGTAGTTATCAACTAGACAGGACAGAAGAAATTATTCAGTAACGTTCAGCTACTGAAATATTTTTGTAGATAGACAAGCGAAAAAGTTTTTTTCTGGTTTTGGTCAAATTTCTATTTCAGTTGTTGATTTGAAGAGGAAAACAGGTTAGGGGAACGGGAAGAACAGGAAAAAATGGGTGGTGGATTACGTTTTTTTTAATTCACATGAAAAATAGAAAAACAAAATTAATGCATTTCTTTGTTCTGTTATCAAAAAAAGTTTAACATAACTTTGGACCAGGAGGCAGCAATGCAATTCCTGTGCCTAGTCTGCAGAAAAATAGAGGAGGTCAGTAGAGTACGTGGTCCTTCAATGTGGCCCAGGACACATTGTCTTTACACTACTAAATGAATGTGGCCACATGCGGCCCAGACCAGAGACAGAGAGCAGAGGGGAACAAAGGAGAGAGACATAGACAGCGATGTAACCTGGTTACTACGCTACAAGTCCAGACCTCACACCCAGCGCACTGTTATTAGCTAGGAGCTACACACTCAATGCCCAAAGGTTTCCGCCCAGAAGCGTCCCGAACACAGCAAAATAATAATAAAATACAGGCAGAGGGCAGAGTCTCTGCAGATAAATACACCGCCACACACTTCTAGTGGGTCATACTTTGTTTTCTAGGAAAATCCTACATGGTATACCTTTTTAAGTGTCATTGTGTTCGTTGTATTGCATTTATTAATTTGTGTATTCTTTCAGACACCACAGCACGAGACTAAAGACAAGAAATTGAAATATTTCAACTCAGGAAGAGTAGCCATGGATGTGAATATTGAAAAAACAGGATACTTCCAAGGTGAGAGCGCTCAACGTGATATTGACACTCATTAGTCTCGTACCAAAGTTTGTTTGACGTGAGGCATTGCTGGTTTGTTTTGCAGGAGAGGGATTAAAGGTTTTGGCGTACATTCAGAACAACTCATCTCGTCATATCAAGCCAAAGTACTGTGTGTACAGTAAGCACAGCTTCTTTGCAAATGGGAAGAGAAGACTCTATACTCACGACCTCCTTAAAGAGGTGGGAGAGCCCATCCCTGCGTCTGCCAGCGAACAGGTCACAAGGGTCATCCCCATCCCCCATGATGTGGAGCCCTCCATCCTCAACTGCAGCAACATCAAAGTGGAGTACAGGCTGAGGGTAAGCACCTCAGGAGGCTGACAGATGTGTGTGTACTTATTCTCATGTGACTGCATAAGAAATAAATTAGGTCTCTTGTCAAAGTGTTTATTAACATTCATTTTTGCTTATTTATCTGGCATTTTAACACTATTGAAAGGAAATCTAAAGTAGCATGTCAATACAAATTAGACCTTGTAATAATTTATCATCAAAGAAGTAAGTAGAAAAAAAGTTTTTGTTAAATCCTTAAATTCTACATTGTTTTTTTTATCCTTGATTAAACATCTACCACTCCCTGAAGTTTCTCTAGCAAGTGTGATACTATGCTCTAAATATTTAATCTCTGAGTTATGTAGCAGTGATGTTGACAATTAAAAATCAAGGGGTATTGGTTATTAGTAGGTCTATTTATCTAGATAAGATTCTCCTGGCTCACCAGCCTTTTACAAACATCATGACATTTGTCTGTAATCTTACAGCTGTGCTTTTCAGAGCCCAAATGCTATTGAAACCATCCCTCTCTCATTGTTTTAAGTGCTTGCTAAAGGAGGGGGTTGTGCACACAGAAAAATGCAAATAATTGTGACAGACCTGTTTAACCTTGCGGAGCAAAGACCCAAGATTTGCTTCGCGTTTTTCACTCATCTCAAAGAAAAATGATCTGAGCAAACAAGAATATGTTAAGCGACATCCTCAGTGCATAATAAGCATAATCTTATGTCTGAGAGATTAGTTGGAAATATTAAGAAAAAATATCAACAATATAACAACAACAATATTTTCCACAGGTTTATCTGGATGTCAAATATGCTTCAGACCCTGAGATCAAATTTCCCATCGTCATCCTGCCAGCCTCTCAGGCTCCTGCTGTGGCACCACCACCTGCTTTTGCTGCCTTTGGATTTGAAGCATTTGGCAACCCAAACCCACCAGTCCGGGGTGTTGTACCACCACAACAACCAACAGCACCTCCACCATTTGATCCCCCACCTTCATATGGTGCATATGCAATGTACCCTCCGATGACGGATTATGGCAATAAATACCAGTGATGTGACGCTGAAGATACTTGGACATTTCAAGGAAACAGAGTAAAGTGACAGAAAAGGAAATTACAATTACTGCTATTTCAAATGTCAACCTGTATTATCTTCATTAATTTGTCAATGTATTATAGAGTTTTGTTTTCTTTATTACATAACTCTTGCTATACAGTATTAATATTACTATGGTAACATACTTAAAAACAAGTAGTATTCATTAACCTCGCTTGATAGAAGGGTGATTTCTGAGAGTTAACTAGTTTGGTAGAAACCACTATCTATAGTTATATACTGTGTGTATTGGACAGTAGCAACAAAATATGTAGCATTATTTCCAAAACAAGCTTTAAAGTACAAAGCACTTTTACAAAGTAGAGGTAAAAAACATTTCACTCAACCAAAAGACATGGGGGAGCAGGGATGTGTGTAACCAACGTTAACGTCTAAAGCACTTTGAGTTGGATTTTGGAACTTTCTCCTCTGTACAAATTAAATAAAAAGCCATTATAGGCCATTACATTTAATTTACCTATTTTCACTGAAGTCGTCTTTGTTCTTAAATATACACCTCAACGTCCATACAATATGTTTTTTAAGTGTCTTATATTTTAGTATTTGCTCCTGTTTTGTCTGTATTCTTTTATTCCACACTACATAACTGAGAGGTAGGTTAATATCTTATGAATATTTACACAAAACAAATTTTCAACCCTGTAAATACACAGTGTCTCATCTGGTAAACATAATGCAGGTAAAATTGGTTTATTACACTTCTGCTAAAAATAAGAAAAAGTTGTTTCTAATAGGTGAAAGTCTCCCTCATGTTTTCCTGTCACTTCAAATAAAAATACCAGTTTATGATTGTGATTAATAAACTATATGATACATTGATTTAAAAAAATGAACACAACCAGGCACAAACCAGAGAAAAATAAATCCCTTAAAGCTATATCACTGTGAACTCTGCTTAAACATGAAGAAATGTGCCACATCCTTGCTTTTAGGTCTAGCATGTGACTGACATAACATTTGACATGAAGATTATTATCTGGTTGTGACGTTGGAAATCAGTGTGATTTTATCACACACCAAAACTAATCACAATTACATTTCAGGGTTTATATATGCAGCATTCACTGAAACTAAGCGTTTCATTTCAGGAAATTGATTGAAAAAAAAAATCAGCAGTAATGTGTTTTTCCACACATACGTGGCTGTGTGAGACAATTCACAGACAGTTTTCAGAATAATATATGAAATATATATTTTCTTCCTAATTGAAAGTGTTCACAGTGAAGTCGGTGAATTATCCGCTACAATAATGACATTGTCTTTAAGAGACAGACACTTGCCTTTTTAAAAGATTAAGCTTTAGCTGCTCTGAAAGGTGGTCAAACAGCTTTCCTTAACTCAGTCATATCATTTCTACTGCCTTCCTGTTAGTAACTTAGTTGTCACACTTCTTTGAAATGAAATTCCATCATGATACACATGCAATGGGCAGTAAATGGAAATTTTGACGGGACTGGAAATTATGTCATGTGATACACGTTGAGGAAGCGCAGCATGCGACAGTAATTACCCCAGTTTAAAAACACAGGTGTAGCTCCCCGCCCACTGAGGTGGCTGTCAGATAGCTTGTTCATGTTCAGCCGCGGTGTGATGTTTTCCTTTGATTATGACCATGCAATCGCAATTTAAACTATTGTTTTTCATTTTTTTTAAAGCGCGGTGAGTGCATGTTATTTTTCCAGTCACTTTGTGCGCATGCGTGTCTCACACCTGTAGTCACAGGTGATACGAAAAAAACGGGTTTAACAACATTTGTCTGTTTGAGATCAGATATAAGTTGAGTGCAGCTGCGCAGAATTTACAAAGCCTGGGGTTCGTGTTGGTTTTACAAGAGATTTAGTTCTATTATGTACTTACCTGTTGGAGAATGACCATCAAAAATTTGTCAGTTGAATATGATGCCATCAACAGCAAAAACATCTTCACAAATGGAGATACCATCAATGGAAGAATCATCGTGGAGGTTTCTAAAGAAACTAAAATCCAGTCGCTAATTTTCATTGCACAAGGACAAGCTCGGGTTTGCTGGTCTGAACATTACGGGCAATATCAACATCACGTTTACTGGTCTGATGAGAAATATTATGATGTCAAACATCATATACTGAGAGAAGCAAGAGGAGATGGTAACGTATCAAATTAATACATTCACTGATTTGTGAAACATTGTAACTAATGCCATCACTTTTGGAAAATGAACCATTATCACTATAATGTACTGATACTAAAGATTTTATTTAATAATGATAAGTAACTCCACTCCAGGCACCGAAGTCATTGGTAAAGGAAGACATGTGTTTCCTTTTTCCTTCAAGGTTCCTGACAGGTACCTATTCTTTCCTGTGTTAATTTAATCTTTATTTTACTTCTCATCAGATTATTAAAAATTTTTTTTGTCATTGTACTTCACAGAAAAATGCCATCAACGTTCAAATCCTGCACAGGCAAAGTTGTCCATAAGCTGAAGGCAGAGCTCAAACAATCAATGAAGCTGACAAAAAAAGCTAAAATCCACTTCACATTTGAGTCCAAAGCAGACATGGACATTCCTGGACTTATGGTAAGAAATCATTAATCTTAAATCATGTAATGAAATGCAGAAGAGACAGTTATCTGACTGCATTCATCTAAAGTGGGGATCTGTTCTTTTAGGAACCTCAGTATGGTTGCAAGGATAAAACTGTCAAATTTCTTGGCTCTGGAATTGTTGCAATGGAAGTTCGCACTAAGCGGATGGGATACGAGCAAGGTAATAATCTAATCTGGTAAAGTTGTTCCTTACATTGTCCTGTCAAAAATCCTGCACTTGAAGGATTTTGATTCACATCCTTTCTTTGTACAGTCACTTGACACTTTCATTTATCTGCCAGGTATATTATGTTTGTAATATGCAACCAATATGCAAAAATGCAACCAAGTAACCAGGTAATGGAAGATATTTTTCCCACAGGGCTCTCTCCATCTGAACGCTGTTGATTAGTGTTGCTTATGAGCTGAATTGTGATGGTAGGATGACACTGCAACAACTGTTCTTCCTTTAGCTGCTTATTCCATAGAGACCCTGAACAGATTGTTAAAGGAAATGTGAGCCTTGACCTCAGGGAGGTCATGGCTGGTCAAACCTGCTGCACACTGAGAGTCATTGGAGCCATGATGCGGACCTAAAAGGAAACTGTAGGCAACAGGATACATAGGGTGTAAGGTGTGGGGGAGGGTCAATAGGTGTTCAACAACAAATGTTGGCCCATTGTCCTATGGCTCAGGCATGGGAAGAATGTGGTTGTACCTGCTGCCTCAGATTACTGGGACATACCAATCGATGCCGGAGTGATAGTGTCTGTAAACAACTGAGAAGACAGAAGAAAACTCTTATTATTATTTTTTTACCATCATTGAAGCAGGGATGAAGTGGGCATTTGGTGCTAATCTTCAGTTACTAAAAAGTGTGAGGTTTCATTCTGTCCACCCATTTATGGTTTTAATGATTGTTTTGAGTATTTTAACAGATTCTGGCAGATTTTATAATATTGTAGTTGAGTTTAGCCAGACTTTTACTACAGTATTGTTGGAGCTGGGAGGAGCACGGCTGGTTATTAGCAATAATTAATAATCATCTGAGATAATTATTAAAATGAATAAAATGATTAATATGAATTAACATAATATTAATAACGGGATACCACCTGTGAACCAGGACCCATAACCAGACAGTGAGGTAGTCTCATAAAAGAGTTCACCTAGAATGCTAAAATCTGAGGGATATCAACATTCACAGGTGAACAAAGAAGATTTGAGCTCGAGCTCTGACTCTCTCAATCAGCCATTTTTCACAATACATAAACACAATAGTGACAAAAGACTTCTTCTTCTTCTTTAAATATATAACAGTCTTTATATATTGTGAAAAGTGGCTGATTAAGAGAGTCAGAGCTTGAACTCATGGCATTCAAGGTGAACTCTTTTATGAGACTATGTCACTTTCTGGTTATTTGTCCCATTTCTGGATGGTGCCCCGTTATTATTAATTCATACTTATTATTTTAATAATTATCTCAGATGATTATTAATTATTGCTAATAACCAGCTGTGCTCCTCCCAGTTCCAACAGTTTAATATATTTATTGATTTGCATGTTGCATGATGGGTGAACTTTGGGCTGAGTCTATGTGCGAATGTTCACCATAGATAAAAGGCAGATAGTTCTGTTGTTTCACAGTGATTGCTCCTCACTGATTGAGTTCTCTATTAAATAGCTGAACTGCACTGTTATCAAACTGGACTTTACATTGCACATTGCATTCCATCTCCACTGCTATATAATTAATTTTTTGCACTTGTCACTTTCATTTATTTCATACACTTCATTTCTTCACAGTCCATATTTCTTCTGCACGGTCGGTGTTTCATTTCTAGTTTTACATCCCATTCTACGGAAGCTAAGAACTACTCAATACTACTTTCAAGCATTTCCATTTTATTAGACTTAATGAGAGAAAGGAGAGTCAGGTAGAGAGAGGGAATAAGAGCCAACAAATGACTATGGCTTTTTGTGCTTGATCTAAATAGTTGTTCTATCCATGTGATGGACAGGAACGAACAAATGAGAATGAGCTCCACCTGTGATAAAGCTCATGATAAAATATCTTGTTATCTTGAGAAATCTGCCTTTTGTTTTCCGAGATCACGAGATAAATTAACTTGTGATCTTGAGATAAAGGCATTAAAAAAATAATTGCAAGCATGGCCGTTCTCAACTTCTGTACTATGTCTTAACTAGTATAATTCTATTTATTTGTTATATTTCGTTGCTTTCTCCATAATACATTCAATATTTAATTTCAAATTAAATTTTTATAATTCTATTTTGTAAATAGATTTTTTATTCCATTTTAATACATTTTAGCTTTATTTTACCTTACTTTTGCTCTATTTTTATTCTTTATTCTTCTATGCTCTTCAGACACATTCTCTGTATGCTTGCATACTTGGATAATAAAACAGATTCTGATTCTGATATTTTGCAATTCATCTTGTTTTAGTCACAGAGAAGATGCATGTTCACTAAGAAGTTGTTCTTCACAGAGCAAATAAACATCAGCTGAACATCCTGTTTTTGATGACCTTTAGTAGTTGTTGTCATGTGGAAGTGTGCTCAATGGTGTGTCAGACCACTGTGGTGTCACTGTTGGGTGTGGTCCGGTTCAACGGAACTCAACATTTCAACTAAAGAGGACGACAAAACACTGCTTTTCAGTCTTGTATTAAGTTACTCAGTAATGTCTTTCCTTTGTGACTTTGGTAACAATTTAGCACCTTTTTATGTTGCCACTGGTTAAGCTCTTCACTGTGTATACAGAATAGTAACTGCTATCAACTACAGATGTGGGTCTAGGTTTAGAAATTGACTAACTTTCTTTTCTCTAATTTGTAGGTGAGGCTTTCCAAGTCACAGCTGAAATTGGAAATCAATCAAGTCGTTCTGTGAAGCCCAAATTCATACTGTACGAGAAGAAGAGTTTCTTTGCCCAGGGTCGCAGGAGAATGTTCACAAAGGAAATCCTTAAGGAGAAAATTGAGGCTGTTGCTTCTGGTAGCAGCAAGACTGTGACCAAGGTGATCACCATCCCCAGAGAACTACACACCTCCATCTTGAACTGCTCCATAATCAAGCTGGAGTACAGGGTGAAGGTAAACTGCACTGTATAGTGAAAAGATTTCCTTTTTCTGAGCCATACTTTTGTTGTTATGCTTGATTACTGAATTGTTAGAACAGCTGCTGATGGGAAGCTTGTAGGTTTTTTCATTGTTCCTGTTTTCATTGTCTGAAGGGTCTTATTTTTATTTACTTATTTTTACTTATATACTGATACTGAATACTGATATTATAAACAAACATTTTCAAAGGAAATACTTAGCACTTTAGCCATGCCATGATACAACATTATGCATAAAGGGAAAAAGGAAGGATTTTTCTCATTGACAGTTAGTAAAATGACCAACAAAATACTGGTGACTTATAAAAAGGAAGAACACATAAACATAATCAGCACAGCTGCAAATGAATGAACTCAACAAACTCAGGAGAGAGAAATCTTATACCAGAGGGGACCTCTAGTGACAAGAGAAAGTAATTAAAAAAACAGAAGCCTCACTGACTTTAACTAGATTGATAAAAGAACTATCCAAATATGGATATCAACATTTCTATCTCACAAAGAAAAAAACAACTTTTTTTGCAGATTTATCTGGATATCAAATGTGCTACAGACCCAGAGATCAAACTCCCAATAGTCGTCCTACCTGCCTCGGAGGTCCCTGCTGAGAAAAAACTACCTGCCTCTGCTGCCTTTGGATTTGAAGCATTTCAAAACCCAAACCAACCTACCTGGAGCACCGCACCACAACAACAAGCGGCATCCCAGTCTATGGATCTCCCTCCTCCCTATGGAGCATACGCAATGTACCCCTCCTTAACTGATCCTGACAAAAATGGAACAACATTTTAAATACCTGCCTTCAGTCCACACCCTCCACCACTGGACATTACAGGCACCATATCACAGCTGCATCCTGGCAGCGAGAACTAGAAGGCTGAGCATACCTACTTTGGAAGTCAACTGTTGTACAAATATTATGTATTTAATGTCCATGAAAAAATAACCCATAACTTTTATGACGCTAGTTTTAGTCATCGTAAATAATAGCAGGACACACTTTGTATGGAGCCCTACATAAATTATGAGACAAATATTCACATGAATAGGCTACATTGTGTAAAATAAATGTGTGAACTGTGAAATTATTAAAACTCAAAAAAAAAAAGAAAAAGAAATGTAATTTATTCATTCTTATTTCAATATAAGCTTTTATAGGAGTTAATTTTTTAAAATCATTTTTAAAATTTTTATATGTCCTTTTTTGACACCTTTATTTCATGTCACTTTTTATTTCATAATGTCACTTTTCATAACACTGGAGTTGTCATGTTACCAGTCACCACCCTCTCACCTTTCAACCAAACGTGCCCAATGCTCTCCCAGCAATCTTAACAACTGCTACCAAATTTAGCTAGTCAGCCCCTGGTGGCGGGAGCAAATACAATGTCAAAAGTAATTCTGAATCAATCAACTAAAGACTGCTGCTGTAAATACACAGAGTACAAAGACATAGTAAATAACCTCCCCTTTTATTTCACTTAACAAGGCTGCACATGCCTAGCCGGCTAACTAGCTAGGCTGGGTTGTGGTCAAGCCAGTACTACAGTACTCAGTACTAAAGTGAAAAGCCAGTGTTAATGGCATCTTGCTTAATTTAGAGAGAAGATGTTTAAAGAAAGACACAACTCTGTAAAGAACACAGACAGTCTCTCTCTGTGGACACTCTAGCCAACAAAAGCTAGCTAAGTGGTCTGTACCAATACTGTATATTGAGCCTTATTTTTGATTTGGCACATTAAGGCTACCATACTTTAATTTCACCATGTCCTCCTCTGGTCTTCCAGTGGTCACAGTGGACACAGGACTTAGCTACCAGTTGATGTCAGTCAGTCTATCCAACAGCTTAAATTAACAGTAGGCGATACCATGGTATCTGAGTCAGTTGCGATACTGACCTCATGTTTCTTTCTCTCTGTCCTTTATAATTTGTAACTGACATAAAATATTCCCAGTGGGGAATGCCATAACTTCGTAAACATGATGTTAAACAGTACATTGACAAAATATGTACATTGCACAATGCTGCACTGTAGATTTGACAGTGTTTTCAATCATATTTATTGAGGAATACCAATAAATATGCACACATATGGTATTCTTTTGTTATAATCGTTTGTCTTTGTGTGCATCCATAATGGCTATCTCAATGTATTTAGCCTAATTTAGTCTGCAAAGCTGCTGGCTAGAGTTACCTATGTGAAAGTGACACCTTGTGGCGTGATCACATGACCATATGTGACACAGATACAGGTTCTGGAGAGGTCCTCTGCTACAGTGCATATGCCAGCCTTGCCTGCATCCCTGCCATTTGGCAATAGGGCTCCACTTTGGTGCTTCGGTTCATGGAGTGAGTTAAACCTGCTTCCAGTGAATTAATGGGATTTATTCCGGACAAAAGGTGAATCACCCTCTGTGGTCTTATCATGACTGTAAAGCATCTGTTGTTGGAGTACAACAAGTTGAATGAGCAAGGAACCTTCACTTCTGGGGACATCCTTTCCGGACGAGTGATAGTGGTGACCAGTAAGGAAACCAAAGTACAGAGGTTTTCGGTCAAAGCCAAAGGGAAAGCTGAGGTCACATGGACAGATCAAAATGGACAAACAACAGTGGTCCACAGAGACAAGAAGAAATACTTTTATTTTGAACATATTATTCTTCAGGATAAAAACAAAGGAGATGGTTTGTATAGTTTCTTACTCATACCAAAAGAGGAATAGTTTGTAGCTTTTGTCTGTTGGACAGTGTTTTTGAATTGATGAATATTTTACAGTCTGCAAAAAGTAATGCAAAGGTAACACAAAAATGTTTCTTTTTATAAGGTTCAGAAATCATTGGTCCTGGGAGAAATGTGTACCCTTTCACCTTTGTGATTCCAAATGTGTATGTGTCCTTCTCTAAACTACCCATTTATATGGAATTTATATTTAATATAAACACTCCCTTACCAGCTGGTGAAATAAACTACTTCTCCCTTTTTATTTGGATCATTTCCTTACAGAGATATGCCCTCATGTTATGAGGGAAAATGGGGCAAGATCACATACAGTTTGCGAGCACAGCTGACTCAGTCAATCTGGCTTGTGCACAAAACCAAGACCGAGTTCCCTTTTCTAACCAAGTCTGAGTTCCCCTTTGCCTCCAAATCAGAAATAATAATTATTGGACTTAAGGTATGGAACTGATTTTCTCTTGAACTTGGAATAGGTTTTTCTTTTAGTTTCCACTTGTGTGCCAGTTAAATTTGTAAAGGCTTACCTCAGTTAATAGTAGCAAACATTATAATAAATGACAATGCAGCTAATGTGAGCTTAAACTGACATTCAGAGATTTCACTTCCTGATATCTTATCTCTTTAGGAGCAACAATATGCGACCAGCATCTTATTTTTGGGCTCTGGAAAGGTTACTATGAATGTTATGTCAGAAAAAATGGGACTCAAGCAAGGTAAACATATTTCATTAAGAATGACTTGATATCTTTTTATCTGACTGGCCTTAACTGAAACATAAATGGCATTTTTTCTTCCTTAAATATAAATAGGTGAGGCGATGGGAGTCTCTGTAGAAGTACTCAACAACTCAGCACGCACAGTAACGCCCAAATTCTACCTGTGTGAGAAGCAGACTTTTGTTGCTCAGTCCAAGAGGATCATACATACAAATGACATCCTCTTTGGGACAGGACACTCTGTTTCAGCTGAGACCAGTCGGACTATAACCAGCGTTCTGAGTATCCCGCCACAGCTCCCTCCAACCTTCTTCAACTGCTCCATGATGAAACTCGAGTACAGACTCAAGGTACTTATATACTGTACGTGTTCAAAAATATAATGGGATTCATTCATTGTTAACACTGTCTCGCACCAGACTCCATTATTGAGTCATAAAGTAATGATGCAATGCAAATGTTCACACTCTTAATTATTTAGTGCATGAGAACTGGTTTTAGTTTTTGATTTGTCTTTGATGCAAAGGGAACAACTCCTTTTGACTTCACAGTAATTTTAATATTTCATTGATGATGTATTCAAATATAGAGTAGTTGCAAAAACATTTCCGTGCTAGAGTTTCTGTTAAGATCACAAGAAGTATGCATGTAGACAACAGCACCACACAGTGGCTGTATGACAGGGAGAGAAAAAGGGAGGAAGGGTCAAAGGGGACAGCCCTCAAGGCTTACTCGCCTCCACACACTAATGAAGGTACATGTAGGAAGAAGTGTCATATTTCAGCGTAACCTGTTCTGTCAAGCTATTATCTCATATAGTTTTAGGACAGTGTTTTCAGTAAACACTGGTGTTGGTGGTCAGAGAAAGACAGAGCAAAGTTTTCATACTGCACAATGAAAAGTGGGAAAGACGGATGAGATCTGTAAATGTAGTATCAACGTTAGTGTGCTTTCACAGGATTATTATAAAATCTATCTGGATTTAAGTATTTCAAGTAAGTCTTTTTGCATTTTCTCAGTTATATTTGGTATCCGGGAGCTACAAACTGGATTAAAAGTTATGTTTCTTTGATTGCAGGTCATTCTTGATGTCCCTCTGGCAAGAGACCCGGAGATCAAACTCCCTCTGGTCATTCTGTCGGGTTCGCCAAAACCACATCAACAAAAACCAGAGATCCATGTGGTTTAGAAAGCTCCCTGGTTAAAACGATGCCCTAGATCAAGCAGACAGCATATTGTGTGACAAGGAGCAACAGAACTGAAAAGAGCAAAGTGTGTCCACTCAATGTAGATGCATTTAAATAAGTGAATGTTTCTTGGGGAGGTTCAAACCAACCCGAATGTCAGAGAATGTGCTGACTGTATGTTCATATGTCCACCAGATGGAGATGTAAGCCACAGAGTCGCCTACCAGTAACAGTTGATCAATTAAAGAGTATTAAATGACATTTCAGCTGTTCTTTTTAAATCAATGACAAGACAAACTCCATAGTGTCTGGTCTTGTTTCAGCTCTACATTTCCTCCACATGTCAATGAGGCTATTGTTTGAGAGCTCCAAAATGCAAAAAGTATCAGTGGCCTCAAACATCTTTTTCAGAATTATCCAAGTGTTTTGCAACCAGTCAGCAATTACATTGTGGGTCCAAAATCTCAATTTTATCAACCTATTTTGTGTTTCAA
Organism: Thunnus maccoyii; assembly: GCF_910596095.1. Classification (NCBI taxonomy): domain Eukaryota; kingdom Metazoa; phylum Chordata; class Actinopteri; order Scombriformes; family Scombridae; genus Thunnus; species Thunnus maccoyii. The sequence continues at coordinate 20,832,147 of NC_056541.1, forward strand.
TGCATTTAAACTCACACATGATTTTGGGATGAACTAGTCCTTTAATAGGATGAACATTCACACAACACAGCAGAGAGACAAACAATGAAACAGTACAAGCTGAGAATTAGACATTAGGGGTTTCTCACGCTCATCCTTGTTCATGGACTCATTTTGCAACAGAGGAAAGTATTGAACAAAGGCACATTCATGATTCTAGCAGTACATGTGTTACCCAACCGGCGGTTTTTAAGTGAAACCAGGCCCATGTTCTTGACAGAGACTCAGAGATCTTTCCCTGCCCAGGGACGGGAAACATGTTGAGAGCTGAGCATTCTATGGTTGGGATCCATCCTGGAAACATTAGATCTGGCTATTGTGACACCACATACAGCACACCCACCTACCCAGGGAGAGAGAGAGAGAGACAGAGAGAGAGAGAGAGAGAGAGAGAGAGAGAGAGAGAGAGAGAGAGAGAGAGAGAGGAAGAGAGAGAGAGAGAGTGTTTGGTTCTGACTCAGCACAAGCAGGCCCTCACGATTTCATTTTCAACCCACAAAACAGAGAAGAAAACTAACAATGTTCAACTCTCAACTCCATTAATAATACAGAAAGAGAGTGACCAATGCAGGCTTTGGATTCCACTGCTCTGGTGTACATGTCCCCTGCACTGCTACTGAGGGAATTGAAAAATATTTCAGCTCACATCTGCTGCAAGTGACCTGTCATCATGTGTCACTTGTTTGAAAACAGTGGAAACATGAAATCACATTCAAATATGTCCAAAAAGCTTTTAAACTGCTTTTTATGTTTCAATTATTGTAAGTGACTGTGATGACTTTGACAGTATAATGACTACATGGGTGGAGTAAGATGGACAGTCATTGATATAACCCAACAAATGTTGGGAAAATGGAAACTAAATGCTCAAAATATATGATTGAATAGATCAGAATATGGTTCTATGCATCAGTGTACACGCAACAGATTTAACTAATCCTTACCTCCCACACCTGCATAAAAATGAAGCAGCAGTGTGGTTCATGTTCGTTAATAAAATAGAAAGTATCAGTATTGTTTGGTATGATGGCAGTAGACAGTGTGACAGATTCCTCTGATCCCTGAATCCTACACCTGCGTGAAGACATCTCCAGAGCAGCAGTGTGGTTCATTTTTGGCAGCAGCCGTGGTTCTTGGCTGCACTGTAGCAGAGCCTGCCTGGTAACCAGTCTGGCTCCACGGACAGTGTGCAGGCTGTCAGCCAGCCAGCTCGCTACACACACACACACACACACACACACACTCACACACTCACACACACACACACCACAGCCTTGCCTAGTTTTGGAGAAGGGGTTGGGAGGTGTGGCCTCTGGCACCTCCCACCTTCGTAGCCAGAGCGAGTACCATGACAACCATGCGGGCCTGCTGGCGACTCCCTGTCTTCATCGGCCACGGTTGCCATGGTAACTCCCCACGGGGCTCCCGCAGATCAGTGGGATGGGCGTCCAGTTGACTAACCCTCTCCCAGCTGGGGAACGGCTGAGGGAGAGCAAGAGAGCGGAGTGAGGGGAAGGGCGGGTGTGTGTGGCACAGTAGAGCCTGAGGATGGAGAGAGAGAGAGAGAGACAGTGTGCTAAAGAGGGAGAGAGAGGAAGGAGACCTCAGAAGAAAGACAGGAGACGGTTAGTCTGACCTGCTGAAGCAGCCTATCTTTGCCTACTTACATCATTTACCTTCCTATCCTGAGTGAGCAGAAAAGCTTTGATTAAAATACACATTATGTTGGACACCAAGCTATAAATATTTCTAGAAATATTTATAAATTTAATTGTCCTCCCCTCTTGGGATAGCAGGAGCAGCTTTAATCCAACACACCCTTACTATGTGTATGTGTTTATTTACATGATTCAAATGAGTGTCCAGTCGCCACCGATCAGTCATAAAAGATTCTTCTTTCAAAAAGTGTGTTTCTGTCATCTTTCTACTATTTTCCAATCATGTCAGTGACAAGTACCACTTTTTGGGTTTGGACCCAGTGTAATAGGGCCACAGATGGCTCTGTGTCTGTAGTGCGGTTGGAGAAAGAAATGGCATCACTGGGTCCGTTGGCTGGAGAGTACTGAGGGGCTTTTTCTACTCTCTAATTGCTCCAAGCTGTGTCCCCTTCAAGGCCCACAGATACAGTTTTTCATGTGTTTGAAGGAACAGGAGTGACTAAAGCTGAACTTATTTCAAAGCTATGTAAATGCATTGTCCATGCCTTATAATCACATTAAGAAAGAGATGATTCAATCAAGTACATCATAATGAAGTATTTATTTTGGAAAAGGAGAGAGATAAACTTTCCATAGTAAACATTTTCTGATCTGTTGTAAGTGCAGAAAAGTTTGATTTCTTCTTTTTCATATAAATCCTTATCATATTTTAAACGTATAAAAAGTGACACAAGGCAATTCTGTCAGTGTTACAGAAGGCAATTTGCCAAAAAACATTCTATACTAATTCAAATAATCTACAGTTTCTCAGTTTATTTTTCTCTAGTTATACGTGCAATAATACTTCTATCCTAAAACTAGCTCTACATAAAGTGTATGACTATATTGTGCACTTGTAGTGGTAACCTTTGGAATTACAAATTGTTTTACTGTTTTAAAAAAATCCCTTGACACAAGTTGTTTGATTACACAAAGGATATAAAAACAAAAACCAGTTCAATTTTATTTATGAAACTCAGAGAAGCACCCTCCCCTGCATAGGTGGACATTGCATATCTTGCAGCCGAACACACTTTCATGTCGAAGTCCCTTGTTGGTGCAGTTCCTGCAGCGACGGGAGCGCTCTGACATGCGCTCCAGGCGGTGTCCGTACTCTATGGGTGAGTCTGCATGTCTCTTGCGTGCTGCCCGCTCCATGCCTCTTGCCCCTTGGTAGTCTCCAATCAACTGCTGTGCCAGGCGCACCCGGAAGTGGCGCTGAGTGAACTGCTTGCCGTTGAAGCCGGCTGGCGGCGTGCCCCCTCGGCTCTCTCTCAGGATGATGTAGGCGTTGACTATGCAAAGGTTGACATAGAACCACAGGAAGTAGCGCCACCACTTCTTACATGGCCTGCCAACTTGGTAGCATTCCCTCAGCTGGTCACACAGGTTGACACCCCTCATGTTCTCCTGGTACAGCAGCAAGGGCAGAGGTCGTGGCACACCGAAAGACAAACCTGAACTGTCCATGCTGTCACTCTCACCCTCCCCATCTGTCTCACGCTGCTGTTGTCCTGGACTGATACCCACAATACCTGGTGCAGAGTTGGTGGACAGGCAGCTAACCACCTTCACATCCCGTGTCACCGTAGCGACCAGGTTGCCACGCTGGCACTGGTAGAACTCACCCTGGGACAGCTTGCCGACATTGCGGGGGCGGAGGACCTCTGGGTAACCTTTGCGCCCCGGCTGGGTGGGCCCGCAGGCGTATAGTCCGTCCCTCAGCAGCCTCTGGAGGAGCGGCACTGAGGTGAAGAAGCTGTCCATGAAGAGGTGGTGGTACTGACCCTCCAGGCCACGCACTAGGGAGGTCACAACTCTGTAGCCCAGGGAGGCCACTACTTCATCCTCAGTAGGCTTGCCTATGTAGATCTTGGCCCGGTGGCAGTAGCCTGAGCGTGAGTCACACAGCATCCACACTGTCAGCCCCTTCCTCAGGGGCTTGGAGGGCATGTACTGGGTGGGGGAGAAACGTCCCTTCATCACAATGGCACACTTGTCTATGGTCAAACAGCGACTGGGCATGTACGCATCCCACATGGTGTTCTCCACCACATCAAGGAGAGGCCTGATTTTGAAGAGGCCGTCATATCCACGCTCCCCACGCACAGGCTCAGACTCACGGTCACACAGCTGGAGATACTGGGTGAGTTTTTCAAAGCGCCTGGCTGTCATTGTTTTTTTAAAGCCTGCATTGCCTATGAAAATGTCACTGGCCCAGTACATGCCAGTATCTGGAAGCTGATTGATGCCCATAAGAATGTTCAGACCTACATAAGCTTTCATCTCCCTGACATCAGTGGGGTGCCAGTGGGGGTCTGATTTTCCACTCCTCCTTTGCCGATAGAGGGCGTAATTGTTTGTTTGTTCTACCATGTGTTCAAAAAGAGAATCTGGGAAGAGTATCCGGAAATAGTCACGGGTGTCAGCATCGTCCCCCAGCGAGTGCTGAGGGCCACTGACAGCAGAGAATGGTTCGATTGAAATTACCTGGTCAGGTTCACCCCAGAAGTCGGGAGAAGTGCAATCCTCGTCCAAGTCATCTTCAAAGCTGAAAAAACTCCTGCGCTCCTCCTCCTCCAAATCGGAGAAATCAATATCCGAATCGTTTGAGGTGGTATCAGAGCAGTTAGTGGAGGTAGAATAATAACAGTCCTCTGCGTACTCCTCCTCGTCGTGCTTGATCCCATTACTACCAGTAACCAAAATTATGTTGCAGCCTCCTCCTGCGATGAAGCTGGCCGCGTCTGCAGTCTCCGCCGCGGCTGCTGTGCTCGTGAATCCATTCTCCCCCTCGCCGTCCTCCTCCTCCTCCCGCACTTCGTCTTCCTCGTCCGAGTCTGGCTTTCTGTAAGGAATTTCAAACCACTTCACATCGGCTGAAAGATTTAGCGGAGAGTCTTGGCTGTCGCACACCGTGGTACTTTCTGTGTCCGCGCTAGTTTCCAAAATAGTAAAAAGCTCTCTCCCTTTTCTTGCCGTCGCCATGTCGGGGTATTAAAGTGCCCCTGCATGAGTCTTTTTATGTATATTTTTTCACCGTGGAAAAATAATCGCACAAACCGGTCATCCGAAATGAACTGATGTGCACTTAACGGCAGCCTCTTCGAGAAAACTTGCTGGTCGTGGACCTATGCGGCGTCTATAAGCTTGATTCTCATTGTTTCCGCTCCTGGCTTTTCTGGGCTTTGTAGCGCAGTGTGGCCGCAGACGTCAGAAGCTGCATGCATGTCCTGCTTTGTAGGGCGTTTTGCGACTGCAGCTGGTGGGGTTGCTAGTTCGCTAGGCTGGCAGATGGCCGCTTGCTGTTCTAATGCCCGCTGGCATTCACCACTGTCAATAAGCCGGATACCCATCTCAGAGGCCGCGGAGATACAGAAACCAATGCGTAAAATCCAAACATCAAAAATCATACACTGTCAATCAAATGTCTAACCTCACAGTTGTCAGTGTGTGAACTTTCTAATAGCCACTGCACACGGCTCCTAAATTGTAAATGATCTCGTTTCGACCAAAATCTTTATTGTGTTAAAGTTTATTAAGGTTTTTATGTGTGCATCCATAATAAGGAAATGCGTAAAAACGCACCCAACGTGAATAAAATGCAATGATGGATGTTTCCACATCACACAGGAGCCCTTATTCATCCGTTTGCTCAACAAACTACACACTGAACTCGGGCAGAGAAGCAGCTTGTTCATTCATAAACATGCTTCTTCCCTCTGACAGGTTCCTACATGAATCTGAAGCCCTATAGGCTATTGTGGAATTAGGGACCTCCCTCTATTTTATGAATGTGGGCAGATACTCTTGTGTTTCACTCCAGGACTGATGTTGAAAAGCTTTCCCCTGATGAGATTGATTGATCCTCTGCAGGTTGTGCCAGGTTGTGTCACTGTTTCTATGTTACAGCCTGATTATTACGGTCATTTTCTGTGTGAATAATGTAGGAATCCACCACTACATTACCAGACACATGTAGAAGTAACACTTTATTAGTGTCAGCATGTTTTAATAAAATTCCATTATGCATTTCAAAATAATGATAATGATAGTTCTTCTTATGACCTACAGTGCTACTTGTGTTTACTAATTAATGGCAGAATAAACATCCCACCTGTTATCCCCTGCCTACAATTTGCAGTGTTTTCCCCCAGGTGTAACACCCCTGTGATAAGTAGAGGGAGCTCTAAATAGCCTTTGTGATGTGTGATGTGAGACAAACTGTGGTAGACAAACTGTGGTAGTTGGTCCTTTTCAAACACTAGGTTAAGATCCAGGATGTTTTTTTTTAAATATTTTCCTGGCGTCACAATGTTATTGCTAATTAAATACAATGCAGTATGTTGTTTATTAATTATTATGCAGTGTTGTTAACCACACACAAACAGCTGTTCAGTCAGTTTTGTTACAACAGAGGGTTGAAATTGTAAATCAGGACGTTTGACTTAAAAACATAACAGCTCTGGTCATGGATTCCTTGCTCACTTGGGAGGAGACTAGTTAAATCATGTCTTCTCGTATGGGGGATGGGCTGCAGGAAGGGTCCTTTCCAAATTCTTTTAGCTGTGGCCTGAGTCTACATGGCTGGCTGAGCACTGGGTTGCTGCCCCTGGGCCCTGCAGTGGAGGCACGATTTATGCGTCCTTCCTCGCTAGCTTATTGCACAGATTCTTGTTGTCTCAGTAGTATCATATTGCCTTTCTGAGCTACAAGGCCTTGCTGCTCTTTGTATCTGCAGAGAAGGGATTGAAGCTGTTCAGGCAGCGTACACTGGGAACCAGTTCGTTGGAAAACAGTGGAAAATGAGGGAGGCTGTGGTCCTCCGATATCTAGCCCAAAAATAGAAGTAAGGAGAGAAAAAAAATGGCTCACTCCAGCGTTTCCAGGCCCCTAGAGCAGAGTACTGCAGCAGACCCCTCAGAGACTCCCGCGGTGGGGTGGAGAGACGCCGACCAATGGGGGCTCAGGCGTTCTGTGTGTGTGTGTGTGTGTATGTGTGTGTGTGTGTGTATGTGTGTGTGTGTGTGGCTAACTCAGCTCTTCCACAGCTGAGATCCTTTTCTCATGGTTGAGTTCAGAGATGGTTTCTGTGTGTGTGTGTGTGTGTGTGTGTGCATCTGCCAGCATGTGAGCAAATGGTGCAACCACTGCAGCCCCTGCTGAAGACAGACCAACCCTTCTCTCTGTCATTCCCTGACACAGTGTAGGCTGTGTATATGTGTGCGTGTATATGTGTGTGTGTGTGTGTGTGTGTTTATGTCGCGAGGGGCTTATTATTAGTGATGCCTTCTTTCACTGCCAGCGGCATCCTTAGTTTCAGCTTGATGTGATTGGAATTGTGAAAGCAAATCATAAGCAGTTAGATAGATTTGTTAGTGAGTAACTCAGTTAAACAGGACAGAATCATGATTGTATCCATCAAAAACATTTTATCTAAGTAAAGTCATATGTATTTTCAGGAAAATTGCAAGTGTTCTTTAGCTGTAATATCATACCTCTTGAGCACATTTCCCTCAGCTTGGTTTCATCTTCTCTGACAAAGTCTTCCCTCGTCAGGATTTTCATTTGTATTCCGTCTTGATGTGTATATAGAAAACGCAGTTACCTGCTGAAATAAGCAGTGTGATGTGTAATCCTGACCTTGAGAAACACTCACCTGGTTGCTCCCTCCCTTTTAGGCAACAGTGACCCAGCGCCCTCTTGTGGCGGTTAGAGAGAAGTGACTGCTCATTAGCACTTAGGTTAGGCCGGAGTGTTTTGTATTCTCACTTTCAAATTATAATGATGATCATAAACCAGTGTTCTTGGTTGTTAATGTTAATTTTACTAATATCAAAATGAATATGGTAATGAAGTCTCAGGTCTGAATATATCTTTAATCACCATTTATTAAATGATGATAAAAGACAAACTGTTATTGAACAGCTGGCACACTGTTTGTTGTGCAGTCTACAGTGATTATCAGACTTGGATGTTACTACTATCAAAAACTATATTGCTATAGCAAACAACCAACTAATAACACACAATGCAAATATAAATCACACATGTATACCTACACCCTGTTATAGAGATGAAGAAATATTATGCATTAAACAAAAGATTTTCCTACAGAGCAGGAAAGCTGTAGAAGAATTGTATTTACTTTTAACCACTAGATGGAGGTAGAAGACAGAATACAGAGGGAGGAGGAAAGAGTCTTAATTGTGTTGAACATCATGTTTAATGCTCTGTATATGTGCAAAGTTCTCTTAACAAAGCAGTGGATGCAAAAGTTTTAATGAGAGTATATCTCTGCATCTCTGCTTCACACACACACACACACACACACTGATCTAAGTTTTGACTTGGCTTTTGGTTGTGGAACCATGTGTTTCTCATTACGCTTGTTGTGCTGGACTAGGGCTGACGGACCTGGTCAGAGAGGCCTTGGCTCTGGTCTTAGCACACTCACTCTGCTGGTTCTGGTCTGAGCCCAATTCAGTCTTTGACATATCGTTATTATTACAATAATTCATTGCTTTAAGGCACAAAATTCTGTCTTTATAAATCGGCTTCATTTACCAGTTTCATGTTGATTGCCATTTTAAGGCACTAAATGGTAATTATTCTACAATGAAAAGTATGTTTTTTTTGTTATGACAAAGGGAAGGGAAGGTAGGTGAGTTTGAGATTGTAAGTTAACATACAGTAGCTAAATATACATGTATATTGAACTGTCTTGTGTTGAATATGAGACTGAGTTTCTACATATTGAGCTGCCCTCTGTCACATGTAAAATGTGTTTCATGAATAAATCGCCGGGTTGGCTGAACAATTAAAACGCCATTTTTACTGTTAAACATCTCTGTGTGACTCAGATGGCTACATGCCACTTTGGAGACAAATGCTCATCCTTTTTATTTTCCCTTCACTAGAATAAAACTGTAAACACCTGGTGCTGAGACGAAGAGAGAGAGAAAGCACTTAAAACATTCACAGAAAATCAAAGAATCACATTGATTTTGCTGTCATCATAGTTAACTGTTACAGTACGTCTCCAGTTTTAAACACTGGGCCATCATTATTTTTGCTATACATTACTGTAGATGTTTGACTTGTTGGTCTGAAAGGTTAAATTCTGATTGAGGAAATCAAATGATTTTGAAGCTACATGTCACATTCTTTGAGCCCAAAGTGGCCTGTGTATCATTATGGATGTCCCATTTTCTTTTAGTTGACACTTATCAGTAAGACAGAAAAGTAAGAGTCTGCACACTCCAGAAGGAAACTGTTCAATTTGAATCTAGTTGATAGTCACTGTTTTATGGATTATGAATTATTGCCCCTTATGGAATGTGCCCCTATGCAAAAGTGCTGTGTTACTTTGGGGGAATCCCATTTTGCCATCTACCTCTGGCGCAACATTGGGGTGTTGTTATAGTTATCATACGACATGTGACAACACCCAGAGACAGATCCCCACAATGACGCATTAAATACAAGGAAATATGGCACATTTGGGGATTGTGCAAAAAGCGTTTTGTCTGTTACACACAGAGAATGACTCGAACCCTTCTTAGACAGTAGTAAACAAACACAACTTTGAAGAATGTGTTACTAATCCTCCAACATATGTCAATAATTAATGCCACTCTTTGTATGCCTTCATGGGAAACTGAGCATCGCCAATGGTTTTAAATGTAATTAATGTACTGTACTGGGGACAGTTAATGCAAAGTGCTGATCATTAACTTCTCCCCTCCAGTTTTACTCTCTGCTGTGATTTTATTATTAACAATAAATCATTTGTTTGTGTTGGAGCCTCACAGATTACAAGAACTGTTTACATGTTTCATTTAATTAGATGCAAATGGACTGGATGGGAAAAATATTAACAAATGGATTGTGGGTGTTGTGCATGTCATATTTCAATGCTTTAAGTAAGACAACAATGCATTCATTTCATTGGCAGTTGTTTGTCACTCACATGGAGGATCCTAACTTTGTATTCAAGGATCAGTCACAGTAGTTACCAACAACGCTAAACAACACAAAGCTCAGGCTGTAGGAAAAGTGCCTCTAAATCCACAGGAACTGCCTCTTTTTTATAGAGTTATCACATTCTATTGGGCCTACAAACTCCATGGTTTATATTTCCCTCCTGTTGGTCCTGTATTTCTGCGTCATGTGTGGACTCATACAATACCCAATGAACAGATGGTGAACAGTCATCTGAATCTCTAATATCTGAACTGATATCTGGGATCATTGGGAAAGCATACTTCCAGTGAACCTTAAAAGAAGCACATTCATCCCTATGACAAATGAATTTCTCACGAATGCACCCACATGATGCAATATGCTACATGAGCCTTTGCTTTAAATTCTTTGTAAGTTGCATTCATCCCTTTGCTGTTTGAAATTCTGCCTCTTACCCAAATCTGCCTTGTGAATGCTTGACTGCACTCGTATAATAAACTGTGAACTGTTCCGCAACATAGTTAGGAACAGTACTGCCAGAAACAAGTTGATCCACAACTATGAAAAATCCTTTAGAGTCAACATCTGAAAAGAGATCAAATTGTCATTTCTCTCAAAAACCATTAGAAACACAATTATAACCATTGATGTTGGGTATCTTTGCTTTGCTTGGTTATTTACAGTCTTAATTTGGGATCAACCTCACCAAATGCTAATGACCAATTACATGATCTATGATGGGAAGAAAAAAACTTCCCGGTGCACTGCTTTATGCACATCCTGATGTCAATGTAAGTTATTACACAAGGAAGCCTCTCTCTCTCTTTCCTCTCTCTTCGTGGACTTCTTCTCCCTTCAGAGAGTAAATCAACGGATTCTGTCGACCTGTTAATACTTCCACCCTCACGTTAGGCCAGTAGGGAGGAAGTGACCACATATGGACCTTGTTACCATCCCTTAATGCACATTTCTAGGACACAGAACAAGGGGATGCGTGGGGTGGTGCATGTGTGTGTGTGTGTGTGAGAGAGAGAAAGAGAGATAGATGGACACAACAGTCTACAAATGTCTGTAATTCTGGTGCAACTATTACCACTCCTCTGAACTTATATCTCTAGGTACTTACCACTGTATTTAGTACTTCCTATTAGTAAGTACCTTGGGTGGCCACAGCTGCTATACTTGATGTCCAAAATGAAATAGCTGTATGGGGCATGTATATTAATTACCTTTTGGATGTGTTACTTACTATACAATCTAGATTGGATGGCTGTAAAGGATGAGATAAGCTTAAATAAGAAGTGTATATTGTGGTAGATAAATAGTGACTAACCTTAAAAGAACAAAGTTTGTGTTCCTAAATCTGCAATACTATTAAATCTGGAAAAGACTCCGTTCTTTAAATGAAAATGACAAATGAACTGACATGTGAATCTAAACCTAAACATTCCCATGACTTCAACGGGGCAAAAAAGGAAGGCAAAATATTTCAAAGTGAGAAACCTAACATCCTTCTGCAAGTGTTTGTGTTGGATACAAACTGTTTCCCGAGCTCTCTGTAAACCATAGGTGATTATTTTCACCAGTTATCATAAGTGCAATGTTTTCAGTGTGGGGGCAGTTAAGAGAGTGACTAATACATCTGCATGTGGCGCTGTTTGTTTCAAACTGTCAAGCAACACTTCCACATGTGTCAACTGATAATACGGGGTGTACTTCATGTATGTTTCTTAAAATTGGCTTTTCAAGTTATTTCCAGAAGGTTACATTGTGAACTGGTGAACGATAATATATCAATATGGTTGTTTTATATAGCTGTTACCAATTTATTTTAATTTTTTCCTATTTTTTTCCCACAACAGGGCTATAAAGAGTGGAAGAAGCACAACTGCAAACAAGCGCATAGACAGACATGTAAGTGCAGAAAGTTTGGTACCTATAACCAGACGAGAGGTGTTGTTTATGTACACTTTCTATGACTCAAGCAGACCAAGATTTGTTCCTTAGATTTTGCTGTTGCAGCATCACAGCCAAAAGCAGGGAGGCCTGTTACTTCGAGACATCATCTCCCTCTCTCAGCCTGAGTCATGTCTGCGAGACCAGGAGGGGACAGAGGAGCCTTTGTAGCCTCTTTCAGTTCCCACATTTGAAAAACTTGTCTCATCTGAGCACAAATATTTTTCTCCTCACTTGTAGTATAAGCCCAATGATACTCCTAAATAATAAGTGCTGGCTTTATCAAATATGAAAGACACAGATGATGAGAGATTCTGTGTCAGCTGACATCTTATCTACTGGAAATTACAAAACTGTAAATATGCGTGTTGTCCATCAATGTATGAAATCTAATTTTATTTGTCATTTTGCTAATCATTTTCCTCCTCAGTCAGCAATTTTTCTACTGAACCTCATTTAATGATTACATAACAAAAGAAAATGAATGGTGGTAAAATGAATGGCGGTCAGGAGTTTCAACTGAGTGATTAGAATGAAAAACAAAAATAAGTGAACTGTGAGGAACTGACTCATCCTTTGGACCAAGTATACGATTAGAGGGACTGAAGATGTATTGGAACTGCTTTATCTTGCTGCTTATGATCCCACGGTAACATAAGACGCCCTGTTTTGTCTGATTCCAGCTTATCTTATGCTGTCTAGATAAAGTGTATAACAGCCTGAACCTAAAAGTTAAGTCTGTGCTTGTGTTTCCTTATAAGTACAACACAAGACGCCTCAGTGAAGAATCCTTTTTTAAATGTTTGCTGTTGTCTCAGTTTCTTGTTTTGTTTGGATGTAGGACTGCAGGCATCCTAAAATTCTTTAATGTATTTTCCACACAAGTCACTTATCACACATCTTAAACATTAGCTCTATGTCTATGATATTTTTGCAGTTCACTTGCCTCTACTAATTGAAGTTAAAACATCAGTCCCCAGAGAGGTAAGGTATAAATTTCGTTCTGTGAACCTGATAGGCTTCAGAAATCAAAATTTTATCATTGCCTCTCGGTTACATGCAAAAATACTGTAGTGCTTTAACACTAGAACATGATGAATATGGCGTCATATTATTCTCTATGTGCAGTACTTGTTATTCAGCAGCTGCGTATCGCTGCTCCTTAGTATGACCATGTTTCAACTTTCACAACTGGAAGGGGAAGAGGACGTAGTGGTCTCACTACGTGGCTTCAGCTCAAGGCAAATACTTAACAACCAGTGTTATGGCATCCTTATCTGTGATTGATTTTTATCCTTGTCTTAAAAGCCATCCACTCACTGAGGTTTATTTTTGCACTGAAGAGAAGTCATTATGCATTATATGTGCTAGATGATCATGTTAAGAAAATGCATAAATAAATACAGTTGGCTAATAACTCATCCTTTCAACACTTAGCAGGTGATGAAAGGTCATAAGGACAAGCTTAATTTTGTGGATAATTTTTCCTGCATAGATAAACAATTTGTAGAAACAAAGCTGCTAAAGTGTAAGTGGTATGTGATATTTTGTTTCCTAGGATGGCAAAGTCATGACCAGCTCTACCCTGCCTCTGATTGGTTTACTCTGATATTCTTACCCTAACCAATCTCACTCCTCATGCCTAAACCTAACCAACCCAACCAACGAATGCAGTGAGTACTAGCCAATCAGAGGCAGAGTAGGACAGGTCATGACTTCGCCATCCTAGGAAAAGAAATTTGGTGAGTGGTATTCAGGAAACACAGGATGTATAGTATATTGTGAGTATTATGTGACCAATTATTAATAATACAGTAATGTTCTCATTAAGAATAAGAAGAACTAACTAATGTTAAGGGTTAAACTGGTCAGTTGAAAGTGTTCAGTCACACTGAAGAGGCTACGAAAATCTTAGATGCATTACTGAGTACTTTACGATTCCCTTAGCCTGGCTGAATGGCACTTTTGTCATTGAAATAAATAACACTTTTTTTTCCCTTTTTTAAAATCTTTGAAACAATAATAGTACAAAGTAACGGTTTTTAATCCTTAGACATTGAGAGCATGAAAAAAGATGAGGAGGAACTGTGTGAACCAAATACAGATTACAGGGTTCAAGTGGCACATTGCCTCTCTTCTCTGGAATATTTCATTCTATAAAAATCACAGCCAATAAATTACAGAAAATCTGTGCTTTCTGTATTCAAGCCACTTTCCATACTCAAACCTGGAGATCTCGTTTTGTTTCTTTATCTCCCAGCAGTTCATGAAATTGAAGCTGAGCAGAGAATTACAACGTTGAAGGCTCGTGATATTTCATTTTCATCTCTTTACAACCACTGACTCTCAAGTGGTAAAAGTCAATGAGTCGACTCATCGTCTGTCTCCCCCTACGCTCTATACCCTCTCAGGTGGTCTTCACCCCACTCCAGCTTCTTCAACCCTGCTGAATTTCAACCTATGGATCCAGACATTGTGTACTACATCAGACATTTCCAGAGAGGAAGCCCCCCAGTCACAAGTTGCTCCAGTGATCTTCATCAGTGAAGCCCAGGTGAAGAGAGAGATGGTGCCCTATTATCCTGGCTACAATGCTCATTCTTCCACCTTGCATAAGTTCTCATGTCATTTTTGGTGATGCAGGTTAGATGGACCATGACTTCATTATCTCTCCATCATTATTTTCAGGCAAATGGAACTATAAAAACCTTGGGGTACATCTGAAAAACAGACAGGATAGACATGATAAGACAAAAGCTATGTGTGGAAAAACTTAATTTCTTAAGGCTCAAGTCCCTCAGTGTTTGCACAAAACTAATATTGGCCCTTTTCATCCAATTACTCTCAGGAACTGAGCTCATGAGTCCCTTTTGTACATTCCTGTTTGCATTTCCACCACACATCTTTCATATTCTAGCGCAACTGATACACAGAGGCTGCACAAGCTTGTCAAGAAGCCAATCTAATGTTGGTTTTACAATGAAGTCAGTAGCGGAGTTGGGTTCATTGGCCAACATATGCACACGCTTTTTGCACTTACTTTGGTATAAGTGATTATACTATTTCAAAATACCATGGGCCCAATTATTTGGTTTTCCAAAGAAAGTATTAAGTATTACGATAGTGCCCGTATTTCTCCCACTGCTCACCATTCCTTTTGTTGATCTTTTGTTATGGTCCATAAACAGCAAATCTAAAGCAGGACTGTTGTTAATTAGAAGATGCGTTATTTTCATTGCACAGTACCAAATCCTGTTGTCAGCTGAGTGTGATAAGGGCCTGTTTGTGGCTGCTTATAACAACACTGTTTGGTTGCATCACTGCCGTTTCCATTGAACCAGAGAACATTTACTGAAAATTCAACAAGTGCATCACATATGTGGAGGGCTAATGAATAAAAACAAATGATACGCTTGTAGATTCACGAGAAACATTTTCTGAGAAACATGTTCTGTTAAAGTTTTCATCTGTCTTATGAAGATGTTTGTGCTCTAAATCCCTGCAGATCCACTGCATTGTGTGCAGTTGCTGATACAACTGGGGATTATTCATGTGATTACTTCTCAGTTTGAGGTTACACCCATGAGTGTTACTCTAAGATGGGCATCTGACAGACTTTTTAAACTAATGATTTCAAGCTAGTTGGCATGTTTATATTGGCCAGATGTGCCTCGCCACTGCTCTGTGAGTAGCAGTGCTGTCATACAAGTTACTGTGCCAGGACGCGCCTGTTTTACTCCATCAGTCCAACATCAGTGTAGCACAACAGTCCAGCACCAACTGCAGTTTCACAAACAAAGACCACACCAACAAAGATATAGGTTTGAAATGATTTTTGGATAGAATTGGAGGGGAGCTGGGATGATGTGGGAGAGATGGATTGACAGCCCAGGGGAAGGGATGAAGGGTTGAGGCGAAGGTCAAGGGATGGAGGGATGAGGGATGAAGGAATGAGGGTGAGAATCGAGTTGAGGATAGATAAATGAAGGTGTATTATTAATTTTATTGGTTATTCTCGTATTGTTTTCTTACTTCTATATTTTCTTTTTCTTTTTTATTTTTTAAACATGTTAGAAGTAAATCTAAATCTAATCAGATCAAAATCAAAGATGTTTACAGAGAGGCTTCTTGTAGAGCAAGGAACTGGCTAATTATACTGTACATGTGATATAGAACTGTCGTCAAGAAATGCACAGTACAATCTCTAATCTTTAATACGAAGTGACTGTAATGGAATCCATTAAGTGATGGTTGAGGATTTCTGTTGTGTATTAAGTGTTGTGAAAAGTAGTGAATGTTAAATTATCTTAATCTATAGACTCAACTGGTGTCTAATTTTTGACAGACTCACGTCTCCTTAACGAGATTTTACTTTTCAAACCAGACCAACATATATTAACATCTGAAAGAACAGAGGAGCTTTTATGATATAATTCCATAAAATAGTACTGCATAACCAAGCAGATGGATTCAAGAGTAATTCACAAGAAATGTGTGTGTATGTGTGGGAGGGAATCTGGATGCCTGTGTTGACCTTGGACCTGTATATGCATACGTGCGGTATGTGGGCATCTGTGGTTGTGCAAGAGCAACATGATCTTAACATGCTGACTACTGACATCTGATATTACTGTTCATTACTATCAACAGGCTTCACTCAGCTGCCCAAGTACGAGCTATTAGAGTACGTGTGTTGTTCCATCAACTGCATGGTTCCTATGGCAGCTCTGAGAGATGAAGTAGAGGAGCTCATGTCCCACCTCATGTCTGGAAACCTGCCTGCTGGACTCCAGAGGCCATCTCAGCTGCCAAAGTTTGAAACAGTCCTTGCTCTTCCTGGAAGCGAAAGAGGAACGCAAAACTCTGGTAGTCAGAGACACCTCGCACAACTGATTTCCACAGTGTCCCACAGTATCTTTACAGTATCTTCATACATGACAAGCTCATGTAATTTAGGAGTATTCACATTGAACGCACAGCAATTTTCACCTTGATTTGTTCAAACAAATATTACTGCTTGCAGTCTGTGTTTATTTGCTACAATACAAACACTGATTGTACATGTATGGACCAACTCTGTGTGTGTGTGTGTGTGTGTGTGTGTGTGTGTGTGTGTGGAGTGTTTGTGTGCCAGCTGAGACTTTGGATGACCTCAAGAACTTCCACAAACGTTTTAATCTCAAGAATACAGCAAATCTGTGTCTCTGTGTCACGTGTTCTCCACTTTCAGTAACTATGATGATGCATACTCACAGACTCACTCACAGACTCACTCACTCTCTCACACACACACACACACACACACACACACACACACACACACACACACACACACGAAAAGGGCTGGTGAGACCATATCAAACAGAAAAGAAGGATAGTGCTACAGTTATTCCAGGTAAAAAACAACAACCACAATAATCCAGAAGTATATACATTTAGATAAGAGAACATACATTTCCATAATAACCTAAAATGTAAGTGCAGCCTCACGCCCTGTGTGAAACTAGGTTGGGCCAAAACCACTTCTGAAATGTAGGATACAGCGTCATTGTGAAATCACACACATTATCAGTTGATCTTAGACCAGATAAGGCAATGACTAAAATGTAATTCTTAAGATTGCCACACTTTCACATGGATTTATGTGCCAAATGCGTCCATCCGTCAGTTAACAGGAACTGTGACTGTGTTCACTGTGTTCACATAAAGACACAATGTGGCTTTAATTAGTTTATAGATACAGATCATTATTGATGAAATCTGATAGCCATACTTGTCAGAACTCCTAAGACCAAATCAGCTTTTCCTGTTAAATGGGGATTCTCCTGTGGTAATACAACTAAATGCACAATCATTTTAGAAGAGCATAAGACAGAAAAGACGGAGGGGGAAGGTGAGAGGATAAGTGCTATGATTAATGGCCAGCTTGTCATAGCAGGAAAAGCACAGGTGCCATTAAACGATGCATTAGGGATGACTCTGTTCTATTTAGGTGTGCCAGTAAGATATGCAAATAAGCCAGCATGCACGGTAGCAGAGCCCTGCCACTGACACGGCTTAATGGAATACAGCTATTATTCATTAATGTCATTTATTACACTTGTGTTTGACAAGTCTGTCATCTTAATAACTGCAGTCTGAGTGTGTCCAGCAACAGACTGCGGATGCAAATTGCCACATCAAGATCTAAAGCTTTGACCCCCCCCCCATTGTCTCATCTTCCTTCATGTGCAGTCAGCTTTAAGTGTCTCATTTTTACTCAGCATCATCATTAATTCACATCACAATATGTATTTCTACCACTGAAAAATCTCTGCTGGCACAGACCTTGGGCTCTTCAGTGGAACCGCCTTGGGTTAATGAGCATGGAGTGAAATGTCCTCTGAACAAACTGCGAATGCCACCTTCAAAGGAGACATGCAGTGCCTCAGTTTCTTTGGCCACAGGGAGCTGTCTGACAGGACTGAGTTTAAAAATTTCTCTTGTTACCATAAAATTTCTGGTAAAAGATTACATGTGGAAGGAGTTAGGGTGACCTAGAAGGCCTGGGTTTCAGGGTGAGACCACATAAGCTAATGTACAGTGTTTAAACTATCCAGTGTCCACTGATAACTCATTCAAGCACATTATCATAAGGATTACCTCCGCCCCAGACTTTCCCTACATGGAGGATATTGGTGTCTTTCAGCTTCTTGTCGTTTGTTCCCTCAGAGGCAAAAAGCAAACGTTGCATGTTCCTAATGAGGAAGTGAGGACAGAACAAAGGCTTTGTAGTATGAATGTGATGTCAAGCATTTTTTTATGCCCTTGCGCTGGCAACAGCTGTGGCCAGAGGCATTATGTTTTCAGGTTGTCCATCTGTCCCATTCTCATGAACGCGATATCTCAGGAACGCCTGGAGGAAATTTCTTCAAATTTGGCACAAACGTCCGCTTGGACTCAAGGATGAACTGATTAGAATTTGGTGGTCAAAGGTCAAGGTCACTGTGACCTCACATCTGTCCCATTCTCGTGAATGTGATGTCTCAGGAACGCCTGGAGGGAATTTCATTACATTTGGCACAAACGTCCGCTTGGACTCAAGGATGAACTGATTAGAATTTGGTGGTCAAAGGTCAAAGGTCAGTGTGACTTCACAAAACACGTTTTTGGCCATAACTCAAGAATTTATACGCTAATTATGACAAAGTTTCACATAAATGTCTCATAGGATAAAATGATGAAGTGATGACATTTTATATCCAAAAGGTCAAAGGTCAACTTCACCTTGAGATCATAATGTTCTGCAAAAATACTTTTCTGGCCATTATTCAACACCATAACTTATGAACAGAAGGGGAGACTGTGACCATGTTTCAATTTTGGTTGAATACTGAATAGTTGACAGTAATCTTGGTTCCCACCTTGAAACTGTGGTGATTGTTTAGATCTTCTGTGCTGTCGGGTTGAAGATGTGTGTGAAGCATCAACGTTTTAGAATTTGTAGCTTCTTTGCAGCAACATCTGTATCTGAAGCTTTGTCTACTGTCATGGCTACAACTTTGTGTTCTATCAGAACCAGCTTTATTGGCCAAGTATGTGAACACATAGAGGGAAAATATACTTAATACCTTTTATCAAATTCCTTGAAAATCTTCACTACAAATATCATATGAGTCTGGACAGACATGGATGCAAACTGCAACTTGACTGGCTGGCGGAGGTGTACAACTGCAAGGCTGTATTTCTAGTGAATCAATGATACTGTGGCCTCTAATCCTCTGACTACAGAGGAGTTTGGATTTGTGGCTGAAACCAAAAACAGCCACAAGAGAGATCTTGCCCTCCAAGGTATCAGTAAAACAATAAGTCACTGTTTTTTCTTTTTAAATAAGCAAGGAGGAAAATATGTGTTCATAGGGATGTTGATCATTGACAGATACCAGTTGTATAATAAAGGCTAATCCACTCTAGTCATGTATCCTTCCCTCCTCTTTTACCGTGCCGCTGTCATTATCTCTCACACTTTCTCATCATCCAGGCATCTATTTTGCAGTTTTCTCTCCTTCTATTCATCTTTCATTCCCTTCGACAGCAGAGTCAGTGCTGCGATTCAAACAGGCTCCACTGAAAATTTAAAGGGTCATAGTCTGTTTGGACACTTCTGGTCTGCTCAGCAGGAGATGGTAGAGACTTTATTACCCTGATTGCCTTTGAAGTCCTCAAAACGACTGCAGGAAACTGCCTGTCTGATCAAAGGAGGGAAGAGACATGGAAATTAAAGTGATATGCTTTGGGTACTCCTCTGCTGGAGCTTTATGGATGATGATGTTGAAGGCATAAATACTTTGGATATGAGTTATGGTGTAGAGCTGCACTAA
This sequence comes from Thunnus maccoyii, assembly GCF_910596095.1. Taxonomy (NCBI): domain Eukaryota; kingdom Metazoa; phylum Chordata; class Actinopteri; order Scombriformes; family Scombridae; genus Thunnus; species Thunnus maccoyii. The sequence goes on from NC_056541.1 coordinate 20,852,164, forward strand.
TAATAGTACAAATCTCCAATTATCTTTGAAGGGAAAAATGCAGTGAAAGGTTTTATTTAGCCTTAATGTAAATGTCCTCATCGCTTATCTGAGAATATTTTTCCACAATCACCAGGGGAAAAATAGTCTGAAAGAAATAACAATCTAGAATTAAAACCGACCGAGCTCAGTATTGAACCATTTAGCGAGGTCGACATGAGTCCTGACTACCTGCATCATATGCACCTCTTTACTGACAGGGATTGACTGGTTTATAATGACACAGCTGACGTTTACCATAATTATTCACATAAATTAATAATGCATGAAGCACAACATTGTATTAAATGGGGAATGTTGGAATAGATGTCTAAACTTCATGTTGCCTCATGCTGTCACATCCTTGGCTGCTCCTGTGATCCCTATAAAACAAAAGATAAGAGGGTTCGTAGAGAAAGGCTCAGTGTCAAGTGGGCCTCAGTAATGGAAAATGATAAAAAATGGTCATTGAAACGTTTGGGAAATATGTGCATTAAAAATAATCAGTAGCAACAAACATATTTGACAATTTCAGTATAAATCAGTTAAAAAACTATGTGGCCTCTTAGCTAAGCTTTAAATGTCCATGAAGTAAAACCAACTTCTTTTTTTTGTGTGTGTAGGCAATTTAGGACGTTTTGTTGCCAGCCTCGCCCCGTGTTTGAAGTGTAGAGAAAGAAATAAAAACTTCCAGCATGAAGGTAATGATATTCAACAGATGACATGTAAAACATAATTTTAAAACAATGAAAAGCTATTGTGTCCTTAGCCATTTGGCATCAACACGAGTAAATTTTGATCAGCCAACTCAAACACAGAAATCAGGACATGCATTAGGTCACTTTACAAACAACAGGAACAGTCCAAATGTTGTTTTAGGCATCTATTCATCGAGTCACTGCCAGATATTATTCTTTGTCATTGTTTAGCAACTGTGCCCACAGTTTAAGTGAGATTAAGAATAATCATTTTTATCCAAAAAGTAAAGAACAAATATTGTCTTGGTTAGACGTTGTCCTGAAATGTCCCTTAAGGCAGGCCCTGGACTTTATAACCCATGTGTTTACTTTCAGTGTTCAGCAGGTTTATTCTTTGTTACTGCACTACAAATAACACACTATTCTTCTTATACATGTGTTAATTTTGTATGAATAACCAGAACAATCTCTTAAACTTGTAATGGGACTGATGATAACAGCTGCTATCATCTGCAGTAAGTGACTTCAGGTCTTCCATATCATTTTCCTTTCATCATCACCCAAGACATTCACTTGGTTCATTGACCCAGTGAAAATCCGTCCAGCCCTCCCGTATCTCTGCTCCCAAAGATAGAAACAGATGACTGAGAGCTTCCTGCTCCTCTGTGTCTCCTGTATCTGCGTCACTGCCTGATAATCACAACTTTACCAGCAGGCATTGATGCCTTATCTGAACCTGGGAGTGCCAAAACGGATGCACATCAGTATGGGAGTGATGTTGCCTAACAAGGGACTGTCCGTGGGAGTGTTGGGATCTGAACACTCATCAGTGATGAGCGTATCAAAGGCGAGTATGTCAACAAGTCTCCTCCTTTATTTAGTCCTCTGTACCACACAGGAGAGAAGAAATGTGTATGGGATTGTTTTTATCCACAACTTACTTATAATTTATCTATATGTCTTTATTTATCCCTTTCTTGCACCTTTTCGTTGCAAACCCTTGATGCAATTTAAACAATACACACCAGCATTTATTCAGATTTAATAAATTAGGCCAATTTCATGGCTTACAATAGTTAATTGGACTATTCTGAACTCGTCCGAATCATATATCATATAATTAAAGCATGCAACATGCAGACTTGGAATACTGTTGTCACATCATGAATTTGGCTTTTATGCTACAAGTCAGAAGATGAAATTGAAAGGATTTGTCATTTAAAATTGGCAATCATAGTCATAACTTTTCCAAAACATTCTGGATGTCCCCCACAGTCTCCTGAATATTTTCCAAAACTTCAAGGCACAACTGTTCATCACTCTTAAGGTTTTCTTTCAGAATGCAAACCCTGCTTCCAAATCTAATGCAGCTTATACTTCTAAATATCTGAGATGAAATATTAAGACAGCTGCACTTTTGTGCAAATATCTGGCCATGTCGTGTCGTGCAGTACAGTCAGCTGACAGTTCCTTTGCAGTAAACCCCGTGAAGATGAGTGTTGACTTCAAGGTTACAGAAGAGGTTATCGCAAACTCTTCACTGTCCATCTCACTCCGAGAAGAATCCTGAGTGCTATACACTTCAGAAGGGACTTAGAGCAGCAATTCTTAACTTTCTCTTAGCCTAAAATTACTACAGCAATTTTTATACACAAGACACTTCTTGTGTCACTTTCCCTATCTTACAGTGTGGCATTACAACAGGATGGTGTTGACAGCAAAAAGTCATCAAAATGGTTGAGTTTAAATGACAAAATCAGCCTTCTCAAACCAGATTTCCAAAAAAGGTTCTTTAATAAATAGCGGCAAACTGACTGGCTTTAAAAACATTAGCTCTTTATATGAAGGACACCTTAAGAGCTAGAACACCATTTTGTTTGCTGTGGGTTACGTTTGTCATTTCTAGATACAACAAAAAGGGCACCGGTTACAAAGGGGGTGGTGAGATGACTCAAAGTCACACCTCTATGTCCAAGTGTATCACAAAACATTTATGAGATATTCAAACAGGTAGATGCAAACGTGACAAACTCAAAAAGGAAAAAAAACAAATTAAATCTTTTTAAGCGACTGTTTGAAATATTTGGACAAACAATATCTCATTTGATCCCACAAATGATGTCAGAATGTGAGTTATTTCCTTTAAACTAAATGGCAGATAACAGAAAGCATTGGCCCCCCCCACACACATACATCCGGAGTAAACATTCCACCTAAGCAAACACAAGGACAGACCTCGAGGTCCAGGGAGGGATCTAGACACATTCTGGGGCTATCTGCTCACCCCTCCTCCCACACAGACACATTTTCTCTCTCTGTGGCTACAGTGAGTGGTGATGGGTCTCCGTTTTTACATTATCTAAGTGACAGCCACTGGAGTTCCTGTTGTGCTTCTATGATTGTATTGTCCATGCCTTGCGGTCTGTTCATTTCCCCAATGTTTCCATTTGTGGTTTTCTTTGGACTTCTACTGTAGAAACAGTATGCTGAAAGCCATGATGATACAGCAACAAGCCACCCAGGGACTCTTCCGCTCACCTAAAATGGAGGAAAAAAAGAAAAAAAATAGTAAAAAGTTCAAGACTACACTTTGTAACATTTAATTGAAACTACAGAAGTAAAAATATGGGTTCATGTAAAAATAATCACTGCCAATCACTTACCTATTCTGGCACATTTCCAGAAAATTCCTAGAAGCCTAAAAGATAAAAAGGAATTTACTTTACCCATGTTGTAAAATGTAATTAACCTTTTACTGCATTTAATCAAAACAAAGGCAGACATCACTCGGTTGGTTTGATATTAAAAGTAAAAAAATGGCTAGGTGCTGTATTGATTTGTCATGGTAATAGATTAAAAAAAATTCTAACCTTGCTACAAAACCTATAGGCCAAGGCCCAAACGCATTAAACACGTTCATCAATTGATGCTCCTATGGCGCACTGCAGGCATCAGATTTGAAATTCAAACACAATTTGTCACTTTGTATTTATCACTGCATTAGTTGGATGTAATAAATGAATGAAAAGGAGAAATGCAGAGAAGGAAAATGAAACTGAAACTAAGAGTGTCTGTGTCCACAGTAAATCATCTGTTGACTGTTTAATGTTTAACTGTTTAATTTATTTGTGCTTTAAAACGTGATTGCCCTGAAATAATCAGAATATAACGTTTTATTTCTCTCATTCAGAGGTTTTGTTCTCACTACTGCTCGCTCTCCTTACTCGTCCACCGCTGTGCTATCTCTCTCTCTCTCTCGCCGGTGCTGAGCTGGTTTGCGCTATTTCTCTCTTTTTCGGCTGCAGAGAAAACAGCTTTGGTCGCTGGGTGCTCATTTGAAGCTCCAAAAATTGAAACAAGGTCAGAGTGGGCGCGTCAAGGCAGTTTGACGCGCGTCATAAAGCTTCTAGTGCGTGTTCGGCCATTAAAAACAATAGATGTACTTCAAAACGTGTGCGTCAGACGCTTCCAGTGCGTTTAGGCCTTTAGATGTGCATTTCCATGTAAGGAATATGCACAGAAGAAGAAAAGGAGACAGCAAGCAAGTCTCACCATCTCTAGTGACAGCTGAGGCACATGTGGCATTCCAGGCCTTCACTCTTCTGATGCATCTGTCTGCCTGTGTGTCTGTGTATGTTTGAAAGTCACCGTTCTTAACTTTCATACTGACCAGAGGGTGTCAGCATCCCATTGTGCAATTTTCTTACACTGATTTAAGATGGTCCTAGTTTAGGTTACATTTGCTATAACAATCTGTATACTATACGCTGTTCTTCAGTACAAACGACAAATTCTCAGAAATTGCCTGGAGATGGTATTTCCCTCAGATTCTAGGCCTATCCCTACACCACTACAATTATTTGCATAATGTGTGGCACCACATCAACACAAATAATGCCTCATGGCTAAGTCAACAAATCAGTCAAGAGGGAAAACTATTAAATCATCCAATCTGCCACTCGCAGTCTCATGTGTTAAGACTGAAGAGGAGGTCCCTCCCTGCTAAAGTGGTGTGTCTTTATGAGTGGGGTGTGTGTGATTGTGTGTGGCTGTTTTTCGCCCATGCCAGACCTATTAAAAGTGAATCATGGATTTTGTACATCCAAGAATAATAATGATTCAGTAATGATGAATATTTAGGCCTCTGCTACTTTACTCGCCTCAATGATGAGCTCCTTGTTAGCTGAAAAAAGCAAGTGTCTTTGGTAGCTACACTGAGTGTGTTAGAGTGGGACAGATAATTTAAAAATGTGGGGCATAATTCATATATATATATGTATATATATATACACATACACATACTGTATTCTCTAATAGTGGCCGGGGCGTTTATTTACCTCAACTGCAGAGGGTACCAGGCCTTTATTGGAAGCAGGCTTATATTAGAGAGAGGCCTTTATTCCTAATTCCCTGTTTGATAAGTATATTTGCTCATATTTTAGTACGAAACCTCCCTGTTTTCTGATCTGCTTCCGTTTGCTCTGTTAAATCTTTGTTACTGCATTATGCTATTAATAAAATTAAAAGCCCATGGACATAATGCCTTCATTTCCTGACATTTATTGTGAAACATTACACAAAGATTTCAATTTAACTTGTGTGAAGTCTGACCAGTCAAATACCGGAGGGGACATATGGCCAGTGTCAGTTAAAAACTAAACAAATCTGAGGTAACGTTACGCTGGATATAGACATTAATAGCACAGCACAATCAAATATTTATTATCAATCAGCTGCCTCTCTAGCTCCAAGCTAACTTTCTTCCTCCCACCTCCAGCTAGCCGTGCTCTCCTCTTGTCAGTTAACAGCAGCTCACGCTTCTGTTTTTTCCAGTATCTGATTCTTTTCGGGTCAGTGTCAAAATGTCTTGCAGCTTTCGCTCCTTAATTTTCCTCCACATATTGCAAAACTCTCTCTTTGAATTTGACATCAAATTTCTGTCTGATGGGTGCCATGTTTGCTCTCTACAGTGTTGTGGCATTGGTGTTATGAAAAATTTAGTCACTGACACTTGCACAGGTCCTACATGGTACTTCAAATATAGCTACCGCCATCTTGTGGCACTTACATTACTACAAACCACAGTTACATTATAACAGGCACTAAGAGGAGGGGGGCGGACATTTCTTTTCATTTGATAACGTTAAAAGTAGAGTCAGGCTTTGCTGTCAGTTTCCCAACTCAATTTAAAAAAAGATGAGAGAAAAAGAGAGAGAGGGAGCTAGAGAGTGAATAAAGAGATGGAGCTGGTAATAAAGCAGTGAGTCAGATCAATAACAAAATATCTAATTGTTTCACAGCAGTTACTTTCTAGAGCACAAATAAACATAAACACACACACACACACACACACACACACACACACACCTACACACCACAGTACAACCCTGCAGCGGAGCGCAGCAACACCTGATTTGGTCTGAATACGGCCTCAATCCATCCTTGTTTTTTCCCTCCCCGGCCTGTATTTGTTTGTGTCAACCACACCCCCGGCCATTATTGGAGACCCGGCTTTTAATTGAATACTGGCCACTATTAGATAAAATACGGTACACACACTCCATTGTTACATAGTACACAGCAGAATCAGCTCTATGATAGGCCATTGCTTGTTGGGGGTTTTCTCCCACAGAGACAAAACAAACCAGCCTAATATGAGGTAAAACACAGAATAAACCCCTTAGATTAAACTGGCAAAATTGGAGAAGTTCACTGACAGCACCTTGACAGATGGAACAGAATGTAAAGCACTTTGAAATAAAAATCATTTGTGTGTCTAATCATTGCCTTATCCTTACCAGTGGAGGCTGTAATAAAATAGGAAACACTGAAACTATGGTGGCTGCAATATTAAGATATGATCTCTTGCAATTACCTTAGTCTTTGCACTTCATTCTAAGGTCATCTCTTCATTTTAACTGCCTTGCTGTCCGTCAAGATAAGTGCTTTTATCTCCTTCTACAGTTGAAATTGTCACATCAAACTACATGCCAAAAAATGCTTTTAAATTTTGACCTCTCATTTGGCAAAAGAACTGTACATGAATTTGACATACAGTACATTATTTGAAGAAATACTAAAAATAATAATAATTGATTGTTCCCTTCATTGTTGAAATGCTAATAGAAGTAACTTTGCATGACTGCTGATTTTGAGTTAGTTGCACTCCTCTGATTATGAAGTTTGATACTGACATTGTGTCTCATTCAAAGAGATATAGACAGGTCTTTGAGGAGTCAACTTATTATTGGGGAAACTTCATTGTAAAGTACCTGGAATAATTTAATATAATCATACCCGGTCTTGTTCTTGTCTAGCAGGCTGGGAGCCAGAGCTCTGATGTAGGCACAGGTACAGATCAGGAGGAGAATCACTGTAAGCAGTGACTGGAAGTTGAAAATGGCCGACTGCAAAAAAGACAAGACACAAGTCAATGATACGTTTAGTACAGACACAGTGTAGTGCAGGCTACCAGCAATATGTCATAGAAACGATGAACACTGAATTCACCTTAGTTTATCTTCTGTACCACTGACTGATGTTATGCTATTGGTGGCTAGGAATGCTGATGTACCAGCTGTTCATTCTGGTGCTCTGACAAAAAAATGAGTGGGCTGTCCAGACCCAGTAAGTCTCACAAAGACACACTGCCAGACATGTTTTCCCATAGAGTGCCAGTCAAAATGTTTTCTTTCAGTGCATTAGAACTAGACTAATATATATTGATATACACTGTATAGATCTATTAGTATTTGTTTATATGTCACCCAGTAAAATGCAGTACATATATGCCAAACTTCTAAGGTATCTGTATCAAGATTGCTTATTTATGTATTTATGTTAAAACATTATGATCTGAAGATATATTGTTGTTGGATTTTTTAATTCCCAAATATCTATATTGGTAATGGCCTAAAAAATACAGTAAATACAGTATCAGCTGGACTATATTATGTATAATAATTTACAAGACTAACCAGAAGCCTAACAGGTCTCATACTGCCATGTGCCAAAATGTAGCTCCAAGACTGCTCTGCCTGGCTTTAAGCCATGTAGCTCATATATAAGCTATTATAAACTGTAGGATCCTGCTTCATCACACTCACACTACTTCATAACACATCAAGATCAACTGCAGATTTTTCATTAAGTATTTATTTTCTGTGTGCAAAAAGCAGAATAAACTTTCCGCTATTACTCCTCATGGTGTCAGTCAGCTCTACCTGCAATTTAATGATTATGACCTTGTTAGCTTGTCACCTCTCTGTATCTGCTGATGCTCCTGACATGGTAAGCAATTCTAAACAAGGATTACAATGAAATCATAGTACACTGAGTTAGCGCTTCCCTGTTAGGGCATAAAATCGTGGGCCTGTCAAACAGACCTGTCAGGTAGGGTTAGGAAATGCAGTTGCAGATAGATTTAATCAAGTACTCATGTAGTTAATTTCTGTCTTACTCTTAATTATTAAAAGCTGCCAGGGAGATGTTGTATTATTTATGGACTTTGCTCTTTCTCCTCACAGATATTATATGTGCATTAATCCGAGGAGACAGAGTCTCTGTTCATGTAGAATCACTCTTGGATGATCTCATATCTGATCTTAACTAGAAAAATCAAGAATTTACCTTTTAAATATATACTTGCTAACATGGTCATAAGAGTGCCTTTTAAGATCATTTAAGTTTATTATGCATCGAAGAAAAATATATTTTGGGGAGAAAAAACCCCAATAAGGACAATTAAGCTTTATTTTTTATTTTATCACAACATTTTCTATACTGATTGGGAAATTTTACTCTATAATAGAAAATCTATTTTGCTATAATATTACCATAATCTTACTGTTGGCAAGATGAATGTATTATAACCATATAGAATTTTAAACTTGTGTACTTTGTATAATAATGTAGTACATTGTGATGTATTAAGATTTTTTTTCTGTATTTGGTGTTGCTACATGATTTATTGTTGATGAAAACAAAACTGCTGATAACTTCTCTGCTTGAAGATCTCAGTTAAATAAATCAGTGCAGTGAATAACTCAGTTATTAAGTTGGTCACTGCACGTATTAGCCTGCAACTAGTAAACTTCTGTTTCAAATATTATTGCAAGTTTACACATAACAACCTCGTCCACAAATTGTAGCTCACACACATGAGCGCGCACGCGCTTCCTGGTGAACTGTGGTGCAGCTACGTGGCACAACTCAAAACACAGCGATGCACGCATTCATCGTACTCGTTAATTAGTGATTTCTTTCACCTTTGTAATCAAACAGCTCGTGTTAACACAAGACCGCCACTTATGTTATGATGTAAATCTATGATATAGTCATGCTTAACAAAAGAAACATAATGTGATCGCTAGATTGTCGAAACATTTCGCATATCTAAGCTAGTCAATGCTAGCTGGGTAGTTTAGCATTAATACGTCCTACTTTCCACCGAATATTCACATTAGTTGCTGTCACAGCGTATTGCCGATACAGATGAGGCGTAGGGTACGTTTAGATGATGCTTAAAAGTCGCTTTAAAAGAGCAGAGGCCCTTGTTTAATAAAAGAAAACGCTTACCATTTTTGTTGGGAGTCAAAGCCACATCACACTTCCTGCTCCCTGGATTTTACGTAACGTATGCACAGCAGTTTACGTAACGTGATTACGCACAGCGCTGCAAAACCGTTTGCTGATTGGCTGAGGAAACAAGAGTTGAAGGTTGAAACTGCTGTCAAAAGAACTGTCAACTGAGAGAAAAAGCGGTTTCATACAAAAATGCGTCGTTTGGACACTGCAGTAGTTAGCCTATACAATACCGTAAGTGTTTTGAAAAACAATATTTACTAAGTATTTTACCCACACTAAATATACAGTGCATTTAACCACATTCAAGCAACGCTGAATCACTCGGCGCCCTTCCTTACCACCATGGTGTAGTTTTATATTAGTGTAAACATGGTGGGGATAATACTAAAAGCTGTATTATACAGGAAGGAGAAGAAAGTAAATATCTGTATCCTAAAGCATAGTGCTCAAACACTGCTTAACCAGTCGATCAGCAGACAATTAACTGGTTAAAGTTGATAGATTGCATGGATACTGCTTCTAAAATGAAAACATCTGCTTGATTTCGCAGAACTGTAAATTTAATACTTCAGGATGTTTGGTTGGATTTTTGAAGTTTGGTCAGGTGGAAAAAGCAATTTAAACATCACTTACTGTATTTAGCAATTAAGCAATTATACAGTTAATTGAACCCTATAGAGAGATTTGATTGATATTTATAGGTCTATAATAGATAAAGTCCTCACTTGATGACGTCAGACTGAAATTTTTGTGGTCCACGTTTCCCTCAAAGTTTTCACAATGGGGTACAGTCAGCTAGCCACAACAGCATCTTGATTGCATTTAATGCGTGTTTCAAATCGCCCTCAATTTTTCCTTCCCAGACACCCCAGAGAGTTCTGTGTGGAAGAAGAAATGTGTCAGATTGCAAACCACACATAAAAAATGTTTTACATATTTTGCTACAAGCGTGGCCGAAAACTGGCTGTCAGTTAAAAGTGATTTTACGTGTTTGGGTGGTGAGTCTGGTCTCTAAGAGCAAGAGATGACGCGTAAACTTTAAACAGACTCACATCCCTCTTAATGTCATTAAGTTTTATTGTTTACAGTAAAGTGATCCGTTTACATCCATGCCTAACTACTGAGCTGATTTTTTAAATCAGTTCAGCTTCAGTATGATGGGAGAATAATGAGAGAGAACATCATTACTTAAGGTGTTTATCTGTGCATAACATGTTAAGTTTGATGCCAAGAGAAAAATTTAATTCAAGCAATGTTAGGGGACAATGGTCGCATGTTTTCTTTAGTGTTTTAACCCTTAAATGAAATATGACTTTTACAAATTGCAGAGCATGTTGGCAATTCAATTACACTGGTTTTCTTGTGCCAGGGGCTCAATACTTTTACAGAACCGTTAATCACCAAGGAAAAACCCCTGTACATTTGAGTTTTGCTTTTCATTTAAGCAGGTTTTCACTGTAACTCATCCCTATATTGGAGATGTGAAAATGTTATTGTGCAGCTGTATCCAGGGTTAGGCTAGAGGTTGCATACAACTTAATGTGTATGCAGAATTACTGATCTTAATTGTACAAGCCTGGCAGGGTAGACATGTTGTTTTTGTTTAAAATGATTGCCGTCTTTTTCAAATGAGTCTTCTCTTCAATGATTTGAATGCAGTACTGAAGTTGATGTGATTGCTGTTTCACTCCTGTTTGTTCCAGTAGTTTGCAGATAACTTTTTCTATGCTAACGAATGCTTTAGTGGTACAGTTTCTATTATGGAATATGAATTATTGACTGAAGTAATATTTAGTCTTTGTGTGATTTCAGCTTCTGTTCTTATTTTTTCACTCAGTGCCATTAAAGTTGGCAGTAGAGTTGAAATTATTATTGAGGATTAAGTCAAGCGAGCATGTTCACTTGAGGAGCATAGAGATAAATGCATTTGTAAGGCTATGTTGGCAACACAGTCCACTAAGAAAACACATTGCCAATGATATTTGGTGGAGGTGGAGGTCACTTGTTCCACTTTGCAGTTGTCACCAGTCTCCAAATACTTTTGCTACCTTAAGGTGACAGGAAATCTTTCAATCTATAAGGAGGAGTTTAGGAAAATGTAGTGTCTGTATGACCCTGACCCATTTGCACTACATCACTGTCTCCTCTGCAAGCAGCAAGAATATATGCACTAAAAGTGTCTATGCTGTAGTTTTTCAAACCTTGTTTTGTGTTGAGACATGCATCAGTCAGGTCACGGTCACATTTCACTATTTCTGCCACTGACATGATCATGGTGTCAGCAAGATTTTACCTACAGACACATTTTTAGCCTATAAGACTTGTTTTACAACATATTATATTAGCTATTTGCTGAATACTGTTCATATATCAAGTGTCCTAAGAAAGATGATACGTGGGAAGAATAATGAAGAAAAGGCCTGCTGCTATTTGGGACAGCATTGCAAAAATAATCCTTGACTGATCACAGTAACAGCGGACTAGCCAAAGAGTTTTCTTGTTCATCTCAACCCTCATCAAAGCATGAGGAGAAAGTCCAGTGAAAGCACAGTGAGAGGACTTGCCTAATTGTCAGGGCCCATTAAAGAGACAGTTAACTGCTTTGGCTTCTTCTGCTCTGTATGAACTCCTCATTTAAAACACTAGATTCATAATTAGAGGCTCTCTTTCTGACTGGACTCTCTAGAAAATCCCTCATTTGCCTAGTACTTCCTACACACAGAGTTATGTCTTTCTGTTTTCATATGAGGCAAAGCTGAAGAAATGACAATGAAAAGGTTGAGCAAAAAATTACAGAGGGAGTAAGAGAAGAGGATAAAGGCTGTGTGTCATGACTGTAGGGGAGCTATGGCTGATGATTTAAACATTCCAGTGATTGTGTGTGCTAATCGAGTAACTAAACAGATGCCAACAGGAAGACTTCAGGATTGACTTTGAAGGTTTTGCGCGGTTTGCCATTCCTGACAGACAGCGCTGTTTATTTAATTGGAGTGTCCTTCTGTCATTACCACAGGGTCATCGTCCCTGCACAACAGATGTTACAGTAACTAATGAGTAGCTGGGCTCACTTTATGAGGTTAAAGTTGAACCCTTCAGCTCCCTCATCTTGTTCAGCCCCTTCATCCAGCCACACCCCTTCTTGAAGCACAAAGGGTCAACTTTAATCTGTTGGAAGGTTCTTTGTGCATGTGCACATGTGCATACATTGGTATGTCCGTGTGTGTGTGTCTGTCAGATCTCTGCTTTATCTCTCATTTTGAATAACCTTGACCTCCTGCTCTGTCAGCATATATGATGGTGGATATAAAGAAAAAATACAAAAACCCACCCAAAAAACGTGCTGTCACGTCATAACTTATAGCACAGTGACCGAAGGGGCTCATTTTCATTTTTTAAACATGTCCAACTTGGCTAACTGCCAATTTAGCTGTCCTTTTCCCTCCATCTCCACACTCTTTGCCCTGTATTTAGGTAGGGGAGATGTCCAACTCACCTCTCACTTCACGTGGAAGCAGTAATCACATGTTCTGGCCTGGACATCCGCAATCAAGTAAAAGTTTCTCAAGCTATTTCAGAGAAAAAAAGACAATGTGTAGCCAATAGACCAAAGGGACCTTTTAGGAACAATTTCATAGATCATATTGTAATCCTTAGATCAACATCTTTTGTAACTCTTCTGTTGAACATAGGCTGTTTCTGGCAATGGACTGAACCTAAACTGCAGTACTCAGTCAGTTAGCCAAGACATTAGCCTGAGGGTAAGGTGACATTATCAAACAATCATGCTCAGTAATCACACTGAACAGTGTAGTATTTGCGAATAATGATTTAGTATCAGTATAAAGTAATTTTTGCTTGGCTCACTGTGGTCAGAAATGGCCATGGATGAATTTCCTTGAGACATGATTGGCTGTAGTAGTAAATAATCGGCTATTCTCTCCTTCGTTTACATTAATCCAAACCCCTTCACCTGATTGCACGCATGACTTGCAAGGCTGGCATTGGTCTTTGCTCCCTATTTTCAAACTGGGTAAATTTCCATTTCTGGGAATGTCAACTATCCACCAGTATCTGAATAAGTCCATGCAGTTGCAGAATCATGCATGTAGTTTTAAGGTTTGTTGCGAAGGTTTGTCAGTTTAGAGAGCTTAATCAGGCTTAATCCATCTCAAGTGGCTATTTGGTTGTAAAAACAGGTCATGAGATGTAGTTTTACTATGCAAGGCGAGGATGTTTAGACCCACACTCTGAAATACATGTATTTTATATCTTTGGATAAATGCACACACAGAATAAAATCAGACCACAGACTGGGCCTTTTAGGTAATATTCTTCAATGTATCTTTCATAGTATGTAATTACCTTGTTTTGTGGTTAGGGAGCCCACACTCCCACACAAAATCCTGCCAAAACCTGTTAATCTCCATGTGGTTCCACTGACTCAATGAGACCCCCATTGAAGACACACACCGAGGCTTTTATTACGAAATCCATGAAGTAAAACAATGAGGCACATTGATGCAACAGAAAGATTAACACAACCGTACAACATCAAAATTGATTGGAGGGCTGTCTTTTCTAAAGACAATGTAACAGCAGGCACACTAAATATCCTGAGCACAATGCAGTGGCCTCATTGCTGGAAACAATGAATCATATTGGCTCCTTGTTAAAGGTCTGGTGTTGTGGAAAACAAGAAAAATGAGCTTTGGGAATGATTAGGGTGATGGTGGGGGCCCTCCTGCGCTGTTAAATTACTCAATTCAATGTCCTCGATCTTTTTAAGTTGTTTGAAATTTTGAAATTCACAGCTCAAGAGCTAGTGGCATTGAGGCGGAACCTGTTAGTATGTCACTCCAGAGAGTCAAATCAAATATGCTAAGAAGCTTTAGCATCAGCCCACCTCTGCACAGCGCTACGCAACTTCTGTAGTTTGTATCGTAGCCGGATGACGAGCAAAGCAGGACACTGGAAGTCTGCTGTTGTACTTTGTGAGGATACTTCGACACAATCTTACTGCTCTGAAACATCCTTTTGAAATATCAACTGTGCAACAGCAGGTTCTTCCCCTTCCCATTCAGGATCAAACTCTGGTTCATAGGCTGTTATATACTGTCTGACGTCTCCAGCTGCAGCCATTACTCCAGGTAAAGATAGGGCATAAGGGAATTTGCATTATTCATTAGGTTGTATTCTGATTGGGATCAGAGTAGGTGGTCATTAATAATGCTAATTTTATGTAAATAGCTTCCGCAACAGCCTGCTGGAGGATAGAGAGGAATCTGGCCTACAAGGAAAGATGGATTTAGAGAAATCTAAACAAAATGTCTCAGATATATTTAAAATAGACTCAGTATTCATAAAAATTAGTCAAAAAAGGCCATAGCTAATACCAGATATTTAAGGGTTTCTGAATTCCTGTCTTTGATTGTCTACAGGTCTGAAGGCCGTATGGGAGACATGAGTGGTAAAATCCGACAGATTGCTGTAACCACTGACCCAGGCACCCCTTATTTCCTGCGAGTAGACTGGGCCATAGACCTTGGCGCTGGGTTCACACTAGCTCTCACTGATGGCAGCTCTGCATGGATTGGAGAAGGTACAGTATGTGTTACATGTAAGGATACAGGTATAGGTTGAGTCTGCTACAGATCAGTCATTAGCGACTTTATCACAATATTCACAACATTCTCAGGCCACATTTGTAGCGATTTTACCCACAATTTTAAGCTTATATGCACTACAAAGACTTGCATCTTTTCTGTGCTGACTAGATTGGGTTGTCAGCAGGTCTACCATTCATCAGGCTGTCCAAACTGTGTAGGCACCTGGCTGAATCCTGTCTCATAATATTATAACTGTTGGTCCTTTAACCAGAGGCACAGCAATGACCTTGTTTTCATTCATCCCTCTTCACTCTTGTGCTGCAGCTTACAGGTGTATAAAGTAGATTAAACTCTACAAGGCTTGCCTTTGTATATGCAAGTCAGTGTTCAGTGTGTGTGTGTATGGTTACATATGCACATGTGTATGTTTTCTCTGGAGGGACACCTGGAACATAACTGCTCCCTAGTTTTCTATTGCTGTCCATCTGCAGAGCTGACAGGCAGAGATGGGGTTGTGACAGCTATGTGCAGGCTTCTGGGTCGTCAGTGTTTCTGTGTTTGATGTGTTAATTGGGACCCTCAACCCCTTGTGAGCAGCTGTGCAACAGCTGATGACATTCCCCTTGGTTTCTCTGCATGCTTCCCTTTAAATCGGCTTTCACATGCACTCATGCATTACTACATAATTCATGTTTATAGTTTTCTTCTGCAGTCTGCTACCACCTCTTTGCCCTCTGTCCAGTTTCTCTCAACTGTATGACAAAAATGAGAAAAATGCTTTCTTTGTGTCCAGTTTCAGAAGATGAGGTGACGAGGGAAGCCAATGACATGGGGGTCACAAGGGAGAGATATGTCAAGGATCTTCTTCAAGCACTAACGGGAGGTGAAGAGGGAAGAGGAGGGGGAAGGAGAGTAGGTGACACAGAGGTGTATTCTTTCCAGCTCACTCCAGATCACTGTCATCTCTCATATCAGAAGATCTG
This sequence comes from Thunnus maccoyii, assembly GCF_910596095.1. Taxonomy (NCBI): domain Eukaryota; kingdom Metazoa; phylum Chordata; class Actinopteri; order Scombriformes; family Scombridae; genus Thunnus; species Thunnus maccoyii. Next base: position 20,868,055 of record NC_056541.1, read on the forward strand.
TAACGGCATCTCGGTGAGCAAAAGCTTTGGGAAGCTATTTATTATACAAATATGTATTCACATACAAGAAAGATGGGAAACTGTCACTCTTATCCTCATGCAGAAGGGAATACAATAGGGTTTAGTTAACACACCCTTTACATTTTTAGGTTTTAAAGGTCATATAATAAACTTTAAAACACACACACAAGCAGCAGCTTTAAGACTTTATTCAGAAAATACAATAAATGCAGGGGTTGTCTGGGAAAAAAGTTGAACCTGGCTCAACTTTTGCTGCAACACCATCCAGCAAATTGCTTTGTTGGCCAGTCAAAATGCATGCTCACATTCCTGTAGATTACTTTGAAATGTTAATGCCATATATCTACTGTTTACTTCACCATTATTATGATAAAAAATGCAATTTCACTGTGATAACTTTCCAGAGTTCTTAACATCCTGCCTCATAGTTTTAGCTGCTCTGGAGTGTTCTGGTGTCTGACTAACCCTCAAACTCATGAATTTATTTCTCAATTAGCCTTTCTGGATTGCCTGCATGTGGCAAAAATTGCAGCAGTTGCTACCCACCTTGCCCGAGGAGCACATTGACATGTCCTCAGTAGTAAACTGCTTACCTCTTTTGCTGACAAATGGCACCAGGTTGGACTGCAGCTCTGAAACTGACTGCAGTGTGTCTCTGCAGATGTTTTGCATCAATGATACTATGTGGACAACATTCAGGGATATATCATATATGTTAATAAAATATAATAATATACTATCCAATAGAGGAATGGCAAACTCCTTAACTAAATTGGATAGACAAGTGTCTATCTGTTTTAGAAAGTCGTCATTCTTAATTATGTAGATTTATCAGTAGTTCACCCTTGAATTCCTCAACATCATGTACCTCCTCATCCCTGTCATTGTTCCCCGAGGATAAATGCAGCTAATGACATACAACAAAATAGAAAGGAAGTCTTATTTTTTACAGGGGGCTGTTAAAAAGATAAGGTTTATAGTCTCTCCGCATTATTGCAGAATAAGAAAAGCCTGTGCCTTCAGGCGACTATGGAAAAAGCCACAGATAGGAATCACTTAGTTTGTTACCGCTCATCCAATAGCAACGGTAAGAGGTTGTGGTCTTATGGCCACAGCTTGTAAATGTTCAGGGAAAAAGGTTGAAAGTTTGTTAAATGGAGAGGTCGAGTTAGCTTGCATTGATCTAAACAATAAGTTACCCACATGAAAGCACATCCCTTGTTAAATTTATGCAACAGTCACGGACAAAAACGAGAAATGTGTGGACGGATACATGTATCACATGCTGTGCTAAGGTGGTTCTTACACAATTCACAGTGAGTGACAGGTTTGATGGAGTACAGGTCATGGTGCTTTCAGAAGATTTTGGTGTTATTCTTCCAAACTAAGAGAGCATGTGGTTGCCTCCAGGGAGCAGGTCACTTGGGGTCCTGTGACTTCTGTGTAGGCAGAGGAGACCAGAGGGAAGGCCAGAGGGTTATGAACACTGTAGAGACCATAAAACTCAGATTTATGGATAGGGCCGTCTCTATCTAACAATGTTAAACAACAGTTGATTTTTTCCTCTCTTCCTTCAACTCCCCCTGGCTTTTTGCCTCTATGAGTGTGGGCCATGAATACAAGTGTGCCTATGTGTGCTTGCATCCATGTCTGGACATGTGCAGACATACTGTTGGTTTTAGAAGAGGTTGCCTGGCTATCAGCCTTTGGGTGCCATACTTGACAAACAGGTTATTTCAAGTGAATGGAAAATGGTCTCATCCCATATTTCAATAATGGAATGGTGATATTATATATTTTACACAACATGGATCTCCTTTTGTTTTGTGGATGTTTGTCCCTCTTTCTCTTTCTGTCAGATACAGAAACACGCAGAGGCACATTTCTTAAAATGTGGTTCATTCCAAGTATTATTGCAAAATAGAATTTGATAGAGTAGTGTTACAACTACAGGGCTAGTAGTCAATCAGTGGATTATTGTTATTGGCTGTATAGCCCATTAATGTCTGTTATTGTTGATTAATCTACCAATTTTGTTCACGATGAATCGACATCCTGGAATCCAAGGTGACATCCTCAAATGTCTTATTTAGTCCAACCAACAGTCCAACAATTACATTTACAGTAAACCAAGAAGAGCAACAAGTTCCCAAATTTGAGAGCACTAAACTAGCGAATGTTTGGCATTTTTACTTAAAAAAATAACTTAAACGATTATTTGATTATTAAAATAGTTGCTGATTCATTTTCTGTTGATCAACTAATCAATTAATTGACTAATCAGTGTTGCGCTAGATTATTGTATCTCATTGCACTTTAGGGAAAAAAAATCCTTTATACACTCCATCAAATCACTAACATTTTCTGACCTTGTTTTCATGGCATCTCCGTGAAGTGGCACAAACAATAAACAGCAGCCATCATTTGAATTTGTATTCCCTTATTACACAGTTTCATTGTTTTTGACATGACGTGAATGAATGCTTTTGTAGGTGTTTAGGTGGACTTTTTTTTGTTGCCAAAAGGAGCAACCAGATCACACAATATGATTGACAACGGCCCAAATTTATCCAGCCCTGTGTGTGCTTTCTTAAAAATGCAATCCATGCTTACATCGTTGCTGCTGACTGTAATCATCACTGTGTGCAGAGTGTGTGTGTGGTAGACACAAATATGATACAAGCCATTAAGTGCAAACTACTACTCTTCTCTAACACCTGCTTCTTTTCTTCTCTCTTTTCTTGCTCTCCCTGCCTTTTTTTTTTTTTTTTTTTTACACGTCAGAGGTTAAAAAGTGGAACATATTTTCCCAGCTGGATAATTTGAGGGTGCAGAAATGACCAAAAATGAGACAAGTTTCCTTTGGGAATAGAAGAAAGGAGGGTAAAGACAAAACAGGTGGTGAACTTAACCTGACATTAATATTTTATGAATATGACCCCAGAAGTTGTAATGATGAATGTAATTTGGGTGGTTGTTGTTAAACTGCTACTAAGCAGGTGTTTTACATGGCTAAGTCAGACATTATCTCCTCCTTAATGTCTATTTAAGTACCAATCTGTCACTGGTGGAAAAATAAATATTCCAGCACTACCAATACAGGCCTGATTCACTGATGTAGATTGACAACATCATGGTGGACTTGTGGTTTACTCTGTCATCAATCTGTTGCCTCTCTTTTTGTTTAGTGAAGAGAACAACTTTTCCTTTTGAAATACATTTTAATAATGGAAGTAATAAGCAGTTATAAGTTGCACTCTAAATATTTTAATATAAAGCGCTGTTGGAAACTAACAGGGGCTTCCTGTCATTTTCTAGGAACTGTCACTCAGTCTTTGACTATCACTTAGCTCAGTTCTTATTTCAGACCGCAGCTTCGATCCAGGAAGATTTAATTCTTGACATTTGTGGTAACTTAAGCCACAGGATTTTGGAGGGCTCTGGGTGGATGAATTTGACACTGATTGCTCCATGTTTTATGTTTGTCAAATAGAGCTTGTGTGGGTATTCCAGCTGCACATTGGGACACCACTCACATATTTCACTGGAGTAGTGAAATATGTTCTCTTCCTCTCTGATTCTGATTTTCCCAAATTATGAAGTGCTAAATTGTACAATATTCATTTGTGTGTGGTTATGCCTCCACAGCTTACATTATTTACAAACACTAATGTTTGTAAATCATGTATATATCATTTCAAAGTGTGGGGTTTTTGGAACTATGAATTACATACAATCTACTGAATGAGAAAGCAGTTGATATAATGGACTAAAAGTAAATGCTGTACAGACAAAAAAACATGGCAATACATAACATTATACGGCAATTTTGATGCATATTTCTTTTCTAGTAACTTTTTTAACTTCAACGGCTTTTATTTGGTTATCCATTGGCTTGTTTTTCTATTTCTTGTCTTCCTGTAAGTTGATTTTGAGTTAACATTTGGTGATGTTTTTCCACATCTGGTCTGTGTCTTTCTTCCACTCTTTTTATATTTTGCAGCTTTACCACTGTGCTTGGTGGCACATCTCAAGGCTGTCCCATTTCTCTCTTTCTTTTCTACCATGCCAAACATTATCAAACCGTGCATCAAATAACACTCTTGGGCCTCTCAGCTGTTTTAAAATGCAGATCTGTGGAGTTCACAGTGCATATAATTTGCAGTAATAATACCTTGTCAAATAGCAAGAAAAATTGCAAACCACGCATGAATGACTCATCGTTTTAAACACATGATAAGAGATCTCTTTATCTGGCTTTCATCTGGATTCGCATAACGAATTCCCAGTGAAATGACTTTCAGCCTGTGATTCACAGTCACTGAGCGTGAGTTGTCAGGCCACTCATTTCTGGTATTTGTGCAGTTGTGGTATTGGCATGTAGGGCTGCAACTAATAATTATTTTATTATTGATTAATCTGTTGATTTTTAAAATGGATTTATTGTTTGTTATTGACCATAAAATAACAGAAAGTAGAAACCTCAAAATTTCCCAGAGCCCAATGTCATATCTTTAAATTGTTTGTTTTGTCCAACTAAGGGTCCAAAACTCAAAGATAATCAATCAATGACACAAAACAGGAGGAAGCAGTAAATCCTGCTGAACCAGTGAATGTTTGGCATGTTCGCTCAATAAATGACTTACCCAATTAACGAATTATCAAAATTGTTGTTGATCCATTATTTTCACCTACTAACTTAGCCTGTATGGAACCAATGTAAAATAGGGCCTGCCTTGTATGATTTTTCACCTAAATTGAGTGATTGAAATAAAGTTTAGTATATTTTTCTCTCTATTTGATACTGTGCCATGGCATTCCTGATGATTGTGGGAACCTTCGTGTTATCGGGGACAGACTGGCTGCTGTCGCCCCTCACTTCCTGCGCCTTATCTGGCCTTACGCCTCTGCACAGTGGACGACGGAGCTGATGGGACAAGCTGATCTCTGCTTCATGCCCACACTTCCCATACTGTGCACCCTTGCTTGCCCTTGAACACTGTCTCTTTGTCATCATGCACACAGCACTCGCCCACTCACTTCCCCGTTCCCTCGAACACAATAGTTATTTTGAGAAAGATAAAGAAAAAGGAGATTTGATTACTGGCATGTTCAGCATATTTTTAATATGAGTTCAATTATAGTTTGAGGGCATCGTCCTGGTCTTGCATGACATTGTAAGAATTTCATTAAGAGCTAGACCTCTTCTTAGCAAATGAAATAAATTAATATGACAGGAATATTTAATCTCTGTATTACAATAATGTCAATTTAGCGTTATTGACAACTTGTTATTGATTAAAGGGGGTTAATGTCCTCGGACCCTTAGGAACATATGGTGGGTCTCCAGCAGTGTGTTGGACGGCGCTATAAAGAAAGTTTTGTGTTTTCTGTGCCCACACTGTGTTATGGTATCACTTTCACAGGGACTGTGTTCTTTTGGCTTTGTCTTCCACACCTACGTCCCCCCTTCTCCACGGGTTTGACCTTATGATCTGCCTAGCTGTCTGGAGACACACACACACAAACAAACAGTTAGACCACACACACTTGTATCTTGAAACCAAGACTTTACATTCACAACCTCTGCTAAATCTCAAATCCAGATTTGATGTCCTCTTTTATGTGCTGCTTTTTCTGGTGTAGATGATGTATCATTTTGTATATATCATCTTGAAAGTAGGTTTTTCAGGGTTTGTAAGGTCATGAACTCTACCTCAGATGACACAGAGATGTACAGTAGGATGCATCTCATCTGAGAGGTCTTTACTCATTCTTTCTGTCTTTCATATTAGCAGCACTGATTTTTTAATTGTCAAAAATTTGCCAACCCTTTGGTATAAAAGTCATATGTCTAATTTGGCTGAAACAACTGTTATGAACAATTTCACTATTCTATTGTTCTTCAGATTGAGTAACATTAGAAAAATGTGGCAGTGGGTCGTGGATCACAGACAAACTGCAGTCTGACCTCCCACATGTTGGCAGCGGCTGGCAGTGTGCAGACTTTTAACTTTATCTCTGTGTCTCAGGAAAGAAGCAGAAGCTCAAGAAAATAAAGAGAGCTATTTAGACATTTCCTTTCTTTCCACACGGAACCTTAATCTGTTTTACTATCTTTCACTGATATTTTAAAAAATAGCATGCTGCTTGGCCACATTTTTAGATGCAAATCTTGTTTTATGCATCCTTCCTCTTTTAGGCTGCACGGTAAGTTAGAAATAAACTTTTGGTTATGTGGAATTCACATGTTTACTGCAGCAGGTTTTCTCAGAAACCCTGAAAGCAAAGACAGTAAAATACACAGTCTTTGGTATTTAAAAGAAGGAGAAGATGAAATAAACAGCAGCTGAGTGTCATTACCAGTGTTAATCTGGTAAATGCTTTTTAATAGTAAATACTCTGGTAAATAATTAACAGTCTATTGTAAACATGGGTTATGCTTCCATCAGTTTAGATCTCTATATCTGGTGTTTTAAACTGGTAAAACCAGCACAGCACTTCAGTAGGGACCGATCACAGAGGCAGAACAGTGCAGGTCAGGAAGATTTATGGTATATAACAGCGTCAGTGGGTTAAACTTTGATGACAAACTTTGACAAGTAAGGGTTTGACTTTTACTGTAGATGGACATTACGACATTCTTTAAAGTGTTTAAATATTAGTGTACTCAGCATGTCAGGGTCACAGGCCTTCACATTATCCTTTCGCACGTGGTTGATTTATTGCTAAGTGACTTTCCTCTGGAAGTACGGTGGAGATTTAGGCACAGGTAGAGGCAGGTTAAGGAGAAGATTGAAGGAAGGTTTGAAGCGAGGTGCAGCTCAAACCTTCAGAGCCTTTGCAAGTATCACTCATTGAAAACTGCACAACTCTGCATCTGTGCATATAGATATTAATGTGTAAAATTTACTGTATCATTGAGTAGAGAAATTAGAACTTTTACAAACTATTTTATAAAACTCTAAATTCACAATCATGACCAAGCCAGACGTTGCCCATTCTCACTTGACCTCCACCTAGACTAATCTCACTGTTTTGTATTACTGGTGGACCATCTTACACAAACACTGAATCACAGCTATGTCAACCTGTCGATGACTTATGAAGATCAGTGTCACACACAGATATCCTCTAAATCCCTGAGAGGAGCCTGCACTGGATCACTGTGACATCCTGATGTTTCTCTAGATTTTTATGAGTTCTTAGGAGCCTCATCCTCCTTAGATCCTGGGTGGTCTACTCTGTATCCCGATACCATTAAGAGGGCTTTTGTTAAATCACTGATTTCCTTGTTGTGATCAGGCTGACCATTGGCAGCATTGGCACCGAATAAGCAAGTACAAAAGAGCTGAGAGGGCTTATACTACTTGTGCAAAAAAGATTTTTTGCAGAATTATCTCACATTCTTAAGTATATTATGGAATGATACTGAATGGGGTCTTAACCTTTGAGCAGTCACTGTCTGCAGTAATTTAAATGTACCAAAAGTGTTTTTGACCACTTGCAAGTTTTTGATTAGCAATCCCAGTTTTGTTTTCTTATCTCATGCCTGAAAAGCACATAAGGGCAAAAAAGGATTTTATATATGATATGAGGTAATGGAGGTAATATTATACATTATATATATTTAGAGAAAGAGAAAGAGACTAAGAATAGCGGATAGACTGAGACAGCCTTGTGATGTGAACGTTGACTCATTGTAACATGTTCATGTTCACCCATGGAGGGGAAAACAGCTGTGTGGCCTGCCAGGACAGCATCAGCCCAGGACAAAAATGACAAGTATTTTATGAGAGTGTTTGAAGATGGCGGCTTTATTACAGTGGGTCTGCGACCTCAACGCAGCCCACTAAGATTTAGCACCTCATCACCTTCTGGTTTCCCAGTGTATCACGAGCAGCACCTCTGTGTGTGTGTGAATAGGAGAAGGATGTTGTTGCTGGAGGAGGGAAATCTTGACAGGTATCTCCAAGGCAACAAGCAAACACAGTTTGTATGGCTAGTTGAAAATATTTGGCGTGACAGCTTTGATGAGTGCATACTGACACTCAGTCATTCTATGTTTCTTTGCCTTTAGGGTGTGTAAAATGTTAAACTAATCTAATTGTAGCTAGTACACATTTTGCCCTACATTCCTCATTCATTCATTTCAGTTTGAGAGCTAGAATCCCAAAAATTTTACACGTGGTCAAATTGTTTGAAGGTTTCCACATTCATCTTTAGCCCGCTGCAGTGCCTCAGCCCTGTTCTGTAAGTTTGTGCCAAAATGTAAACCAAATGAGGAATGTTTTATTACATCTGAAGCTTGCCTGTGACTCCAAGAGCCACTGACAAGAAGCAATGGAGAGGAAACTGTGTGTTCACTTGCATAGTTTACTGCTGACCGATGAATATATCCTGTATTTCTACCAGACAGAAGAAAACACCTCATCATCACATAAAGTCTCCCACTTCAAAGAAAATGTGATGTAATGGTTTGTTGCACCTTCAGAGCAGAGCTTCTTGGGACGGCGCAGAGGTGCAGATGCTTACTGAAATTTCACTGTAAGCAGGTTCTGGAAGCTGCTTTAGATGAGAGTGTATATTTTTTTGCTTAAATTTATCCATCTATGTATCTGTTTTCTCATGCCTTACCCATGCCAGGGTTAGAGTGCCCTATGTCCTTTTTCCTGGTACCTTTCTCTCTCCTTCTCTTAGAGGATCCCCAGGTATTCCCGGGGCAGCTAGGAGATATAGTCTTAAATCTGTCCTGAGGTCTCCTCCCAGTTGAACGTGCTCAGTACATGTCCAAAGAGAAGCACCCAGAGGTTATGCTTATTGTGTGCCATGAACTACCTTAACTGTCACCTGTCAATGCAGAGGAGGAATGGTTCAGCACTGAGGTCCTCCTTCATTGCTGAGCTCCTCAATCATTCATAAAGAGTGAGGCCAGCTACCCTGCAGAGAAATCTTTATTGCCATAAATACATGCAAAAAACAAAACAAAACGGTTTATAAAAACTGTATAATGTTATGAATTGTCTTATTTGATCTTGCTTTCTCATTTCCCTCTTCTTTTTCTTCTCTTCTTCTCTTTCGTCCATCAGGTGCACTTGGGCTCTGCAGAGCTTCAGCCAGCTCCGGACCCTCTAGAGTTGAACCGGGAGATGATTGGCCAGTCTCTAAAGCACAGCACAGATCTGGAGACAGAAAACTGCCTGCTATTGGAGGAGAACCATAGACTAAAACAGCAGCACCAGCGAATACTTAGACAGTAAGACTAAGGAGGAAAGCAACACTGTGTTTTGTGCTGGTGGATTAAAATGTGTGTGTATCAAAGAATATGTGATGGAGAACAAATGTCAAGTTCAAATGGAAAATAACCAGACAGAATCTAATTATCCTCTTAAGATATTCAGTACTGGTATTTGTTTATTGATTGTATTGTTTTCATGCAAACCCTCTTGCTTTTTAACTTGCACTGCCAGCTGTTTATATGCGCAGCAGTCACACAGTATGACATCATCACTGGTCACCCATCTGAGAGTTTCGAGGGTTCCACCCAGTGTTGCAAACTGATTTCTGGGAACTAACTACTAATGATTCACTTGTGTGTCTTTCATTTTATATGTCCCTGATGCTTATTTTCAAATAGCATTTTTTGTGTAATTGTTTATCTTCTGGTCAATGAATAGAGTATTGCCAGAGGTGGAAAATGAGAGTGACTTATGTCTGAGCAGGGCAGAGTCACCCGCGTTGTTCCTCATAGCAAATTACCCTCGGACGCCAGACAAACAAGAATCTTCAGCTTTTTAAACATGTTTGTCTGTGTATGCATGTATACCTGTGTGTCATACGTTGTGTGTATTTGTGCACATACGTGTGTTTCTCATCAGGCTGAAGCAGCAGGTTCAGGATAAGGAGATGTTGGAGAGGGAGCTATACTCCCGTTTTGTCATGGTGATGAACGAGAAGAAGGCCAAGATCAGAGGCCTGCAGGATGCTGTCCGTCAGCTCCAGCAGACCAATGACCAGCAGAGAGATGAGCAGAAGAGACAAAGGTTTGCAGACCTTTTGTTTTCTTTGGCACATCTGTCTTTCTGCTTTAAAATGCAGGAATGAGTGAATTATTTATTTATTCTACACAAGTCTGGATTACTGGGAAAAGCTAACATCTGCCTCAGGGCATGTATCCAGTCACCTAATAAGCCCACTAATCAAATAGTTTTATAAGGAATATGCACTGTGTGGGGCTCACAGCTCATTTTTGCCCCAGGGCCCCCAAAAGGGTTTATCAGACCATATATTTCTCATGCATTCCTGCATATTTAACATCTTTATACAAAGGGATTTGATAAGTCAAAGTCCAGTCAAATGCTAGCTAACAGTTATCACCTTTAGTGCAGACTTACAGTACTCATTTGTCTATTACATTCTTTGATTTATGTGTAGAATTCGCAAGACACGATGTATTTGAGTTGTTATTTTGAATACTAATTTAAAAAGTTTCCCTACATTTTATGAGAAACACTTGCAGGTTTTGTTTCCAAGTAGGTCAGCACAGTGCTGTCAGATGTGCCACACCTCTGACTGTTGCAGAACACAGATGGTGGCAAATTTATTGTTTTATATCCTCGGTCATTGCAGGCCACAGTGCAGGGATGAAAGACTTTAATTACCTACAAGCTTTGCCAGCATAGTTAAGTGAGATGCTTTATTTTCTAAAGCATATTCACCCATTAACTTCATTTTTCTTCTTTATTTTTTGACAGTTTCTCTCTCTCTCTCTCATTTCCTTTAGTGACAATGACACAACTCAAGGTGAAGACGGCAGCCAGGACAGAAGAGAGGAGACAATTCAGAACATCCATCCATCACTGGAACCAACCATCCTCATCACAGGTGTGTGTGTCTCTGTGTTTCATCAGATGGGAAACTGCCTCTAAGCCCTGTGACCATTCTCTGCCAAGGCAGACTGAATAATTGAGTATTACTCATGAGTAATACAAAAAAACTTTTCCTCTTTGCCTGTGTCAGGATATGTTGCAACAACAATATGATGATAATAACCAGACTGAGATATCTTCTTAATCTCTAATTACTCAGAGGGAAATAACAAAGGCTTTTCTCAATGGTAAGGCAGCACCTGACTGATGCAGTTGACCGTGTGTTTGTGAGTTTGCACGTAAAACTGTGTGAGTTCGATGAACATGTAAAAACCTTTAGAGTCTTAAAGGGCTTCCTATCTTGATACTGTGGATACTTGAAGCCATTTTGGACTTTCTCAAAGGTCATCTTCATAGAAATGTATGTACCATCAACGCATTGTGGTCCAATATTCCACTCACTCACACATGCACCATGTCTTGGTGGAGCAGGGTGTGCAAGTATTGAACATGGCAAATTTTCGCTCATTCCCATCACTCCTTGTGATGTCATAGGTCACAATCTGACTCAATAATGATGCAAACGGTCAGTGAAACTCTTGAGTTCTAGATTCCCTTTAGCTGATTTTTACTGTCCAAAAAAAGTGATGGTTGAAAGTAATTGATTATGTAAGCAGGGGGTTTGTACGTAAACTTAAAAGCACACACAAGCAGAGAATATACCCTTGGGTAGCCGGGTTCTGGGAAATAAACTCACCCAACAAAGTCTGCTGTGATTGCTTCAACACGGCCAGTCGTGAGGTGGTCTTCCCCTTCCTGCATCATGCAGAGCCAGTGTGACATCACACCTGCTGAGTCATATCCCCCTGTACTACAGCGCTGCACTCTGCTGGGATATCCCCCTGATCGCTCTCTCAATGGCTGTGTTTGTGTTCAGAGCCAAACTCAAGCCACCCCTAGAGGATAATACAGTTGCAAAACACACAGATGTTGTAGTAACTTCAGCAGGTTGTGTCATTTGGCTCTAAATTGCTGAACTCTCTCTCACTCACATACATACGCACTCACACCTCCCCTCCATGGCTTCAGTAAATATGGATGGAGGTTGTAGATTGTGCTATGTTGCGTCAGTATGGGTCTTGGATCACACACTTTGTTGCTGTGCAGTCTAAAAACTTTTTTGTGTTTTCAGCATGCCAGTGAAAATCATGCATCATTTATCTTTTATTGCTATGCCTTGATAAAGTTATCCGCCTAGTCTGTTGATATTCTAAGATTTTTAACATTATGTGTGTGTGTGTGTGTGTGTGTGTGTTTGTGTGTGTGCACGTGTTATATTTACACTAATTCAGCTGTCCAACAAATCAGTCTCTGGGCGTTTCTCTCCTGGCCTTGAGCACTGTAGTGGAAACAAGCCATACATAATAATGTTGATGCCTGTTACATTATGCTAATAGTTGCCTAATGCATTGTTACTCCTTTTTGTTTATTTTGTGCAGCCATAGTCTGGTAACCCCAGTGATCAATTAATTCACAGCCACCTAATATGCGCCACAATAATCTTGTGAGTTTACACATTCAGTAAACACATAAGTAATTTAAGTAAACTCTTAGACCTCACTGACATTTGTAACGTTCTATGCTAGGCCCCACCCATTTGGTTATTGCAAAGTTTGACCCAGATCTGAAACTGTGTGTGCAATAGCAGACTGGTGTTTTATTTACATTTAGAAATCTACCCAAACTTTAATGACATAGTGGGCTACACAATTCCCCTGTTACATGCTTGGCCCTAGTTAACCCCTCGTGCCTCAGGCTGTGTTTTCATATTGCTGAGGCCTGATAAGAGAGAGTAATGACAGAGCAGAAATGGAGACGAAAGAAGAAACTCTCTCTTTGACCTGTTCCCTCCAGGTTTAGCATCTGATAGTGACAACAGGAAGCATATCACTCACATTGGGGCGACAGAAGATAAAAGAGGTAGAGAAGGACGTAGGAGAATAAAAGGAGAGGCGGTGTGACACAACGGATGAGAGGGTGTCAGTGTTCCGATAGGGAGAGTAGTAATGGAAAAAACTGACAGACTTAATCTGCTCTTTATTTATTTTGCTCTAAATATCTACAGTGGCATTAACTTCATCATTCACATTATGTCTTTTAATTCGAAGTATTTCTTTTTATCTAACACAACTGCTCAATCTGTTGATCTTCGAATTTGACTAGGCTAGCAGCAGTGTTAAAGGGCAAACAGGTGTGTTTGTATGTCTGTCCGTATATAAACGATTGCATACCAGTGTGATCCAGCTTGTGTGGAATGCCAGATCTCATTTCCCGATAAAGGTTGCAGGACATCAGGGGTGGAGTTGACTAGGGTTAACAAAGGTTATCTGAGGCAATATGCCCTGAAACTGCCACAAATGTGCCACAAGTGACACTGATGGAGGATAGGTTTAACCGATGAAGATGGAGAATTTGGGCTTCAGTAATGAAACCACCAGCAATCTCAAAAATTTGGAGCAAGACAAGATATTAGCATGCAGGCATTTAGAGGCATTTGACTGAACTTGCAGTTCAGTTGTTTTATGTTGAATGTAGACTGTAAAAAAAATGGACATGGCCACCGTGACGTCACCCATTGATTTGTGGACTCCCATTTTGAAGCCTTGATTTTGGACCGTAGTCATCTTGGATTTTTGGAGCCAGAAGTGACTATATTTGAAGAGGGTGGAGCTAGCTGCTAGCTTGGTTAGCATGATGCATTTACAGTCTATGTTTAATTGTGATAATGCTAGTGCTAATGCTAATTTTTGCTAGCGAAAAACTGGCTTCAAACGTTTAAAACCAAATGTACTTACCGGAAAAACTGAACATCCACCTTAGAGGGTCTCTTAGTAGAACCAAATGCTGAACAAGACTTTTAGGTGACCAAAATGTTACAATTAACTTTAATGAACTGAAAACACACTGCAATAGTGATGGCCATGGCTATGGCTACACTCAGTGAATCTGGGTTTATGCCAGTTGCATTATCTAATCAGTGTTGTCAGTGTGGGCCATGCCCAAAAGCATACCCTGCTTTATCATCTGTTCTACTCTAAATGGGGCCATAATTTACAAAATGAACATCATGATGTATTTAAGAAGACTTGAAACTAGCGATTTAGACCATAAACTCATTAGGAATCTGTTTACTGAGGTAATAAATCAAGTGAGTCAAGTAGGATCAATTCTCGTAGACTTTCATACAATCTGACTTCTTTTTGGAGCTAGTGGAGTCGCCCCCTGCTGGCCACTAGAATGAATGCAGGTTTAAGCCACTTCTCCATTGGCTTCACTTTTCAAACCTGGAGCTACCTGCTTGAGTTTGAAGCAACGTAATTGGCATCTAGTACCTTTGCCATACAGTAGACATGATGGATTTTTTCAGATTAACTGCCCTGACTGTTTTCTGAACAGCTCTGTGTGTGTGCACATACTGTTTGCAGGTCGTGATCTGACATGCCATGGCATCCCCGTGGACCACACCTTTTCTGATGATGAGGATGTACAACCGAGACGGAAGCGTCACTTGCTTCACTCCCCAAGCCCGGAACCTTCTGAGCTGGAATAGTATCACAGGTTTGTCAGATAACCAGTGAAACCAATGTGTCGCCATAATTGGTACCATAGCTACTTTCCTTAAATTACTTACTTTTATTGGTTCATAAAGATGTCTGGGGAGCCTCTTTTCACATACTGCAGCAGTACAAGGACAGAACTTAACATAGAAAATTTAGGAGAGGGCCAAATTATATATCGCAGATTTTAAAGTAGGTCATATTAAGATAGTGTCAACATCACACAAACTTCTTACTGTTCCTTCATTTAAAAAAAAAAGCTGTTCCATGTGGCTCAAAACCAGATTTTAACAGCAATGCAAGAAAATCATTTCAATCTTTGAGTTTAATGGCCCTATGAAACATTTTTCTCTTTTCCCTCAAAATTCATTCATGACTTTTTTTTCAGTCTCTGCATTCAGAAAAACGTCTGACTAAACCACCGCAATAACAGATGTGGGGTGCCCTACTGAATTTTTATCTCCCAATTACTTATTCTTCTCCCTTTAACAAATATTGACTCATCATTTTATCGTCACAGAAAAACCCGCAGATGCAGAATGTCTGCCACTTCCCAGCATCCAATGGTCACAGCTCTGGCCTGTTATGTCTAGTATTTTTTTTTCTCTTTATCTTTTGGTATTGATTGCATTACTCATCAGGGATATAGTTGTCCCGCTGTCTTTACCACAGAACTAGTCTTAGATGTGGAGTTGGTCTCCAGCTGCTAGACCGGTTACCATCATCTCCTAATAAGCAGGATGGATTAAATGCATGACATGACATGTTTGGGGTTTTTTAAAAATGTACTTGGCAAAAAACAAACACAATGTTTCTTCATATTCTATCAACGGTATATAACCTCATAAACGCTTCTGAGTTTCCCTTGGGATTGTGGCTAGAATTTAAAATGTATTTCTATGGGTGTGAACATCTAACAACATGACTTTGTAACGGTGGACTCACTGGTGGGTCTGACAGACTTAAAGAGATTAATCAGCCCCTGTTAATGTTTGGTTTTTCAGTGTCTCCTGTTCTGAATATCCGGCTTAAACATACAATGTTGTGAGGTCTTTTCTCATTCAGCAGCTGGATGTTCTCTCATACTGATGCACTATGGCTGAATGACCATAGATTCTTGGACTTCTGCTTTCTAGGACTGCAAATGGGATCACGCAAACACTGCATGTTGTTTGTATGCTACTGCTACACAAGAGTCTGAGTCTGAAAAGCAACATTTGCTGTATGTATAGTCTGAAAAAAGCTTAAATAAATATTTTAACCCTTTTATATCTCCAGATTAAGTTGCAAAGTGTGTCGCACTGGGATAATATCAGATTTTAGTTGCCATCATGTCATCAGTCAATGGTACATATAAGATAACCTCTCATTTGTTGTAGCTACACTTCCATGAAGTTCATAACATCCTCCCTCAGCTTACATTTGGGTGTTGGCTGGCAAATAAACAACACTGAAAATGACTGCAGTGTTTAGTGTCGTTTGGTCCAACTAAGCACTGACAGCAAAAGCTTGTGAGCTCCAGTAAAAGCATAAACTTTTTCATTTTCATCCTTGCCTTTGCATTCTATCAGATTTCCTTTGTTGCTTGTGTCTTTTTTGTTGTTGTCTCTAAACAAATAACATGAGCTCCTCACTCACAGTGCAATTCAGTCTTGGTTTGTATTTATACAATGCACTGTATTTCCCCAGTGTAAAGGTATATATTTTTTATATTTCTATCCTCTATCCCTTTCTGTTTTTCCTGTCATCGCCTTGCTTTCTCTCTGTCCTCTCTCCACCCTCTTCCTAAGTGAATAGATGACTTCCAGGACTAATTAACATGATTAAAGCTCTAAATCTAAGGCGGTTGTGAGAAATAGGTTCTCTTGATCCCTCTCCAGCATTGTGGCAAGCTACTTACCGCCACTCAGCCCTCACCTCATTTCACACAACCAAAACAATGACAACCAGGCAACAGAATCCTGGAGATGTCCCCAAATTTGATGCCAGATTTTGTCCCAGATTGTGAAAGCAATTTTCAGAAAGCCAGAACATGTTACTGCCATCTGGTTCGCCTTAACTGTGACAATTACCTGCCGCAACTCTCATGAGACACTCACTGCTTGTCTCTTGTCTTGAATAAATCAAAAGACGAGCAAATTAATGACACCGTGATTTACCATGTGCCCCAGACTTTGTGCTCTAACCAGTGTTGCCGTAAAGACTTAGCTGAGATGCGTAAGTGGCCATGTGATAACGGGCACTTAACGCCCTCCAGTGCTTCCTCTGGAACTGATGGCATTGCTGCTAATGACTTGGAGAATGTGTAAGAGAATCTGGACCTGGAGTATGGAAGCAATTTCTCAAGAGTTCGACTTCACCCTGAGCTCAAAATCCGGCTGCCAAGCTCCGTGGCCTTGGCTCCGTGTGAGACCAGAGAAAGAGTAACACTACTGAAGGACATCAGGCTACACCCAGAAAACAGGGTGTCACCAAGGCACTAAAGCTGCTATGTTGCTGCTTATTCATCATGTCATGCTGATGTTTTCCTCCCTCTTTTCATTATGAAAATAAACGAAACTCTTTAATTTCCATTTTGTAAACCTGCATTTTGCAAACGATAATTTGACCTCCCCACTTCTTCTCGTTTTGATCTGCCCTTTTATTCTGTAGATGTTCTGTGGCCCAAACTACCTGAGGGGTGTTTAGCAGAGGGTTAATAGGGTTAGTTTGTCTCTCACTGTCTTCACCTCCTCACCTCTTCCCTTACCAGCTTTAGGTCCTGAGGTCATCACAGTGTGTCTTCACACTGACAGTAATGAACCCATGGAGAACTACTCAGGGACTTTATCTGACCATTCTACCTTTGACATCTGGACCTGCCTGCTGTCTTTTATGATTTTGATGATATCTACTCAACTCCTGAAGACAACGGGTGGCCGCCAGGATAATCCCACAACACGCGCTTCCTGGTTTAGTAATCCCCACAGGAATGTTACACTCTCCTCCACACTTCCCATCAATATGGCAATTTTATAAAGGGATGTGCAGATCAGTGTATGAGGATAACTTACAGATGAATGGATGACAATGTGCGATTGAGGATGAAACGTGTGAAAGATTAGGAGACTATACTGAATATTTCAGACAGTGGTTCCATTTAGAAAATTACAAAAAAACATGTTTATAGATTTAATTTTAAATATTCTAAAAATGGCATTTGTGTCTTTTTAAAAAAAAAAAAAAATTAAAAATACATTTGTATTGTTTTCATTTTCATTTTTGATTCAAACACGTATATATTTTTACTTAATTTTAAAAATGTTCTCTGGAAATGTTTTAAAAAATACATGCTGGAGAGGAAATAAGATTTTAATATGTGAAATATAATGATTAGATTATATTTACTGTTAACTGTCTCACAAGACAAAGCATGTTCATGTCAGCTTTAGACTTAAGTAAACATTTTACACTGTACATTTGCCTTTGTGACATTTTCTAAATAAACTGTCTAAGATGCAAACAACAAACCTTTATGAGAAGCATCCTTTCCCTGATCAGATAAATTCACTTGAAAGCCTGTCATTGATTTTAGACATGTGACTTGTTTCAGTCCTGAGATGTTTCATACTATACACTGGGTTTTAGATTTGTCTTAATTTAATAAAGGCATGTTTTCCCTTTAACATGCCTTTAATGTTTCTGTACTGTCGAAGCCTTTAATATTCAGATGATAGATCTTGTAGCCTGAAGAATATTGATTACTTTTAAGACTGTAATAATTAAGGAGAGACTGTAGTATTGATGTATTTCATTATGACATGAGATACCAGTTGACTGCATGTCTTAAGCTGACTTTCTACCAACACAAAAGTAAAGCATATTTAAAAAATAGGGAGATATATGAACTGCTTGAGGAAAATGAAATCTGATAACTATACCTAGCCACCTCCTACATGCCTGCTGTATCACCGTGTGCCTGTCTTTGTGTGGACATGTTTTTTATAACTCAAGAAAATGAAATGTGATAGAAACCATCCAGTTAAACAAAAAACACTCAAATCTTTCATCCAGCAGTCCGAGTGATTTGATTACATTTTTTAGCACCATGCTGCATAAAGTGACATGTCAACAAGTTCCTTCCATTTGTTGTGGAGCCAGATGGATTTTCATTGATTAACTCCCTTATTGTTGGCTTGTCATACTAGCTTTAATGACATTTTGAGTAATCAATTATTTTTAAAGTTGGTAACTAAGTTGGTGACTAAGTCCCTAATGTTTGAGTGGAAGCGGGTGAATTCCCGATAGTCTGTTGATTTTCTTCACAGTGGAGCCAGGATTTTGGAATAAAACCTTAGTTACAACCACATGGCCTTCTATCAAGCGCACTCTAGACCAAGGTGCTTAGCAGCAGCCCGTGCAGCTGAAAGGGTTATTTGTGAGACACTGTTTGTGAGAGAACAATGATGGCCAGTGCCAGCCTGAAATTAAACATTAAGTCACTTGCTTATCATCGTCACCCACTTATTGCATGCACCTGTAGGATTCCCATCATCCAGGGAAATGACAGCAGTCTTCCTGCTTTCCCGCCACAGAGCTGCAGTGAGACAGAGTGGTCTTTGTTTGTTTTCAGGCTGTGCTGTGCTCTCACCGCTAACACTGTAATGTCTGAAACAAGACATGGCTTGGCTTTACATAAGCAATGCCTGAAAACTGAAGATGACAATTTATTTGTTAAATTCTATCATCAAATACTCAATTATGAGTAATGCTAACAGTTAAGTAGTCACACTCGGAACATATTGGATCATTTGGTGTGTGTTTCCACTTATTATTATTACTCTACAGCCCTCTTTGTTACACTGTATGTGAATCAACCCAATGTTGTGATTCATTGAAACTGCAGTGACTGATGATCAGAAGAGAACTTTTTACACTACTTCATTTGTTGATTTTTTTTTTCTAACTCAGAAATGTAATCGTTTTATTGGGCTCATCATGTCAGACTGCATTACCTGTTGTTTCTTTTGCTCACAGTGGGCAGCACTGCATTTTCTGCTGGGGGCGGCACACATATGGAAGTAAAGCAGTGGGCAGGCTGTTAGATACCCAGAGAATATATTTCAGGGCAATACAAAACCAGCAGTGAGTCTTCCTGCTGAACCTCTTTGAACCGAATGTGTAAGCTTTGAGTTCTGTGGATATAGTGTTAAGTGCAGTTGTATATTTGGCGTTTGAAGACATGTAATTACTTACATATATTCAGTAAAAGCCTCATATATGTATATTACAGCCATATACTGCACATTACTTCTCTTGCTGCTTTGCTTGGTGGCATTTACTGCTGCCTTGTCCTCCACTCACATAGTCTTTTTTGCATTGGTCCTCAAGTTTTGCCAGTAGCAAAAGAGTATGCGCTTTGTTTCAACCCGGTCATTAAAACAGCCCTTTGATCATCACAAAAATGAGTGGTTTCCCTTTAAGATGCTAGTGTGAACTGATTGGCCTCATTATTTGAATTAAAGCAAATGTTCTGCAGGTTTTAAAAGGATGGTAGTTGAACATTAAGTGTGTGATAATGACAACCTGCTGCAGAGTGTGCTGGAGGGAGACTTTCTCTTCACATTGTGAAGCACTTGGTGTAGAAATGTGCCTTTTAGATATATATTTTTTTCTTTATTTCACAGTAAGTCATGCATAGATATTCCTATTCCCATTCCACAAAGCATTTTTTATGATGATTGCCACCTTTTTCATGTCTCTCTTATAATTGGAGGGGAAGGTTGAAATCTGACTCACTTTTCTGCTTGTTAAGATGATTTGTGATGTTTGCAAGTGTGTTGATATGTGTCACCATCATATAGTTGTTTCATGTTTCTGAATGAGGCACTACCTGTAGCTACTTACAGTATGTAGATGTACAGTAACATACAGTAACCACTAAGCAATTTTAAATATTATGTATGCTATCCAAGCATTTTAAGTGATGACCAAAATGGATTTTTATTTCAGTTTTACCAAAACATCCTTGAGAATTGTAATTGGAACCAAAGAAACCAAAATGACTTTCTACAGTTGAGTTGATTTTCTCTCATGGCTGGGAATGCATTATGTTATTATCTTGACTTCCTCTTGGTCAGAGACCAAAGGATTGTTGAGCTGTCCACATTGCCTTCTCTTGTGTAGGCCTAATTGCTGCCTGGCTGAGTAACTGTCTCACACACCCATTTCTTCTGTGGTTGAAGTACAGTGAGACGAATGACTCTACCAGAAATTTCACCCATAGGGGAATTTTTTAGATGTCATAGATCACACTTTGGTGATAAGTTGTCAGATATGACACCCAAGTTTAATTAGAAAAATTGTGATCCCGACTTCCTAGAGGTCATGTATGTACTGTATCAGCTGATTACAGCACAGGGGATGAGGTTAGAGAATTAAATGGGTCCCACAGTATTGCATTATACTAACTGCAATTGGCAAAGATCTATGACGTGGGAATGGTCTGTTTCTGGTTATCAAACCATTTTGTCTTTTCCTCCTCTCTCTCCCTCTCATTCACTTCCTCTGTCTTTGTTCCTTTGTCCTCCTTCCACATTAAAGTGGTTTGCTAGAAGGTGGCAGATGCAGTGATTCATAAAGGTCCAGTCTGCTGAGCTTCTCAAACAATCACAATTTAAACTATATCCTTCACTAGAGCTTTGACGCTGAGATTTGGGTTAGGTGGTTGAAGCACAGAAAATGTGTTTTTGTGTGTTACATTTAGCAGTACAGACAGGCCTTATCATCTTATCAAGTGATTCAGCCTCACCACAGTGGTGTGAAAACATGTGCTGTGATTTTATCTGTCAATTATCAGGTGATTTTCTTTAAAAGTATCTATGCTAAATTTAAGCTTGACCTAACCTAACCTACATTTTTCCTAAAAGATCCCAGCTACCATCCAATCCACTGTCTAGCTGGAGTAGGAAAGGTACCACTTACACTTTTATAAGCCTTGGAGCCTTCATCTAGTCTTGTAGTCACATGGCTACAGAAAAAAGGTGAGAAAGAGAGAAGTGTGTACAGAGAAAGAAAACACCCAGTGAATGAAGAATTTAAAGCTAGACCAGCTGAAAGATGGATGGAAAGTTGATGGCTCTCGCTAGAAACACCAATTAGTGGACAACAGGACAAACCAACGTATTGCTCTAACACCCTTCAGACTGACTGATAGTCCACCAGCTGTCTCAAAATGATTGACACCTGCCCATTGATTGACACCTGGTGCTGAGGGCTCCAGACAGTTGTGTGACTGCACACTCTTCCTCACTATGGCAGTGTCCAGCCCTTTCTTTTTCTTTTCTTTCTTTTTCCTTTCAATTATTTTTATGTTCGGAAGCATAGAAACGAGCGGGTGTGGTTGGCTGGGAAGAAGAGTGGTATTCTGCTGCTGTCTGGTTGTGTTTCTATTAAAACACAGGACATAGTTTACTGTAACAGCTAGTTGTATTTACTGTAACATCTATTTTTAACATGTTAGACTTGGCTGTAGCAAGGTTAAGTACTAGTATATCTGAACAACAGATATACTAGTAATTTCCTTTAAACCATGGCTTCTTGTTCTCATAGACCACCAGGACAGCACTAACTTGAATTAGAAAATGACTTATGTATCAACATACTGATTTTGTCAACCAAACTGGTATCAAAAATGTTGTGTGCATTTTTATGTATTCTTATCAAGTTCAATATTCCAAATATCTTAGTTGTATTTGAGTATATATTTGTTTTTATAGTGATTTAATAGGTCAAGTTTACTGTTCAAAATATGCTGTTTTCTCTGTGTTAATGTCTTCATTAATAGTTTTAAATAGCTTGATTAGTTGATTGTTCAAAAGACCAATTATGTTAAATCTGAGTCGAGACTGAGTCTAAATAGGCTCGAGACCAAGTCAAGAGTTCCCATTCAGTACACATCATACTGTTGTCCTACTGTTGTCCTTCGTACTTAAAAAGTTTGAGATGTGATAGGAATAGGAGACAACTAGTGGTGTAGTCTATCCAAATAAATAATGTATATGCTGAGAATGTATAGGCTAATTTAAATCAAAGAAGGAGAGGTTCCTACATTTGCTCAAATGTTGCGTTATTTGTTAAAATTTTGATCACAACTCTGAGTAATAAAATCTTAGAAACAAAATGTTCTTGCACAATGTTACAAGCTATTTATGGAAAAAAACAAAACAAAACCAACAATCCAGTTGGAGTCCAGTAGCTGAGAACAGTGGCTCTGACAAGTCCTCGTCAGCCTAAAAAAATCCCACATCAGTCAGGCTCTAAACTGCATGCACAAATACTTTCTTCTTAAGCTGTCTTGTATTTCTCTACAGACAATATCACTAAATATAAATATAAGTAAGCAAAACATACATTGACCTAAATTGGTTTGAAGAAACATGATTAAAATCGGTCAGTGTGCTGTCGCGTACCTCTTTTGGCCTCTCTCTAAAGCTGAAGGGATCAGCCTCGGTGGTCTGGGCCTCCACACTTGGCTCCAAAGGATCAGGGTTCACGTCTGTCCAGAGGCAACTTAATTTTCCCACATTTTCTGCTCTAAACAGGGGATTCACTCACAAAAAAATACATGCATTGCCTTACCTTGGGAAATCACAACAAGCTTTCTTGTTTTGCTCACACATTTGGCTTTTGTTTATCATTTTAATTGTACAGCTTGTTCCACACTATTATTTATTCATTCACTTTTCTCCTGAAATGCTCAGAAGAGTCATTTTGTAATCTTAGTGAGTGCAAGTTGTTGGTGTCTTTTAGTTTATTTATACAGCAAACATATCATATTGGAGGATTCCCTTTTACAGAACCAAAGAAACATCTAGATCTTGAAGGTCACTGTGAATTGTACAGTATGTAATCAATAAAACGCATTAAAATCAGAACAGCTTTTGACCTCCAGAACTGAGAGTTTCAGTAAGAGAGATCCCTTGGGGCCAGAGAAATTTAACGCTCCTTTTATGCCGTCTGAGGTGGCATGGGGCCGGAGGTAGACCACCTTTATAGGTCATGTGATATGTGGGTCATCTTGGGGCCCACGCAGCGGATCACCAGGATCAAACACTCTTTGATTGGCTCTCTGACTCATTGATTTACTGAGCACTGAAAGGCAACAGGCGATCCACAGTTACACATATAGTAGAGACTTTTTACACAGCAGTAAGTGACTTGCAACTTTTAACTTAACGATGACTCAGTTAAGAAGGTAAAGCAGTAAAATGACAAAATGATTCCCGTAACTCCAAAACTGAGTTGTCGTTAATTATGTCGGGGTCAGGTGGTAAATTCCACCCAGAATCAGGTCATTTTCAGCGCTGTGTCAAGTTTAGTTATGAAAGCTGTTACTTGGAGCTGTGTCATCAGCATGCAATCTGTCTTTGTCAGAGTCTATTATCGATTGCAATAGATGTACCTTTGTTTCCTCTGCATGCCCAGAGTTCAAACATGCCTCAAACAGCTGATACTGAAGATATGAAGAAGTCATTTTCCCAAATACTGACAACCTGTTAACTTTATCCCTCCATTTCTATCTCACCCAGTGCTTCCCTCGTCTCCTCTCTTTCTCAAAGTCCAGCCGTCCAGACCAGTCCAGCCTTGTAGAGATGTACTGGTGCTGAGCCCTGCGATGATTGGTATGGAAAAGGCACCTATACAATTTTTTACAAGGGCCCTTGGGCTACAGGGGCAACCTTTTCTGTCAGAGGCTTATCACCTCTGCTCTGACTCTCAGCTAGCGTGAGAGGCTTCAGAAGACAACACCATGATTTTGAACAATTAGAGTGTACTGCTAGAGCCAGCAGCCAGACCTGCCTGTCAGTTTTGATCCACATACAGAAGTCTATGTGTCTCTTAGAGGCTGTCATTAAGGTACACTATTAACATGGCACCTTTGTGTAACTTTCTGCGGAGCTTGTTCATGGCGTTGAACTGTTGAAATAAAAAAAGGCCTCTATGTCAGGTATGTAGAGAAAAATCTGAATTTTTTGTTGAAAAACAACTGAAAAACTGAAAACTGATTCGTTTTTGCACAGAACTAAATGAAAAAGAGAAATAGTCAATCATGCTCACCTTATAGACCTAAGTTAGGGTTATGCAGTCTTACACAACTCTGTGTTGTGTAATTATAAAGCGAAATGACAGACATACAACTCTTGGTTAAGATGTTGAAAATCTTACAGAAACCACTAAATATACAGTAAGTTAACACAAACAACTCTTGAATTATTTCCTTTTAAGGTATTCTTCCGTAGATTTATTATAGACTAGACCTCATTAAGTTGGGCTACTCTGTCTTCTTTATTAGACAGTGTGACTCAATGACTAAGGTGTCATTGGCTCAAAGGGAATTCTTTATGCTATACTCTAAAAAAAAGAAGTTTGCTCAGTATGGTTTGATTATTATATTGGTTTTTTTTTTGTTTGTTTGTTTTTGTCTCTGAGATGTCAAAGACCAACCGGAAGAGACGTGCCTTAGACCCACACTCCTTGGAGGTATAATCACTGCCAGACAGCAGATTACCTCCCACACACACACACACACACACACACACACACACACACACACACACACACACACACACACACACACACAGGCAGGCACACCTCACTCACTCAGCTAAGCCCTCCTCTCTATCTAGCAGTAACCAATCGTGGTGATTATTAAGCAAGAGTTGATAAACTGTGGTCCAGCCTCTCCCCCCTGTGGAAAAGCCAAGCACAGAGGTTTTAGTTAAGCACTATTTTCTGACTCCTCACCACTTCAGTCATGTTGATCACTGATCACTGATCACCAATTCCCATTAGAGATGATCCATTTCTATAGATATCCAAGTTTCTCCTAAACACACTCTGTATAATTTATACATGCAAACACACAATGACACTCCAGTTAAAACTTGTGTCTAAAATAACTGAACTGAACTTATTCTCAGGGCAAACTTGATTGACTTTTTTTTTCTGTGAAGTCCAGATACACATGACAGATGCGACTTCATAAATGGTCCAAATGCTTCAGTAGGATGGATGAGAAGAACTTCTTCACAGTATTGACAGAAATGTGTTGTTGGAAACAACAGTGAGTTGTGACTCAAATTTAAGAGTGAAGGACATGTCTGCACCACCCTGTTTCCATTGCGCACCCTTGGATATGACTGGCGCGCTTTAAGCAGGGCACCAATGAGAGACTTAATTAGTTGTTGATACAGCAAATGATATAAACATGACACACCTATAAACATTTGAGAAAAAATGATATAATTTATTTTACATCTGATTACATTTATGCAGCTTTGAAAATATCAGATTTAGCGTTCTGAAATGAAGATGCACTCACCCTAAAATGACGGATGTGTTACCTGTAGAAATAACCGGCGTGATGTCGGAAGAGTCTGATTGGATGAGGATGTACCTCTCAGGCATAGGGCCAAATTAAGTATATTTTCCTCCTCCCCAAGGTGTCTCATTCACTTTTCAGATGGGCACTGCCCCGCCTCTCTAACACTGACGAAATAACAGTGTGCGTTAGGCAAAATTGAACTTGTTGCTTGCCAGCACTTCACGGTTTCTGTCGCTCCGTTCAGAACCAGGATCATCCCGGAGCTGTACCCAGCAACTTTGGAGCATCAAGGAGAAGGGAAAGGCGCACCGGGGGGATAAGTGCTGTTGCGCCGATTTGGAGTGGACATATTTGGGCACTTTTTACGCACGCATGTTACGCACTGGGACTAACTGGATTTAAGGGCACACATAGTCATTTGCACATTTTATGGAATAAAACATCTTTCAACGTAAGTATTTTTTTCAGTATTTTTAGTATGAACTGAACTATGAATTGAGACTATTGCTAAAAGCCTGAGAATTGCAATTAATGCCATAGTTGGCATATTCTTTTCTCAATGTGCAACATTTTATATATTTTAATCTCTTTAAGTTAGGGTTTGGTCCAAGGGGAAGTTTTTCTCACTCGACACATTATTTAACAGGAACGCACCCAATGATGCCGTGTTGTCCTTAGTTAACCTTCACTGGTGTATCCCGCTACTGAGCGAGGCAAGCGAGTTTCCAAAATCAGCACTGCAGATTGGAGAGTACTTCGGTACTTTTTGATTCACAGCATACAATTTAGTTATCAAGTTAACAAATTAACCTGTCCACTCTTCCTTCCAGCATCCACAAACAGCAGGTGTTTCTTTGAGGGGAGAAAAAAAAGTTACAGAAACAACACCAAAACCAAAAGTCGAAATTTTAATACATTTCTCACTGGATGACAGTATCAGCATCAGCTCCCAGTGGCTGATAATTATTTGTATTTCATAGCAGGGAGCATCTTGGTGTTGCACATAAAGGACCACTGGCTCCAAAAATCTGTAACCAATTATACGCCTGTGTGATGCCCAAGTGCTGATCCTCCTCTGAATTATTCTTTTTTTCGGATTCCTAGAAAACCTTCTGCAGCTGCCTGAAGTTTGCGCACATCATTGTGTGCATTAAAAATACATTTACATCAATAAACACAGCAGAATATGTAATTCGTTATTTGACCTGATTTCTTGCTCTTATTTTCTCCCTCATTTCATTTAGTTTTCATTTGGGTGGGTCTGTTGACTGTGGATAGACGTTTGGGAGCGGTGGCAATAAAATACAATCACAGGCTGCAATATTTTAGATGATGCTCTTTTGTCATTGTCAGTTGCCATTAAATAGCAAGTGTCTCGTTTTTATAGAGAATAACAGTTTGCATCTCCCAATGTGACCCACCACTTGTGTTTATACAGTGGGGTGCAAATGAGGGCGGGGGGCTCACTGCTCTCTGTCCTCCTGTCTCCAAAAACTCTGCAGACCGACCCCACAGGAAGCTTAACCTATCAGCCCTGCCACCCACAACTTCACTGAAAACATAAGCCTATTAAATGCCATTTCAGCCTCCTTGTGTCCAATGACTTTTGAATTGTTTTACTGTTCTATAAAGTGTGGACATATTTTAATGAGGGAGCTCAATCCATTAATATCAAGAAAAAATGCTTTATAAAAGTTTATGTAATCTATGTGATCCTGGTTGAGTTTCTCATTTTCTAAAAAAGATTTTGAGCTGCACTGATGTCTGGATATTTTATATTTCTGCTTTGTTTAGATGAAGAATAGATGTTGAATTTTGCTGAAACCCATTCAGAAAAATTCTTGAATTGATGAATCTGTAACTCCCTAAGAAAGTATGGATGCAATAAAAGAAAAAAAAAGAAACACCACAAAAAGGAAATCTGTATGAATTGCTTCTTAATGCACCCTTTTTTTTTTACTTTCACCAACAGATGATACTAAATATAAAGCACATCCTGTGGTTATCTTTTCTCTGTGAAACTGCAACTGCAACAGGTAAGTCTGCCTCTTTCTCATTCTCAGTCACTTTTCTCCATCACTCTATCTTCATTTTTTAAAAAAAAATTCCTTACCTCTCTCTACCTGTGTGTTTCACCGTACATAAAGTCAATATGACATGGTCACATTCAGGTGGTGTGGTTATACTCTACCGCTTATCTGCAGCGAACTGAGTGATGTGTCAGTGTTGCCTCACAGCATTAAGGTTTTACTCTCTTCTCAAAGTAGCAGACTGTGATAAGCCCCTCACAGTCTTCTTCTTGTGAAACCTGTGAGACTCTACTCAGAGTTGAAGGTGACAGTGTTGGCAATGGAGGTTTGCATTTCGGGTCCACCCGGCCCCTCTGGCTCTCCTGGCCCCTGGTCCCTCTCTCTGTCTCTGGGTATGGATAGACACCTTTCAATTAGACTCTGTTTCCAGTCTGGAAATAACAGCTGGTCTCACCCCTCATCCTAATAAGGCCCTCTGTTAAAGCACACACAATCATGCCTCTGGGGCGGTCTCACCACTGTTTCCAGAGCATTCCCTACATTGTTCCTTGTGAACCCCCCCTCCCCCCCCTACAAAAAAGAAAAAAAAAACAAGTAAATCTTCTTCCTCTTCACAGTGCTAAATGTGATTCAGCCTGTTGCCATTCATTTGTGTCTGGCTTCCTGTCTGATATCCCCTTTGGTTTGCTTCATCACACAGAGGTGGAATGAGACTGAGATACAGTCACCAGCTTAGACAGGGCTCAGAGGGGATTAAACATAGTAACCGTTACCTTGTCTGGTTTTGCAGTAATTTAAGACGTAGGATTAATTTAATATCGATACCCATGTACACCAATGTAGGTGTCTAACATCAGAAGTACTTTTTCTGTTGAGAATAAAATAGTCATGAGAGGTGGAAGACATATTGTCCAGTGTGCTGCATGCTGATGACATATTTCACTGCTTTTTATGTGGGTCTACCTGTCATCATCAATTAGTCCTGTAGCTGAAGGAAGGATTGTTTGAGAAGGATGACTAACATACACAGAACCCAGCGGTGGCATAACATGAAGTGATGCAACCTGTTTAACCAATCACCATTAACTCAATGCAAACATGTTGTACATACATTACAGTCAGTGTTAAATTTGTTTCCACACCCATCATTTTAAGAATGAGGTTTGACTTTCCAAGAACCACTTTCAGGCCATGATGCAAGTTTTTTTAATGGTTTGGGTGTAGTTGTCACACCCTGTCAATGTAAATGAGTCAGGCAGTAAAGAGAGGATACATAAATGAAGAGAAATGAAGAGCAGCAAAAAATAATCAAAAAATACAGTTGTGAGTGAATTAATATGAATTGAAACTGTGTTTATAGTAACCCTTTTGTTTGTCTTTTGCCTTTCAGCCTCCAATGTATTATCCATAATGAGACCAGTCACTGGGTCACTCTCAGGGAAGGTAAATCTTCCCTGCTTCTTCTCTAACATCCCAACCTCAGCACCAGTCATTAGTCCCAATGGAGCAGCCATTTATACCCAAGATTACTTGCGTATCAAATGGACCAAAATAGAGGGAGAAGTGGAATCAACAGTGCTGGTGGCACAAAATGGGGTCATCAAGATAGGCTCCAGCTACAGGAACCGTGTATCAGTGCCTAGTCACCCCGATGATGTGGGAGATGCCTCGTTGACAGTGGTCAAGCTACGTGCCAGTGACGCAGGCACTTATCGCTGTGAGGTGATGTACGGCATTGAAGACACCCAAGATATAGTTAACCTCGATGTCAACGGTAAGAAGTTCATGTTATCCTTCCCAGGTCATGCTGGAATCAGACAAAAGACTCTAAAATTGCTTCTCCCAAGATACTCTCTGATTGTAGAGGGGGGTTGCAGCAAGGGCTTAATAATAGTGAAATGCAATACAAGTGATGATTGAAATGTAAACCATATGAGAGAACTATGGACGCCCTTCTGCTTGCTTTGATAGTAGCAGCTACCCAGTAGTTACGCAGAGTAACCACAGTTTTCAGTTGTTCTTATTTTAGAGGCGATGTAAAAAGAGTCAGATGAGAGTTTGGTACACTGTCCATATCATAAGTACTGCAATGTTTTAATTCCAATATTCATCTAACCCAATCACCAATTGGAGCCCAATTATAGGTGTTCCAGATGTTGGTATGGGCAGAGCAAAAGCTATGACATAACGTCATGCATCTCTGTCATCTTGGGTGCCACCTTGTCAGGGGAGATTTTTCTCTTAGTTTGGCACTCAGTGAGTGCCACCAAGTTTTTTTTCCCAAAGTCCCTCATGAAATTTACACAATTATGTATGGTTATGGTTAAATTATGTATATGATAATGTAACATTACTGCACACTCAAAGCCAAAAGGTATAGTCTCCATGGGGGAAGTTGCCAGTCCATACCTAGTGTCATTATATGTATTCTACATATTCTCACTTAAGAAGTATTCTGGGAGATATAACTCGTGTTTTGGGGATGTAAAAATCATGGGTGGGGTGGGGGGATAGTGGGATAATTTTGGTTTTCAGTGGTTTATAATCTGCACAACCTCTTTTCTAACTATCTGCAATGTTAATTAGGACCATCAATCATATCTTTTGCATCTGTTTATTGTCCATAAATATGGGGACATATTCTCACTTGAGAAGTATTCTGGGAGATATAACTCGTGTTTTGGGGATGTAAAAAACATGGGTTGGGTTGGGGGGATAGTGGGATAGTTTTGGTTTTCAGTGGTTTATAATTTGCACAACCTCTTTTCTAACTATCTGCAATGTTAATTAGGACCATCAATCATATCTTTTGCATCTGTTTACTGTCCATAAATATGGGGATTTCGGGGCTGTAGCATCATCTGCAGTTATCTTGTTCATTTGTGGTAAACTGTATTTTGCTTATCATCTTGGTTTATTGCAAAGTTCTTCTTTTCCAAATAAACTGAGACACAGTTTCACTCATGTGTGTACTTTATAAGACATTTGCCATAATTTACAGCACTGAAATTATGTTGTTAAATTACAGATTACTTTGTTCACGTTTTTGTACAAAACTTCATTATGTTTCATACTTAGGTGTTGATTGTTTTTTTACTATTTCTTGCCAGGCGTTGTCTTTCATTACCGGGCAAGCATCAGCAGGTACACTTTCGACTACCAGAATGCCGTCCAGGCTTGCCAAAACATTGGAGCAACCATTGCGACATATGACCAACTGAAAGCAGCCTATGAGGATGGCTTTGATCAGTGTGATGCAGGCTGGATTGCTGACCAGACAGTGAGGTTAGTTGGATTTAAATTCTCTGTGGTCAAGCCATGTCTTTTAAACAACACTGCTATTCAACAATATGTGTTTACTTGTTTTATGAAGTGTTGTAAAATGCTTTTTCACAAAGATAAGATGATTTGACCTATGTGTTATAATGACTCTTCAATTCTCTATCTGTACAGATACCCAATTACAAAGCCAAGGAAGGGCTGTTATGGCAACCTACTGACTAAACCTGGCATTAGGTCATATGGAACCAGGAAACCCACAGACACCTATGACGTATACTGTTATGTCGACAAACTTGATGGTAAGTCAGCCACAAAATTAGGCTTTCCTAATTCTCTAGACAGCAATCAATCAGGTGTCGTTTAGAGGCACTGACACACCCTCTGGCTGAAAAATTACCACAGTGGCAGAGCAATATTACTTTTATGACTTACAAGACTGCTGTGGAAATATACTTCTTTCATTTTATTTATTTTTATTGTGTATTTCTAACAATGTTTGACCTTTTAGGACAACATTGTCCTGTAAAAAGGGGATTAGGGTTGAAGAGAAGCTCTTAGTAATTTGACTCATTGAAATTCTCTCTCCATCATAGTGGCTATTGAAAAAGTGGCCAAAAATGTGATAATGGGTGTTTTAAATGTCTCTGGCACTACTTATGAGAAGTCTTCACTTTTCAGCCAACACTCTGTGACTGCTCATGGACTCAATTCCACTCTTGGCGGAGAGCATTTAGTGTTAATATCCCTCTTAACACTTTTAAAGCTCAGTCAGTCCTCTTGTTCTTCTTACCTGGGATTTATACAGTGCAGCCCAGAGATTCTCCTGCATTACATAATAGAAGTTTAATTTATTTTGGGATAAGTTGCAAATCAATTAGTTATGAATATGAAGACATCATTCAGTAATGTTACATTTGCATTATTAAGGTTTGAGCAGATGGAGACAACGGTGTCAGCCAGGGAACACAAGCCCCAGCCCCGTTGCCACCTGGGACAGGATTGTGTTGTGTTTATTGGCAATAGCAAGTATCAGATATTTTAAAACAAAGTCTTCGACTTGAGTAGTTGGTTCAATATTGTTTGAAGCTGAATGGAAATGACTAGTGCTATAAATGAACCATAACATACTGTGCAAGTGGCTTTAAGATACACGATAAGTTCAAATTTGGCAGGAAGCACATATTCTAGTTTGACATATAGATGAAAAAGTTTTGCTAACAGGAAACTTGTCCTTAACAATAACTTAATAGTAGCAATATCATCAATGAATTTTAAAGGGCAGAAAATGTCCATGTAAAATAGTGTACTTTGTTGAAAGTGACTGTGGAGGATCTCATGTCTCTTTTCTGCTTTTAAGAGGGAAAACATTCCTGGATAGAAGGCATCTCCTAATCTTAATGCCATTGTAAAGTCAATCAATCAATCAATCAATCAATGGGATGAAACCAATATGAGATGTTTAAAACGTTTCCCCCAAGACTAACTGAAAACATGTAGTCAGTCAGTTATCCCCTCTTGTAAAGTTGTTTGGTTTCAGTTAAGATCTTGTCTTTCTGTAGTCCGTCATTTATATTACCCTGTAAGCAAAGACAATTGTTAATAATCAGAGTGTGATGATCTTTCAGAAGGTAAGATCCTTATCATGAACAACATAAAGGAAGTAAACATAGAAGGTGTAAGCTAGTTCTCTAACCCACTGAGGGGAAAGCTAATGTCTTGAAACACAGGCAAGGCACATTGTCTGCATTGCTATCCCACCTCAGAATAATATAATGAATGAACTACTGTTGTCCTAAATATGATCAGTGGGAGATGTTTTGGGTCCATGCCCTGCACAGCTGTGACTTTTGTCAACTGTTTTTGGGCTATGTCTCTTCTAAAAGGTCAAAATGGTCTAAAATCTGAAGTTTGAGATGACTACAAATGATAAGCTTTTTAACTCTGTTTTCAGTTCAAATAACCTAAAATGAAATATGAAATTACTGTCCATCTGTTAGTGATACAGTAGCCTACGGACTGCCAAAATTGGTTGAAAGTGAAATGAACCCTGCCCTGCATGACTGCTTCAGATTTTGTTGCCATGATCACGGATGATTTGTTGCTATTTTGGCTATGAGTTAGTGTTTTTCGTTAAGTCTTCATTGCATTTTTCCATTAGGTGAAGTGTACTATGCTCCTGTGACCCGTAAGATGACGTTTGAAGAAGCAAGTGAGGAGTGTAAGAATAGGAATGCTGTTCTGGCAACCCCCGGTCAGCTTCATGCTGCTTGGCGGCACGGCCTGGACCGATGTGACTATGGGTGGCTCTCTGATGGCAGTGCACGACATCCTGTTGCCGTACCCAGAATAAAGTGTGGAGGAGGCCTTCTTGGTGTCAGAACCATGTATCGCTACAGAAACCAGACTGGCTTCCCACAACCAACTACTAAGCTTGGGGCTTACTGTTTTAAAGGTAAACTCACTCACAGGATCTTGTGGTCACTATTTATAATGTTTACAGTGTGTCATGGAACAGTGTGTTACCTGCATGTAGTGGGTCATACAGCATATATCTTTATATTTTGCTTCATAAAGACATAGTGATTGAAGGAACAGACCATTTTCTGTCAACACCAGGCCTAGACTGTAATGACCTATGATCTCATCTATGCTCCCCCACCCTTTGATTTTCTGCTTCTTTGCACCACTATACACATTCCCACATCTGAACCAACCCAACATTTTAAGATGTTTACAATCTGTCTCATCCTTTGTCAAATGTTCTGTTCACTTTGTCTCTGTTTTTTGGTATATTGTTTCAATGACAAAACATGAACAAAGCAGAGGAATTATTGTTTTATGAGCTTTGTGTGTTATGTGCCAGACTAGTCTCACTGATCGCAGTGTCCAGTTGTCTCACATTTTAGTTTCTCGCCCATTTCTGTGGCAACAAAATTAGCCAAGGGAAGGGTGAAATAGTGGTAAACTCTGTTTATTTAAAAGCAATGGGCAGACCAGTTGTTACTGTAATGGGTTGCAAGTTTGTGAACAGTCAGTGTCTGTCTGTGTTTTTTTTTTCTTTATTACTTCCAGCTGAGTTAATCAAGACTCCTTAAGCTATCTTAATATAACCTCACTAATGATATAAAACAAACTTAAACAGTTTATGTACTATTCAGGAAGTTCAAATATTCAAATTAATTGTAATTAATTAATCAAATGAGTAAGTAGGGTGTAAATAGTGTGGAAATTCATTCAAATTGTAAGTATGCATGTAAATATACTCCTTGTTGCAAATCATGGCGATTACTGACCATGGGAAGAAAGGAGAATACAGCTATGGATCTCTATAAATAGTGACACTTCGTGGTTCACTGGAAGTTAGCAGAATTAGACTAATCCCTCAAAATGTGAGTGTTCTTAACTAATCAGCATCCCCAGGGCAAAACCAAATGACAGATGATAATCACCATTTAGAGAAGCAGCAAAAGTAACTAATACCACACCTGTCAGCCCTTTTAGTCCCACTATCTAACTCCCTTTGCATCTTTCTCCTCTCATTTCCGCTGTCAGAGTTTGCCCTCTGTCATTCTCACTTGTACTTATCAGAGCAGACGTTTGGATAATGGACAAAGCTACTGCTGGACTTCTAAATTCAGTCATCCTTGGTGACCTCTGACCTGGCCTTTCCATCTTTACAAATGAGAGGTTGGACAGATAAGCCATCCCCTGCCTGGCCATTTACTGCCCCTAAGCAATGCTAACTCTCGTGGTGATAAGTCCCCGCAGAGTTCAGAGGGCACACAAACAGGCCACCCTTACCTCCTGCTCTGTGTATTCCATGTCAGCTCTCTCAGTCATGTTGTATTTACGCCCCCGTCTAAGTGCTTTTCAAGTACCCTCATTTGGTGGGACTCACTCCATCATTCCCTGCTTTCCCACTCCCAATAATATCTCAAAAGAAATATTATGTAAACTATGAAAAACTACATCAGTTAGGCTACAGAGAAAGACAGGAAGACAGAAGGTGGGTGCAAAGGGAAAAAGGGGAAAATTGGTTTGTGATTGGTTCTTGGATTGGCCTGAAGAAAACAAAGGCCTCAGTAACAGCAACAGCTTAGATGCATCGGTGAGATAATGCACTCCCTCTGAGGGCAGGCTTAATTTTTCCTGTTAGGAAAAAACATGTCTCACACCTTACATCAGAGATAGTTTCACGAAGAAAGAGGGCTAGTATGTAATAGTCAACAGCTGGCTTTACACAATCTGTCTGTGCAACCGAGGAAAGCTTTTTAAAGCTGTTACACTGTTACACTGAGTAAATGAGAAAGAGCATGTGAGGACAGCGGGGCGTGGAAGAAGAGGCACAATTGAGAGAACCATAAAGGAGCTTGTTCATTAATAAAACCTTAGAAATACATGGACAGTTTAATAAGTGAGCATTTGAGGACCATCGCAGAGAGCTGAAAAGATGAGATGAGGGACTGTTGCTGAATGACAGAACAGAGTATGAATACTCAGATGAACTGTGGGAGGACAGACAATGCACAGGGTACAGCAGAGGACATGAATCGTCAGGGCAACGAAAACCACAACAGTAAATTCCTGGAAGTTTATATGCTGTGTAACTCCTCTGCAACAGTCACATCAATAATTTCAGGAGCTTCAGAAAATGTTTAGAGAAACATTCAAAGAGCTCTTTGCTTTTTTTGTAAAAAATAGAAGACTACCTCATTTGCCATGAGCTGATGGCAAGCTTTCCAATTTCATCAGGTCCAAGGAAAGGCAATTAAATAGAAAATCAACATGATAGTGTTGAGGTCAAAGATACCTTAACCTCTTCACATCCACAGGGTCGCTGGTGACCCGCTTAAGCCAGTTGTAAGCGGTAGCATCACACAGTAATGAGTAAAAGCAATTGGCACAATTGGAGATAACCAGAGAGGTTCAGGGACACCAGTGACACCACAAACTAAAAACTCCCTAAGCTCCCATAAGGTTAGGCCTAGAGGTCTGGAATCTTATACAGGTTGACAAGATGTAGAAGGTATGTGGTGATTTGCATGGTTCTGGCATGAAGCATGTCCTAATTATTGTTATTCAAATATGAATCATGATAAATGAGGACCAAAAACACTTTTTTGAGCCATATTGATGAACTGATGTAGTTTTGTTTGTGTTTTAGCCACATGCTAGGCAAACACATTTCCAGAAACTAGAAGATGTCAATTGTCAAATGAAGCCTAATACATGCATCTTGGCCTTACAGTTCTTCTGTTATAAGCTTTTCCATTTGGGTGTGCCAAATATGTCAAAATTCTATAAAAAGGGTGGATGTTAGGGTTGTTAGGGTTAAGATAATTGAGGTTATTTTCCAGTTAATGCACATTAAAACTCAGATGTCTATGTAACGTGCACTGTTTCTTTGACAGCATTGCATGAATTAATGTTAGAGTCGGTGAGGAACAACATCAAGAACTCAGAGAGGACGTCCTTGACCCAGAGGTTTCTGTCATAATGCCAGAATCACACTGTCGTTGCCACTGCAGCATATTGCTGCTTGATCAGTGAACATCCTGTCTGCTTCACATACTTGCAAAATACAAAAAATGTAATAATGTCTACAATATTTCATGTACCCATGTTTTAACTGTTTTACACACCATGAATTCCACGCAATTCACCAAATGTTGTCTGCAACACTGTGTGAATTATGGCTGCTTGGCACTGTGACATGGCAGATATGGCATTCTGGTGCTCACCAAAAGAACCACTGAGGAAATTAATGGTCTTAATAGATCCTCGATTAACAAAGAAAAATATGCCCCAGAAATAAAACTGTTGCTCACTTATCTTGAGAACAATCACACCATTTCCATATAACAATTACATTTGATATTTAAAAGAGTAATAGTTTATTATTAGTCATTATTTTTTAAATCTGCAATTGTTTAACTTTTGAGCTTGAGGTCGATGTGGTTTAATTGGATGAAGGTTGCATAATGTCTATAACTTTGTGTGTTTTATAGGATGGAAAGAGTTGATCAACCACACTTCCTTTGTTGATGTATCTGTGGTAAACATCACCACCAGCAGCTCCACCACCTCCATCCCTTTACTGGAGAGTAGCACTGTCATTGTAACCACAACATCTGAAACTGTATCAGAGGAAACAGAATCTCTAGACACTCCATCTATGTTCTCTACCAGTATGGCTCCACCTCGCCCGACTCCAGTAGGCCAAGAAGAGGAGTTATTCACCACAGTTGCACCCACCATAAAAGAAGAACACGAGGACACTGATGAGGTGACAACAGCCGCACCAGACTTTGATGTTGATGACTTTGTAAGAGAAAATGTAACCTATGTAGAATCTATTCCCCACCGAGGTGACACATTCCCAGAACCCCAAAGCACTGCAGAAACCATAGACTCAGTGTCAGTGCCAATTGAGGAGCCAGATGATCACTCGGTAATTGAGATCAGCACAGTCCAACCCGATGTCCCCATACCAGATGCCTCTCTCAGCACAGAGTCCATGTTCGCTGAGGGGAAGACGGAGAAAACTATTCTGGATTCTGGGATCACCACAGAGATGACCTTTGACCAGAATGACACAGAATCAACTGAACTGACCAGTGAAGAAGTGTTAAGATCCTCAGAATCAACACCCTCACCTGCTGGGACTCATTCAGCAACACCATTTACAGACTATGATAGCAACATTGCTGAGATTGAGACTTTTCCTGTAGAGGGACTGCCGCCTATGCAGCCAACCAGCTCATCAGACAGCACTACTATTACTGATAAAACTGTCATTCCAACTGACACCACTTTTATCTTTAACACCCGACCCAGGAGTGAGGCGGACATCACCACCACAGCACCACCAGAAACAACCAGAACTGCAGCACAAACCACACCTCAAACGCAGGATGTAGAGACACCAGCTGTTGTCTACAAAGAAGAGACCGCATCTGTAGCAGTGACAGCCAACCCTGTCCTCATTGACAGTGGAACCTCAGCTGAAGATGTGACATCATCAACAAGTGTCCATGTCTTCGATGAGTCCTCTACTCAGGTGCCAGAGCACAGCGGTGATTCCCTGACGGAGGATGACACAACAACAGACATCGGTACAGAGTTCTTTACATCTGCTCCAGTGGTGTCAGCTGTGGCTGGCAGAACCACCACTCCAGGTACAGTGGTCGCTGATGAAGTGACCACTGTCATGCAGAAGCAGAATGAATCAGGTAAGACATACCAACAATGATTTTAACCTTTGAAGATAATTTATTCAATGCATCTGATTCCAATTTAAGCCTTATCTTCTTTACTGCAGTAATGAAAGGGGAAACAATTACAAGAGGGCCTTACTGAATAATACAGTAATGTTGGATGTAGTTGAAGCTTTCCACAGCATTGTTTTAGGCTGGCCTGTTTCTGCCTCTTTTTGTTTTATATGATAATACTAGTATTTCTAAACCATTTGCACTGTACTTAACCTTCGGTGAATTGCTATCCAAATCACTACAATCTTTAGTGGTAACTGTAATTTAAATATAAGAGCACTTATAGTGTACTAGTAATGATGTGTGCAATGGTGAGGAAATGCTTTGCATGTAAGTTCTTCAACGATGAAGTGTTTTGTGTTCCGGTTCCCTCGGGCTCATGTTTGTGTGTGTTAGACATTGTAGGCTGCTGCTGAAAGACTGTTTAGCCTGAGGACCTCCTCAGTCAGTCCAGCTTAGCAGATGTCCTGACAATGATTTTGACATAGACAAGAGAGAGGAGATGGGAAAGAGAGAGAGGGAGATTATGAGAACCCCCCCAGAAGAATACAAGGATAAAGGAGAAAGATCACAATCAAATCTGAAATACAGTTACATTAACAAAGGTCGTTATAACCTTTGCATGAAGACCTTAAATTTTCTTTTTTCAAATATCAGTCTGACAAATATGCCCCTCATTCTTTTTTTAAAATGTGATTCTTATATTTATCATATTGTGAATTAAAGGAATTTGTAACAATACATTGAGATTATTCAAATACATATCTAGGCCATGACTTTCAGGTCAACAGCCTATGATCTCACATGCAAACAGCAGCTGCATCTTTTTTTATTCATTTAATATGCAGTCCATCTGAGATGCAAACTTTGCCATGGTGACTCATTCCTTGTCTCTGAAGAGCAGCTCATGTTGGAGGAGAGGGATCTGCTCAGTTGGAAAGGGTACAAGTCAATTAATTGGTTATTTGGCAGTCTGGGGAATTTGGTCCATCTTAGCAGTAGAAGCAAAGGCTTCCTGTGAGAGCAGTAACATGTATTCCTTGTTATACACACTCAAACTGCCAGTATGTTTAATGCAACACATCAGTATTGTGTATATGCAGCATGGTCAGTTTAGTTGCCAAGAATACAGCCAGTTTAGTGTGTGGGAATGTGCTAAATGTTTAAGGGAGAAAAATGTGTCTGTG
Organism: Thunnus maccoyii; assembly: GCF_910596095.1. Lineage (NCBI taxonomy): Eukaryota > Metazoa > Chordata > Actinopteri > Scombriformes > Scombridae > Thunnus > Thunnus maccoyii. The sequence goes on from NC_056541.1 coordinate 20,907,696, forward strand.
TGTCTGTATACCATGTGTGTATTTGTACTTCAAACCAGTATGCATTTGCAGTATTTCTGTCCTAGCGTGAGTATGTACCAGCTTACTGACAGCCAGCCTGGCAATGACACAGACATGTTGGCAGTCTACCTGAGTAAGCACAGATGCCTCTCTTCAGCTTAGATTGGACACTACCTCGAGAGGTGATGTCATCGCTAACGCAAAGTCTCTTCTCTCAGTAAGGACAGCTGGAGGCTGCCTGACCAAAAGGGGTGATTATAGCTAGTTTTACTGCTACATCATGCGATGTGGCTCAGCTAAGACACTCAAGATCTCTTTTTGTCCTCCCAGTTAGTGTGGGAAAAGCTTGTGGAAAATACTGTGGCACAGGGAGACGTGTGCTGTCTGGCTGCATGGTAACATAGCACACAATACTATGAGTATATTAAAAAAACAGTTCATAAATATTTAGTGTTGCTTAAAACCTGGCCATATTATTGTCATGTGAACAGTGCTCATGTGGTTCTGATTAACTGAAGACAATTAAATTCACTGTTTACATAGTGTTTCAATGATTTGTAATGACTTGTAGAAATATTGGTCCTCTGAGGCGTGTCAACCACAGATGTCACAAAACAATGCACAAAAAACCGACAGAATATTCTTACTGTAATAAAACATCTATTTCGTGTCCAGCTCAGTAAGGCTTGGCAAACCCATCCTTAAATACTCCTCAACTAGCCTCCTTAACTAACCTACTTACTGTTGAAGTCTTTATATATTTTTTTAATTCTTTAGAATCTAATGAGACACCACAATCCTTCATTTTTGCTACCCTCAATAAATTGCTTTCATCCCATTTTTAAACCATACTGTGTAAGTATAGTGTAGTAGGTCAAAAATAGTATAGTATTGCTTTATTGATGGCTTTAAGATGATACTAACGATTATGATATGCAAGGTTAACTTATGCTTTTATTACAGGGTTATGTACTGTAGATTGGCTGGGATGCAGTCCACATTAACCATAACAAAATAGACACTGTGCCTAAAACTACTAAAAATGACTGGAGTGGCCAGTGCTTCTGTGGGCTACTTTGATTCGGACATTCATGTTTACTGTGGCTTTGGGAGCTTTAGCGGAGCCAACTGATGATGCAATGTGGAGGCAACTAGAGGGAAAGGCCTGTATGTGTGTGTTTTCAGTGTGTGTGTGTGTGTGTGTGTGTGTGTGTGTGTATGGATCAGTCATGTGGGTCCACTGCTTGAGTTCTAAACAGGTGTGTTTCTGCAGAGTTGAGCTGGTGCAGGTGTTCTTGGTTGCAACCAATAATCTTTCTGAACCACCATTTGTGGGAAACTGAGAGAGAGGGGACAAGAGGCTGAGTGAGAGAGACAGAGAGAGAGAGAGAGAGAGAGAGAGAGAGAGAGAGGGAGAGAGAGAGAAAGTTTGTATACTAAAGGATTTCAGGTTGGTGTGTGTGAATAATCTCTTCCTCCTCTTTGCTTGTACTATATGCAAACACTAGCAAGCAATTCAGGCCCAAAAAACCCCCAAACTGTTCATTTAAGGATTAACCACAGCTGTCTTTTCTTCTTACCACCTGCCGATTCATATTATCAGATTTGTCAAAAGCATGACGCTATGGCTCACTTTCAAGGCCTTTTATTAATTAGGAACAATCAAAACAAAAATGGAATGTATGTTCCTGCAGAGAGGATAGACACATGAGTCATAGAGAATTGAAGATGATTTCCAGATATGAAGGGCAGTTGTGAAGGTCAGTCTTCATATGTGGCAGGTTCCTTTCTACAGACACATTACATGGACTTTCTGTGGATGTCATCAGGGTTTTTTCCTTGCAGCATTTCAAGGAGAGGTGCATGAACTGAAGGCCTTTTCTTAGCTTCAAAAGTTATGGTTGGCATCTATTAATTTACCAAATTGACCTACAGCTTTATTATCTTGATAGTTTGTGTAGTTTAATTATTTCCAGCCAGACAACATCTTGTTTATTTGTTGAAATACATAAACTCATCTGAGGCAACATAGCGTAGGAAGATGATGATAACATTGCGTGCTGTTAAGGGAACTGAACACTGCTTCTGTCTTAGACTTGAAATTAAGAGCAGACAGCTGCTGACATGAAATCTCTCAGTCTGTGGTCTGCTTTTTAGATCATATACAAGGAGTGGACATAATATGAAGACTTCAACTATACAATGCTGTCCGAATTAATAGCCCTCCTATGCATGTTACCTTTGTGAATGTTATTGTTTATTTCTATTTAAAATAGGACAGAAATGTTTTGATTTATCTCTCTCTATTAATATTTTAGCTTGTAGTGTAAAGTGATGAATTTGTTTTGGACTGTATTGTATGATATGAATTTCATGTTTTATATCCCACATACGTAAGAATATGTTAAGAAAAGTTGCAACAATATTTGCATGATATATGTCATAAATGTTGTTTACTTACTAACATACTACGATTCATATTTTCAGTGTTAAATCTGTCGCATTTTTTCAGTGAACACAGCACACTATTCATTCCATGTCATTTGTACTCAATTATATCAATAGTACCTCTGGAAAATCAATGGATGCAGTCTCTGTTGAAATTACTGAATGACTTGGCAATGTCTAATAATATTTGGTTTTCACATCCATTCAGAATATAAATCTTTGGATTATGGTTTGGATGAAGTTAAGACACCAACTCAACCAAGGCTTACAAATATGTTGAAGAAAGATTTAGTTTCAGTGTTGTGCAATGTTTGTTTATTTCTGAACTTTTTTTAAGTTTAAAATGTTTATTTTGTTTTATTTGATACAGATTTAAAAAGTAATCATCAGAATCAGTGCAGCAGAGGGCGAATTATGCTGACTTTTAGTGCCCAGTATGAGTCAAGCTCCAAAAATACAGAATCCTACAATTCCTATGACTCGACAGCATTCGTTAGACCCTCTTGTCTGATAAATGTCCACGTCTCTCAAACTCAACACCTCATTTTTAACATTGGCTTTCTGTTAAAAATATATTGTCTCCAAACCCAAGTTGAGATAACCCTGGTGACATCACTGGAGTTATTTTCTCAAACTCGATAAAGCTACCTCTAAGGTCACCGTACCAGAGCCACCAGAGCAAGTAGTAGTTATTTCTATGACTAGTAAACTAAATTTCTTAAAATTGGTGGAATTTCCCCATAAAGTTAACATTTAAATCAGCCATTTCCAACACTTTAAATGAGCTTGTCTCCTTTTTCATTAAGTTATTTATTTTTAGTGTTTTTTCCACTGACAACAATGGCACCTCTTAAGTGTGATCTTTAGGGCTGTTTCAGTTCAATCAGTTTTTTACCCTCATTTTCCTTTACGTTCTTTGCAGATGACCTGGGTGTACAGCCACAGTATTCTCAGTCTCCTGTCATACCAGTTGTGCCTGATCATCCCACCCCTTCCATAGTAGATGGTGAGCCCATCCTTCAGAGTGGAGACCCAGATGACCTCTTCTCTCCAGCTGCAGTAACCATCACTCCAACTGTTAGCTTTATAAATGGTAAACATGAGATCACACTGGAGCCACTGAGCCCAGAAGAAAAAGAGGCCAAAGGTACCCAGATTTTGACAAATGTGACAACTCTGGGAGCAAGTGATGAAATAACAACAGTGTTCGATCATAGGTTGACTGATCTCCCTGATTATAGCTCCACTGAATCTACAGAGGAACCCCTCTCACCCACAGCAATACTAACTTCTACAGAGGTCCCAGATGTTGATGACTATGACACAGTAAACACAATAGTTGAATCAACACCTCCTGATATATTCCCTGAAGAGCTGACCACAAAAGGCCCCACACAGAAAGACACAACCTTTGCTTCAGCCTCAACAGTGGAGGAAACGGCTTCATTGAAAACTACACAGAAAACTGAAACTGGCTCAGCTGCCACAGATGCCACAGAGGGGATGAGTGATGTCACAGGTACCTCTGCTGATTTTGTTCCTACAGTATCACCAGCTAAAGCACATATCACTGAAGCAACAGAAGAAACTGGAACAACAATGGCTGAAAAGGAAACCACCAATGTCATCACCACATCTATACAAAAAGAAGTAGGTGAGTCAAGGACGACTCCTACATATGTGAAAAGTGACTCAGAAGTAACTCAGACAGAAAAGGCTGAGGATCAAACTCCTTTTACTCCTACATCCGAACTTCACACAGACAGAGATGACGCTGAAATAACAGAGGATACAAAGAGCACATCTGCCTCTCCAGCTGCTGAAGATGCCACTCAATCTACTTCACAGACTGTGTACACTCCCTCCTCTGATGACACTGATGCAAAAACATCAACAACTAGTGACTCACAGAGCTCCACTCAAGACATGGAGGGAGGGAAAGAGACTCAAACCCCAAAAGAATTTGCCTCGAGCTCAATATCTCCAGTATTTAGTAGTTCAGCCTTTCCTGAACAGACAGCCAAGACTGAGATAACACCAAGTATAGATGCAGGCAGCATTGAATCATCATCAACTGTAGCATCAACCCTGGCTGAGTCTTCAGAGGGTACAGTGACAAGTCAAGGAGGGAGTATGGTGAGCCACATGTCTTCCATCTCACCTACTGAGAAAGTTGCAACTGATGCAATAGAGGAGGAGGGTTCAGGAGTTCAAACAGTAAACGTGTTTACAACCAGCCCACCATCACATACCTCTGCAGGGACTGTGACATCATCCTCAAGTTTAAGCTCTACACATACAACAGATCAAACTACACGAGACAGTGAAGTACAAACAGCATGGACAGATAAAACATCCGTTCGTGCCACTGGTGAGTCGGACAAAATCTCAGCACCCACTGCAAGGCATGAGGAGAAAGAAGATGAAAAAACTCCTCCCTCTCATGAATCCATTGCAACTACTGCTTCACCCTTATACAGTGCTATTGAAATAATCAAGACAACAATGGCCTCAGTCACTGAATTTTTCACTCAGTACTCAACACAGAGTGTATCACTAATGACAACATTACCTGACCAAAAAGTGGATACAAGTGAGGAAACTACTGGTGTTACGGATAAGGAAAGCTCAATAGATCAAACATCCTCACCTGTGGCCACCTCTACTTCTCCAGTCATTAGTACAATGAAACACCATGAGTCCGTTTCAACCACAGTTTCTACAGCAGAAATCTTAAGTGTAACTGGGGACACAGAACAAACGCAACCTTCAACAGTGACCCCAGTAAGTGACATTACAGAGACAAATTCATTTCATCCTAGCATGGCTGGACAAAGTACAGACACCCAAACTTCTGGTATGGCATCAACAGCAGCTACTGTGGCAACATCCATCTTTAGTACAGAGAAATTAATAATAGCAACAACTCAATATGAAACAGCTCATGGTTCAGCCACAGCTGAAACTGTAGCTCCTTCTGCTTTCAGCACTGACATACCAACATCAGTATCACAAGAAGTTAGCTTAATTTTCACACCCACAGATGAGGTGCGCTCTGAAGGACAGACAGTATCGCCTGAAACATCAAAGAGTAGTTTTACAGAAGGAACACTAAAGCCATCAGAATCAGAAGTAACATCGAAGACTAATGTTTCTTCTGACATCAGTGCAACCCCCACTCCATCCTCTACATTTAGCACAGGCAGTGAGGTGACCAGGGAACACTCTGAAAAACCATCCAGCTCACAGGAGCCAGTAGTTGGTGGCATCACTGAAGTACATACCAGCACACTGCCCATTTCAACAGCAAAGGTGAGTTCTGGAGGTCAAACAGCTACATCTTCTGTGTACAGCACTGAGAAACCAACAACATCGTATGAAGACTTACAAAAACCAACAGTTTCAGTGCAACCAAGCACATTTGCTACTACTAATGCAGAAGAGACAGCTACATTACCAACCTCTACACATGAAGAAAGCTCGGGCAAAGAATTTGTAACATTACTTCCAGTTGAACAACAAGACAGGACTGTCAGCGGTCAGACAGAAAAACCCTCAGTCACTTCTATTTCTGATAAGACAGAGGGAAGTACTGCTCTCACTCCAGCAGATGATGATGGCTCCGGTGACCAAACCCCTAACATTTTTACTCCAACCCCTTCTATTATAGCCACATCTTCTCTCTTCAGCACTGAGGCACCGACAGCAATGTCACCTGAAATGACAGAAAGTGATGTGACAGAGGAGACAGAGATGGCTTCACAGTCTGGAGTACCAACGGTTTCTCCAGTTTCTTTTATGACAGTGACAAGCTCAATAACAGTATCTCCAAGTGTAGCCTCTGCTATATCCTCACATGAAACCAAAATAAGTGAAACTTCAGAGGTAGCTGTTAGTACAGCTTCATCTCTCTACAGCACTGAGAAACCAGCATCACTGTCAACTGAAACAGAAAAGACTGTTACCACAGCTGAGACTAAGGAAATATCTTTAACATCAGAGAAAAGTTCTATGTTCCCAACAACAGATGAAGAGAGCTCAGGTGAACAAACAACTGAAACATCCAGCAGAGAAACAGCAGCTCCTACATCCCTCTCATTGTTAAGCACCGAGAAGCCAACAGCTCTGCCAGTTGAGGAACAAGACAGTTCTGTCACAGGCCAGACAGGAGAACCTGCAATAACTCCAATAACTGGCACGGCAAAGGAAGATTCTGTTTTCACTCAAGGAGATGAAGATAGCTCAGGTGGCGAAACTCCTGACATGTTCACGCTGACCTCTTCTATCCCAGGTACATCTTCTTTTTTCAGTACTGAGGTACCATCGGGGATGTCACTTGAAACAATAGAAAGTCTAGACAAAGATGGGACTAGAACTCCATCACCCTCAGGAGAACGATCAGTTTCTCCCTTCTCTGATATAATTGTGACTAGCTCAATAACAACGTCTCCTAGTTTGACTTCTGTTACTCCAACTACTGGTCTAGACAGTGAGGATGATGATATAAGCAGTGAACCTACAATGGTAGAGTCCATTCCTTTCTTCAGTGGATCAACAATGAAACCTGAAACATCATCACTCTTCACTTCAACTGACAGAGAGAGTTCTACCTTCCTAACAACAGATGAAGAGAGCTCAGGTGAACAAACGACGGAGATGTCCACCAAAGACATTGCGTCCCCTACAGTTTCATCATTGTTTAGCACAGAAAAAACAACAGCACTGCAAGTTGAGGAAAAAGACACTGTTTTCAAAAGTCAGACAGAACAGACCACAGGTCAAACTGAGGAAGCTTCCATAACACCAGAGACAAGTTCTGCTTTTCCAACAACAGATGAAGAGAGCTCAGGTGAACAAACAACTGAGATGTCCAGCAAAGACAGTGCATCTTCTACAGCTTCCTCATTGTTTAGCACCGAAAATACAACAGCACTGCCAGTTGAGGAAACAGACAGTGATATCACAGGTCAGACAGAGAAGCCCTCAGTGTCTACCACTCCAGATAAGATTGAGGGAAGTTCTGCTCTCACTCCATCAGGTGAAGATGGCTCAGGTGATGCAACCCCTGACACGTTCACTCCGACGACCCCTTCTGTGACTGGTACGTCTTCCCTATACAGCACTGAAGCACCAACAGAAATGTCACCTGTGGCAACAGAAAGTGATTTGAAAGGGCAGACAGAGATGGCTTCACACTCAGGGGAACCATCAGTTTCTCCAGTCTCTAATGTGAAAGAGACAAGCTCAATAACAAAGTCTCCGACTTCAGCCTCTGATCTATCATCTACTATTCCAGACATTGAGGATGAAGATATTAAGAGTGAACCTACTATGGTAGAGTCAGTTCCTTCCTTCAGTGGATCAACCACGAAACCTGAAAGAACATCACTATTCATTTACACTGACAAAGAGAGCTCTGGTGACCATACTTCAGATTTTACTACAGAGTCATTAATTGTAGCAACCACTGTCTCCTCTATGAGCAGAACAGAGACTCCTGTTGTGACAGCATCACATGAAACTCAAACAAGTGATATCTCAAAAGGAGCTGTTACTGCTACATCTTCCCTCCACACTACTCAGAAACCAACATTACTGTCACCTGAAACAGAAGAGGCTGTAACCACAGGTCAAACTGTGGAAGCATCCATAACACCAGAGACAAGTTCTACTTTCCTAACGACAGATGAAGAGAGCTCAGGTGAACAAACAACTGAGACGTCCACCAAAGACATTGCATCACCTACAGCATCGTCATTGTTTAGCACAGAAAAAACAACAGCACTGCCAGTTGTGGATAAAGATACTGTTGTCACAGGTCAGACAGAACAGACCACAGGTCAGACTGAGGGTGCATCAATAACACCAGAGACAAGTTCTGCTTTTCCAACAACCGATGAAGAGAGCTCAGGTGAAACAACAACTGAGATGTCCAGCAAAGACACTGTATCTCCAACAGCTTCCTCTTTGTTTAGCACAGAAAGAACAACAGCACTGCCAGCTGATGAAAAAGACAGTGCTGTCACAGGTCAAACAGAGAGACCCTCAATAACTCCAATAACTGGCAAGACAGAGGAAGATCTTGTTCTTACTCCAGGAAATGAAGATGGCTCAGGTGACCAAACCCCTGATATGTTTACTCCGACCTCTTCTGTCACAGGTACATCTTCTCTGTTCAATACTGAGGTACCATCAGTGATGTCACCTGAAACAACAGAAAGTCTGGACATAGATGGGACTAGAACTCCATCACACTCAGGAGAACCATCAGTTTCTCCTTTCTCTGATGTGATTGTGACTAGCTCAATAACAACGTCTCCTAGTTTGACCTCTGTTATTCCAACTACTCATCTAGACATTGAGGACGATGATATTAGCAGTGAACCTACAATGGTAGAGTCCATTCCTTCCTTCAGTGGATCAACCATAAAACCTGAAACATCATCACTCTTCACTTCAACTGACAGAGAGAGTTCTACTTTCCTAACAACAGATGAAGAGAGCTCAGGTGAACAAACAACTGAGACGTCCACCAAAGACATTGCATCACCTACAGCATCGTCATTGTTTAGCACAGAAAAAACAACAGCACTGCCAGTTGTGGATAAAGATACTGTTTTTACAGGTCAGACAGAACAGACCACAGGTCAGACTGAGGATGCATCAATAACTCCAGACACAAGTTCTGCTTTTCCAAGAACAGATGAAGATGGCTCAGGTGACCAAACCACTGACATGTTCTCTCCAACGACCTCTTTTGTCATAGGTACATCTTCCCTGTATAGCACTGAAACACCAAAAGTAATATCATCTGAAGCAATAGAAAGTCATGTGACAGAGCAGACAAAGATGGCTCTACACTCAGGGGAACCATCAGTTTCTCCAGTCTTTGATGTGACAGTGACAAGCTCAACAACAATGTCTCCAAGTTTGGCTTCAGTTATATCATCTACTGTTCCAGATATTTATAATGAAGATATTAGCAGTGAAATTACAATGGTAGGGTCAATTCCTTCCATCAGTGGATCAACAATGAAACCTGAAACAACATCACTATCCATTTACACTGACAAAGAGAGCTCTGGTGACCATACTTCAGATTTTACTGAAGGGTCATTGATTGTAGCAACCACTGTCTCCTCGATGACCAGAACAGAGACTCCTGCTTTGACAGCATCACATGAAACTCAAACAAGTCATACTTCAAAAGCAGCTGTTAGTGCAGCTTCATCACTCTACAGTACTGAGAAACCAACATCACTGTCACCTGAGACACAAGAGGCACAAGATGGCTCAGGTGACCAAACCCCTGACATGTTAACTTCAACTTCTTCTATTACCAGTACATATTCTCTATTCAGCACTGAGGTACCATCAGCAATGTCGCTTAAAACAACAGAAAGTCTGGACACAGATGAGACTAGAATACCCTTACCCACAGGAGAACCATCAATTTCTCCCTTCTCTGATATGACTGTCACAAGCTCAGTACCAACGTCTTCAAGTTTGACTACTGATAAGTCAACTACTGATCTAGATATTGAGGATGAAGATATTAGCAGTGACCCAACAATGGTAGAGTCCATTCCCTCCTTCAGTGGATCAACCATGAAACCTGAAACATCATCATCATTCATTTACACTGACAAAGAGAGCTCTGGTGACCACACTTTAGATTTCACTGAAGAGTCATTTATTGTAGCAACCACTGTCTCCTCAGTGACCAGGACAGAGACATCAAGAGTGACAGAATCACATGAAACTGGGACAAGTGATACTTCAAAGGAAGATGTCACTACATCACCATCACTATATACTACTGAAAATCCACCATCTCTGTCATCTGAAACACAGGAGGTCTTTACCAGAGGTCATACTGAGGAGGGATTCATGACAGAGACAAGTTCTACTTTCCCAATAATAGAAAAAGAGAGTTCAGGTGAACAGACAACTGAGATGTCCAGCCCAGACACTGCAGTTCCTACAGCATCCTCATTGTTTAGCACTGAGAAGCCAACAACAATGCCAATCATGGAAACAGACACTCTCACTCCATCAGATGAAGATGGCTCAGGTGACCAAACCCCTGACATGTTCACTCCAATGACCTCTTCTGTCACAGGTACATCTTCCCTGTACAGCACTGAAAAACCAATGGCAACGTCACATGAAATAACAGAAAGTCTTGAAACAAAAATGCCATTAGTTTCAGGAGAACCATCAGTTTCTCTAGTATCTGACGTGACTGCAACAAGCTCGATAACAGGAACTCCAAGTTCGACATCTATTGTTTCTGATATTGAGAATAAAACTATTAGCACTGAAACTATGATGGTAACATCCATTCCTTCCATCAATGGATCAACAATGTCACCTGAAACAGCATCATTCCTCATTTCGACAGATATAGAAAGTTCTGGAGACAGCACTGCTGATTTCACTGAAGAGTTGATTATCACAGCAACTACTATCTCTTCAATGAGTACAGAGACACCAGCATTAACAGCATCACATCCAACTGAAACAAGTGTTGCTTCAAAGCCAGCTGTTACTGCAGGATCATCACTGTACAGTACTGAGAAACCAACATCACTGTCACCTGAAACACAAGAGACTGTTAGCATGAGTCAAACAGGGAAAACATCAGTTACACCACAGATAGATTCTACTTTCCCAGCAACAGATGAAGAGAGCTCAGGTGAACAAGCAACTGAGATTCCCAGCAAAGACACTTTAGCTCCTACAGCCTCCTCATTGTTTAGTACTGAGAAGCCAACAGCACTACCAGATGAGGAGCAAGACAGTGCTGTCACAGATCAGACAGAAAGCTTCTCAGTACCTTCTTTTACTGATAAGACCAAGGAAAGCTCAGTTCCAACCCCAGCAGATGAAGATGGCTCAGGTGACCAAACCCAAGACATGTTTTCTCAGACCTCTTTTGTCACCGCTGCATCTTCTCTTTTCAGTACTGAGGCACCAACAGCAATGTCCCTTGTTATATCATCTACTGTTACAGAGTCCATTCCTTCTGTCAATGGATCAACCATGAAACATGAAACAGCATCATTATCATTTGTCACTGCCTATGATACTGAAAGTTCTGGAGATAGCAGTGTTGAATTCACTGGAGAGTCATTAATTTCAGCAACCACTGTCTCCTCAATGTCTAGCACTGACACACCATCATTAATAACATCACATGAAACTGAAACAACTGATACTTCAAAGGCAGTTACTGCAGTGTCATCACTCTACACTACTGAGAAACCATCATCACTGTCACCTGAAACAAAAGAGACTATTACCACCAGTGAGACTGAGACAAAGACAGCTACACAAGAAACACATTCTACTTTCCCAACCACAGATGAAGAGAGTTCAGGTGAACAAACAACTGAGATGTCCAGCAAAGCAACAGAGGCTCCTACATTCTCCTTGTTTTTTAGCACTGAGAAACCAACATCACTGTCACCTGAAACACAAGAGACCTTAACCACAGGTGAAACTGAGGAAGCATCCATAACACCAGAGACAAGTTCTTCTTTCTCAACAACAGATGAAGAGAGCTCAGGTGAACAAACAACTGAGATGTTTAGCAAAGACACTGCATCTCCTACAGCATCGTCATTGTTTAGCACAGAAAAAACAACAGCACTGCCAGTTGTGGATAAAGATACTGTTGTTACAGGTCCGACAGAACAGACCACAGGTCAGACTGAGGATGCATCAATAACACCAGAGACAAGTTCTGCTTTTCCAACAACCGATGAAGAGAGCTCAGGTGAAACAACAACTGAGATGTTCAGCAAAGACACTGTATCTCCAACAGCTTCCTCTTTGTTTAGCACAGAAAGAACAACAGCACTGCCAGCTGAGGAAAAAGACAGTGCTGTCACAGGTCAAACAGAGAGACCCTCAATAACTCCAATAACTGGCAAGACAGAGGAAGGTTCTGTTTTTACTCCAGGAGACAAAGATGGCTCAGGTGACCAAACCCCTGACATGTTTACTCCGACCTCTTCTGTTACAGGTACATATTCTCTGTTCAGCACTGAAGTACCATCAGCAATGTCACCTAAAACAACAGAAAGTCTGGATGCAGATGAGACTAGAATACCCTCACCCACAGGAGAACCATCAATTTCTCCCTTCTCTGATATGACTGTCACAAGCTCAGTGCCAACGTCTCCAAGTTTGACTACTGATAAGTCAACTACTGATCTAGATATTGAGGATGAAGATATTAGCAGTGACCCAACAATGGTAGAGTCCATTCCCTCCTTCAGTGGATCAACCATGAAACCTGAAACATCATCACTCTTCACTTCAACTGACAGAGAGAGTTCTACTTTCCCAACAACAGATGAAGAGAGCTCAGGTGAACAAACAACTGAGATGTCCAGCAAAGACACTGCATATCCTACAGCTTCTTCATTGTTTAGCACAGAAAAAACAACAGCACTTCCAGCTGAGGAACAGGACCGTGCTGTCACAGGTCAGACAGAAAAACCCACAGTAACTCCAATAACTGGCACGACAGAGGAAGGTTCTGTTCTTACTCCAGGAAATGAAGATGGCTCAGGTGACCAAACAGCTGACATGCTCACGTCGACTTCTTCTGTCACAGGTACATCTTCCCTGTTAAGTACTGAGGTACCATCAGTGATGCCACCTGAAACAACAGGAAGTCTTGAAACAAAAATGCCATTAGTTTCAGGAGAACCATCGGTTTCTCCAATATCTGATGTGACAGTAACAAGCTCAATCACAGTAACTCCAAGTTTGTCATCTGTCATATCAGCTACTGTTTTTGATATTGAGGATAAAGCTATTAGCACTGAAACTATGATGGTAACATCCATTCCTTCCATCAATGGATCAACAATGTCACCTGAAACAGCATCATTCCTCATTTCGACAGATATAGAAAGTTCTGGAGACAGCACTGCTGATTTCACTGAAGAGTTGATTATCACAGCAACTACTATCTCTTCAATGAGTACAGAGACACCAGCATTAACAGCATCACATCCAACTGAAACAAGTGTTGCTTCAAAGCCAGCTGTTACTGCAGGATCATCACTGTACAGTACTGAGAAACCAACATCACGGTCACCTGAAACACAAGAGACTGTTAGCATGAGTCAAACAGGGAAAACATCAGTTACACCACAGATAGATTCTACTTTCCCAGCAACAGATGAAGAGAGCTCAGGTGAACAAGCAACTGAGATTCCCAGCAAAGACACTTTAGCTCCTACAGCCTCCTCATTGTTTAGTACTGAGAAGCCAACAGCACTACCAGATGAGGAGCAAGACAGTGCTGTCACAGATCAGACAGAAAGCTTCTCAGTACCTTCTTTTACTGATAAGACCAAGGAAAGCTCAGTTCCAACCCCAGCAGATGAAGATGGCTCAGGTGACCAAACCCAAGACATGTTTTCTCAGACCTCTTTTGTCACCGCTGCATCTTCTCTTTTCAGTACTGAGGCACCAACAGCAATGTCCCTTGTTATATCATCTACTGTTACAGAGTCCATTCCTTCTGTCAATGGATCAACCATGAAACATGAAACAGCATCATTATCATTTGTCACTGCCTATGATACTGAAAGTTCTGGAGATAGCAGTGTTGAATTCACTGGAGAGTCATTAATTTCAGCAACCACTGTCTCCTCAATGTCTAGCACTGACACACCATCATTAATAACATCACATGAAACTGAAACAACTGATACTTCAAAGGCAGTTACTGCAGTGTCATCACTCTACACTACTGAGAAACCATCATCACTGTCACCTGAAACAAAAGAGACTATTACCACCAGTGAGACTGAGACAAAGACAGCTACACAAGAAACACATTCTACTTTCCCAACCACAGATGAAGAGAGCTCAGGTGAACAAACAACTGAGATGTCCAGCAAAGCAACAGAGGCTCCTACATTCTCCTTGTTGTTTAGCACTGAGAAACCAACATCACCGTCACCTGAAACACAAGAGACCTTAACCACAGGTGAAACTGAGGAAGCATCCATAACACCAGAGACAAGTTCTTCTTTCTCAACAACAGATGAAGAGAGCTCAGGTGAACAAACAACTGAGATGTTTAGCAAAGACACTGCATCTCCTACAGCATCGTCATTGTTTAGCACAGAAAAAACAACAGCACTGCCAGTTGTGGATAAAGATACTGTTGTTACAGGTCCGACAGAACAGACCACAGGTCAGACTGAGGATGCATTAATAACACCAGAGACAAGTTCTGCTTTTCCAACAACCGATGAAGAGAGCTCAGGTGAAACAACAACTGAGATGTTCAGCAAAGACACTGTATCTCCAACAGCTTCCTCTTTGTTTAGCACAGAAAGAACAACAGCACTGCCAGCTGAGGAAAAAGACAGTGCTGTCACAGGTCAAACAGAGAGACCCTCAATAACTCCAATAACTGGCAAGACAGAGGAAGGTTCTGTTTTTACTCCAGGAAATGAAGATGGCTCAGGTGACCAAACCCCTGACATGTTTACTCCGATCTCTTCTGTTACAGGTACATATTCTCTGTTCAGCACTGAAGTACCATCAGCAATGTCACCTAAAACAACAGAAAGTCTGGATGCAGATGAGACTAGAATACCCTCACCCACAGGAGAACCATCAATTTCTCCCTTCTCTGATATGACTGTCACAAGCTCAGTGCCAACATCTCCAAGTTTGACTACTGATAAGTCAACTACTGATCTAGATTTTGAGGATGAAGATATTATTAGCAGTGAACCAACAATGGTAGAGTCCATTCCCTCATTCAGTGGATCAACAATAAAACCTGAAACATCATCATCATTCATTTACACTGACAAAGAGAGCTCTGGTGACCACACTTTAGATTTCACTGAAGAGTCATTGATTGTAGCAACCACTACTGTCTCCTCAGTGACCAGGACAGAGACTCCTGCTGTGACAGCATCACATGAAACTCAAACAAGTTATACTTCAAAAGCAGCTGTTAGTACAGCTTCATCACTCTACAGTACTGAGAAACCAACATCACTGTCACCTGAGACACAAGAGGCCTTAGCCACAGGTCAAACTGAGGAAGCATCCATAACACCAGAGACAAGTTCTACTTTCTCAACAACAGATGAAGAAAGCTCAGGTGAACAAACAACTGAGATGTCCAGCAAAGACACTACATCTCCTACAGCTTCTTCATTGTTTAGCACAGAAAAAACAACAGTGCTGCCAGCTGAGGAACAAGACAGTGCTGTCACAGATCAGACAGAAAAACCCACAGTAACTCCAATAACTGGCACGACAGAGGAAGGTTCTGTTCTTACTCCAGGAAATGAAGATGGCTCAGGTGACCAAACAGCTGACATGCTCACATCGACTTCTTCTGTCACAGGTACATCTTCCCTGTTAAGTACTGAGGTACCATCAGTGATGCCACCTGAAACAACAGAAAGTCTTGAAACAAAAATGCCATTAGTTTCAGGAGAACCATCGGTTTCTCCAATATCTGATGTGACAGTAACAAGCTCAATCACAGTAACTCCAAGTTTGTCATCTGTCATATCAGCTACTGTTTCTGATATTGAGGATAAAGCTATAAGAACTGAAACGACGATGGTAACATCCATTCCTTCCATCAATGGATCAACAATGTCACCTGAAACAGCATCATTCCTCATTTCGACAGATATAGAAAGTTCTGGAGACAGCACTGCTGATTTCACTGAAGAGTTGATTATCACAGCAACTACTATCTCTTCAATGAGTACAGAGACACCAGCATTAACAGCATCACATCCAACTGAAACAAGTGTTGCTTCAAAGCCAGCTGTTACTGCAGGATCATCACTGTACAGTACTGAGAAACCAACATCACGGTCACCTGAAACACAAGAGACTGTTAGCATGAGTCAAACAGAGAAAACATCAGTTACACCACAGATAGATTCTACTTTCCCAGCAACAGATGAAGAGAGCTCAGGTGAACAAACAACTGAGATTTCCAGCAAAGACACTTTAGCTCCTACAGCCTCCTCATTGTTTAGTACTGAGAAGCCAACAGCACTGCCAGATGAGGAGCAAGACAGTGCTGTCACAGATCAGACAGAAAGCCTCTCAGTACCTTCTTTTACTGATAAGACCAAGGAAAGCTCAGTTCCAACCCCAGTAGATGAAGATGGCTCAGGTGACCAAACCCAAGACATGTTTACTCAAACCTCTTTTGTCACAGCTGCATCTTCTCTTTTCAGTACTGAGGCACCTACAGCAGTGTCACCTGTTATATCATCTACTGTTACAGAGTCCATTCCTTCTGTCAGTGGATCAACCATGAAACCTGAATCAGCATCATTATCATTTGTCACTACTACTGATACTGAAAGTTCTGGAGATAGCAGTGTTGACTTCACTGGAGAGTCATTAATTTCAGCAACCACTGTCTCCTCAATGTCTAGCACTGACACACCATCACTAATAACATCACATGAAACTGAAACAACTGATACTTCAAAGGCAGTTACTGCAGTGTCATCACTCTACACTACTGAGAAACCATCATCACTGTCACCTGAAACAAAAGAGACTATTACCACCAGTGAGACTGAGACAAAGTCAGCTACACAAGAAACACATTCTACTTTCCCAACAACAGATGAAGAGAGCTCAGGTGAACAAACAACCGAGATGTCCAGCAAAGCAACAGAGGCTCTTACATCCTCCTTGTTGTTTAGCACTGAGAAGCCAACAGCATTGCCTGTTGAAGAACAGGAAAGTATGGCCACAGATCAGACAGAAAAGCCCTCAGTTTCTACCATACCAGATAGGACAGAGGAAAGCTCTGTTCAAACTCCAACAGATGATGATGGCTCAGGTGACCAAACCCCTGATATGTTCACTCTGACCTCTTCTGTCACAGCTACATCTTCTCTCTACAGCACGGAGACACCAACAGCAATGTCACCTGAAGCAACAGAAAGTGATGCGGCAATCCAGACCATGATGCCTTCACAGTCAAGTAAACCAGCAGTTTTTCCTGTTTCTGTTATGACAGTGACAAGCTCAATAACAGAGTCTTCAAGCTTGGCCTCTGCTTTGCCATCCACTTTTCCATACACTGAAGATGAGGATGATATTAGCAGGCAGCCATCACTCATTGGCTCACCCATTCCTTCTGTCAGTGGATCAACCATGAAACCTGAAACAGCGTCATTCCTCATTACCACAGATATTGAAGGTTCTGGAGACAGCACTGCTGATTTCACTGAAGAGTCGATTATCACAGCCACTACTTTCTCTTCAGTGTTGAGTACAGAGACACCAGCAGTGACAGCATCACGCCAAACTGAAACAAGTGATACTTCAAAGCTAGCTGTTACTGCAGCATCATCACACTACAGTACTGAGAACCCAACATCAGTGTCACTTGAAACACAAGAGGCTGTTACCACAAGTCACACAGAGAAAGCATCGGCTACTTCAGAGACAAAGTCTGTTGTATCATCCACAGATGACAAAAGTCTCACTTATATGTCCACCAAAGAGCCAGTCACTGTTGTAACTGTTTCTGTCTTCAGAACTGAGAAACCAACATCAGAGTCAGTTGAAACATTACAAACTGCTACCACAATTCAGTCTGAAATTTCTACCGACACTTCTAATCAAACAGAAGGCTCTACTTTTACTGCTACTGGTGAGTCCCAGACTTCTCCTGTAACTCATACATCCCTTCTTAGCACAGAGAAACCTGCAATTACAACAACATTGTATAAAACTGAAGCTGACAAAAGTTTATGGACAACTGTAACTACAGATGTGGAAGGTTCAGGTGACCAGACCACAGATATTTTGGCATCTTCTATCCCAAGCATAGATTCTCTTAGTGCCACATCATCTGTACTTCTGAGTCAGGATTTGGATCACAGAATAACAACAGAGTCTACGTTTGTTAAGTCTGTTCCCTCCACACTAACTCCTATGGTTGAAGACCATGAGATGAGTACAGTCATCTCTTCTATGGATGCAGAAAGTTCAGGAGATAAGGTGACACATATTACAACCAGTGGAATAATTTACACAACTGGAGCACCACTGTCCAGCACTCATCACAAATTATCATCTACTATGGTGTCACTCACTGATCTCTCCAGCCAGTCCACAATGGCAGGAACCACTGCTACCCCACCTCTGCAATCAAAATCAGACATTACAATCACACAACAAACTCAAAAGCTATTTAGCACAGAAAAACCATCAGCCATCCCGTTCATCAATGAATTTGAGACAAGTTCTGCAATCATGTTGACAGAAGAAGACAGTTCACCTGGGCAAACAACTGAAATTTTAACAGAAGCATCATCCACCCATTTTTTGTTGCCGACTGCAGACCAAACAGTTAAACCAAGTAGCCACTCAGCTATAGTGATTGGCAGCTCACAGGAAACAGCTACTGCATCTCCAAGCTCCATAAGGCCCTCCATTCCAATCATTGATGACACTGTATTTATTGATCAAACCCCTGACTTTGCCACCAAAATCACTGGCAAAACACCAAGTACCTCAATGTTCAGCACAGAAAAACCAGCAGTAACAACAGCATCAAATGCAACTGGAACAAGTGATAGCGCAGAAGCCTCTCTTATTACAGATTCTTCACTGTATAGTACTAAGACACCAATTTCACCTGACACAGAAAAGAGCACAGAAAAGCACACAGTAACTCCAGAAACAGCATTTGTGATTACATCTACCACCGAGGAGAGCACTGGAAGTCAAACTCCTGATAATATATTCACCAAGGAGCCTCCATCTCCTCCCTCTGATGTCTCATTATCTTCTGTGTTCAGCACAGAGAAACCTGTGATGACAACTGTTTCACATGCCAGTGCAGCAGTTCAAAGTTCAACAGCAGATGTTACAGCAACAGATGTTGAAGAGGGCTCTTGGGACCAGACCCCTGACAAGTTAGCTCCAACTTCTGCTGTGACAGCTTCTTCTGTTGTCAGCACAGAGTCCCCAAGTTCCACGTCCTCAGTACAGCCAGATGAGGAAATGGACAGCATCAGCACAGATGTTAAAATAGTTGAATCCTTACCTACCTTTGTGAGAACAACTGTCAAGCCTGCCAGCACTGCTTTTACCACAGACTCAAGGTCGATATTCATCGATGAAGAGGGTTCAGCTGATGTTGACACTCATCCAGTTTCTTCCATGTTCAGTACAGAAACACCAGCAGCAAAGTTTGCAGACACAATTAAGAGCACTGCAACAGATGAAGCATCAGTTTCTCCCACAGAGGTTCATATAAAAGAAACGGCAAGCAGAGCTTCCATAGTGTCTTCGATGTTTAGCACAGAGAAGCCATTGCTGACAACAGCATCACCTGAAACTCAAACAAGTGGCGTCTTAAAATCCCATGTAACCCTTACTTCTTCTATCTACAGCAGTGACAAACCAACATCTCGACCACCAACTGCCTCCAGTGAATCTCAAAGCAAATTGCCTATCTCTGTAGTCACAGATGAAAGTCAGATATATGAGACTCTGAGCACATCACGCCCTGGTTTCGAATCATCAACCCAATCCTCATCACAATTCATAACAGAGAAGTCTACAGATGCTACCAAATTTTCTGTCTCCTCCAGCACAGCTACAACAATTGAGGCAATGACATCAGTGTCTGAGTCAGGAAGTGGTGATTTTACTGAAGCAGAGAGCTCGGGAGATGACACATCTCTATCCACAGATGAAACTCCCCTAGAAACAACAAAAGCTGCTGAGCAATCCATTGTGGAAAAAACCCTAGCAACAACCACATTTACACCATCACTCACATCCACATTTGTTGAGAAAGAAAGTTCAAGTGATAGAGAATTTACAACTGTTACAACAAGTCCCTATACACTTGAAACTTCTCAACCTATGGCAATCCCTAGTGTCACTGCATTTACCTCAAAGGAAACCTCTCCTTACATTGATATGGAGAGTTCTGGTGGCTCACCTGAGGAGGATGATTTGGAACCAAGTATTGATGGATCTGGTGCAGAGATAACTGAGACTACTACAAAACCCCAGGATGAATTCACTGTGGCCACAGATGAGACTGAAATAGCTGAGACTGAGAGCACATCTGACATGTCGACTCAGTCCAACACACAGTTTACCAAGGAGTTTGTTTCACCAACCCAATCTCCACACATAACAAGCACTGAGATTTACATCACTGAGCAGGGAAGTGGGGTCTTCACCGATGACTCTACAGTTGAGGATGAGGGATCAGGTACTGAAATCTTCGACAGGTCAGCTACATCTGTACCAACCACAAGATCTCCAGTGATGTCCACTACTGTAGCAGCAACAAAACAAATCACTTTGTCATCCAGTACTGTTGCTGTCTCTGAGCAGAGCTCAAGTGACCAAACAACAGTTAAGTCCAGTGATGATTTTATTACACAAGAACCTACTAGCACTGCAGCTTCTTCTCTTTACAGCACTGAGAAGCCAACAACAATGTCTCCTGAAATGCAGGGAAGTGGGGTCTCCACAGATGACTCCACAGTAGAGGATGAGGGCTCAGGTACTGAAATTTTTGACAGGTCATCTACATCTGTACCAATCACAAGATCTCCAGTGATGTCCACTACTGTAGCAGCAACAAAACAAACCACTTTGCCATCCAATACTGTTGCTGTCTCTGAGCAGAGCTCAAGTGACCAAACAACAGTTAAGTCCAGTGACGATGTTATTACGCAAGAACCTACTAGCACTGTAGCTTCTTCTCTTTACAGCACTGAGAAGCCAACAACAATGTCTCCTGTAATACACATTTCAGCTTCCTCCTCCACAGGAGTAACTGACAGGCCAGCAGGGTCAACTATGAGTAGTACTGCTCCTCCAGCAGGTACAGGCTCAGTGTATACAGAAGAGGATGGTTCAGGTGACCATACCACTGATGTGCTTATTAAAGTAGATTCAACAGTGTCTTCAGTGTTCAACACAAAGGAGCCAACAGTAACAGCAGCATCTCATGAAAGTGCATCTACTGATAGCACAAAGATTACAGCCTCTTCCTTGTTCAGCACAGAGAAACCCCAAATGACAACAGCATCACATGAAAGTGGAACATCTGATATTCCAAAATCTGATGAATCAACACCAAGTCCAGCTTTTACTTTGACAGAGGGAAAGAGATCTGGTGACCAAACCATAGAGATGTTCACCTCAAAGCCATCAGTGATGGAGAGCATCACATTTGGAGAAGCAACAGGTGAAACCGAAACTTTTGTTTCAGTCACATCAACCACTGAGGAGCAGGTTTCCTCACAGGAGGGTGAAATTTCTCCAGATACAGAAACCCCCATCTCATCTGAAAGGATAGAGCCTCCAGTTTATAGCACTAGTAAAGACGACATTATTGTAGCTGAGCACACAACACAATCCTATACAACTATGTCCCCCCATACAACTGGAAGCTCAATTAGTGATCACAGTACAAGAGACTTCACCACAGTAAGCTCCAGCAGTAAATATAAGCAAGATGGATTCACACCTATGTCTACCCCTATTCCCTCCATTATATATCATAGCGTTACAGACCAACAGGTTGTGATCATTACTCCCAGTAGCAGCCAAGCCAAGACTGACCTAACAGAACAAACACCTACCATGGTCCTCCATGTGTCCAAACCGTCAACCAGCACAACCATCATATTTACAGAGGATGTAAAAAATGAAGACGAGCTGTTCTCTGCAGTTACAGACAGTGTCAGGGAAAGCAGTCCAACTCCTGAGCTTATCACCAAAGACAATACTATCATTGATGCAGATACTATCTCCATAGTTCCCTCTTCTCCATTCTACCCAGCCATTCAGACAGAGGAAGCTGGAGGTGTCACAGCAGTTACAATGTCACAGAATTTGCCGGTGACAGAAGAACCAGAGGGCTCAGGGACCGATAGTGCCACCTTCTTCACTCCTACACCAGTAACTTTACATGCATCACCAGCCACTGATTCATTAGCCTCAACATCTTCTGAATATTTACTGTCCACTTCAAAATCATCACCTGTGGATGGTGTTTCTAGTATGGAGACATCCAGTGACAAGACAGTCACATCATCACCACAGGCCACCTCAGCTACAACTGTATCCACAAAGTCAAGCTCAGAAGATACATATGATTTAACTACACCACATACAGTTTTCCCTGTTGATGCTCATACCACATCAGTTCCCGAGCTGGTGGAGAATTTATCAAGCGAGGACACTGCTGATAATGTTACTGAGTCTGTGACTGAGATTGCCACCTCCTCATCTTTGCCTTCTCAAATTTTAACTGAAACATCAGACACAAGCTCAGCCACTCCAGTGGCTAGTGAGGAGTATATGGTCAGCACAGTTGAAAAAGAAAAATCTACAACTTCACCCACAGCCATCACAGCCACAAGTCATGACATGACAGATGAAACCTTGAGTTCATTGACTTCCACACAAACCAGTGTACCTTCGGTCACTGCCACACCACACACATCAGTGTCCACTGAACCTGGCACAGTGAAACCAACCAGTAAAGCATTTTATGACGAATCATCAGGTGATGATGACTCTGACGAAGGCTCTGCAGTGGAAACCTCCACTTTGAGCTCTGAAACTACCACAGAGACAACGTCAGCACACTCTGTGAATGGATGGTCAGCATTTGAAAAACCAGTGACATCTGCAGCTTCTTCGCTGTTCAGCACTGAGAAACCAACAATTTCCCCTGGCACAGATGATAAGGACAAAGAGATTTCAGGTGACCAAACCCCAGTGTCACCAACCTCACCTGGAACTGCCACAGGAGAGGATGTAAACCCATCAACAAGTGCTTCCTCGTCTTTCGATAGTACAGTGAAACCAACCGTCACTTTTCTGCCTGATGTTACTGACATTGTCACCTCAAGTGACCACAAGATGACAGCTTCAACAGTGAAGGCCAAACCAGAAACACTTTCAGTTGCCTCACCTGAACCTGGCACTGGGGAGTCTGAAATATCACATGCTGCTTCCAATCTTTATAGCACTAAGAAGCCAACTGTCACACCATCTCCTGATGTTACTGATAAGGATAAATCAGGTGATCACACAGAGCCTGTGACACAGACAGCTGCTCCTCTGCACAGTACAATGACAATGGACCAAATGCTATTCACAACAACATTATCTCCATCCCACAGCACTGAGACATTGTCTATGGGAAGTATAACTGATCTTGCAGGTATGGAAGGTTCTGGTGATGAGATCTCAGGTGCCACAACTGCATCACCGAAGACAGTAACATCTGAGAGTGAAAAGAGTGTAGCCAGTCCAGTATCCCCTCTGTTCAGTACAGAGAAACCCACCACCATGACCCAAGAGGATGAAACTCAAACAAATGAGATTACCACAGAGGTAGAGAAAGTCCCATTGTCAGAAGCAGTTCCACGCCCTACCGATGGAGCAACAATCACATCACATGAAGAGAGCACAAAGGACCACATAATGTATTCATCTACAAAAGAACCAGTTTCTACATCCACAGTGTCTAGCACTTCAAAGCCAGATGTAATTGTTCAGTTTGTCACCACTTTTGTCCCAGAACCAGATCCAACACCACCTGAGGGGTCCTTCCAACAGGCCAGGTCTGAGATCACGTTCACTCATCATCCCCACACTGACATCTACTCTGACAAAACTGTGTTGGCCACAACCAGCCCAATGATGCCAAGTGAGGAGTCAAGCCAGCACGTTGAACATAGTGTTTTAATCCCACAAGCTGGAGTTACAACCACATCAGTGGAAGATAAGACTGAAGCACCAAGTCAAGATTCAACTGAGGGTGAAGGCAGTGCTGACAGAGACAGCAAAGTTCAAGAAACATCTACTGATGTTACAATAACGTCACCTCCTACACATGAGCCTGCTGGGGATGAATCTACTACTCAGAAACTGGAAACTGAAAAATCTGCAAAACCTGAAGAAGAAACTGCAGCTGTTGAGATGGTATCTTCTACAGACTCAAGCTCAGTGCAAACATCTGCAGAAGGTTCAAATGAACAAAGCCTAGATGAAACAACTTTCTCACCGCAAACAAAAAAGACTCCAGCAAGCACACATCAACCTACTGTTCATGCACATGCTACAGAAATCTCTGCACACTCTGAGACTAAAGTAGTGGTCACCACAATGCCAGCTGAACATATTTCCTTTGAACCTACTTCAGATGTCCTTTCAGCATCAGCACCATCACAGCCTGATGTTATGGTCCAGTTTGTGCCAACATTTTCCCCTCGACAAGACCCAACAGCTTCCCACCAATCATTGGAACAAGCCGGGCCAGAGATTGCACTAACGCATCGCCCTCACACTGATCTTTTTCCTCAGGATGTAACACTGAACTCAACCAGCCCTATGTCTGCAAGTTATGAAACAAGCCAGATTACATCAACGACTGTCCTTGCCACTGCTGCTTCCGTGGCTGAAGCTGCATCTGCCTCAGGAGAAGGTGAGACAGTTGAACCCGCTGTTGAACAGGTTTCAAGAGGTGGAAAGACTGAACCATCTCCAGAGACAGATGTACAAATAACACCTTCTCCTGATGGAAGCACAAGTGAAGCACAAAGCCAGCCAGTGTTGGTTGCATCAGTAGCCCCCACTCCATCCTTCTCTGACAGAGATGAGCAAGTGGACAGTGATATACCTGCACCTGCACCTCCACCTGTCATTAGAAGAGAGCCACCAATAAAAGGGGAGAACACAACTGCCCTACGTGAAACTGGACTCGATTTGGGGAACACTATTGTTGGCGAGGCGGTTGAAATTCCAGGTATGTTTCAAATGGCTTTCATTGGAATAGAACAAAATGTGTAAGCTCAGAATGAATTTCAGTTTAACACAATTTTACTTTTATTTCTTTTCTTAACAGGACTTAACTCATGTGCAGAGAACATTTGTCTGAATGGAGGATCTTGTTACAAGACTGGCAGCATTCTTACATGTAGCTGTGCTCCTGGTTACAGCGGTGATCACTGTGAAACAGGTAGAATACTGTCTGTCAAGAATTCCTCTAATCATATCTCACAGCCTTAACTTTCACCCAAGAAACATCATTTAAAGTGTTTAGAGACTAGGATTTTTTTTTGGATGTCTTCTATAATTCATTGTCTTTGTCTTATGTAGATATTGATGAGTGCCAATCAAACCCTTGCCGCAATGGAGGTACATGTGTTGATGGGCTGGCTTCCTTCACTTGTGTGTGCCTCCCTAGCTACTCTGGGCTATACTGTGAGGAGGGTAAGTTAGTGTTTCATTTGATGGATTCTCTCCCTGACCGCCCTCTGAGTATTCAGTTTTAGATTAATAAAAGCTTTTCATTTCCTTACTGTTTTAACTGCTTCCAATCATCCATCTTAACAGTCTAGACTCTGCTTAAATTATCTGACCTGATAGAATAAACAATTGTAATATTATGGGCAGGTCTATCATTTGATAATGTATTTAGACACTTATTGTAATCAATCACCGGAGTCTCTGGGAAGTAAACCAGAAAAAAAAAATAGACATTCAAATTTCAGACAGAAATACAATTTAATTTAGCTGCATGAAGCAGAGTATTGTCTTCAGGTTTCTCCCAGACATTAGCTGAGTCATAAACACCATCTTTATCTCATCAACACAATCACTTTTTGCAGTCTCTTTTTATTGTTGCCTGAAGTTCCATTGTATGTGATAATACCCAGGTTACCTCAAGCACCCTCCAGCTTTATTTTCCACCTGTTTCAGATACACAGATGTCAACCCATTTTTAGTATACTCTATTTCAGACATCTGGTTCTTGTGGTATACACTGAAGGTATGCTAGACTTCAAGCTAATCTACACAAGGCATTTCTGAAATAGAATAGATGAACTTATACTGAAGTTCCCATTCCTCACATTTTTACTTTATTTTCCCAGTTGCACCCTACTTTCATCTGTCTACACCCTAAATTTTGTCAGGATCACTCATCAATGAATCACACTCAGATTGTGTATTCAGACGCAGCTGCTGTCGTAGAAAGCCTTGCCAGGAGAAAGGGTGTAAAAGTAACTGGACGAGGAACAACCCAGGGAAAGATTCTGTCTCTGTTTTTGTCTGTTAGTGTCCTTAAGCTGGATAGAGGATTGGAGGGACAAATAGACAGTAAACTAAGTTGTTGCGGTATATGTTTGGACACACACAGTGCGTACACACACCTTCAGTAGGGTAAAGATGAGGGTGTTATCATCATGTCACTGGGGAAACCTCCAATCTTTGTTCAAATAATGCAGAATGCATATCCTTTTGAACATCTAACCTTAGCTCAAGTCCATTTTAAAACTCATCACTCAAGTTTCAGGGTTTGACACAAATTTGATGTGTTAAAGACTGCATGGGTCATTCTCCATTCCTTTACTTATGAGTCTAACTATAATTCTGAATCTTAATTTAGTTTAACTCTTTGGTTTTTCATCTATGATACCTGTGAAGTACTTTCAGAAGAGGCACCTGCTTCAGCACCATAATAACACCTTTTCCAGTTAGGTGATAACTGGCTCTTTAATTGGACTCCTTTTTGTTTTGCCTCCTTGTCCTCTTACTCTGATGTTAGGAGCTGTATTAACCCATCACATTGTTCCCCTTTCATCTTGATTAGAGACAGTAGTTGCAGATAACAGCAGGCCTCAAGAGGTGGTATACTCAGGTGTTAAGAGTAGACACAGTACATTAGATGTTGTCATGAATTTTAATGTAGTGAGGTTAATAGATGCATGGATAGAAGCAACTGCATAATGTGTGAAAATGTTAATGCATTTCATGTCTTTTGATCTGTTGAAAATCTGTCAATTTTCCTGCCTCATTCCCTCTTGCTTTCTCTCCCATTAGATACGGAAACATGTGACTATGGCTGGCATAAGTTCCAGGGCCACTGCTACAAGTTCTTCCCCCACAGAAGGAACTGGGACACAGCAGAGAGAGAGTGTCGCATACAGGGTGCTCACCTCACCAGTATCATCTCCCACGAGGAGCAACAGTTTGTCAACCGTAAGTTAAAGATTATAGTTGTAGATAACTGATAATCAGTAAAGGAACATATTCAAGTCCCGCTCTTTAAAATCTGTAAAGATTTAAACAGTACAAGTTCTCCTTTAAAGCGACACCAAATACACAAATGTAGTTGCAAATGCAGGAAACCTGATTCAGGCATCAAAAATGCCATTGCTATCTCTGTTTCCTCTTTGATTTCTGTAACTGAACAGTCCTAATAAGGACATATGGCAACAGTGAAATGTAATCTGCTGTGTTTCACTCTACCCTGTATGGCAGGTCTTGGACAGGACTACCAGTGGATCGGCCTGAATGATAAGATGTTTGACAGCGACTTCCGCTGGACTGATGGCAGCCCTGTGGTAAGATAGGTTGCTTTCTCACATATTTTTTTCTCAACAAACATGGCACAGAGACAGTGTAAATATTTGGAAGTGATGCCGATGACAGATACAGTCATTAAGGGTGAGCCAGTCTTTTTCAGGGGCTGTGGTGATTTTCTCATGACGCACTCTCGTCTGCCTCATATCGCTACACCCTGGTGGGTGACTGTTCTGGTAATAAATCTGATGTAGAATATGGCGCCACTGAATACTTTTACTCACTGTGAGACCAGCGCTTGAAAATCAATTGCTGCAGCAATGCAGGAAGATGACAATCCAATTTAAAAAATGGAGCAATGGAGAGAAATGCACACTGTTCATAAATGCAGTGTATATAAAGCAGCACACAAGTGGGAGCGTGTTTGCTGTAGTGGCTGAAGCTGTTGAAGATCCCCCTCACTAGACAGGAAAGTGGCTAATTACTATGAGCATCCGTGTTGTACAGACTGATGTCCTCACTTCAAAGATAATCCTCCAGGACCAGAGATAGGGGAAGCATTGAGACAGCCTGGGGGTTAAAAGATAAGCAAAGGATGGCTATGGAGACCCTTGCTTAGCTGAGAGATTGAAGGGAGATGAAGGTGTGAGTGACACTGTGTATGGGGAGCCTGGCAGGCGTAGACAGGTATGGTCCCTCTTCAACCCCCACATGCATCAAGAGGCCTGGGCCAACAGGCAGCCACTCGGGGGAAAGGCCACCAGGCAGGCAGACACACAGATGGGCAGCACCTGTGTCTGGCTGCAGAAAGAGAAAAAAATGACTAGAAGCTTTCCGGGGGGTCTGGGTGGGTGGTCAGCCCCAGTGGATTTAAATATAATAAATAAGACTACCTTTAAACAATTTTGAAATATTTACATTTGGAAAATTTAAAGAAAGTCGATTAATATTAACAGAAGGGCACCCAAACACCCTAGCTGGAGTATCTTTGGTTGTGTGTGTGTGTGTGTGTATGTGAGTGTGTGTGGGTGATCAAAGTTTGTTTGATTATTTTGAGGAGGATGCAGGCCTGCTGTGCAGATGATGAGTAACCCATTTGTTAACTTGAAGTGAGCTGAACAGGAAGTCGGTGTGTGTTTGTTAACCATAATGACAGAGTAGCAGAGCCCCAGGGCATGATTGGTAGAGTGGGGGGTCATGACTTTGAAGAGACTGTTTGAACCTAGAATGTGCTGAAAGACTGCAGGTAGCATCACTTGCATGCTGAATGCCCCACAGCACTACAGCTGTGTGTATACTGTATAAATGTGTACATGAATGTACTATATAAATGTGCATCCATGGAATTTTGTGCCTGCACATGCAATGCCAAGTATGCAGACTGTGTGATGTAATAATATAGCACTTAGGTTTGTCTATTATCACACAGCCCTTTAGTCTCAAGCATGCCTGTAACATGGATAACAATCATGCCAAGTATATAAAGTCACATCAGTGTGTGATTTGATTCATCATCTTCATATAAATGCACTGGACTACACTGTGTTTCAGAAACCTGTTTTTGGTTATATTGTGGCTTAGTGTATAATTTGCAGCACAGTAATGAAACTAACAAATATCCGAACATTTGTAAGCTAATTTTTTTTTTTACATGTGTTGGTGTTTCTTTTGTTAGTTAAAGGGAGCATGTTAGGGTCCCTCATAGCTGAATCATGATGAGGTCACTAAATTGCTGAGCTCAGGTTAGCTCATAGAAACATACAGTTTCCTCCTCCGCTTCCTCTTGTGGCCATTAATAAAATCACAGGCAGTCAATGGAGATGGGGAAACTGCTGCTGCAACAGCACAGGATCCCTGGTTTTGGGATCACTTCTGAAGGAGATAGGTGGTATTAACAGTCTTCAGTGTAATGCTGCGCTGGCTGACTAAATATACATACTGCAGTAGATTACTACTGCTCCTAAAATATGTTATGATGATAAAAAAAAATATTAAAATAAAAGTAACAATATCTTTGTAGGGTTATAATTAATATGATTTATGACATGTTTTTTGAGATAAATTGAAGGAAAGGTCCTTTAAAGGACACAAAACCATAAGGTCTTACTCTTCATGCTCTGCTCTTATTGCAGCAATATGAAAACTGGAGGCCCAACCAGCCTGACAGCTTCTTCTCATCTGGTGAGGACTGTGTGGTGATGATCTGGCATGAGGATGGCCAGTGGAATGACGTTCCTTGCAACTACCACCTCACCTTCACTTGCAAGAAGGGCACAGGTAAAGATACAAAAGACACTTACCTGGTTTACTGTTGTATCATCATGTAACTGGTTGGAATTGAAAGATTAAGTCTTGTTCAGAAAGAAAGAAACTTATGAGATGACTTGTAGAATCATGCATAACTTTGAGGAGAAAATCTCTAGGTACAACTCCTCACTTTAATGTTATTGTCTCTTCTGTTCCTTAGTGGCGTGTAGCCAGCCCCCTCTGGTGGAGAATGCATACACCTTTGGTAAGAAGCGAGAGAGGTATGAGATCAACTCACTGGTGAGGTACCAGTGCCGCACAGGCTTTATTCAGAGGCATATCCCAACTATCCGTTGTCGTGGGGATGGACGGTGGGATATCCCTAAAATCAACTGCATGAACCGTAAGTATAGCAAGTATTGCTCTGAGAGGATATACATTGCTCTGGGTGTCTAGCCACTGTGTAAGACACCATCACTGTTTTAGGGCTAATTTATCACTTTTCTCTGACAGCATCGAATTATCAAAGGACCTTCATTAGAAGACATCAGCACAATAGTCTCTACAGCATCAACAACTTCAAGCAATGGCCAAATGAGGCCTTCCGCTTTCACCATCAGCGCTCCAGGGGCAGGAGAGACAGGACTGAGCATAAGAGGAAGAGACAGTGATTGCCATGCACTGTAACATGGCACAACTTCCCCTGAGACGAGAACACATGTCTGTCACTTGTGTGGAAAGAGGAAAAAGATTCTCAAAGGAAAAGCACAAGAGAAAACTCATCAAAGAAACCAAGTGGATAACCTGCAGTTTTCTTGCATTTTGGATGACGATGGAATCTTGACTGAAGTGCCTTTTAAAGAGATGTTGATACATGACTTTTCTTATCAAGGGGCACTGTTTTTTAGCAACGCCAATGTGGATAAAATACTTTCAGCTGGCTACTGGAAAAGCAAAAAAGTACACCCATCATTTTTTTTAATTTCAGAAGTGTTTTCTTTGCCATTAGGTTATCAAATAATACCTTCATGACTGTTGTCTAATACCTTTGTACACCGACTGTGCTATTTAAAATCACCCTAAGTGTTCCTTATTCATAGAAAAAAGCTGTTGAGAAATTATAGCGCTTATGTTATGTAAAGGAATTCATTATGTTGTCGTGCTGTTTTAAGCTGGACTTCATTTTAATGAACATGCATATATATGCATATACATATATTGAAGTCCTCAAATTTTAACTATGTTTATTCTATGTCAAGAGATTCAAGTTTGGCTTCTCATAACACAAATGGAGAAATCAGTGGCAATGACCCGATCATGCAAAGGACTCGTCGTTTATTTTAGCAGAATATCATATCACATACATAGAACTGTAAACCCTTTTATAAAGAATCTTTCACTACTCTTAAAACTTTAATCAGCAGAGGCACAAATGCTCATTGTGAAATATGGTTTCATAGCATTGATAATAGTAATGAATCAGATTCCATATTAACAATATGTGCAAGTCTGGGGAAATTTCACCAAATTACTCATTTAACTGCTGGAGACCTTCTTTGTGGTGGCAGCTTTCAATGTACTAAATTACCACCTTTCATGAGCTCCAGCCTTCACTGGATGTCATTGATGTCTTGTCAAAATAAATGTTTATAGAGAGATTTCTATGGAGAGAATTTTTAAAGACTTACTGATGTTTTTTACATATGATACCTTGCATTCTAATATGAGAGATTGCTCTCTAAGTACGGTACGTATTGATAAAGCCTTTGTCCATCAACTATTTTAAAATGAAAGAAGGGAAGTGTGGCTCAAGCAGCCTGTATTTTCTGCTCAAATGTTTTTAGTGCATATCTTACAGTTTGTTGCTACAGTATGTTTACAATAACAGTAACAGTACTTTTCATAGCCTGATTACACACCAAACAGTCTTTATCTGTTGCTGCTGAGCTGTAGCTTGTGGTAGTTCTCTAGGACCTGCTTTTCTTCTGCACACTTACCCTTTCTGTCATTGTGGTCAATTGAAATCAGCCATTGAGAGAATGTATTTTGTGAAACACTCAAAGACTTGAACATAACGGCTGTTTAAGCAGAGATGTGTATAATTTATTTTCAAGCTGCTCTTGATCTCCATAATTGTTTTATACCCACATGTAAAATATGATGCTGTCATCTGGCCCAGCAGTGCTCTTCATATATTTTATTGTATGTTCAACAGGAGCCACAATCACAGACAGTTTAAATGGAATGCATTGAAGATGAAATATTACTTAACAATATGATGGATTTATATGTTTTTTGTTTTTTTTTCTTTTTTACATCTTTAATGCCAGCAGTGGACCAAAGAATATGGAGGGCCCCTTTGGCTGCAATATTGTTGTTCTGTAACATTAACAAAATATTTTTACATGTGGATGCATTTTTTAATGGAAACATGTTTTTGTTTTGTCTGCCTGTGAATGTCTGTGTGTTTGTTTCAGCCTTAATGTGCACATAATATCATTTTATATTTATAACATTCGTTTCTTATTTTACAATGTGAATGTCTGGGATGTTTGTGAATTTTTTGAAGAGATCAAACTGTTTTTTTCCTGCTTTAAATCACAAAAGAAATAAAATAAATATATGAATATTATATACTAATAACATTTCATATAGACTTTTTGTATTGGAAATACAGTGTTTGAAAGTTCGGCATGTTCTTCTGTGTTTGTAAGCTTCTTCCAGATGTTGTGTTCATGCTGTGGTTTCACCAGCAGGTAGTGCTATCAGACCAGGCCATAAACCAGAGTGTTTGCCCGTCCAGTACCATGGAAAACGTAATGTGAAGAATTCACACTGAATTCTGTGAATCACAAGTGTAACTTTGTAGAACAATTTTTCCATCATGTTGCTACTATTGAGGGGTCTTGCACATACATCAAGCACTGCTGAGAAACCTATTAGACATGCTCTACAAGCCTCTTAGGAGACAGACAGGGTACATTCAGGGGGAGCAAATAGGAAGTGACTGTGAATTATAGCAAACATATGGAATAAGAACTGGATTAGGGAAAGTGACATTCATGCTGAAATGCGGGAACTCTTGACCTGCATACCACACCACAGTTTTTGGTTTTTTTTTTGGTCAATAGCATGGCTGTACTATAGGAGCTCATCTTGAATGTTAAACAGTTCTTTTGCCTACACGACAGTTTGTGCAGGAAGCAGATGAATTCCCTTGGTGTAAAAACAGAAGCTTTTTGAGTACATTACCGGTGTTCCCAGAGTGCCTCCTTATACAACAATCAGTTGAAGTTCACATTGACACTGGCTAATAGCACAAAGCACCATTACCAGCAAAATTATAAAATACAGTTGGTCATTGTAATCTTTGTGTTAGTTTGGGTTGCTGTTGTTTTCACTGTGATTTCCAACTCTGTCATTAGAGCAAACTTGACTTGTGATTAAAGGCTGCTCCTGGATACCCCAGCGAGAGTAAAACCTACAATCTGCCTCATGAAATGCAGATGTGTCTTGGGTGATCAGTGGAAAAACCTGGACTTCTCCAACCAGGTCTCTATGGGATTTAACAGGCTTTCAGGGTTTGTTTTGCAAAGGAAATGCACACTGGCTCTTCCTGATTTCGTAGGCTTGACAGGCGCCTCAGACTCTGTCTGTCTCAGTCTCTGCAGAGTGTCTATCATTTACTCATTACCCTGCTATTTTCCTCTCCCGTGTAACCTAATCTGGATACCTGTGAGTGACAAACATTTGGGATGTGCCACCATTAGACTTGCTGAAAGATATGCAGTATTTGATTGGAAGAAACCACAAACTGCAAACCAAATGAAAAGCTCAGCATTACTCCTGTAAAACCAAAGACAATGTTTATCTACAATAGCAAATGTTCATCAGTTTTACAGTTTGCCCCGAGCATAAACAAACAAAAGACAAAAAAAAAAAAAGCTCACCTCATGCCAATAGTGTGCCGAAACAAATGTGTTCTGCATTTCCCGAAAGTGTGTACTAGCACAGTTTACTCCTCAGATTTCACTTGAGAATTCAACATTGTTAGGATTTTCTATGCTGAAAATTGTGTGAAAAGTTTTGCAAAATCCCTGTTTTTCTTCAGTTCCAATCTGCTGCAGGGTCCAACGAACAGAGAGCTCGCATCAATGGACTTTTCACCATCACATTTACATTTGTCTAGTATTTCACTGCTGTATCACCCTAAATCTGACCCAATTCCCATGCATTCCCACAAGAAGCCTTTAAGACTGGGGTACTGTTCCCTTTGTCCAGCTCAGTGGTGGGCTGCCAGCCTAGCACTGAATAAAAAAAGCCAAAGAATAAATAAATGTGAGGAGAGTCCTCTAATCTTAAGTCCTCTCAACGACATGAGTCCATGCCAGATACATGGCCCCTAATTTGGCAGCTTAAACAATACAGTTTAAATCTCTAATTAAAATTCTGCATTACCACATATAAAACATGCTGATTTTGTTCCAGTGGAAATAAAAACGTTCCTTGTTGTTAAAACTACAAATAAAAGGGACAGTTTCAGAAATTTATTTAAAAGTTGTATTCTTTATTTCAACTTGCTTTGTTGAAAAAGGTACATGGCAATAAGATACAAAAATACCTTCACCTTTTTTCATGCACAAGTGTGTAAAAAGTTTTGCTTTTACAAACAATGCACCACCATATTACCACATGTAACCTGCAGTAAGTACCATATGTCAGTGCCCAGGGTTAGGAAAAGAAATGAGATAAAGTAACAAAAAGCATAACACAAAAACTGTTCCTGAAAGCTAAAAAGAAGAGTGCTGTTTGTAACAGTTTTAGATTACCAGCTCTGTATGTCCAGAATATGCTCAGTGTAGTCAACAGAAAACCATTAGAGACAATATACAGTATACTAATTGTTTACTGGTTTTGATTCTACTTAACTCCAAAATACTTATTCAGATTCAATCACTATAGCATGATTAACAATGAATCCTTATTTTGCAGTACAAGTGATCATCAGTATTAATCAGGAGTGCCAGTGGAACTGTATCATTTACAGCTCATAACCTCAGTAACAATTTGTGAAACTGTCTCAGCAGAGTGGATCTCCATTCAGCTAATCCATGTGTTAGTTGTATTTGTAACTACTGTAAAATTAGATTTTCTATATTATCTAATTGCTACTAATGTTTGACAATCAGGGGTATGTTTTGGTAAAAGGTGGTTTTCAGGGCAGAAGGAGAAAATTTGTACTTTTTCAGCATTCATTAGTATTTAGATGAAATAGTACTGTTTTATATGTGCCAGCTATGAATAGTTCAATAACAGAACTAAAAACTATACAAATAACCTTCAAGTGACTGAATCTGTATTTTTCTTAAAAAACAAACAAACAAACAAACAAAAAACATTATGAATGTGTAGAAAACTATAGTGACAAACATTAAAAAAGTAAAAACATTTTGTTCAGTAAATGTCTTTCAAATTGTAATTGGGAATTGATCTAATGGGAGCTATCACTGCAGAATAGGTCACAGTCCAAGACATTTTACATTCACTTTCTCGTTAAACAGTAAATTTAATCACAACTCCTCAGGTTGAAGAGCCTTTTTTTGCAGTTAAAGATATGAAAATGAACACCTCCAATAGCTCAACAGTGGTTGTCAGGTTATGCTCATGACTCTGTAATCAATTTATGGTATTTCTATGAAATGATAATTGAGATATGTATCACAATGTTTTGTTCTTTAGACAAATTTTAAAGCAACAACTAACATCTGCACATGAGCATACCTGCTCTAAACCTTGAACTTCACACATCTAATCATTCTGTGGAAGACAAACCAAACTTAGATGATGTCTCTCAACCATCAAGTTCTTGTCTCTGTCACTTTAACACTGTTGCCCTTTACCCAACAGTCTGTAAAATTAATGAATGCACAGTTAGAGAAAAACAAAACTCAATGGCTACAAAGTATTTTGTCAATCATCGCATATGGATGTAAAGTGTACAGTATTTGTTTTCTAGGAGTTAAAAAGGTTATCACAGTTTCTGAAAGGTGTTGAAATCATGCTAGTTAAGATCCAAAGCGTATCTGCTTTATTGTTGATTTTACTGGTTGTGGTTGTTGCTGCTCTTTGGTGGTTATGGCTTCCCTACTCTCCTCTACCCCTTCACTGATAAGCCTTGAAGCAATAGACGCCATAGAGCTTTTGATCCCTGTCTGGGAATCCAACAAAGCGCACTGCAGCTTCGGTGGGGCTGCAGTTCTTGCGGGGCCTGGAGATAGGGTAGCGGACACTACCATCAGCCAACCAGCCAGCATCGCAGCGATCGTAGCCTTCCAGCTTCCAGGCAGAGTACATCTGGCCCACCTTAGCGATCTCTGAACCATCGTCTAAGCATGCCTGCACAGCCTCGTGAAAGGTCAGCCTTTCTGGCTGGACCAGCCAGTAGAAAGTTCCTGACAGCAGAGAAAGCAAAACAGGTGGTCAGGACAAGAATTTCCTTTTTTCTAGATACAATGCTTCAAGTAGTTTACATATTGGTCTACCAAGTTATGCTACACAAAGCAATTTTTTAACAAAACCATGAAATTGGTGCATGGTGCAATCCTACCATGAGAATATTGAATCAAGGCAATGGATAAACAAGCTAAATACTCACCCTTCAATGCAGAAGCAAAGCAGAACACATCGTACTGGCTCAACTTGTTACGCCGACCATAGTTTCTAAGGCCAGGCCCGTTGTTGGAACCACCGCAAGGCCCTCTTGGTTTGGTGATTGGATACTGCACTGTGCCATCATCCAGCCAGCCAGCATTGCACCAGTCCAGGCCACCTTTCCAGGCCTCAAACAGCTGGTCAAAGGTGGCAATCACAGCATCCTGGTCCGTGCAGGCCTGCACAGCGTCTTGGAAGTTCAGGTTGTAGCGGCCTTCATAGGGGGAGTATGGGAACACAATGCCTGAGCGAGACAGAGGACACAAAATTAACATGATAACATATCATAATATTTGTCTGAATGGAGATCCATTCCTGATAAAAGATACCAAATTAAATAATATGGCCATGTACAACACATAAGTTATCACATTGTTGCACTGTACAGAATCTTTGGTTTAATTTCTCTCCACTTAGATGCTGATATACAGCAATTCAGGCCAGTAGATATATAAAGATTGTGTGTCTTGGAGTCCATTGCAGTCTCTCCAGGGAAGCCAGCTGAGCTGCCATGAGATATGTTTAGTTTTATGTTATTGAATGTAGGCCTATTAGTCACTCAGGTCCAGCAGCTTGCAGAATGTCGGCATTGTCTCCAGAGGCCAGACTTTGCTAACTTATGAATTTAGTGCTTGTCTAGCCCCTTGCAGGGAAGAAAAGATCATCTCATGCAAACTAGGTGTTAAGTTCTGCTTCATTAAAGATCAAAGCAGTGGGCTCTAAACTGCTCTAACTGCATGGATCAAACAAGAAGTATTTAAATAATAATTTAAAAATGAATCCACACATCCGTGCAATCTAAGTCAAGGGAAATATGTTGACCGAAAGACTGCACATATTTGGTTAAAAATATTCTGTTAAGACTACTTTTGTCTAAAGTTACATGTGTTTGCCTAGCCTCTGTCCAGATTGATCCTTCCCACATGTGGAAAACTATCAACAAAAAGTAGATGGGAGCTGACCTTTTGTCCAGAAGAACTTTAACATGCGGCAAGGATTTAATATGTCACCATGCAAGGATTCAGAAATCTATGAATAAATATGTTGATAACCCTAGCTGGCATGAAAAGCAGATTCTCTTTGTATGGCACATTTGAGAGGGAAAACAATTTAATGATTATAAAATCTGATAAGTAAATCAGATGTCTGACCATGTGGACTGGAAAAGATGGAAAATGTGTTTCTGTTTACTGATGTTGAACAGTATTCAAATGTCATCATGACTAAATCATTGCAGTGGATTGAAAAAATCAACACAAGCTGTCTGTTCTTTTGTTTTGCCTCTTCCATGAGAAAGGGAGAGGTGAATGTTTTTAATCGCTAGAAACATACACATTGTTAAGGAAGATGGTTTATCCTGAACAATGCATTTTTTAAAACGGAACAGGTACAAAAATGGTCTGATGAAAATAAAATATACACTAATGTCATTACAACTGGAATTTCAACATATACTTTAAGTATATGTTGAACCAAAAAAAAAAAAAAAACAGGATTTACCATCAATTTTGCTAGCTTGCACCTCCAAGAAAACATCTTGCATTATGTCATCCATCCCATTGATGATCTCACAGCGGTACTTTCCCGTGTCATCCACGGAGAGGTCAGTCATTATTAGGGAGGCATCTTCATTGTCTTGCTCCTGCAGAAAGACACGGTCCACGAAGTTTCCATAGGTGTTCCTGTGGAACCCCATAGAAGTCAGCACCTCCTCATTCAGAGCCTCATCCTCCGCTACCTTGGTCCATTTGATTCGGATACCACCAACGATACCAAAGGCATAGCTGTCTTTGGCCAGGTACCGGCAGGGCAAAGTGACATTGGCACCAAGCTCAGCAAAAACCTTCGTAAAAGTTGGAAAAGCTGGAAAAGAGGAGAACATGATAGTTTGGCGATAGGCCTATAATACTTGGATATTATGTAATGTTTATATAAACTTGAACTACAATTAATGCATTGATTCTAAAGATTGAATCAGAACATTTTTGAGTTGTGTTTGGCATGAAACTGATGCAGCATGAGAAAACACCAGAAAAGGAAAAATGCCTGCACACTGCTCTCTGGTTCCCTGTTTTTAAATTTATGTTATCTGATGTAGTTTTCCTTTTTTGTACATAATTGTTGCACAGCACCTGTGAAGCAAATGTTATGGCCTGCATATACTGTTCAGAATATTACACCATACACATGCACACACACATGCAGTTACAGCTAAAGGCATTCTCTCACACACCAAACTATCAAAGTGTCTGGGGGGTATCCTGTTTGGTTTATTAGATACAGTATTGGACACCAGCCAATGCTCAGACCCTGGAGTCAATGGTCTTCTTCAGGCTCCTTCCTGCTCTTGTCAGTTCTGACACTTATAAACCTTTGGCTCCTCTGAATTGACCCCCAAAATAAAGTGCTTATCTTTCATCCGCTCCATCTGATTTGTATAAAGTATGTAGGTCACCCAGCAAATAACAGGAAAAGTTAGCAGATAACACAGTTAATGCAGAATCTAGCTGATAAATGTATTTGCAAACAAAATGGGGGTTGTCCTGCAGATTCTTACTTATTCCCTTCTTGTAGTATTGCTCTATCCATTTCTCTTTTCTAAGCAGACCACAATTTAACTTAAAACAGCAGGTCATTTGTGTCTCAACATGGGTTCCTACAATCTCCCTGACCTCTATATTGAGACCTCACAGGGTTTGCTTAGTTAAGAAGACCCCAACCAGTGAGGGGTGGCCTGTGCCAGGCAGTAATAGGCACCAGATGGACTGATGTAAACGACCCTTGACCCCTGTCATGACACGTACAGCCTTGAACAATCAACCTTGTAAGTGGAGTCAAGATCTAAAATGCACAGGACATGTAATATAATGTGGTAATTAACTAACTGAGTAATCATTGTGTTTAAACTGGCTTTTTAGATAGAAGTAGTCTGCAGACATAACCATTAATCTTATGCAACCAGGCAGTTTTTGGCTGAATCCAGATCCAATGCTTAATCGTAGTCCCTTGAGTGTCTGTAGCCATGTCTTATATTCACTAGGAAAAAAAAAAAAAGTAGGCTGCTCTGCTTTTGATTTATTTTATACGCACTCACTCAATATGGATGATCTGTGCCTGAAGTAGTCTATCTCTACTTTCTGAATGAGGATGCCAACAATTGTTCTTAGGCGCCTAATTTTGAGCAGCCACACCAGAGCCATGACTGGAATACTGTGTCACTGGCTCTTCAGTAGGGAAAACGTTTCCCACATGGGCAATGCAAGAAATAATTGGAGCCACTGGCTTGCTGCCTTCCACTCTGATCAACCCATAATCTGCCCCCATCCACAGACAGAGGAGTGACACTAAAACAACTTCTAATCAAGCCCGTGTCTAAACTGTCTCAATCCTCCATTCTAACCACACAGTAGGCGCGTGTCTGAACTTTGTTCAGTGGCCGTCAGATCATTAGTATTGAGCTCTCCTGCAGAAGGATTTAATTAGCAGAAGCACTGCTGACAGACCAAATCTACCAATCAATCCCACCTTTTCCACTTTTTCCTCCATTTCTTTCATAAGGCTGCATATGCCAGAGACTGCTGCTACCACACCCAGTAGCCTCACTTGCCTCTTGACTGGTCAGCAACATGCCAGCTAGGAAACACCCTTTTGCCGCTGCTAATAACTTATGTTTTCGAAAGAAGTGCAGAGTTTAAAAGCAGTCTGGACAAGATTCCACATTGCCCGTTTTGCCAGTAATGACTCAATGCTTTACCGTGCCTCATTAATTCTCTGCATGGGTAGCAGTTGTATAAAGTGTGATTGAAACCTGAAGAACCCGGAACGACTAAACTGCTAATCAAAAGCCCTGGCAAAGGTGAAGGTGACATCAACATCATCTTACCTTGTGTGATGCCATCCAACATTTATGCCTAAAAATTTCCAAATTTCTAATTCATACTCAGGAAATAAGAGTAGACTGAATGAAGACTTTCATTGTACAGTCTTATGGGACATTGTTCTACCCAGAGATGAATAGCAACCTCTGGATGTGATTTGTGGAAGGAGGAGATTGATTAAACATCACAGTGCCAACATAATGCTGAGAAAAGAGCTTGAAATGAAATATAGAATACATCCTGACCTAAAACCTTAGGAACTCTGCCTCAAAGACATATTTTAGAAATACTGGCGTGAACTTGAAAGAAATGATGCCTGAGAGACAGCAGTAGCAGACAGAGAGGCAGGCATGTTGAAAGTAATTCCATACTCTTTCCTGCTCCTGCAGTTACCAGCAGACACATGTCCCACAGGAGAATGTGGCCCCAGCCATGTGGTGCACACTACACTCATAAAGCAACAGCCTGTTGTGTGTACTTAGCCTTCTGGGAAGAGAAGGAAGCCTTTCTTTTCTTTGTCGCCCCTCAGACCAAATCTTATTTGTATAAGACTCTCTGAGGTTAAAGGTGTCGCATTTAACATACAAATGGGTCATCAAAATAATTCAGAACCATTTCTATCTGGAAATTTTGTGAAGAGTGTAGCTAGGAGTGAAAACACAACAAAGAAGTAAATGAGCATATGTGTAAGACAATAAAAAAGCTCTGCATCTGCAGCCAAGACCTACTGCCATTTTATGAGAGAGCACAATTCTCTCTCACTCTGTAAAAGGCTGCATTAGCAAGTGATTGGAACCATCTGCTTCTTTGTAACACCAAATTGTAAATTAACAACAACAGTACAATGGTCCAAATCTACTCAATGACCTATATATTCTGAAACTACTGGAGTCTAATTATGCTGTTAAATCCTGAAACATAGTTTGCACTGTTACAGTTATTGAATTTATTGAATGAGCAAAATGTTTAATTGGCTGAAATCTCTCCTCTATGAAAGGATAGAAATCTGCAGAGAGCAGTGGCTTTATGTTTATATCAACGTGTGCACAGCCACACCCTCTGACAGACATGAGATACAACATCACAGCTTTTCTCTCTTCTGTTGCTTGCCCGCTTGTGTCAATATGGAGAAAGAATTAACAAGCGAAGCTGGGACAAACACAGCAGGGCAACTCCTACACACTAAGTTCAATAAACTCTTCCTCATGCATAACAAGCACAAACATAAAGTGTGGGTGCAGATTGCTCACATGGGTACACATTCTCAATCCCCAGCACACATGTCCAGGAGACTTGTCACCAGAGACATTTGTTAAATTTCACTCAAATTTAATGAACACATACACAGTAGCACTAAACATGGTTCCATCAATGTCTCATGTCCTAACCTGAACACATTTTAAACTCAGTCCCCAGCCTCAGCCAATTTCCAGGCAAGCCCCTTTTCCCACCCAGCCCTAGCAACCATGCCAAGTCTCAGTTACCAACAGCCACACTAAGCATTAGACTTAACAGACTATTACCTCACAGGGAAAGACAGAGTCATTTGGCTGCTGTTCAGCATGGGGCTCTATACGTTTGGCTACGGGTCGTTAATCTTAACTTTGCTTCTGTCAGGCCACTGCCTGACTGCCTGTTACTGTGGCGGATTTCCAAAAGCTCCCAGTGCCAGAATGAGTCAGTAGGTATAAGGACAGGCAACGCCCCGTGAACAGGCAGAGAATACACTGCTCATATGGCTAGTAAAAGACTATACTGTACTTTATGGAACAATGATTCTGAGCTGAGCCAATGCTTTTTCATAATGTAGACAGTGAGGTCATGTATAAACATGCATGCACTGTACACACACACACACACACACACACACACACACACACACGCACACACGCACACACACACACACACACACTTGTGACATCACTGGCCAATGGGAGTAATTTCAATGTTTGGATAAAAAAAGCATCATCTCCTACAAGAGTGAAACTATTTTCCCTGCAGACAAGCCATTTCCTCCCGTTTTGGAAAAGAGAGAGCTGAGACATCCCTAATTTGACATCTACTGAGTCAGCTTGCAGGGCTGCTGAAAGCGCATTAAATATCACTCAATACATATAACATGAGATATGGGTTTCAAGCTAGCCGTTTTTGTCTTCTTTCACCACAGCACCCATCTCATTGTGTCATCCTGTAGGCAGGTGTGAATTTGAATTATAACAGCCTCATGATGGAGTGCAGGCACTTGCTGATAAGACTTCTTTCTTCGTTTTCATTTTCTGTCTGCCACAGGGAGAACAAGACAGAAAACTGATAAAATGACAGAAAAAAAAATGACAAAAGGTCAAAACTTTGCTGCGGGAAACTCCTGACCATTTTTGCACTCTAAGAAGAATTTATATCCAAAAAGTTAAAAGCCCTACTCGCCTATTTTCAGACACAGAGGCACCTGTGACCAATTTTAAGGGTGCACCCAGTAGTATTAGTGGTGTGGTCCTCATTAAGTAGTGCAGGCAGTGAGCCTCTATGAATGACAGGGTGATTTATTCACCAGCTGGATCATGCTGTGGTGGTCTGTATGCAGCAAGTAAATGAGTCAATGGTGAGTCACACTGTGTCTGTGTGTGTGTTTCCCCAGAGACAACGCGTTACCTACTGCTACAATGACCCTGTTGTTACACGAACTTGTGCTGTGCTACCACTTTTGCTCAGG
This sequence comes from Thunnus maccoyii, assembly GCF_910596095.1. NCBI lineage: Eukaryota > Metazoa > Chordata > Actinopteri > Scombriformes > Scombridae > Thunnus > Thunnus maccoyii. The sequence continues at coordinate 20,951,097 of NC_056541.1, forward strand.
TCTCTTACACAGCTCATCTACTTCTTCTTCTTCTTCTTTAAGCATGTATACACTCACACACACAAACATGCATTCACCAAGGATGGTAACAGACAGCATACAATCATCCACATATTTCAATATCACAACTTTTTTTTTCTACATAAATTGAATCTTACCTGATATTGGTGCAGGAGTAGTCGTCATTTGACTGTACACACTGCCAGCCAGGGTCAGGGAGAATATAGTGATGCACAGCAGACTTGTCATTTTCTCTTTTTTTCACACAAAAGCCCTCTTCAATGAAAATATAAATATAAAATTCAAAAAGAAAAATCTGCACTTGTTATCTAAGCAGTAAATATTTTAGGAGAGCTGAATTTTATCTTAAAATGTTAACAAAGTTTCTTCTTTTTTGATTTTCTTTTAATTTTTATTCATGTAGCCTCTTTCTTTCTTTCTGTGCAGCAGCCGCCTGGTGCTACAGGAAAGTTTGGGCTCCTTAGAAGTCCAGACAAGTGCCTTTTATTGTAGCCTAGCATGGTTGAGACCACTCCCCCTCCCCTCAGCCCATCACCATGCACAGCTCTATACTGGCTCCCCTTTGCCACATTATGTATGAAAAACTCCCTCCTGTCCCATGGGAAAATGGGAGATACAGTGAAACTCCAGCCAACTGACCTGCAGATAATTATGTGCAATGATTGCAGTGATTAATACAATTCAGTAAAAACTACACAACATTAAAGTTGATTAGATATTAATTTATCTTCATTAGAGGCTGATGAAGCAATGAGTGAAATATGATCTTAAAATACAGATTTGCATCCATAGTCCCATGACTAATGTGGTTATTACAATTTCTGTATGTTTTCACTCTGTTAACTCTGATTCAGTCTGGTTTAACGTTCCATTACATTTTTTTTGTATTTATAGTCTTTTTGTTAGTATTTATTTATGTATGTATTTATTATTATTTATTATAAGTTGAATAGTGTTGTCATGTTTAGCTCTGAACTCTGTAAATGGCCTGAACACTTCCCCCATGTTCAAACACACACACCCACAAACACACACACTAGGGATAAAAGTGATGTGTAGTCACTTTACAGCCCTGTTGGCTGATATGTTTGATGCAAGATCATTAAATCCAAAAAGATCAGAAAAATGATGTATGCAGTAGGTCCTCCTACTTCATACTTTTGCCTCGTCCTCTTTTGCTTCTTTTATTTATTAATCTCCCTTCTCTTTCCTCTCTTTCTTTCCCCTGTAACATTTACTCTGTGCAATCATTAAAGGCCACATTTTTCTCTTTCACTGGTCCTATTTGAGAGTTGTTTGATAAACGTCTGTAACCAAGAAAGTAAGAGAGTGAATTTGTTAATACCCATCTGCCCTTTTAAACATTTCCACAGTTACCTTAAATTATGTGAACATTTTTCTCTCTGTCTCTTCTGATGCTGTAACAGAGCAGAGGCATCAGAGCAGCTCTAGGGAGGCAGGACATGGATTTGCGACCAGTCATGAGCTAAGGGGGCCTGTGTGGTCTCTCCTAAACGTTTTCTCAGCCGCCTAGTTTGTCTCTGAGAGATGGCAAAGCTGGGAGTGGAGCAACACGCTGCAGATGCTGTTCTGTAGCACTCCATCAATGAGGTTATTACAGCTGGGGCAACTCAAACACTCTCTCTTTTTCTTGCTACTCTGCCCTGTCTGTCAAGTCCCTCAAACCCCACAGAGATGGAAACTGAGTACATGGTGGGCCTCTGTTGTTAATTCTAAACTCCCAGCTTGCCCTGGGCACATCCTCTCCGCCCCAGCCTTGAATCCTCCAATCTGCTGGAGATCTAAGGAACTGTTACATAAGGCAGCCTTATCCCCTGTACACAGGGTGAAATTATAAACATACATGGCCTCGGTGTGAGGGCACAGTCTCCTCCTGACACAGGCTGTGAGCTTAAACCAGAGCTGCAATCATGTACAGCATCATGGCAGCATCTGTGCTCTGAGGGTATCAAAGCCAATGTAGTCCCCAGTTGTACCAGCATTGTTAACAATAGGATTGCTACAGAGAGGCAAGCACTTCCCTCCCTCCCAGCAAACAGTCATTTGTGAGAACACAATAGTCTGGCAAACATGTGTTTGAAAGAATTGTCTTTTATGTTACAATATTCCCATTCAGTCCTGCTTGACAAAGGAGTTCAAAGAAGAATAGGTTGGCAGTGCTTATGCAGGGTGTATACATGACGGAGGTGTAAAAGAACCAGTAAAATCAACAAAAAGTGTTACATAGCTTACCATGGGTTGCCAATCCATCAGCAGATATCTAAGCCACATTACGAAACTGTAAATATTTTGGTGGTCAACCTAATTGTGTTTGAAAGAGCTTGGCAGTTCATATGAGAACTACAGTTTGGCTCTGGGTTTGGAGAAACTGCATGGCTTGTACAGTACTCATTTTGGGATTTTGGTTCAACATGAACTCCTGAGTGTTCTCTGCTGATGAAATTTGAGTGATGAAATGTTACATAAGTCCTGTAATGATCAACAGCATGAGGGGAAACACAGATACTAACAAGGACATTGCTGATTTATGTAATTTAAGGAATAGATACAGATAGATAGATCTTTAGAGAGATATCTACTGCAGATATTTCCTCCTCATAAATTGCTTCAGTTTTCATTGACCATGTTTTAAAGGTTCTATTTGTAAAAATCTCATTAGTGACACCGGTGGCCGTTAAGTTAGCTGCAGTCAACATCCTGTTGCTCACACTCACTCACGGAGCAAGCAGGCGTGAGCCTATTGCTGGAGGTGGTGTCCTTTTCCTTGCTTACACTTCTCATAATAACATCTCTAATGTTGTGTTTTGCACCGTGTTTCAGCAAAGCATCGCTCACTCCCAGTCAGTCAGCCACTGCTACGCTGTGGCCGTTTGCCAGTGAGAGCCAATCCGCGCCGCCCAACCTGTAAAAATACGCGTTTAATCAACCACCCGAACCTGACCTGACCCGCAAACCACCAACTTTTTTTTTTACCAAGTGCGTGTTTCCTAAACACCAGTAGGCTCATGGAGCTGTGGCCCGGAAGCAACGCGCTGTGGTTGGGAAGCAAGACACTGCTGTTGGGAAGCAGCGTGCTGCAGCCGTGGAGAAACATGCTGTGGCTGGGGAGCAACACACTGCGGTTTTGTTGTGAAATGTGTGCTTATTACGACCTTTGAACTACCAGCGGTGGAAAAAACAAAACAGGTAAGCTATGTTCTGCTATAGTTCTGTTTTAGTTGTGTGTGCTGAGGAGAAGGCAACTTGTCATTGTGGCGGTGTTTTGTTGTGAAATGTGTTGTTTCTACTTGGTCCGTTTTTGTCTGTTGACGTTAGCGGGAGAGAGGCAAGGCATTCAGGAGCGCACAAAAGCGTCACATCCTTTGGATTTTTGCGGAAAATCCAGCCCGGGTCTTTCACTTACAAATCAGTCCACAGACTGTTACAGGTAACCAAGAAAGTCAGGGAAGGTCTCACTTTTTAAGTTACGTAACAACTCATTCACTCATTGGCAATAAAAAGTGATTATTACATGTAAATTGCTTCACAATTCGTACATATAGAACCTTTAACTTTTTTGTTTTGCTATGCTTTTGGATGCACAGCTACTTCCATCTGCATGTCCTGCTCCGCTACAGGAGCCAAATACAAGACCTTTAATCATGACATGTTCTGCTTGAATGGTATAATGGAAGTAGATTTGTTGTCTGGAGAAATGCATTCCCGATGACGTATCCAGAAGGAGACCTGGCTGATTTTGACATCAAAACAAAAAAGGAATGGAAAACGGATATATCCCCACATTTTACATATGTAGAAATTTATCAAAACACCTAGGCCTGACTTCAAACATGTCACAGAAACACATCAAAAAACACAAAGGCAGCACTTTCTCTGAAAGTTTTCCACTATCTCTCCTGGATGTGACTACAAGGAGTTAATTCATGCGCTTAGTGATGAGAGAGTGAATCAAGAAAGTCTGTGTTGCCAGACAAGCAGCACTATAGATTAGTCATTGGCATCTCCATGAATACCACTTTTCCAGTACTGGCAATGTCAATGTCTGTTGATACAAGCCATACCACTAAAGTAAACATGTGTGTATCAATTTTTGCATATGTCTTTATACTTGTGCACGTTTATACATGCACAATAAGTACAGAATGTACTGGCCTGTATAAATGTATATTGAATGTCTAGAGGCTGAGAGGATTTGGAGTCCCACCCAAAGGCTCTTTCATGCGTCTGCTGTATCAGAGCCAAGTCTCAGGGCCATGAGCACATTTGCAGCTGGCTCTCTGCAGACTGCGCTCCCAGCTCTTGGCCTGGTGATATGATTCCTGCTAACATTGAGCAGCTCCCTTGGTCCCGGCCATCGCATGAAGGCAGGGATGGCGCGCAGCATCTGAAGGGTGACTGGCAGGTCCCATGGGAGTCTGTTATATAAACCTCTGGACTGGAAAGGTCAAAGCTGAACAAGAATTGGTTATCTCATGTAAGCCACACTCACATTAGCCACCGCCAAACATGTGTTCCTCATTATCTGTGCTAGGACAACACGTGATTAGACTTGGAAGTGTTTCTGAAGGTGACGTGGGGATAATACGTTGTTCACGCCTGGTAATGAGGCAGTGATAAAACAATGAAGTGAGAGACTAGGGCTTTAAAATATCTGGGTGGGATGAGAAAGCAAACGTGCTGAATGGGTACATACGTGAGCAAAGCAGCTCTGATGCCACACAGCTGTGTCACAGCTTCATCCCCACCATATCAGATTGGGAAGAACAAAAAAGAGTATGATTCATTTTGCGTTTTGTAATGGATATACTCTGTCATCAGATCCTGATTAGAGATGCCTCCACACATGGCTGCCTACTCTTGGCTTCACCGGCCGTTCTGGTTGCCATCTGTGTGCAATGAATGGTGACTGAATGGTGGCCAGGGTGGCAATGGCAACTATGACAGCTATACTTAAAAGATCAAGTTGTTTTATACAAAGTGCATGATTCTCTAATTAAATTTGAGGTGTTGTTAAAGATTATACTATTTAGCAATACACATATTGCTTACACAATAATGCATTTGTGTAATTGGTACTCAATGTACATTACTTTTACTTGTAATGGAGTGTTTTTCATTAAAGAATTATTATTATTTTTACTCAAGTAATACCACTTTCAATTTATATATCTCTTCCAACACTTTCAATATCCAGTTATTTTCCAGACTGTGTCACACTTTATACTCAACTTGCAAGCACACAGATTGAGGATGGTCTTTTTTCAGCATCTCAAAGACATAAAACAAGCCAGCTGTGAATCAATCCTCACTCTGAACCAATAGCTTCAGGTTAATCCCTTTCCTTTCCTTTTTTCCAAAGAGTGTTATTTCTCTCTTGTGATTGCACAAAGTTTCAGTTACATTGATGCATCACATAAAACCTGGGTTATATTCACATATGTGTAGTAGAGCACAACTTGGATCACATTATGTCATGAGAAAATTGTATTTATCAACTGCTGTGCCACAAGCAACCATTTGTTTCTGCTTATCCTTTTATCTCTTGTTTCCATCTGATGGTTGGCCTTCTTCATCTGCTTGGCTGCCAAGCTCTCATCAGGAGGCAGGTCGGAGTATAATTCCATGTTAGAAACAGCCCCAGAAGACTGTGGGGGAGTCACAGTAACGCAACTTGAACAATCACAGTTATGTCAGCTCGCAATATTAAATTATGTTGTCAAGGTTAGTTGTTCACCATTGAGTGGCTGGATATTGGCAGGGGGGATTTTCTGTCAGCAACCACAGTTAAGTTGTTGAGTTGAGTTTTGAGTTGATAAAATAAACTCATTGTATCAATATTGATCACTATGGAGAACACATGTCATATGTTTCATCTGTGAAACCACTGACATCTGAAATACTGAATAAATAAAGCTGTAGAAATATAAAAAATATAAACAAAAAACATTTACTTGCAGTCATTTTTCTTATGGTTAGATTGGTGAAAATGCATTGTGGTTTGTGATGGAAATAATTAGTCTTTACTTTAAACGTCATCTGTCATAAAAATTTCACAGTGTCGGTAGTTTTTGGCACACACAAACACACTGTGCAGAAAAATAACTTAGTAGGACATGACTCAAACCAACATACGTATATCTGAGTCATGCCTCACAAAACAAATGGACCATGGTCTGAATGCATAAGTGGGGTATAACTGGAAGCTGTAACTGCATTCATTTGACCTGTGTTTGAGGTGAGCTAATGGAATCTGTGTAGTCATAACACAGTGAGTAACACATGGAGATTGCCATGTTACAGTCATACAGAAAAAAGACTCTAATATAGGCACACAGTCTGCATCATTTCCAGGAACCTGAGAAAGAGGAAAAGATGAGAAAGTCATCATCAAAAGTGTATACATAAGGGAACTGAAAGTTATGCTTTTGGGGTTTTGCATCTTAAAAATCATGACAAAACTGCATGTTCCTAACCATATCAAAATAAAAATAAACTAAATATCAAAATTTTGTTGCTTTTGAATGTTGTAGGATGTTACACTATAGGGAACAAGAGACAAGGTAAGCAAATTTGCGCTGTAGGTACAAGTCATGGGCAGACGTCGACAGCTTGTTGTTAGCAGTGGTATTAAAGAGTAAGTAGTACACCATCTAACAGGGCCAGAGTGACATTTGTAGGTGTGTTTACATGTTTAATGTGCTACAGCTGAGCAGCTAATTAGCTAACTAGCCTACAAACTGACATTAGAAGGTACACTTTTTTCTGGTGAATGTCTGTTTGGTGGCTGTTTGAACAAGCTAAGGCATTTTTGTTCATGTTTGTAAGTTAGATAAGAAGGAGACTTTAGCAGGAAAACTAATGTGGGTTGTTGCTCAGAGTCTACGTTGTGCAGCAGGCCGCCATCTGCTCTGCCAATGATTGACATTATTGCTTTGTGCAAAATTTGATTTGCTAGTTTCAAAATGCTCTCCATCCATGTCCATCAAACTAATGCAAAACTAGGGGGCATCGTCATAAAACCAAAAAATATAAAATATAAATTTCTACCTTTTGGTTTTCATTTTTGAAACACAGGAAGTGATTCACAGAGCAAATGCTGTAGCAGTCAAAAATGTAAAATAATACTTTACTTAATTTCAGTGTGGACTTTTCAAGTCTCCCTTATGGGGTTCTTGTTTTAATACAAGTCAGCTGGAAACATTAAAAGGTCAGTCTTAGATGGCATTTTCAACAAACTCATGAAGATTGTTAATTAAATTAGCTAGCTAGCTACAGCTGAATTAATCTGCTTACAACAGTCATTTCAGCTATCAAAATCAATGGTCACTGGCGTGAAATGAGTAGCCTGCTTTTGTCTGCCATTGTCTGAAATCAAGGGCCTATATTGTCATAATATGAAAAACATATAATATGAAAAACATATTAGGAATTTTAAGTGGTAAATCTGACACTGTCATCATATGTGCCATGCAAGACTGGAGAGCTTGACAAGTGTAGAACCATTAGCTAAGGTCATTAACTAAAGACATTAACTGGTATTTCAAGCAAGTTGAAAATCTGCTTGAGTACATTTTAATACTGTAAAAGAATTCAGTGACTACCAGGAAAGAGTTAGATGCACAATATAAAAATCTAATAAACTATCTTTAAAAAAAGAACAAAAAAGGGGTCAGCAGTAACATGATGTGTGGTAAAATAGGTTGTTATATGCAACCCCCCCCGCTAGGGCCCTTTAAAACAATAACAGTATACGTCTCTTTAAATATTTTGAATGGAAAGCTATAAATTCCACACTGATGGAGCTCTTTAAAGGTAAACAAAAGGGAGCCATGGAAACTTAGATGTAATTACAGTATGTTGTCAAAGCCCACACATTTCTCTTTAGGTTTTCTGGGATGCATTTCCAGACCACATTGGCACAGTTAGAGAATTTACAGTAGCCCTGGGTAATGACTATGGAGACATCATTTATGGGAAACCAATCTGCATTCAGTTTTCTTCTGGTAAAGGTGCAAAAGAACAAAACAAAAGTGTGATGTGTGGTGTGTCACCCTCTAACTGATTATACCGTCTTCTAATCTGCACTTCCTGAAGGCTTTTTCTTCATTATTGTGCAATATGTACATTAAACTATGAGCCAGACCTGCTGAAAAGTAGCTACTGTAAAAAAAAATGTTAAAATGGTGCAGTTAAAAAGGAGAACATTTTGTCCTGCAGGTAAATGAACATGTGTTCTCCTGTTTTTTGTTTTTTTTTTAACTCAAATTTCTTTATTGCTGTTAAGTCATTATCACCAAATTTATTGTATTTAAAGAGAACTATAGTTGGAGTTGAAATAAGAGCGAAACATAAAATTTTGACATGCCTTGTTGAGCTACAGTGAGGCTGGATGCCAGAATGTGGTCAAAAACAGCTGAGGGGAAAAATCAGCATCAAATGACAATTGAGATATTAAGAGCTAGATGAAGGGAGATAGTTTGGGTGGGTTCATGGCAAATTATTACACCCTTACCAATTTAATGTATAACCCAGGAGCCCAAGACAAAGCCAGCATTAAAGCCACATGTGTGTTTAATTCATGATTGATTTAAGGAGCCATAAAAAGTCATACAATCCATTTAGACTTCAGAATCCCAACCGGAGCTCTAGCCAAGGACAGGGGTGGGGTCACTCAGCCACCTGGCATTGTGAATAAAAGACAGACATCAACTTCAGTTGGTTCTCTGGCCTGATGTTTAATTTTACTTGAAACTAATCAGCATTATCATGCTTCTCTGTGAAAGTTACTAAACCTATATGGCATGAAGTTGTGTGGAACTGTCTGTTTCCAATTGAAAAAAGTGGGCTTTTAGCATCTATTTACAGATTGGAAACAGATGGTGCCTAAACTTCAGGTACAGCACAATCAAAACTATAAGATGCTTTAATAAAATGACAAAAAAGTAAAAGCCATGCTGATTTAAAGGGAATCATTCATACTTAACATAGAAGGAACTGAACACCGTCCATTGACCAGCAGAATTTCGGTTTAAGAGAAACAACTTCACAGCACAGCTGGACAGGCAAGTGAGACTTCAAGTGAAACAGTGTAGATCTCTCCCAAGCCAGTAGTATGGTAAAGTTATAGATACCATATGTTGTGGGAGACTGAGGAGGAGGACATGTGGGAAGCAAGAGGCACAACGCAAAGATTTCCGCTAAGTGAAGACTGAAGGAGCAATCAAACACATGAAAAACAGCTCCAAGCTAAACTGTGTGACTTGTTTCAAGGCCCGTGTTTAACAAAGAACTGTAATTACTCTAGAACAGCTGCTTCATTTATAATCGATTAGACATGAAATCCATTTAATGAGCCAAACAGAGAAAAAACTGATGAGTACAGGCCCCCAGTTGTTTAGCATTCATATAAAGCTTATATCAAACTAGATAACTGCCAAAATTAAACACAAATCACTCAATATATAGCTCAGGAAGCACTGACTCATAAAAAACATGCAAACATTTATTAAAATAAAGATAATAAATGGGGAAAACTTAATCTGCTCTACATACAAATTACTCCATACCATATGGGAAAATTGTAGCTACTATGCTGTAGTGTAAATAAAAAACACTACAGAAACATGAATATAGTTGCAGCACATATTTACATCAATTAACTATACAATGTAGCAGTGCAAATTGCCAGGAGACATGATTAAATTTACTTTCAGATCACATGGTTATTTTACATGAACACTTTACATGAACACTTGGGTCGTTAATATTACTGCATACTTAACAAAAGAAGTCATGCCAACTCAGCATCTAACATATGTTGGCTGCTGATCTAGGCAAAATACAGTAGCTGTGACAGTAATTTCAGCTCTTGGACTCATTTGAATGTTTCATTCGTGATCAGAGTAGTAGAGAAGAAAGGCCACATTTCCATTTAGTTTGTAAGGTTAGTTTCATTATACCTTCAGAAAGACAAATTTCTGTTTTAGATTACTGTAAATTAAGGCGATGTTCAGTCTGGAGGAGAAAGAGCTCCACTAGATCTGTGACTTGATTGCATGAAAAATTGTATGACTTGTCACTACTTTGTTGGTGTAACTTGACAATGACATAATATTAAGTTGGCACTGGAATCATTATCAAAACAATGGTGTCACAAATCACATCAGTAAGGCTAAAATACACTGTAAATGTTGGCATCAAACCTGGCATTGACAAATTAAATGTCTAGCCAAGAGTGCAACACAATCCAATGCATTTTCTCTATTCCCCCAACCAAACTCCCAGCCTCCTCCCCTCCCCTGCCACACACCATCTCCTCTCACAGAGGATCCTTTGTGTAACAGGAAGCAGTGTGAAAAGAGGGAAGAAATGGGAGAGGAATGAATTTGTTCCATCCTCTTCTCTTCTCCTGCTCAATCCTGATGAACAGAACCCTGTTTGACAGGAAATAATCCTCAAATGGAGTGGTGTTATAAACTCTATTAATCCCTCAACATTGCTGAAGTGATCATTACTGCTCTTCTTTCCCTCTTTTTCTCCCTTTCTCTCTTTCTCCACCTTCAGTCAGACTGCTGATTTACATTCCTGTGCAAGCCTGCAAGGCAACCTGGATCACACTATGCCCCCTTTACTCAAAATCATTTACCAACCCTGTGCTTCATTCCAGGAACAATTAAGATAGAGGGAAATATGAGGCATAGAAATTGCAAAAACATATACAATATAATGAGAAAAAGCTCTCAGATTATTAGCATAGAAACACTCTGACACTATAACATACTGACTATTTTTTTCAACTTTCTTTCATTACTGATTTTATAGGAATGTTGGAGCTTTTGCTAGCATCGAAAGAGGCATACGGCCTGCAGTGTTGTGCTTGTAGAGAGACTTTGACTTACGTTACATAACATGATTGACTATAAAGTTCTCAAAGTATTAACGTTCAGCCAAATAATGATTCAACTTTTACAAGGATGCCTTAACCCTAACTCGCCCCACCCATCCACCCAAAACTAAACAGCATTAGAGCTGAATATTTTTTGTTTTCATCAAGCCCTGAATTTCCAAAGTGGTTACATGTATCCATAAACTTTCCATCTGTGCACTTACAGAGTAAGATATATCCTACTCTTGTTTTCTCTTCATGCTGCTGTGTAAACACAGTTTCAACAGAAGTGTCTTAAAGCTTTCCCAGGGCAGGGGTGGGCTAGGGGGATGAAGTTTGAAGACCACCCTATAATTCTAAAGCACCAGTATAGACAGGAAGGCCACCCTCAAACCTCAAATGGGTTCAGGGACAGTGTTATAGTACAGTGCCCAGCTGTTCCTACTTTCCACTGAGGTCCCCAAGATTTGCAACAACTGAAGAAACATGTCTGTTCTCCATTGTTATGTATGAGTGACTTAACCTACTACATAATGTTCCTTTGTTTCCTTACACAATGCACCGAATACTGGCATTGACAGTATTCACTGACAGTATTCTTTTGCCAATTTACAAATCCCAGATGGATACCTCTGTGTTATTTCTGACAATAAAGGGAGATTTCCCCAAAGAGTAATGCAAAATAAAGCACAGAAGCTATGATCCAGAAGTTTGATGTTCTGCAATCAGATCCAAGACAGTTCACATTTCATCAACAGCAGTCCAACACCGGTGTGTTCTGGGCAAAGTAACAGTTCTCCTTTATAAGTGTGCTGTGTAATGCCCTCTTCATGCTGAGTCTTTTTCCCCTCCACTCTTGCCCACTTACACCTCCTTTCTTCTCTCCAGCTCAGCATGACACCCTCCCATATGTCATTTATTAATAAAATAGGGCTGTGAGTGACAAATATCACCTATGGAACAAATAGTATACAATGTTACAAAGGGAGCTGAAAGCTGGACAAATAACTCATGGGTCTTGAATACAACAGCCTTTTCATTTTGTCTAGTTCAGCCCTTAAAATCATTTTACAGCATCTTCCAGTGTATCTTTGCTCTAAATCACCCCACCTAACTATGTTTCCATTTTAATAGTGATGTGCAGCTGCCTCTAGCTGCTTCCCTGTTCTGGGGTCAGCACACTGGAACATGAGAATAACTTCCACATGTTCTCTACAGAGGAGGGCAATGAGAACAATGAAGGGATAATGAGAGGGAGAAGCCATAAAGAGATACTGTATGGTTCTAAACAGTAAGAAGACTCAAAATCATTTTTAGACCCTAATTATTGTTTCCAATAGTGACAAGTTTTACAGTGGAGAAAAAGTAGATTTCCATTGAAACGTGCAACTTCTCCTGCAGCAAAATCCACTCTCCTGTCTATCTGTGTGCACAGATGTTCCTAAATCTGGCCAAATACATGCAACAAATGAATGCAAATAATAGTCACATGTTATTCATGCAAAGAAAAGCATCAGCAATATTTTGTGGCAGGGCTCTTCTTAAAGCATAAAAGAACCACCATCTTGGCATTTCAAGATGGGATGTAAAATGCATGCTGTATACATTTAACTTTAGTGACAGGAATTCTGGGAAAACTCCTTTGTGTCTATCTCCGTGTTTGCCTCACGTGCAGCAGTGACTCAGCACCTACTGTTTTCATGGGACAAAAACTGAGGAACCAGTCAAAATCTTGAACACATGTGTGGAACAGTAATTCCATGTGCACGGATTGACTCCACAATTTCTTGGTGGCACTGGTATAAACAGTATGTCAGATCCCCATGATTCACTTCAAAGAACCACCGAAAAAAACATCACTTTTTTGTGTAAAGGTGGGTGGAGGTCGGTTTGAGCTCACAGTGTTCATATTAACAATTGTTCATCTGTGTTGTATAATAAACCAGATGCTACAGCTGAAGAAAACAAGGCACACCAAACTGACAATAGAGGCGACTATAGGATTAAATTACCTCATGGAATTCATTAAAAGATCCCTTATGTACAACATGTTTGCCTCTACATTGGCCAAATTAATATGATTCTTTTCCTGTCTGGGGTATATGCTTTACAGAACATAGTTCCCTTGGTTTGGACCACGTGCACACTGTTCTTCCTGCTGGGCAGTAAAGCTCATTGGCTACTGAGCATCAATCTGTTTCCAATCTATTCTTCTGCCTTTCCCACCAGCAGGCAGTAATGTGACAAAAACACATAGGAAAACATGTGCATGTTGAATCTTACATACATAATTGATGAAGTTATATAGGTGAAAATGCCTGGGTGAAACACAGAAAAGTAAGATATTAGAGTATGGCCTTGTCATCTGTCTTGTGTCATTGTTAGTTTTGGTGACAGTCAGTCAGCTCTTAGCTACACAAAGTTGATCTTTCTTTCAGAGCCATCTGACGCAATGTGGAAACTCTGAGTGTGCCTTTTGGTTAGCATCAATATCTCAGTCTATCAAGTAAGACAGCATGCACCCTGATGATTGAAATCTTTCTTGTTTGTGCAGTTTGGGCTCCGTTTAACTAGAAAATATTGTTTCCTCCATTTTATTTCCTATGGCAGCACTTGAATTTCCCACATATTTTCCAACCAAGGCATTTCAACACCTCCCTGTGCTAGTATTTTGTAAGGGTGGAATGACACAATGTACATTAAACGGTATGAAATTCGAGGGCATGACAACAGAACCACAGAATTGGAAACATGTCACAAACAGTAATGGACTAGTGGATGTATGAAATTATTAAACATCAGGAGCAATATCCTGTCTTGGCTAGATGTCTGAATGCTAAGTTTTCTCAAGTGTATGGTCAGATGTATCCATTTGGAAGTCTTGACGCAGCCTGCTTTAGGCTGACTGCACTGCCTTTTATAATAGTCAGTTATATGTCCGCAGGATCCTTCTTGCTATTCTTTGTCACCCCCCACATTGACCCCATCACTCAAACAAGTGCTCAGTGTAGCAATTCAGAATTCCTCGTCATAGAACTACTTCCATTGGAAACATATTGTTGGCTGTATGTATACCCCACAAATGTAAAGAAACAGCACCTCAACTTAGTACCAATATAACACCACATATTTTCTCGACCATAATCATCCTCCTTCCTCCTTTCTTCATCCTTTTTCCATCTTCCACAGAAAATCAAAAAATTTTAGGGGTCATTCTTAATATTTTTCTTCTACAAGTCAAACAGATATTCTACACATGGACCACACTGAACTGAATTGATTTCGTATCTACCTCAGTGAGGGAAAAGGATCATGTTTGCGCAGCAGGTGACAGCAGGACCTGGATCATGGTATCCTTTATGTTAAAGCTGACCCAGCAGACACCCAGGTCAGAGTTGTGCCAGTCTTCATTCTCAGCATGAGCTGCTTAGGTTTGAGGGAGGCCCAGATTTGCTTTCAGCAACAAATGGATTCCAGCAAGGCTCGATAAGATTACATAACCCAGTAGTCCTGTCATATACTATCAATCCATCAGGGCTACAATGTGCGTCTCCTGTTAGCAGAGTAGGCCAAACTTAAACAGGTAATATATGGATAAAAGTCTGTGTACCCTCCGTCAAAAGCTGTTTTCTGGTTTTGGTTTAATTTCTATTCCAACTGCTGATTTGAAGACAAAAATGGGAAAAGCACGTAGATTTCTGTTTTTTTTAATTCACATGAAAAACAAAAGCAAAAATAATGTATTGTGTATTTGTTTATCCTGTTATCAAACAGGTTGAACACAGCTTTGGACGGAGGGTACACGGATCGATAAAAGTAACCTATGAAAACATTTTACAACTGCTGGCGACTGAAAATTTACCAGTATAAACCAATAAGATGTGTTACTATTGCAAATGTAAAGAAATGACAAATAGCCCATGTCTGAAGCCTTTAGATACTCCGTCCTTTAATGGATTTGGACTGGAATCAGTCATCTTGCAAAAAAAAAATTAAGCTTTAAGACAAATCAAAAATGATAAACATCACCATGTTTCTTGCATATGTTTTGAATCGTCTTGACAGCCCACTGATGCCAGCTAATTGATGATGGTAGGGACTTTTAAGCTTTTAAGATTTGTTGGCTTAGACTGCAGCTTTAGAAAGAACTGCTTCTCTGCTGCACTGCTGCGAGTGATTCAGCTCAACACTGACCCATTGTTATAAAAAAAAAACATTTGGTACCACTTATTTCGGAGGGGTCCCATATGCTTCCTCAAGGCTGCAAGAAAGGACACCTGAGATTTGGCTTGATCTGATAATGTTCTGAGGGAATGTTTATCTGATAAATTTTTACAAAGCAGGGCGGGGAAATACAAACAAATCTTTTGTACCAATTCATTCTCGAGCCTGAAACATTAGCAATCCGCAGTTGTAGTTTTTCCAGCAAATCAAATCTTGCAATGCAAGTAAGACAGCAGCTCTTCCTGGCTCATTGCTTCTCTCTGCCCACTAATGGCCTCTGACCATTGCCAAGGTAACTACACACTGCTAGTGTGCAATGCAATTTGATGACAGGCTGTATATATCTATACTGTTTGTGTTACTGTTTCTGTAGCTTACTTTAATTGTTGTGGTTGTGCTGACATTCCTGTATGAACTCACATGCTGGCATTACCCATGTGCTGGAAACTATAACTCGATTGGCTCAATGGTGGGACTGAACATGGAAGATTTCCATTCATTCAGAGCATCCCATACTCACATCAGTGCTGTGCTGACACAGCACAGAATTGGCACAAGGTTTGGAACATAAAAAGAAAACCCAACTCCTTTCAGCAGTGACACTGAAAGGTAAAGAATCTGTTTGTGTGTTTAGTGTTTCATTCAGGTACAGGAAACAAGTACACGTCATCCTCTTCTCATGACAGCCAGCGGATATCATGCTGCGGGGTTGGTGAGGTGCAGTGGTTGAATACCAGGTGTTGGTGTAATCTCCAGATATTTCTCATGTGTGCCTCTCCCATGACATAAGATACACAACCATGGGTGTGTATATGTTATGATAAACCATAAATTCCATTTATCCTTCCATCATCTGCAACTGTTAATCTTGTGCAGGGTTACAGAAGGCTAGAGCATACCGCAGCTCACATTGAGCAAGAGGCGGAGTACACTCTGGGCAGGTCGACAGTCTATTACGGGATTGACACATACAGTACAGTATAGACAGACAGCCATTTGCCACATTTACATCCTTAGGCAATTTAGAGTTTCCAGTTCACCTAACCTGCATGTCATTGGACTGTGTGAGGAAACCCCCTGCAGGCACAGGGAGAACATGCTAACTCCACACAACTCCTGTTTCTAGTGTAACCACTGCACCATCATTAGTATCAATTAAAACTAATTACCTAAAAGAAATACAGAAGTGAAATAAATGCACAAGTGCATGAAAAAGAAACACAATCTCATAAGTCACCACAACAAATAAAACTGTAATGACAGGATAATGAATTATAGTCATCATGAATTTAATTGGATCTGCCAGAGTACGCTCTCTCAGTGCAGGTAAAAAAAAATATTAATGTGCCCTGGCCTCTACTGGCATAATAGGTGCACAACACTTAATTAGCTCAGCTATCTTCCAGGTTGGTCAACATGTTTGATATCATCGGTGGACTACCCTATAAATTATCATTGTTATGCTGACTATGGCGGATGTTTCATTGGTTTCAGTGGCACAGCTCCATTATGGCCCATGGAGATCACATTGATTAATCCTGCAGCATGTTGCCAGATTTAAAAGAAAGATAAAAGGTGTTTTTTTTCCCTCTGGCCTTCAGCTTAATATTTTGTATTTGGCTGTAATATGAAGCATTCCTAGAAGCATGAAATAATTCTTGGATTCACATAAAAGAGTCACACAAGATGTTCTGTTAATTGTAAATTTATGAGCTGAGTGAAAATAATTAAAAAACATAACAAAACAAAACACTGGGCTTCAGATTCTCATGACCAAAACTTGATGGCACATGAACAATCAATTCAAGTTATTAGCTCATTAGTTTGGTTGGTTACAGTCCCAGATTATAGGGAAACATGGTTTATTTTAACAGATTAAAGGCATATTGTAATTTTTTTTTTTGTTTGTTTTGTTTTTTTCAAATTCTATATTGGGACTTGACCTGCACATTTAAAGATCACCGCCATTACCAACTGATACAATATTTCTGAAACAGAACCTATTGCTGGCCTGCTGTCACAATATTTAGGATCTAACACTACTAAATTTTACACAGGGTAATATCCATATCTCCACTGTGTACAAACTGCCTTACATTCAACTTTCAAGTACAGCATATATTTTATTCATGTGTTAGTGTCGACTGTTTGCAAAATGTAAAAGGTCCTTAGAGTCCAAAGCTCCTTCCACCTTTCAAATACTGCACCAAGGCTTGCTGAACACAGTGACCTAAAATATCCAACAGCCAATGAAATAATCTTATAAATCATATATATATTGTGTACCTGTATATATTTAATTAAGTTATTAACTGGTAAGTAAACACAAAAACCTATACTTTCCTGGTCTTTCAAATGACACACAACTCAAAAAAAGAACAAAAAAACCCTTTCCAAATGTTTCTAGCATGATATTCTCATGATCTCTCACTGCTCGCAGTAAACTTGCCCTGAAAATGCAGCAAATGGGAGGGGGGGGGGGGGGGGGGGTCCTCATACATATTGCAGTGCTCCTGTTGGGTAATTGTCTTGTGAATTTTTCATTTTCTGTCACTACTGTATATACTGTAGATCTCTAAATGGCCCACATGATCTCTAGCAGCCAGGTCAACTTGAGTGCGCCACACAGCTGCGCCAAATACATCGTTCATCATTACACCACCAAACATTTTAGTGCAGCGGCTATACCTCACGCACAGAGAGGGTCTGAACAAGACTTTGTATTGTGTTTATTATGTTAACAACTTAATATGTATATACTTGACATGATTAACACAATGCCTATCTCCAAGCCTTTATCCCAGTTGTCTGTTCAAGTGGCTTCTAGCTCTGGTTAATGACTGTATGGTGCAGCAGTGGCTGATGTCATTAAACTGTGCAACACTGTGCATTAACACAAGTAACACTGTGTCATGCTGATAAAGAACCATACTGATTACTGCCAACTCTCACAGGATCCTGTAAGTTGCTGTAGATCTCACAGTGTAGATGGTGTAACATAATATAATCATCAATGTAATGTAATTGCTGGCTGTCTTTGGAGAGCACCATAACTCAACTTGCTGATAGAAAATATAGGTGAAAAAACACATGGCCTTGGGACCAGCAATGTTCATCATCTTGACTTTAAATAAAATGAGGAAATAATGACAAATGAAAAAGAATAATGACAAATACATCACACATTAGTTGTGGTCAGCAGTACCACAATATGTACTGTCAAATAAGATACATTGCAAACCCCAGCAGAGGATATAGATAGCAGTAATATATACACAGCTGTATTCTTTATCAATGCCTGCCTCTGTCATGTACAGTATTCTCTGTGAGTCTGTGCTTATGTATAGCTAGCTTCCTTCCTTCCTCTACTGGAAAATACATGCAAATGTATTATGTAATAGAATAAAGACTAATATATACTCCAGAATAACAGAGGATCCATGAAGAGACAGTAAACACAAAAGTGAACATCATTTTTTTTTTACCTTTGCTTGGTGATAAAACAGAGCCACTGACATTTTTAGTGTTTCTGTGGAGCAGAACCTGCTTCAAACATCACCCTGTGAGACCAAAGCTGAAGTTTCACAGTAAAAATAGGCGTGTAAAACATATGGCACGGCTGTGAAGTGACCATTGACCCTTTGTATTTACCATGGACTTTGGGTTCTTTGTCAAAAAGGAGGGAAAACCATATAGCCATAAACCATATAGAGTCTTTGTTTGTGATGTGCTGGCTCTGTCACTGCCTCTGTCTGTGAGAATTATGTCTATGTGAAGTTAAGACAACCAGTCCTCTCTGTATTTGGTAGTTTGAGGCACCTTTTCCCTCCATCGATACATAATTTTGTGTATATTTTGACTGTTATGCACCACAACACCAAGACAAATTCCTTATATGTGCATACTTACTTGGCAATAAACCTATTTCTGATTCTAAATTCTGATGTTCATTTTAACATGTAACAATATATTTTCTGTTCTTATCCATACTGTTATAGGTTCTTTCCCAGCAAAAAGATGGCACACTCTTAATGAATGCATATATGCAAGGCAAAAAAAAAAAAAAAAAAGTACAGTCCTTGTGTTGCTATAATGAAATATGGCATTTTCAGAATCTGGCTTAAACCCCAATGTAATTCCTTAAGCAAATTCCCTGCGTAACTTGTGGAAAATCAGCAGCTGGCTGAGGAAAAGAGATGGATTGCTGGAGTGACAGCTTGCAAAACACCCACAGAAGACCTCAGCAAGGCTCCGTGACTGCACAGACAGTCACGTGCACGTTGAGACACAAAGCCAATGACAGATTCATGCATGGCTTTAACATATGTGTGCCTGTGATACACACATACATATACACACTTACACATACATGTTACTATACTTATGAGGACGCTCACTAATGTAAGGCATTACATGTCCTGTATTCCTGTCCTTATCTCTCATTGGAACCTTAATTAACCCTAACCCTAAAACCAAATTCAAACATCCTGTTGGAGAAGTGAGGATTAAAACACACACATACACACCCACTTTTGCTTGAGACAATTTGACCTTCTCTTTTCCCATTTGCTAATAAATCTGAAAACACTAGCATCTAGACAGCAAAAAGTTAAGAAAATACGGTTTTCAAAGGTGTGGACGCATAGTATATACCTTATATTAACAATAAGACTAGCCTGACTAAATATCCTAACACACATACATGTACATATACACGTACAGAGCACACGTGAGTGGTGTTTGACGTAAGCAAAGCCCATAAAGACCGTGTGGATTCAGCTGTGCGCCAACTCAAGTGAGAGGACATGCAGAGGAGTTTTATTTGCAATGAGAGAATCTGACTTCATAGTAACACCCAGTATCACGCAGAAATGGCACGTGTACACTTTCCTTGTCACTGGGCATTGCTGTACAGTTTTTCTAAAATAGTCAACATTAAGGAATATCCTTTTATATACTTATATGTAATGTATGTACCATGTGTATCATTGTAATATTATTTCATGTATAGAAATGTGTTCTGATCTGATCAATTGCTCTTAAAAATGCTATTTGAAACACATCTGCAAAAAACAGACAGAACAAGTAGTAAAATGCAGTCCACAACAAATGACTTCAGCTTTGAAAGTGTGTGTGACATGTTCACATTAAATACCAAATGTTACCCTGAGGAAGTGACTTAGTCATGATAATTGGAAGCAAACTTCAAAACAAATGCACAGAGTTCAAAAAGAGACCCTCCCCTGTTTCTCTGGATGTAATGATCCACCTCCACACTCCTCAGGCAAAATGTCACATTCATACCAATCAGACTCCATTTGCCATGAAAACAAATGCTGTCCTGCTCTCTTTCCCCATACCTACCATTCACCGCTTGTGTTTTTATTTTGTATTATTTCCAGATTTTTCAAAGCGACTTGTTGAAGAAGTGTGCACATAAAAGGAAACATTTTTGACCCTCACAAAAAGGACATAATCAATTAGAACATGGATATTCTTTTTTCCTAAAACATATTACTATTAGGTTACTGTAAAAGCAACAAAACAATTCCAATTCTCTGTGAAAGTAAGTGTTGTGAAAAGAGATTTTTCCAGACACTGCCAAGTTGTTAGTCAACCTGAAAGCATGGACAAGGATCTTTGGAAAAACAACCCTGAAGGCTGCAAGATTTTTTTCTCAACATGACAACGAAAAACTGCATCAGCAACAACAGTTTATAGTGCAGCACAAAAAAAATGACATTTCTGTAAGTTGTGCCTGTGCTGTGCCGTAGAGTCATGACAAATGAGGGGACACTGAGTGGAATCCAGGTGACATTCTTTGGCTGACTGCCTTTTCTCTGCCCACCCAGGGGAGTAATTTCACACTGTTGAGAGGCTCCTCCATTTTTCAAACGGAGGGAGGAAGCAGCTGGAATGGATGGTAGCATTTGATTTCCCATGTGTGCACCTGATGATAGGTCTGGTTTTGAGAAGTTTCATGGATTATAGAACTCTGGAGTTTTCTGAAAACGGCTTCACAAGGTGAAATTAACTCTCTATAGGCAAAAGCGGACAGAGAACATGTCTGCTATCTTAGTTTAAAAATGAATCTCAAAAGCACTTGACTTTTGTGTTTGCCCTTTTATTTTGCTCTTCCACTTCTCTTTTCTCCTCACACGGTGTGAGGAAAAGCAAGGGGAGGCGACAGAATGCACTGTAGATTCAGAAGTCTCTGATATAGGGACAACACCAACCCTCTGTTTTCTGGGTGAATTCTCATAAGGATTATCTATGGTTATGCTTCTATTTTTTGACAGGTCGATTGAACAGCGCTAGCTTGTTTTCTCTCCTAAGATACTGTAGGACCCAGAGCAATGAAAAATACTTTGTCTGCTTTCATCAAAGGCCACAATAATCCCCTGTGTTGAAATATATAGAACTCCTGTCATAGAAAGCAAAGAAAAAGTGAGTGGACATGAGGAGAATGCAAGAACAAAAATCCACAGAAAATTAGTATTTTAATGCTTTGTAGACCGGGTTAACTGTAACAACAAAAGAACCATTCCTGAACAGTCAAACTGTAGCTTTTCTGTGATCAAAGCCAGAAAATTGCAGTTTGTAGTCCCTCAGAAACTCGTCATATGGAGAAATGCCCTGGGCAGAGCAGCTGCTGAAAACAAGTTGGTGTTAGAATCCTTTAAACCTCCTTTTAAGTACCACTAAGGTTTTGGCTGGGTGTGTTTCGTCCCACACTAATTTCTATCTGTCAGTGCAGTGTGCAAGGTAATAGAGCAGAGGAGAAACACCAGTGGTGCAATGTGAGACAAGTTCAATGAATGAGCCCATTCTATTCATATTTGCTCAATGTCAAAAGTCAAACACAAACATTTGGAATTTGCATGCTGTGTGCAAATAAAGTGGTGGGTAACAATAAGAAATGATAATAATGACAGTGGCGAAATTCTTTATTCTCAGATCATTATAAGAATCCCTGTTATGAAATAACTAATTTTCATATTTTAGCACAAACCTTTCCAAAATGACAGAACAATAAGGCTTCTCTAATAATAAATAATCAATTGAATTCTCTGTTGTAAAGAGGTATGCAATGGTACTATTATGGGTCATTCATTGACCACCACAAAAAAGAGACATTTTATTAAATTTTGAAGGTTTTTGGATATTTGCACTACACCTGTATTTTCACAATCAGACTCTACACTATACAGTATAAGAGATGTATAGTGTTAAATTATGCACTGTATATATATATATAAATAAAGATAAAAAATGGACAGCATCAATTAACATAAATGAATCATCTAAATCTTGCAAAAGAGAATGTGTTAAAGATATTACATAACATAAGGGATCTTTTGAGCTTGTCTCCCTTGATGCCTGCTGGATTTTTAAAATTCACTGAGCTTACTGTCACTGAGCGCTGAACACATTTTTTCTCATGTTTATTTCTCTGGAAGAAATACACAAGAATGTTCCAGCAAATTAGAAGAACTGCATTGCACATTTACAGACAATTCATCAACCTGACTGCACTCTGCAACAGGTTTTGTTTGTGAAATATCATCATCATTATATAATGTATATGCACTAAAACATAATGCAGTTACCTTTCCGGCACCCTCTTCTATCACCTTCTACTAATCCATTTATGGCATCTGCAGACCAGCCTAGTCACATACAGTGCCATGCACGCACAACACCTGTGAAAGTTAAATTCCACAGTTATTACGAGTTTGTGACCATACAAACAAAGTATAAGGCAGGTCAAAGGTCAAAGACAATCAGTATCATTCAGTGAAAGTGACAAAGCTGGACACTCAGGTCAATATTGACTCTCTCTGTGTACCTACATTCTTCCTACTGGGAGACCTGGAGCTGACAATACAAGGACAGCAGACTTCTCTGGACCTTTCATCTCCCCTTGCACTACCAAGATTTGATGAAAGGAGGAACAACTCAGACAACTTTTGAAGTGAAGAAAACTTCAGCCAAACTAAATGAAAGATTTCAGAAAAGGAAGAATGAGTAAACCAGTTTTATCCACCAGATATTTTTTTTAAAGAGAGAGAAATCCTTGTCACCTGCTGAAGTGCTGAGTATTACTTTGAGGAGAAGGTCGTCACAGTGTAGACGCAGACACTTGTTCCTCATAGCAAACGTTGAGTCCTCTTCTTGCTAGCTGTGATAGGTGCGTTTGAACAGGCAAATGACAGCAAAAGGAAATCACAGACATCATGTGGGTTACATGCCACATAACAGCAGGAAACCGACAGCTGCGTGAACACAGGTGAATGTGTTTCATCTCTTCCACCCATCCACCATGGGCATTAAATACCTGCAGAATCTTCAGGTTTGATGGTGTCACCATTTTCACTTGCTGCAGTTTCCAAACAGGAAAAAAACCCCACAAATTAAACCGTTACACCTTAACAACATCTTTTTTTCACCCACACAGGAATGGGCCCGAGACGTCTATGCTTAGCGTAGGCCTTATTGAGCTATGATTGGCTGGTCACATTGACCTCAGTACATCATCAATCACTGCCGCCCCCATGTGCCCCAGTTTTTTCTCCTCTTATTAGTCTCTAAAGGGCCAATGCCGTGATGGATATCACCATAGGGATATCGTTCATCTTTTCATTGCTGGTAATGGGGTGGGACCACCCCCACATCCAGATACAGAGAGGAAGAGATGAAGAGGACATAAAGAACATGTAGAGAACAAGGAGCAGGGGGAGAGGGTTAAACAACAGATCATTTAGGGCTGTACGTGTTATGATACATCAAGGACTGACGCTCTTTACTGAGTAAGATGTTTGTCAGCCTACGCTGTGAGAAACCTGCTGTTCTATGCTGAGGATGATTGCATCCAGTTCCTTTATCGCCTACCGAAAGGATATTGCATTTAAAGGCTCTGGAAGAAAGATAGATTCTGTGGATTCATCACAGACAAGATATCCATTCTGCCCCATTTGTGGTTCAACATTCAACTTAACTGAGCTGTTGTGGATAATAAATAAAGTCTAAACAGCAGGTGGAGCTGTCTGTACAGTTAATGGACCCAGAACAAGTCTTTTTTTCTTTAAAATGAAGTAGACATCAGTGCATGCTTAAATAGATTGTCCTTGTCTGAACTTATGGTATCTTTCTGGAAAAAAAAAACGTGTTCTGTCATACATCTGCATATAATCTATTAGCTACATTTCCATCACTTGATGTTGCAGTATGTAAGTTTGTTTGTTTAACATGAATCCTGCCAACTGTTGTACCGACTGAAAGCTATATATTTTGTCATATCTCACAGGTGCTTTATTCTATCATTTTTCATGACTTTTTCAATCAATTTATTCCTGATGACATCTTACAATCTTACAATTTCATTTAGCAGACACTTTTATCCAAAACAACGTACATCTGAGAGCTGTTACAACACAAATGACTTCATAACTTCACATCATTGTTTTATGTTTTTGTTTTAATTAGTGCTTTTTAAAAATACCAGGACCCCAGTCAAAAGCACGCAATTCCTCCTATGCAGTTTTAATAGATGAAACTATTTACTGAGTTCATGTTTGCATGAGTCCTAATTTAAAATATCACACACTATCAGGGGGAGTATAGGCACTCTGTCGGTCATTTTGAAGTCTTTGTGGAAAGATTGTACTGGATAAAAGCTGCAATTTGTATTAAAGAAAAGTATATATTTTCATTTTACACAATGTCCAAATTAACTGTAACTTTCCTGAAATAGTAATAAGAATCGATTTCTTTTCCAGAGGACATTAATAACATAACTGATAATGTTTTGAGAAGAAGTAAGTTAATATTTTGCTATGATTGTTGTTTCTTACAGTAGTTTATTCTTGGGGTCTTCAGGGACCTCAGTAGTCCTTTTATGTTAAATATGTTTGTAGGATGAGTTTTAAAAAAAGGAATTAAAAGTTCAACTATAGTGCAGTTGTTATGATCTATGTGTGGAAATTGTGCCATGGATACATATAACAGATGGTGTTAGTAAAAATAAGTAAGAGCAAAAATAGAGAATATCAGGCTGTAGGAGATCACATAATTCAATACAAGACTGTGCAACAGTAAAGGGGTTTGTAAAAAGCAATAGCTATAACTCTACAGCTCCCTCTGACTAAAATCATGTCATACATGTGCATTTTGAATTAGAGGGACATCAGATTAAATTTTACTGGTGAGAAATAAATCTTTGCACAGTATCTATCAAATACTGAAGTGAACACATGCTGTTAATACATTTAGTCAGGATGTGTTTTGATCCCTTTCTCCCAACAGGCATTTTAACATTCAAGTGCAGTACATAATTAAGTGCAGTGTGACACTTTGAACAGCAGATAGCACCATTGGACACAGCATACGCCACTGTTTCCCCTCTTCACACAAATGAGCTTGTCTAAGGAGGTGGGTTGAGAAGGGTAGGTGGATTCAATCACAGTTCTCTGTATGCTCATAATGTAAATGTTCTACAGTGTCTCTCCTGACCTTTTATACTTAAACATCACATTGTCTGTTTAAAATTCCCATTTTTTTGATAATACTAAATACAATATGTATATTATGAACAGCTCCTTTGATACCTGTAGTTCATGCTTGTTCTCACAGGAATGCAATTTACAGTACATCAAAGAAACATGAACACAAGAGAGGTCTGGGCGGGGAGGGCAGTGTACTGAGAAACACTCACTATGCGGTGCATTGCATAATGTTACACTGGGGTGACTCATTATATAAATACATGTGTGCTGTAACAATGCTGCAAGAGAGTCAGAGTATGATGGCATACACTGAAGATGCACTCTGACAGATCTTCAGATTTTCTTTTTTGGTCGGGTTCAACGGAGGCTCTGTCTTTTGAACAGTGCAACTCAGGAATGCACGTTTTTGTTTTTCTGTATTTCACAGGCACACACCATTTTACAGCAACATAGGCAGGCAGTGGTGGTGAAATGTAACAAAGCACGTTTACTGATGTACTTTACATATGAATTATGAGGTATTTGAGTATATTCCATTTTAGGTTACTTTATACTTCTACTCCACAACATTTCTGAGGGAAATATTTTACTTTTTTCTCAACTACACTATTTGACAGCTTTAGGTACCAGAATAGTTACTTGCAGATTGATTTTATACACAAAACATATGATGAGCCTCTAAAATATGATACATGATACT
Source organism: Thunnus maccoyii (assembly GCF_910596095.1). Lineage (NCBI taxonomy): Eukaryota > Metazoa > Chordata > Actinopteri > Scombriformes > Scombridae > Thunnus > Thunnus maccoyii. Next base: position 20,977,453 of record NC_056541.1, read on the forward strand.
GACTAAAATAAAGTATATACTTGTTACATGTTAATGTATCACTTTTGTGAATGTATGATAAGTATATTTTTTTCTGAAAAAGTAAAAATTTGAATGCAGGAATACTTCTTCCACTACTGTATGTAGGTACATTATATAAACCAATATTTAAATATAATGAAGGGAAACATTTATTGTGATAAATTCTCCCCTTTTACCACAATCCACACATTGACTCTTTCAAACATTAAAAAAAAAGATATGTAACACTTCTGCTTAAGTTTGTCTTCATCTTTCCATTTTTGAAAGCTGAAGATTTGATAAGTTAAATCATTTAGGGATAACAGCTTTTACCTGGGTTATTACAGCCATGAATAGAGTAGAAGATGTCTGTGCAAATGTCTTTTTAGACGAGCATTACTGAATTGTGGGCTATTGAGTTTTCTTTTTATTCCTATATTCAGTAATTTTGGATATTCATCGGGGAGCATCTGCGACACACTTGAGAGTGAAATATTGTGTTGTTCACTGCGGTCCTGCGAGTGCTACAGGGCTGTCTGGAACTATATCCCTGCTTTTATGTCCTCTCTCAAGAGACCACATGACAAAAGATACAGTTAATGAGTTTATTTGAAAAGGAAAAAATAAGTTGAATGGAAAGAGACTTAATAATAATGATGGGATGAATAGGCGAAGGAGCATGAATAGTGGCTTTGGATAAAAGTCCTCTGTTTTACAAAGTAAAAATCCTCCTCCAGTGGAGATTTAATTTTGAATGCTGGACAGACGAAAAGATTCAAACATTCACAGTCTGGAAATGTTCTTCTCATGAGATGGATCCATTGGGGAAAGCAACTTGTTGAGCTAAAGGGGAGCTGAGGTGTCACCTTTTCTCCCAAACAAGCCATTTTATTCATAGAACAATGAGACAAAACAATGCGACCAAAGCAAACAAGACGATGATGTGTTTTATTGAGCAAACCACTGCACCAATCTGATTCAAATGTATCCTAAGCAGCAGTCGTATCCTGCAGCGGCATTTGAACCTGGTGATTATAAATTCCATTAGTGGATCTTCCTCTGTGGAAATCCAACATAATGGTAGTGATTAGGCCCAGTGGGTCTTTGGTCAGTTTGGAAAGCATCAGACTATGCTCAGTGTTAGCACTCTTCCCCCAAGTCCCCCCGCTGTTCAGTCCAGCTGCGAGGTCAGTGAGCTCCAGCTAAACCTCAGATGGTCTGGTGAGAGGAAATTACTTTTTTTTTAACCATGATATTAAATCTACACGGTTGGTTTGATTTTAGAGGCACCCTTTCAGACTCTCTCCAGTGGACTGCAGAGTAAACACTCATGGGAGAAAATACGCTTCTGGTGATTTAAGTCAACATTTTTTCAGTTTCTTGATACCCACTACATATTTGGACATCGAGACTTCCCCTACAATCATGTTGCCTTTTGTCTTGAGTTTGTTAAGATCTTCTTTTTCCTGCCTGATCCCTTCACCTCTTGCTCTGTTTGCTGAAGAAGGAGTGAAGTGGTATGAGGAACGCTCTTAACTCACCCCCACCACCACTGCTGCCTCCTGGCCCTGCATTATTGAACATCCTGCAGCACGGCCAGAAGGCAAGACACCAGGTCAGAGTCACAGTATCAGGATCAGTTGTAGTGGACAAGCTATATTTAAATCAGGGTCAGGGCTGTTCTGAGACAAGCATGCAGCACATTACCATTTGTTAATAATCATTGAATGGATTCTGTCTGCCTTTTAGCATCATTGATGTTGAGTTCAGGGGCCGTAATCTCTATCAACAAGAGTTAATGGGAAAAAGAATTGCAAAGCAACACGCCCAGATTAAAGAGCCAATGCAACCTTGTTTTTCTTCTAAATCGTGACACTGACAATGGAAAAAACAGATGTGGTGAACATATTGTGAAATCACTATATAGTGAGTTTGCCTTCTTTCCAAATAAGATTTTCAATCTTCTATTTTGAGCCAGGGACATTTGACCCCAAGAAGAAATACCTGTTTTATCAGTGTTGCTGCCAGGCTAAACTATAGGGCTACAAGACGTGGATCATCAAGCATTTCCTCCTACACTCCCTGGAGTTCTCCTATATTTTCACACATGAGTTGGCAACCCATCCAATATCCTGCATGGGGCAGAATTGTGAAGTATCTGCACTGCACAGGTCATCTAATGTCATACTGTAGCTTTCCTGATGTCTAATTTCTCTCCATTCTTTCTTCCATCTGGGTGTTTTATTCAGGGGTTCAGTCTTTCCAGACCATGACTGGTCCAGTCGGGTGTGTGATGCCCATACTTAAAGAACCTTAAGGTGGAGGAAGGATCACTGGGAATGCCAAGGCAATTAATACTGTGACCTGCTCTAGGTCACAGGGAGACATACATGGGCAGAATTTCATCAATTCAAAGGAAAATGTGCAAGAACTATAAGAGAAAACTATGAAGGGACTTTAATCAATACAGTTATATGTCTTTCACTTACTGCCATAACTGTAATTTGCCACTATTTTGCTATACTTTATGTAACTTCTACCAATTTTTCGTTTAATTCAATTTGGTTTCAAAATGATGCAAAGGAAAATCTCCCATAACACAATAGATCCTTTATAACTGTGTACCATTTGTGAAATGAATATACATGTACCATCTGCAGAGCTTGGATCACTGGCCTCTATTCAAGAACAGACACAAAAATGGGTCGCATTGTGTTACATTGTCCTGGAAACTCTGGCTCTGAGAAGGGAGTGTGCTAACTTCTGCAGTACCTACTGTGAAAATAAGAAGAAGAAGAAAAAAAAACTTCAGCCTAAATATTCAAGTATTTACATATGAGTCATTATCCAATCACTGCCACACACCAATGCACTAGATGATGAGGGGTTTAGTGTGATGCACTGTGAGACACTGAGCTGGAAAGTGGCTGCGATGAGTGAGTGGGTGTGTGTCTGCGTGCGATGATACCAGCAGCAGTGACTGAGCTGTTCAATACGACTGGGAGACCAGCTGGAGTTGCAGTTAAGATTGGGTGTTTGATTTTTGCTTCCCTTTTCTCCTCCAGGTGTTTTAATAGCATCCATGTGCACTCTCTGACTCCCTTTTTGACAGCCATATTGCTCCACAGTCTGGTTTGCATCTGCTATCTCCAAATAAATAATGAGAAAACAGTTCGAAACCAAGCAACCAAATCTTATAAATTGCACTTAACCACAATTTGTTCTTGTGACTCGGACACACACTGAGTAACTTGCTGGATACATAAAATTATATGACCATGATTCAAGCACAGATTTCCAAATTGTTTAGTGTTTTGACAAGAAGTCCTTCATCTTTTGTCTTTACATGAGTCTTTTCAGTGTGTTACAGAAGAATTTGAATGTTGGCAAATTCTTCTGTGAAAAATTGAATTATGTTTGAAGGCCTTGAGCACAAGGTATGGCTTTATGGAAAAACCCCACTGCAGACCCCCAAACCCAAGGCAGTTTAGCAATTTACCCATTACCCATGTGTGCCATTGAGCAACACTGTTTGACTTGGATGCAATGTGTATGTTTGGCTTCACAGCACAAACTGAGAAGGGAACTCACAGACAATTCAGCCAGCATTGTGGCTACCAATGAACCAACCATTTAAAGCAATGTGTGTCCTAGGCAATACAATGCATCTATACTTAATAGCATGATTAACTCTCATGCTACCAACATATTTAACATCCAAGGACTACCCACTGGGGTCCCTTGGGACCCCAAGAATAAACTACTGTAAGAAACAACCATCATAGCAAAATGTTAACTTATTTCATCTCAATAGTTATGTAATCAGTGTCATCTGAAAACATAAACAACACAGATTATTAATATATTAGGAAAGTTACAGTTAATTTGCATATTGTATAAAATGAAAATATATACAGATGAAATGACATTTTGAGAGTATCTAACTTCCGTATCGTGAAACATTTCCGAGTGAAACAGGATAGATAGGCGGGACATAACATTAGGAGGAATATTATTTGAATGTTGAAAAATGGGCACGTCATAATGAATCTCAGCTCTGTGCTGCTAAACGTTGAAGGGATTGAAGGGTGGATGTGGATGATATTGGTTGAAATTGACTGGTTCAAGCCTACATAAGCACATGTCATATTTTGTTTTACAGGCAGAAAACATGATTGGATTTTGATATAAGAATACAAAGAAATTGTTTTTTTTGTATTTTTTGGCAGATTTTGTTAGTTGCACAATATGACTGGGGATGTGATCTAAAAAGGTTAAAAAGACATTTTCCATTTTTTTTTCATTTCATCTCGAGTTAAACACAAATTGCAGTTTTTATCCCAAGTACAGTCTTTCCATAAAGCCTTCAAAATGACAGAGTGCCCGTACCCCCCTTGATGAGGGATGTGCAGACAGCCCAGTATTTGTATCTGTATTAGTTGAGACAGCAATATGATTTGTATTTGTATTCAGATAAAAGTGGAAATAGGCATAAAATTCCTGTATTTGTTTTTATTACAATTTTAATTTTAACACAGTGGAGCAGAGGAGAGAGACTGAGATAGAGATGTAACCGACGCTGTTATTGGATATGATTTTTCCTTTCCGAAAACAAATAATTTTTAAAATATTTGTACGAAATAAATATTCAAAAAAATCCACTACTTGTGCATTTCCAAATACTGGATTCAGATTCAGCTCCACCCCTACCACTGATAGTGTGTGATACTTTAAATTAGGGCCCATGGCAAACATGAACTCAATAAATAGTCCCATCTATTAAAACTGCATAGGTGGAATTAGGTGCTTTTGATGGGGTCCCCTAGGACCCCATTATATTGGTATTTTTAAAAAGCACTAATTAAAACAGAAACAGAAAACAATGATATGAAGTCATTAGGAACAAATTGATTGACAGAGTCATTAAAATGAAAAAATGGAATGATAAATAGAGCACCTGTGAGATACAACAAAAAATATATCTCTGGGGTCTGTGGGTACCCCAGTTGGTAGGATTAGGGTTAATAATGTTTTACTCTTTTCATGCTGTATAACTTGACAGTGTAAATTACACAAATACTATATGTATCACAGGTAAAAGAATATGTAATACTGTTTTCTCTCTGAATATAATGTATGGTATTGCTACGCTATGCACTGTAGTTAGCAGAAATAAATTGTGGCAACCACACAAAGGAATCACGGCTTAAGTCTGAAGGAAATAAATATTAATGTAGGGCTGTCTCAAACCTTAGCATGCAGCATATGTATAATTTAGTGTATGGTTAAGTTATAGTTGATAGTGGAAAAGAGGCTCTGGGTTCCCTATATACTACAACAACACAGAGCGGCTGCAAAGAGTCAAATTAATTGTTAGTGTCTTAATATAACAGGAATGTTTTGTTGTTATAAATCAACCAAGTATAATGAGAAGTATGTAAATCATCATAACAATGCACAAGGTTGTCTGTTATAATGAAATAACAGAACGATGGTGTCTTTGCAGAAGAAAGAAATCTTCCTTCGACAGAGCTGCAGAGACATAGTCCTATAGCATCTGCATATTAATGACAGTCTCAGGAGCCAAATTTAATTGTGTGTTTCAGCCTCAAAAGGGAGAGTTGATCAGTTCAGTCAAATGCCCGCACTAATTTCAGCTATATCACAGCGGCAACACTGCCCTTAAATTTTCTCATTAACTTTTTCTGTCTTGTTAACTAACTTTCTTTCTTGTTAAAGGAAACTTCGGGATTTTTCAACCTGGACCCTGTTTTCCCATCATTTTGTGTCTAAGTGACTAACAGGGACACCAATTTTTCAAATTGGTCCAGTATTGAGCAAGAGCACTTTGGCCGGCAGCTGTGAAATAGGCTGCAATGTAATCCTTTGATGCAATAGTGCCCCGTCAATGTACCTCCACTAAAAGTGCTTGTGTTTGCCACTGACAGGTTCAGATTGTTATTATAAGTGTCTGACAACATTATGGAAAGGACAGTACAGAGGCATAAAACTTTTTTCTTTACCTTTCACTTGATCCGGTCTGTTTGTTATTGTATCAAACCAAGTCTCGCTCAAGGAGAAGTCTCACTCTGAAATCTCTTTAGCTAAATATTCAGCCATGACTTTTTAGATAAAACTAAACTATGCTTTTTGTACTCCGACACAACAAACTCCTCTGGCGCTCCTCTCTACAACTCTCACTCACATTTCCTCCATACTCTTCATGCAACAACTCAATTCTCGCGATATTTCAGAGTGAGACTTCTCCTTAACTGAGACTTGATTAGACAAAAACAGACTGGATCAAGTGAAAGATATAGTAAAAAGTTTTATTTCTCTGTACTGTCCTTTCCATAATGTTGTCAGACACTTACAATAACAATCTGAGCCTGTCAGTGGCACAAACAAGCACTTTTAGTGGACGTACATTGATAGGGTGCTATTGCCCCAGAGGATTACATTGCAGCCCATTTCGCAGCTGCTAGTTGAACTGCTCTCTACTGGACCAATTTCAAAAACTGTTGTCCCCATTAGTCACTTAGACACAAAATGATGGGAAAATAGGGTCCAGGTTGTAAAATATTGAAGTTTCCCTTTAAGATTTTACATTGTCTTGTTACACATTTTTCTTCTTATAACAAGGGATTTTGTTAAAATTATATTTTTCACATTAAACATAAGAGGATTTCATCCATATATCAAAAATCTTTGTAAAATAAAACACTTTTAACAGTGACAATGTTTTATGGCAGTTATGTATAAATGATCATCTAGCAGGAACATACAGTAGATAAAATTAAATTTAGTTGTAAAACAAAAAAGAAATTGCGGGCAATCTTTTTACATTTAATAACTGAGAAACAAACCAGAAATTGTATTGGTATCAGTCTTCTTGTGTAGAGCCACAACTCCCAGCACATCTAATTATGGAGGTAAAGAATAGCATACATGCACTGCAGACTTTGGTGCAGCCTGGACTGTAGGTTTGAGCTGATGTGCATGAGAGAATGCCAGCAGGGTTACACAGCCTGGGATGTACTGTATATCAACCAGTGAGATAAAAACTAAAAAAAAAAAAAGTAATAGTAATAGGAACTACAGCTAGCACAGGAAGCCTAGAAGGAGGGAGAAAATCACCTAAAACTGAAATAAAAATAGAAATTGCCAAAAAAAAAAAAAAAAAAAAAGATAAGTTAGACTGAATTCATCACACTGTGTATGCATCCATGTGTCTATATTTGTGTATGTGCGTGTCTGCGTAACCATTTTCGAAGAGGTGTCCTCTACAGGTCAGAAAATTCTTTGATACAGAGAGAGTTAGTCGCTCAGACAGAGTACAGGTGACAGATATGCATTATGCATGGAGAGGAAGGGAAGGCCGGATATAAAAAGAACACTTTGATATTCACAATTACGCATACAGTTGAGCAGAGGCATACTGTACTATTGCCTGTGCAACCGTATTAAATCAACACGGACAAGTACAGTGTGCAGTCAATACCGTTTCAAACACATTAACATAAGAGAATACATCGATATATACAGTATACAGCACATGTATCTAGAACACACACATACTTGTGAGCTTTTGTGCATGTATTAACAGCCCACAACCTACCCCACCACGTTCCTACTCCCTCAGGCTCAGAAGACAGCCTGAGACTGCACTTTAGTGCCCGACGGCAGAGAACAGCTTTAAAAGGAAAGTCTCAGGTCTCTCCATCAGTTGTTCTGTTCTAGGCCAGGCAACAAGAGCTACAATAAAATCGCTTCAGTGACCAAAAATTACACACCTGATGTCAGCAAGCAGCATGATATATCCAACAGTCAGCTGCCTACATCTCCCAGAGTCCCACAGAGAACTCTTTGCAGCTTCACATTTGTCCTCCTTTGTGTTTCTGATTGATACTGCAGGTAGAGAGTGTTAACTATCTTCAGTTGGGACAGGTGTTGATGATGTCTCTAATTAGCTGCAGGAGATTAACAATGCAGATAAATTGGCTCTGTGTACTCCTCTGTGTCACGTTCATTTTATGGAAATAAGGGTGATTTGGTCAATCATTCTCCCACGTGTCCTGGATGTTTTAAATAGGTCCCACTATTAACTCTGTTAGTACTGAAAACTTTAAAGCCAGATAGATGATCAGGAACTAGGATAAACAGAACTTTTACTTTTATTATGAGGTATCAGTGTTTCCTTAGTAAGATCACTTCTCAGCCACCCAATTCCACAATTTCAATATAAAAGACTAATGACGAAAGTTGCATCAATAAGACACCATCAAGAAACTAAACCCAAACCTCTTTGGATAAGTGTAGATGTGAACTGATGATGACAGTGAGCTCTTAGCTAAAAAGTCATACACCATCTCTAATAGAGGATGAGAGGAGTTGAGTTAGTGTGTGAAGCCTGGCAGGGTGGAAATAGCTGACATGTGAAACCTATGAAGAAAGAGGCTTAGCTGAGACTCAGAAGACTCTGAACAGAGTACCAAAGAGAAAACCAGAGGGGGATGGGGGAGTAAGGAACACATGCGCACATACACACATACAAAACACAAGTGCTACTCCAGGCTGCCTTCGTGAGGTTTTACCTATAGAAGTTAGCAACTGCGCAGAGTGCCTCATAATTAGTCTTTCAACAGGCTGGACTTTGTTAATCTTAATCTGTCTCTTATCTCTGGTTCCAGACGAGGGGAATTAGTGGCCTTCACCCCACCACTTGGCTTCTCTTCGTGCCTCGGCCATTTCTCCTCATTACAGCATTACAGGACCATGTGGCCCGGCGCGATACCGCAGCAGGCCACTGCTAGCTCGTTAGCCCCATTCTCATTTTTCCTGATGAATGATATGTGACCTCTGTGGCATCGGCGACTCAGTGACATTGATTTTGCAACTCGAAAGGTTCTTTAATCATGTTAGAATTGTAACAGAGTGCACATTGTACTCCTCAAGTGCACATGAGCTTGAATGTATTCTGGCATTAACATGGGGAAATAAATGCTGCATACAAGGACTTTCTTACATACTAACAGTGAAACACACAAAGGGGGTGTTCACTTTCTTATTCTTTATCACACTCCTCAACACCAAGGTGCGCAATTGAAATTCCTCAGCCTTGTTTTCCCATAATCATCCCCTGGGTTTACCTTGGCACGGTTTAAAGAAATATGATCATTTCTAACTTATCATTTGCATCTGGCACCTTCCCCAACCATCCAGATAAAGCAAATTAATACATTGTATACTTCTACGGCCATAGGCTACACAGCCTGTTATATTTATCTTCCACTGAGAACCGTTTCCTGCCTGCCATGACTCACATGTTGACACTAGCCTATAGCATTTTGGTCAAATCAGATAGTTACATAGCAGCTCATAGTCATTCCATTCACAACACAGTAATCCCAGAACAGGGTATGCCAAAAACAAGAGATAAATAAGTAATGAAGAAGTGAGTGGAGAGGAAAAACAACAGCAAGAATGGAAGACAATATGAGAACAGTGAGTGAAAAAAGATGAAAGCGCTTGTGCATCTTATCTATGAAAGGTTTTATCCCCCTGTCTCTTTTCAATTAAAGATATAGCCCTGGTCTTGTCTCAGGAGGATGACACTTTCAGCATGGCCCTGCACCATCTGATTGCTATTTCACTAATGTTATTTTTATGCAAATGCATCTTTCCCTCATCCTCTTTTTTGTGTCCTAATGAAACGTCTGCTATGCTCGCAGCATTGCCCTCTCTGGCTACATGTGGGACAATCATCAGATACACGTCTCAACACTTCTGAGCATTGTCTTCCCATCCATGATACTGTAGGGGAGACGAGCTGGATGCGTTCAGGGTAAAGCGGTTGTGATGATACATGGAAAAGAGGTGATGCAGTTTTCCCATCTGAAGGCTCATAAATATTTAACATGTAAACATCATAACAAGGGAATTATAGAAAAATCCTACAAGTAGCAATATCTTGCCATCATAAAATGCCCTGGCTGTACTGATTCACTGACTCAGTTGAAAGGTTTACTGCATTTTAAGTTAATGAAGCCAAATGACTTGATCATGAAGGCCTACTTATTTTTTATATATAAAAACCAGAGAACAAACCATATCTGTACTATAACTGTTTATTAAACTGATGCATTGACACAAAAGACATGCAAAGCTAAAAGACAAGATAATTTTTATAAATATGAATTTACTTACGGTGAATCAGTATAATTCATTAGTTATATGATTGACAGTGAGTCCACAGAAAATAATATCAGTATTAACAAGTATCATCTTGTCTCTATACTCTCTCTCTCACACAGTTCTATACAGTCTTGTAAATTACCCAATTTGGCATTTTTAAGCAACAAAAGAGACTCACCCCTCTTAGTGTCAGTGTTAAAAAACAGGAGAGAATGAAAAACAGCAATGAACCACTTTACATCTGATACATCGGCCAAAGAGTCCATTTTGTGCTGGCACAGTTATTGCAAATGACATAATAGAGGTTGGAACTGAAAGGGACTTTTAAAATCCTTTATTACAAAATTGTATAGCTACATTAGGCAACACATGTATTGCCTAATGAAAATATTACATTATTTTGAACATCTTCCTTTCACACAGAGATGACACCTCAAGACAGGAATCACCACATTCACATCCTTCCTGGAAAAGAGAAGGAACACTTGTGGAAACAGCACATATTTCAATTAACATGCTGCTGTTTATATTTTTGATGAGCGACTGTGATACAAAGCCAATGAAGGTTGTAAGTTTAAAATTCAGACTTGTTAGCTGAAACAGGAAAGTTTTGCCAGACACAGTGTGATCGTGTGAAGTCGCATGAGGTGCGAAAGTGAAAGAATTTTGAAGTTTGAGATCATATCAAAAAAAGGAGATAATGAGGGATAACAGAGAGCTGACAATGAGGTCATTGTCACATATGGAAAGAATATTTATTGGATGACAAATAAGTATCCTGTTTTCAAACTTGTTTTTCATCTCCACAGTGATTTATACTAACATGACATGTTAACATTGCACCCAACATTGTTGTCTTTTATAGGACAGAGGGGCTGCAAAGATAGCATGGAGCACTGTAAGCATCCTAAAGGTTATTTTACTGTCTTCGTTGTAAAAAAAAAAAAAAAAAGGGAAAAAAAGGAGAGAATCCAAATGGCTCAGTAATTAAAATGTCATTAATTTGTGGTGTCTTATCAGACCTCACAGACAGCTCTTAATGAAGGCCTGCGAGGAAGATAGAGCTCGTGAGTTCCCGGACAGCACCACATGCTGCTACCACTCTCACATCAGCTATCTCAATAATGGGATATATGGGGCTGCAACAGACTGCATGGCATTTTGACAATTAGTCAATTACATTTCATCTGTGTAATACTGGGATTGGTTTGCAGCAATGGTCGCCTTGTGCAAATATCTCATTAAAAAAGTAAATTAGGTTTCATGATCACTAGCTTTGATGTTTCATAAGCTTTTCCCTTCACATCACAGACTCATGTTCACACATGAACACAGGTGTGAGGACAGTCATGTACGTATGCACATGCACATACATCTCCTATCAGATGCATATTAAGTGGGCTGGTACAGCATGCTAATACTATTCAATCAGACGTTGTCATTTGGACAACATAAATGTGACCGCAGCAGATTTGTTCAAACTGTTATTTTCTCTGAATAATTTTATACATGGTCATTTATAATGAAAATCCACTTCTACAGTATTTCTATTTTCTCAGGTTTCCATTCCACAAACTGGAAAAATCATTATGTGACTGAATAAAATGCAACACAGAGGAAAAAAAGTGAGGAAAGAGCTATTCTACAGTATCCAAGCTGAACAGTGAATTCTCTAAAGTACCACTGCAACCACTGTGTTGTTTCATGCTGCTATTATCCATTTAAACCCCAGATGATGACATGTTCTCATTTTCTACTTTCTGCCTTCAGTGACATGAAGATACCTGTGCACCTTTGTTGGCATGTAGCCTATAATATCGCTAATGCAGAGGACAAACAAAACAATAGTGTACTTTACAAAAACACTAACAGTCACTTAGCTGCCTGCATGTGTTTCTGTCAACCTGGAAAGAGAGAGAGATGAATACAAGCAGAGAAGACGATAGACACACATGCAATAAAGACATTTTTACATGAATAAATAAACTAACATGAACGTCTTGGATTCATTTCAAGACTAGAAAACTAAAATCAACATGCATGCAAGACACTGCAGTCAAGTTTCAGAATTTAAATATTTCATTTAGAAAATTTCGTACGTCACATTGAGTTGGTGAAATTAATTTCTTGCTTGGAAGTGTAAGCACATCTAGATATATGTAGACAATTTATTGTTCTCCCAAATGAAATATACCAGCCCCGCATCTTTAAGAATTATGTTCATATAGGACAACTCAGCAGGTCACGATTTCATTTCAGGCCAAATGGAATTACATTTTACATTTTGCCTTTTGTCATTTTGCAGACACTTTTATGTGTTAGAGGACAGTGACTCAGAAAGACCCATGGTACAAATTCTCAAGTGGCTGACCAGGTACAAGTGCAGTGAGAAAGAGCGCCAGACAGAATTATTATTATTATTATTATTTTTAATACATATATGGTGAGAAACAACTGTAAGTAGACAAATGCATAAGAAATACCATAAGCAACAAGAAAGAAGGACAACAATCAACACTAACACCAACACCAAGGGAGTTAGCAGACCATATGGAGTTGTGTAGCTCATTCCACCATAGTGGAACCACAAATGAAAAGAGTCTGGATTGTGATTTCATACTAGGCAGTGATAGTATAACCAGACGTTGTTCATTTGCAGACTCGAGTGGACAGGGAGGGGATATACGGCCTGGTGAGTGACTCAGTGTGGGAGGATGCCATTCCATTGGTCGCTTTAAAGGCAAGCATCAAAGCTTTGAACTTGATGAGAGCCACCACCTGGAACCAGTGGAGATGAACAGAGGTGAGACATGAACTTGTTTAGGTTGGTTGAACACCAGACATACCACTGCATTGTGAATGCTCTGCAGAAGTTTAATAGTGCATGCTGGTAGTCCAGCCAGGAGCCAGTTGCAGTAGTCCAGTTGTGAGATGACCAGCGCTCGGACTAGGAGTTGCGCTGCATGCTCAAACAAGTATGGCTGAATCCTCCTGATGTGATACAAAGTGAAGCTGCATGACCTTTATAGCAGAGCAAAAAGTTGGATTGTGGACGTCGGGGTAGCACATTCAACTTTCATGCAGGAGACTTGAGTTTGTGTCCCATCACAATCCAACAGTTTATGTTTGCTTGTTTAACTGTAACCAGAATCACTCCCCAACCAAGTCCCTAAGAGTTTTAGTTGTGTAAGCATAGTTTTTTCACCATAAACACAATAACTTTTACCATACTACAGTTACTGTGCCAAAATTTTGCAGAAAGAATTTTGAAAAAAATGGTATTTGATGTTTAAAAAAGTTTAACATCAAAGTTGTTTGCAGATTATTTGAATGTAAAATGTTCTTCATTGATGGCCTAACTTATTAGATACATATCTTGGTTACTGCTAAGCAGGACTGGCTGAATATGCCATGTTACACATGGGGCTTATGATGTAGATCAGACAGGCTGATAAATGACTGGATGAAGCCAAGGCAATTCACTGGCAGCATCATTCCTGGTGATGTTTGAACCCAAAGACAGCCAAAAGAGGTCATGGTAGGTGGCCTGACCTGGGCAGATGAGAACACAAGCGAGGACAGCTGCTGGGTACAAATGCCGCCATTTGGAGAGCAATAGTGGATTTTAACCGTCCGTGTCATTAGGCTGGGTTGTGGCAGGAGCTCTCAGACTGGAGTCACTGTTCAGGCAGCTCCCATGCACTGTTTTCAAGCTTGAAGACAATGCAGACTGGCTTGTTCCACCCCAACAGACTGCTTTATTAAAACACTATCTATTCTAGTTTCTATGTGGAGGAAGAAGACAAATGTTGTGCTGGTCCTGTCAGTGTTGTTTTTTTTCCTTTTTCTTGTGCTTTTTCTTGTACTTTATTTTAAACACACAAGCACAATCACATGCACAAACATGGACAGACGTGGTCTCCATTAGGAACCCACATGCAAACAGATGCCACCATGCTTATATTACACACAAGGGTGGGTTATTATAGCCAGCAGCCCAGTTATTGATGTGCTCATCTGCATGTTTATGACACACTGTGATATAACTGGTTTAACAAAACCCCCTTGATTCCAAAATGATTACATAATAGGCTTGTATTGCATCACAACTTATCACTGATAATAATAATTATAATACGTTAATTATACAGCACCTTTCAAGAGCAAACGTCTCAAAGTACTTCACAATAAAAACAAACAAAAGCAATTAAAAAAACAAATAAGAGGCATAGCAACAAACATTAAATGCAGATATCCAGCTAAAAACACAAGGCAAAAACATAACTGAACAAAACTAATTAAAGAAAAGCAAGTCTAAACCAATGGATCTTGAGCTGCTTTTTAAAGTTGTCCACAGTGTCCACAGATCTTAAGTCCAATGAGAGAGAGTTCCAAAGTTTAGGAGCTACATCCTCAAAAGCACAGTCTCCTTTTGTCTTGAGCCTGGAGTGAGGGAAAACCAACAAACCCTGATCTGAGGACCTCAGATTCCTACTGGTATTATATGGCTGCAGTAACTCTTTATTGTGGGCAGGTGCCTGACCATGCAAGGCTCTGAATGTGATTACAAGGATCTTGAACTGGATTCTGAATTTGATGGGAAGCCAGTGTAAAGACATCAGGACTGGTGTTATATGAATAATGATGATTTTTGGGAACTTGGTCAGGAGCTTGGCAGCAGCATTTTGGACCACTTGAAAGCGGTTCAGGGATGTCTTACTAAGACTAGTGGAAAGGGAATTGCAATAATCAAGATAGGAGGAAATGAACACATGTATAATCATCTCCATCTCAGCTATAGACACAATGGACCTGAGTTTAGCAAGGTTTCTCAACTGGTAGAAAGAGGAGCAAACCAAACAATTTACATGTTGGTCAAGACTCAAAGCCTGGCTCATAAAAATGCCCAGATTACAGAGGGGTAGATTTAACAGAAGAAGAAAAAGAGCCAGAACTTTCCGTCACCTTTTGGACAATATCATCAGGGGCAGAAATGAGAATTTCTGTTTTATCACTATTTAGAAGTAGAAAATTATCTGACATACAATCTTTTATAGAGTTGAGGCAGTTCAGTGGACAGTTTTGAAACATAATAATACAATGCAAACAACAACGAGCCTAGGACAGAACCTTGGGGAACACTACAAAACAAAGATTCAGTTGATGACGCATAACTTTGAACTGCAACTGAGAAGGTCCTATCTGACAGGTACAAGGAGAACCAATCCAAAGCTGATCCAGAGATACCCACCCACTACCTGAGCCTGTCAATCAATATACAGTGGTCCACGGTATCAAAAGCAGCACTAAGATCCGACAGTACCGATACAGAACATTGTCCTGCATCAGCCTGTATTAACAGATTATTTGAGACTCTGAGGAGAGCTGTCTCTGTTGAATGCAACCGACAGAAACCAGACTGAAACTTGTCAAAAATGTTGTGCTTATCTAAGACAGCTGTAAGCTGCTTACCAACCACTTTTTCTAAGACCTTAGTTATGAAAGGTAACTTAGAAATAGGCCTGTAGTCCTGGGGCAAAGAAGTGTCCAGATTTGGTTTTTTTGTATTTTTTGAGAAGAAGTGGTTCAACAGCAGCTTGTTTGAAATTAGCTGGGACATGACCAGATGTCAAGAGTTATTGATTATAGAGAGCACACATGGACCAATTGAATCAATAATGTTTTTAACAAAGAAGTGAGTACAATGTCAAGGGGACTAGATTAGGTTTTTTGTAGTCTTAACCAGATTTGTGAGCTATTGTAGTGAGATTGGAGAAAAACTCCAGGATTGTTAGCGGGGAAGGGCAAGGTGTTCGGGGGATAAAAAGAGGGAATGATGTTTGCTCGTATGTCATTTATCTTATCAACAGAGAAGGAGAGAAAGTTGTTGCACTGATTGACTGGAGAAATTGGAACAGCAGGTGATGTTGGAGAGACAATGTTACTGATGGTGTCAAACAGGATTTTGGGAATATGTCAACTATTTGATATAAGGTTAGAAACATATATAGCTCTGTCCTTAACCATGTTATTAAAATCCATTAAAAGTTCTTTTAAATACTGATAGTGAACTTGTAGACGGGTGGATTACTGGATACTGTCGTTCATCCAAGGGAAGGAATTAATCAGTGGAGCCAATCTAGTCTTGGTAGGAGCAACTTTATCCAGGGCTAAAAGACAGTGCTCATTAAAAGATTGTACTTGAGAATCGACATCACTATTGGACATAATAACAGGGCTGTTATAAAAGGCAGCAGAAAACTTTGCCGCAGAAAGATGGTTCAGGTGTGAAAGTTAATTTCAAAATTTTATTTAAATAAAACCCCAAACAGAATCAACATTTTAACCAAGGGTAAAAACAAGGCCAAGAGTCTGCCCTCTGAGGTGTGTAGGGCCTGTTACATGTTGAATGAGATTAAAAGACTCTATTAATATATATATTAATAAAACTAGAAGCAAATTTATCAGAAGCATCATCAATATGAATGTTAAAATCACCAAGAAGCACAAATCTATATAGCATAAGAACAGTCAATAAAGAAATCACAAAATTCATTTAAGAAGGAGCTATTTGGGCTGGGTGGACGGTAAATTAAAATACCATAAAAGAGATTAGTACATCCAATTTTAATCATTTGTAATACAAAAAAAGAGAAAGACCCAGTGTTCACCAACCGACAAGAAAAACGGCTTCTGAACGTGGCAGCGAGTCCTCCACCACGGTCTGAAATTCGAGGCAAGCTAATAAAAGTGTAATCCTTCGGGCACAGCTCAATGAGGGGGATATGTTCCATATTCCTCTATCAGGATTCAGTCACAAACAAATGACTGATGATTTAAAAAGTCTACCCTGATTGATGAGACATACCGGAATATCGCTGTTAACAGACAGACTGAGTACAAACTGTGAGATGTGAGAGACTCAGTCTCTCACATCTCACAGTTTGTATGATGTACATTATTATCACATCTTCTGGGCTGCTTGACTGCTACTTCCTCTTATTCTGGTATCACACCTGTTGAAATGCAATATTTTCTTTTTCCCAAATAACCCTTCAAATCAGAGTGCTGCTCCGCTCACTCCATCAGAGCACTGCACAGGCTGTGTGAATGTTCATTTCGTAGTTGATTTAACTGTCATATCACATCTGCATCAGCAGCAGTGGTGCTGAATCCTGTGTTGAAACCCCTCATTAGTGTTTCGTTGCACTCTGATTGCTGATTGACCAGATTGAGATTGCTGGCATCAAAGCTATTTCCTCTTCCCAGTCACATCCTGCCCTATATTCCCTTCCTTATCCTCTCCTGTCTCTCAAGCTTTAAGGGTTCTTTAGCTTTGGCTCAGGTCAGACCAGGTTGCTCTTTATTCAGGTCTGCTTTCTCTGTCCCCAAAATTGTATCTTTTATTGTGAAGTTTAAATAACAGATAGAGATAAATTTAAACCCTGAAACAGCCAAAAGGCCAAACTCTTCTTAAAATGTATTTATGATCGCAATGGGGTACTACAGCATGTAATATTTACACAGAGATTCAGCAAAAGTTAAACACAATACAGTGAAAAGAAGTATAGAAGATTAACCTTGTATTATACCTCCCACAACTCACAAAATATCAGCGATTATAACATATCGCTTTCTCTGAGGCTTGTGGCCTCTGACAATGTCTAAAATGAAAACAGACTTTTCTGATGTTATCAGAATCATATTTGCCACCCCTGTGAATATTACAACCTACCTGCTGTTTACAACCATTAACCAGCAATCAGTTTTACTTTCCCTCACAGGATGAGGATAATATTTCCTGCTTGCATATTGTAGCTCCATTTAGTTTCTCTGGACTCAATTTCAGTGCTGAATATAATTCATGCAATGAAACATGTATCACTGCAGAGATGAGATCACTGGTTATTCCTTTTCATTTCCTCTTCATGTCTTTTTCCTCCTTCCTGATGTGGATTTCAAGTCGCAATTTTTCACTCTTGATAAAACTACTGAGTCGCTTCCTGTGTTTTGGCATTAAGTTTTAATGACATGCAGCATTCATTGGCAGAGATGAGAGGGCGGTTGGTTTGAAAGGCTCTCTGAAGTGTAACGCTGCACCCAAATGGCTCATTGGGCTTTCATGCCAATTTGGTATGATCTCTGCCATCTCAAAATGTAAATAAAACAGCTTATGCAAATGGGAAGGATTTTATATTTCTGCAAGGATTTAAATGTTTGTTTACTCATATGACTCCCAGAGAGGATATGTGTTTTTATATGAAGCTGTTGGGAAAACATATGAATATGCAAATAGTGCTGGCTTATTTTTCCATATGATGACAGGTTTTGATTATCTTTTTGGACATAATATGTGTATAAGAAACATGAGGTAAAATGCTGTATAATTCAGCAAAAGAAACATATAAAATGCTTTTTTTGTCATTTAAAGATATGATGCAGTCATGATTGCAAATGAATCATTAAATGTAGGCCAGCACAACATCACAAGTGCAAGAAAATATTAATTAAACAGATCAGTTTGACTTCAAGGGCACTGTGTTCAAAAATTAACTTCAGAAGTTATCCAGAAGTTGTGAAGCCAATTATTACAGTTCAACTTAATTTTGCCAGTTTTCTCACAGAGAATCTCTCGTCTTTAGAGGTCAACATTTCAACGACATGTATATTAATAGAAAACTAAAACATATCCTGTCATCACTATGTTGTAAATTAATTAATTCAATAATTTTTTATTTTAAATTCTCTTAATATCTAGCCAATCCAATTGCTTTAAAATATAACAGAAGACAAATACTGAAAACACATAAATGTCTTGCTGAATGAGGTCGTGTAAATTCACTGCAGGTGTACAACTCTTTGTTATCAGTAAAGCAGCCACTGCATCCATCACAGTGACCCGTGGATTCAATCTCTGTCTAGTTAAAATGTCCTTGAGGTTCTGATCATGAATGAGATAGTATGTTTACCCTCTAGATAACAACGTCACCCTTCAGATATCCTACCAAAGGGCATGCATTCAGTTCTGACGTTAGAGGACAGGCTCAACATGGCACATTTACAAGAAAGAGCTTCCTCAGTCAAATTTCAGTGCTCGCCTCCAGCAGTTTGTGCGACTGCCCAGCTATTCTAACGCTCAGTACACTGGCTCTAATCATTACACGCCCCAAATCGTCCCATTAAAACATTTTAATTACATCTGGCTACACTGGCAAAGTGGAGCAATATGTGGAATTAAACAATAATGTCAGTGGACACAAAAGCAAGTTTTACTGGGTGGCAACAACTGATAGTCAACAGTAGTTTTTTACAAATGGGGAAACAATAGTACAAAGCATTATCTCATTGGACATTTGCACTTATTTGTACAAAACAAATGACTATGATTCATATTTGTACAAAAATGGAATCCTGTGGACTCAACCAGGTCACTTTTCCACAATAAACCCATAAATTAACTTGACCATACCCTATTGTCACAAAAAACATGCCATACAATTCACCCTAAAATCAAAAGAAATATACCACTTGTATTAACGGGCCAGTTGAATAAAGTTTGTATAGAATCAGCTCCATCATAACTGTACATTGTATAATTGGTCTTATAATGATGGTATCTTACGGTTTCCGTACTTTTTTTTAAAATTATTACCTCATTACTGTGACTGATGTACTCAGACTTATGTACTGTGACTTTTAACCTTAATAATGTGTTTGGCATACTACACCTAATGTTGTTGGTTTTGTTGTCTTACTAAGTCCTGAAAATGGTTTAAAAATAAACGAGATCAGTTCCAAATCTAAATGATACAAGGCCAAGGAATTGTTACAGTATGTATGCAGTGAAAATGCTTCAGGCTAAAGCACAGATACAAATATCCAGACCACACTATTACTACCATTAGGGATTTTGTTTGTATTATTTGATTCTAATTGGGTCCACAGAGGGTCTACAGAAGCATGCATATTTATACTACCAGTCAAAGAAGTAATTTAAACATGTTGGCTAGGTTTCACAAGCCCACAGGATCAGCAAAAGATAAGAGCTGTCATAATTTATTCCAAAACTAGTCACTAACACCATTCAAAAATCATTGATGGCAAAGCAATGGATCAGTGCGTGTGTGGCCTTGACAGTATTT
This sequence comes from Thunnus maccoyii, assembly GCF_910596095.1. Classification (NCBI taxonomy): domain Eukaryota; kingdom Metazoa; phylum Chordata; class Actinopteri; order Scombriformes; family Scombridae; genus Thunnus; species Thunnus maccoyii. Next base: position 20,997,789 of record NC_056541.1, read on the forward strand.
TTCTCTTTAGAGTGACAAAAAGATGGAGAGGTGTGAGAAATGAATTAATTAGATTTTTCAGATATCACATCAAATCATTTCTCAATATCATGCCCTCAATGTTCCCTCTAGTGAAATGTATTTTTATAAAAGCAGAACCAGTGGCCATGGAGAAAAAGAATAATACAGCGCAAAATCTCATACACTGTACCATTTCAATTAAATTAATTTGTTTTTTAATTGTTCTGGTGTATGTTTGCACAACTAAATCTTGTTGTTCTATACTTTTGTCCAGAGAAGCACCAATAAAGAGATTTGACTGTAAAAAGTGAAAGATATGTTGGCAAAGCAGTGTGAAATGCTAAACCTAAAGAAGTGCACTTTGCTAGAACCTCCAAGGACGATTTGCCCTGACTCTGAAGTTTTCCATATGTTCACAAAGCTTTCAGCCTACAGTACTGAGTAGTTTAGACCATATTTGTGCTCAGGTTTTGTGCAAGTGGTTAAAGAGATGACTCGCAGCCCCTGGACTCTCACATTCCTCTTGACATGGACTGCAGGTTCACCGGAGCCAAGCTCATGTATCTTTCATAGATTCTGCTGCAAAGTTCTTGTCACCTTCATCAGACAGTCACATCACTGAGGGACAAGGACCACATCTCCAGACATCTCTCATCTATCTCATTCTGTCATGAAAGAGAAACTGCTTCTCCCTCTTCCTTTTCTTCTTCTCTGTTTTTCTCCCCCGTCATGTCCCTCACAAACCTTTGATTGTCCCATTGGTTTCTGACCTTTAAAATCTCTTTTCCAGTTTGTGGTAATTGTAATGCAATTAGCACCACAAAGGTTTGCCTAAATATAGAGTGCTAAACTCTACAAAGTAAAGTGAAGTGAACGTACTCAGAGGTATATGAAACTACCATAGTAGCAAAAGCTCAGGACATTGCAGTTTTTAAAGCCAATGCAATGCAATATTAAATTTTCCTTATCTTTGAAAGTCCTATTAAGAGAAAATGTAGGAGAATATGGAAGCTGCTGTTCAAGTTTAAACAGTTAAAAAGCAATTTCAGTCTCTTATTCAATTCTCTCATCTGCTTCCTTTCATTATATTCCTTTCCAATCACTGGGATCCTCTACTGTATTGTGTAATACATTTTCTCATTAACCTTCCACATTCTGTTGCCGCATAACAAGAGAGTCATAAGGCTCAGCATTTAAATACATACAGAAGAATCAAATATAACATTTAAATCATGGCAAAGCTAAGATTTATTAATAATAACTTCAACTGCCACTATATCCAAATCCAGAAACAGACACACCCTTCTTTGACTGCTGTGATGATGTAATTTCATCATGTGTCCATATCAATGTAAGTGGGTATTCATTCAAAATTTTAACTCCTGATATTAGCACTACTGCTGCTAATGCTAATACTTATAGCAGTATTACCACCACCACCACCACCACCACCACCACACCTACTACTAAAACTAATACGAAATAAAACAAGCTGATATGGCATTGGCTAACTTGTTAGCAAACAGTTGCTTATTTATGCATCCAGCTGACATGGAGGAACATTAGCATTCATTTGGAGTCGTGTTTCTGGCCACCTGATGAAGAGGTTCCAGTACCCACTCTTTTTTTAGCTCTGGTTTTGTCCCCATCAACACTTGAGGGAAATATCTGGCTTGGCTTAGTGGCTAAAAGCTCCACTATGTTCACCAGCTTGCCTGTTGCAACTGACAAAAATGTTGTTGAGAGCAGTGAGAGTTAACCAAGAGAGTAAATGCGTGGACCATGAAACCAAAACAATGAACTGAAAGACATTAAAACACTCTGAGGAGAATTACAGTCAGGTGAATTCTCCATAGGTTCATTACTTTGAATGACCCTTTTGATAATTCACTTGTTAACCATCCATTGTGATCTTCATTAGAACAGCTTTAACTTGAATCAGACAAGTCACTAATAATGTACTTGTTTGCTATGTACATGAAGTAATGTGAAAATATCAAGAATCTAGTTAAAAGCATGTGTTTTACTCAGACTGTGTTTTAATATAATTAGGTATGATTTGTTAAACTGTAGTTAAATAATGATAACCAATGCTGAACAGCTTGACTAATCAGTCCTTGCCCTTTCAGAATGCATTTCTTGGGAGCAGATACACATGCTGTCACACTGTGAAATAATGACTTATGTCCTTGTGATGTTTACTTTGACAGGACTAGGTTTTGTTCATGTTATCTGTTCTCATAGAAACTGGAGTTCTTCTGCTGCAGAATACATATGAAATAAGGCATTCAAGATGACCTCAATAATAAATGATGAGAGTTAGCTTTATGCTTTCTGAAGCTTTTTTAGTGGTAATTTCTGTCCCACTTGAATGTTCAACAGGTACAATAACTGAATCCAAAATAACATTTGCATCATTTTCATTAGAGAGGTGAACAGTGCACACAAGAATGGCCCAGTTCTGCCAAAAGCTCCCCAAAGACTAGACAAAGCAAGATAACAAGAGAGTTATGATGAGTGATGCTAAATATAGCTCAAACATTGGTTGGGGCTGTAATGTTCTAGATATAAAATGCTCACACTGAGGCATGATCGAATTTATAATCACTGTGTTTTTTCATATGGGGTGAAAACGTCAAAGCCATCTAAGATCTTTACTGAATGGACATTGTGGTTAGATTTGTCCCACAGAGAAGAAATCATTACTTTGCCATCTATAACAAGAGTGCTCATTTTGACTGGCAGAAAAGACACATCAAATCAAACAAATTAGATTGTCCTCTGTCTTCACGAAAGAGCACAGCAGTGGTTGTTTCTGCGAATAATAAATCATTAAAAAAAGAGACAGAAACTGGAAAAAATGGATGGAAACGTGTGTAAAGCATCTGACTTCAGCACTAGTGTCAGTGTTGGTCTCTTTACCATGAAGACTGTTTTTAACCAAATTGATTCAGTTGGTTACATACCTCACGTCATAATTTATGAGGGTATCTCTCTTGAATAATCCCCCTTTATAAATGGTTTATAGGTAACTAATTGCTTTATTAATGGTTAACACATCCCCTCTAATGCTCTATAAATCAGCAGTAAGATATTCACAAGAACAAGTTTTGAGTTGACAACTTAATTGTGAAAAATCCCTTGGCCTGGTTTACCATGACGCTTGCTTCATTTAATTAGTCAGGAAGCTCCCTATAGTGGACCATTTGACCACATACCCACTGGAAAAGGCCTGCAGAGCATGTGGACCAAAATCCAGAACTGATAATTAATAAGTTGCAGGATGATGTGACAACTCACCAGTTGCCTGAAAAACTGCCTCCCTTTCCATAAATGGATGTTGAATTTACAAAAATGTATCAAGCATCAGACATGAGCAATTAATTCAGCAAAGGAAGCTGTTGGTGAGACTTGCCTTATACATTAGCTCCACTGTATACCGTCCTGTCACTTTAATTTCATAATAGTGCATATCCCATTCCTCTAACCCTGGAGTCAGAGTGATACATGTACTTTAGTGCTGGAAATAATTTTATGTGTAACATTTGCTCTCTGTGTGAGGCGGGAATCTGCCAATTGTTTTTCTGCAGTTAAACTTGTTAAGACAGCTACCTTGACCATGTGAGCTGTACTGTATGTGAGACCGTATGGCACAAAATCCACCCCCCTCCCCAGTACCGTATATTCATGTCAACAAACCACCAGACTAATCTATAATCAGCATAATGTTATCCATCATGCTTAAAGTATTGCAACATGTACTGTCACGGCTGACACAACAATTACAGGATTTTGTAATAACCCTTTCTTTTGCGGTTATGCCTCATGCAGTACTAGTGTATGTGCAGTGAGTATTTACTTTGTAAATATACTGTATGACAAAAAGGAGGAAAGGGAAAAACTCCATCCAGCACATCAAACAAAAGATATATAACATAGGATATTTTTCATACTTGTAGACTAAAATGATTTAACACTTCATTTTATTGTACATTTATGTATTTGCAATTATGAGCACAACAAAAGGATGAACAAAAATCAGTTGTTTCTCTTTCCCAAAAAGACAAAACAAAATCACAGAATTCATAAAGACAGATAGTGGCAACTATGTCTTATCTAGTTGTTGAGATCATCTAATGTGTTTTTTATATTCATAAAACTAAACAGTGCTAAAATGTCACGCCTCATCACTAAATTTACAGTTAAGGTATGTGTTGCTTTCATGGTGTGCCTATTAACAAGGATTCATCTTCCCTCTGTTTAATTTAAAATGTGAATATTTTTCAAAAGAATTTCTACATTTGAGCTTTTTTTCTCTACTGTAGGAGGCAGCTCCTGCTACACTTCTCTTTTTTTGTCGGTCTCCTGTGCCAATCCTGTTACGGCCCTGTCAGTCAGTTACACATGGGAACAGCAGGAGAGCATTTAATGTGATCCAAGCCCTGTCATTTCTGCTCACTTGATAATGTAACGTTTTACAGCACAAGGGTGGACACGCTCCTGATGGGAACAAGACCTCTAATCTCTACACGTTTCCACAAATAGCTTTGCACATAGGCTACTATAGACTTACAGTCAGGGAGACTCCAGATTACATTCTTCTCTCTGTTAACATTTTATTCCTCTTACTTATTCGTTCACTCTGGCCTTTTAAAATAACCTTTCTGAACCATTATATGCTACTCTTAATATCTGTAGTCTGAGGAAATGTGAGGGCTCTTGGGTTATGCAGCATCACACTTGAAACTTTAAAAGATTCAGAGGGGAAAAAAAAAAATTGAAATGGATTCTGGCAAGACCTTGTACATATTTTATGTTATTAAGTTTGATGATGCCACTGTTCACCATTTTAACACAGTTTCATTTTATGGAGTTTGGTGCAAGTCAAATTAGAACCACTACACTTTTAATAATGCTTATAATTTATTTCATTGATCTCCCTGGTCAGCAGAATCATGATTATGTATTCATCTGTGCTGAATTAGCACAAAAAACAGTTATTGAAACTGATAATCTCACTTAGGCTGAAAAGCATTTTCACATGCTTGCACATACTGTGTCTTAGTAACTTGTGAAGTTTTAAAGAAATAACTTACATTAATTAGTAAAAAAAAAAAAAAAATTTCTTAGAGGGCCTTTTGTAAATGAACGTGTCATAGCCTCATTTCACCTCAGGTTTACACAGTGCAGCGACGCTCTAATCTGGTGACTCATTGATTCAGTTTGGAAAGGTAAATTTAATCAGTGGATCACCAGAATAAATATGGCTTGCCTTTTGATTGTGGTAATAGAATTGGGCTCCTTGCATGAGAAAATACAGAAGAAGTGAAGTTGAACAGGGAATATAAAGGTCAAGGAAAATAGAAAAGTCTGAACACAAATGTCGAAGTAAAGATGGCAAACAATGTAATGCTGCTCTATTACACAGATCACTTCTCAAATGAAAACAGAAGCTTCTTGAATCCAGATAAATATGTAGATTAAATGTACTCATGAAATTTTGTTTTTATAATTGACAACATTGCAGTCGATGGTAATGATAGCACCTTGCTTGTGAAATGCTGTCATAAAAAGTCCTAAACTTATTTCATCAGACAACATGAGTAGATCACGTTCATTCAAAAGTCCTTTGCTAGACAGGAAATCTATGCGGAAATGCTTTGTGTTCTGTATTGATTTGACGCTGGTAAAATACCACGTAGGAGACATTCATTTAAAGTGGGAACAATCCTTCTCAAAGACCACCATAAAGTGGTCACGCTCTCTTTGAATGTAATCTTTACTGATCAAGCTTTAATGGAAAGGACAACCAGACTAAACTGATTGTTTTCTAATCAACTTTTAATTGCCAAGTAGTTTCACTCACCTGAGTTACGAGGCAATTACCTCTCCCTGCAGACACTTTGATAACAGAATCATTACTGGACATTTCAGGTGCCACTGCTGTGTCGGTCCTGCGACTCACACTTTGATCCCCTGCCACAACTGGGAAAACTCCCCTGAGAGACACAGAAACTGGCAATGGCAGGACAAAGAAAATCGATGAAAGCAACTTAATGTGGTAAAATCATGTTGACACTGAGCCAAGCTTGATGGAGTAGAAGGCCAAGCAGGACAAAGGCAGCAGACTACTTTACAAAGAGGGTTTGAATTGGAATTAAAATACAAAGCTACTGTATTTGTATGTAGAATAGTTATAGAATATATTATTTAAATTATGCTTATACTAAATTTGGTTATGTTTAGCTGAGTCAGCAATGACAAGCCCAGAACATGTAATGTTTATCTGTTGCAACATGTTAAATACTGTAGTGTTGTTTGGAAATAGTGAAGAATATATCTTGTGGTCACTGTCATCATCTGATGCTTCCTCAGATGGCATATAAACTCCAAGGGATCAAACTACCATAACCAGTATTCAATTTTCATGCATTTATTTATGATTTGATTGCTGTTGCATTACCACTCAATACTGACACTTAAAACAGTCCTGGTTACAACTGATAACAGTAGCTAGAGTAGGCTAACAGAACAGGAAGAGGACAGTGATTCAATATTTTTTATTTTGCCTTAATTCTGACTATTTTACACACAGAATTGCTTCCAATTTCACTTGTAATTTAAAGGAATAGTTTGACATTCTGGCAAAGTCTGTGCAGTAAATATGAAGCTACCGCCAGCTACAGGTTTGCTTATAGTGACTAGTTACTTCTTAGAGTTTCTACTGGTTGCCTGGCAACTGGTCCCAGCCAGTGCATAGTCCCCTGCAAAACCACAAATTTTCAATTTTACACTGTGGTTGCTGTATTTCATAAACAACCGAGATAAATGACGTGTTCACAGATTTTGTTACCTTTAGATAGAGCCAGGCTAGCTGTTTTACCCCTGTATAGGCTAGACATTGTATGCATGTTGCTGTCCATTGTTGTGTGTGTATGTATATATTTTTTTTAATTTTTATATATTTTTATTCTTCTTTTTCCACCTACTTTCCTTCACATAATAGCTGTTTATGCCCACTTATCTCTCCTTGTACTTGTTTAGCTGAATGTATGTATGTGTCTCTTTCTGTACATTGAATATGAGTACATTGAGAGCTGCTGGAAATCGAGGTCAAATTCCTGGCAAATAAAGCTGATTCTGATTCTGGTTTCTATGCTGAGCTAAGCTAATCACCCGCTGGCTCCAGCTACATTTTGAGACAGATCTTAGTGGTATCAATCTTCTCATCTAACGCTCGGCAAGAAAGCGCATAAGCATATTTCCCAAAATGTTGATCTATTCCTTTAATGACTCATCTTTAGCTAATCTATAAAGATGATCAGCAAGTCAGAGAGGCCTATTATTTTTTGAACGGCATAAGTATAGCAGGCAAAGAACTTGTCATAGCAACTATTGTAATTGCAACTTCATAACAAAAGTAGACAAATAAAGGTAAAAGAAAAACAGTGATGTTAAACAAGACAAGATAAAAACAAAGGTGAATATTGATAATTTCCTTCATTTGATGTTACCTTCTGCAACACATTCTATGAATGCCTGATACCTCAGCTTCAGGCTACAGTAGGTGGACTTCTCATCTCATCAAGATGAGATGAGTGAGGCTAGTAAAACAAACTTATCAAAAGGGATAGACAAAATATAATGAACTGTATAAAGATTAATCATTTGAAGGGATTAAGAGAATAAGTGATCAGACATTTAAAGAAAACACACCAACCACATCCTTTTCACAGATATGTTTTTATTTGTCAAACTGAAAGAGCTTTTGTTTGAAGCATCATCTTTTTTAACTGTACACAGTTTCTCGCTCTCCTCTGCCGGCTTGAACCTAACCAGCATTATAATAGGTACTTTTTCTAGATAGTGATTGACACTCAGACTGAGCAGGTAAAATGTGAACAGCTGACGCAGAAATACAAAGACAGGATGAGTTCCCACTTTGCTCCCCTTTTTAACCCGTGAGATGAAGTTTTACAATGCACAAGACAATCGACGGTGAGTACAAAGTAAAGGCTATTAGATCCTTATGATATGCAAGAACATAATGTGCCTGTGGACATCTCTGTTTTACTGTACAGTTCAAACTCACATCATGCAAACTTCTTCAAAGCTTTGTATCAGTGCTCACAGGCAGCTAACTACAAAGATCGCTCAGAGCAGATGCCGGCCAAGATGAAGGTATTTGGCAATAAACAATTGAAGTCAGAATGGAAAATGTCATCTGTGAGGAATAATTAGTTTATGCTTATCCTGTGTTTATGAACCTAAGGAATGACAGTCACTGATTCACACCAATAACAATTTTCACATATTGGTAATCTACAGCAAAGTCTTTCAGTGGAACTTACATTAAAGTACAGATTTGGAGTTTGGCAACATAACACAAGTAAACTTTCCAAGATCATCCTATGTTTAGACACATCAGGGCCATTATAGTATATTGAATTATATCATATTGTAGTTTGCCAAATCAGAATACATTTGGCTATTCAGTTCCAGTTATCCAGATAACAATCAAAGCTGTTTTGTTTTCAGACTTCATACAGTTACTTGTCAACTACAACAACATCCATGTTAAAGGTAGGACAGCTTAAAATGCCCTGGCATACAGCAATATAAAGTAAGCTCCAAAACATTTGGGTGGTGACAAATTTCTTGGTATTTTTTTTTTTTTCTTTTCTGTGCTTTCTGTCATTTTGGGTGTAAAATTAAGTCCATAAAGTTTTGATTCCGAAGAACTTTTATTCATGAAATATAAAGTGAATAAAATAACAGTGGCACTCTTGTATTTTCTATCTATTCAGGGAACTAAAATTACTTGGAAAGGTTGAAGCATTAAATTACCTTTTTTCCCTCTTTCAGGCTGTGCTGCAATCTCAGAAAAAATGTATTGTATTTCTACAATATGGAATGATTGGTTAGTTAAGTGACTGAAAGCTAACAAGTCTTGAGTCACACAGGGAGCAAAAAAGTAGACACGGCTCCCTTCAGCTCTCATTTTAGCATGAGAGCTTTGGGAAAATTAGTCAAGAGTGAAAACCACAAGAGTAATCCAAGCCTATTTTCAACCCATGTAGAACCGGCTGCAAGGTTTGATGCTGCTGCAATACCTAAGTTACTTGTTTACTTCCATTTATTCAACCAACCAAGCATTCATTTACTGCAGGACGCAGCCAACAGCAGAACCCATACAGTGAAAATTGCATAAACAAAGTGTTCTGACGTATACAGTATATTTATCCCTTGTAACATTAATGTGTCTAAATACTTTGAGCACCCTGAAACCACTTGAACATGCAGAGAGCTGCTGTCATGTCATGAGAAAACACCAACAAGTTACATTTTAAACGTTTCATTGCTATAATTTTTCATCCAGTAAAATAATAAAGATCTCTCCCCCTGAAATAAAGACACTGTCCATGTTTAATTTGGAGCGCTGTACTATTACTGTGGTTCATCATCATCATTGCAGATTTGAGATAACATATATTAATATATAATTTATCTTGGACATTTACTCTCTTTTGAAAATAAAGAAATTAATTAGCGGTTATCATGTCATATCAAAGGGATTACAGAAAATAGAAAACTGCTTTTAATATTCAAATTATGCATGAATGTCAATGAATTAAATAATTTCTCTGACTCATTTGACATTTCTTTTAAATAATCATACACAGAAATCTTAAATAGGTGGCCAAAAATTATACATTTGTGGGTTGTTATCAATGAAATCTATCCTGAGCTTTTTAATTGATTCACCTTAGATCTCCAAGACAACACAAGGACATTAAACACAGATTTAATGAATCTGACAGCTGAGACAGATAAATCTAAATAAATACAAAAAAGGAACAAGCACAAACAATAATCCAAATATCTTAGAAAAAGTATACTGATAATCAAATAGACACAAAAATAAGAAAAAAAAAGGAAACTCCTTATGAGAGCATTAAGACATTTCAACTAGAGACAGCCTATATAAGCCTCAGTGTCTGAGCTACAGCATCACTTTTAACTGCAGCGTTTGTTTATTGTCTCACATATCAGTCATCTTCAGTAAGCTTTTGCAGTGTGTTGTAATGTTTCAGAACTATTTAAAAATGCACATAAAAATAGGTCCCTAAATCAAAGCCATTGCTCTCAGGGCAGCAGGTTTTAAATGATTTGTCATAATATACATTTATAATTCACGCACCATGCAATTTCTTAGTCTTTTACATATAATACAAGAGCATTAATAGTGTTTTGATTGATGTAGTAATGCCAGTGTCCATCAGGGTAAAAGCATGGCTTGAGGAAGTGTAGTTATCAAAGTAAAAATATATTTGATAATGTGATAACGTCTGATCTCTACATGGTATTTTAGACAGTTTAGTTATGGAATGAAGTTGGTTAATCATGTCCAATGAAGCACGGCAGACAGAATTCACATCTTTGTTAAAAAGTGACACTGTACAATAGCTTCCATGGCAACAAGTTAAAACCACAGTGACACCCCCCTTTCCAACCCCCCCACCCATTCCCCCCAACCCCACCTTTCCCATATATATTACAGAAGTTCATTCCAAACAGGATGGTAAATCTTGAGGAGAATAAAAAGACACGTATCACGCTTTAAAGAGTAAAAGAAAAGACAAAAGTGGAACAGGGGCAGGTTTAAATCATTGTACAAAAGAACAAACAGCAACCCACCAAAACCGAACACTTATTCTTGAAAAATCCATTGGAAATCAATTTCTTTTTACAGGTTGCACAGTTTATTTTTGAAATACTGGGTGAGATACTCCAGTATGCCAAGGAACGGGGGGGGATGGCAGAAAGATGGAGGAAAGGGCTTCACTCTTCCTCTGTGCATCCAAGTATTTCTGCACGCAAAGTGATCCTGCCATACCATGACCAGGGAAGGATCCGGATGAGCCGAGCGTAGATGGGTGGATCTATCACGTTCTTTCTGTGTGTGTCGTTGTCAAAGTTCCCTTGGAAGACCTACGGAAACAGAACCAGAGAACATTATTATTCTTTATGATTAGGATTCTGCACAATAAAAACAGAACCTCTAGTCAAGATTTTGTCTGATTGATGGTGGTTTCTCTTCAGAAGCAAAGCACCAAATAAAAATTTTAAAAAAGTCTGTAAACTGAATTTTATTGCTGCAGCACTATTAAATGGATTTTTTAGATTTAAATATGGAATCAAATAAAAGATCTCCAGACACCCCCACATGCTTTTGGAGTCAACGTTTTGCGGAAAAATATATTCAGTGAAAAATCACATGACCGAAGTCTCACGGCTCTCTCTATTAAAAACCTCACGGAGAACATTGTCTCACTTTTCCAGCCTGTTACATCGAAGGCCTCATGCCTGAGCAGGTACCGAATGAAGTGCAGCCAATCAGGATGTCAATTCAAACACTGCCAATACCATTCTCTCAACTCAAACCTATTCTTGTTACTTTCCTTTTATATTCCACACATGCAAGCACATCAACAGTTTCCCCCAGGGAAAATTGTGCGTTGCTAGAGCAGCACAGCAGGAAATCCCACCTTCACAATTAGTGACATCTTCTGTTGCTTCTTACCGAGTGGCTTTATTAACTGGCAACTGCTTGTTGCTCTTGTTTTCCTTCAACTATGTTGAACATTTTTTGGTTTTTCACCTTGGCAATAAAGTGAAGGCTTTGGTGGCTGCCAGAAATGTTGCTATAAAATCTCTCTTGTATTGGCTCGTCATGTAGCCACTGGGATGTCCTACTGAAAACACAGTTTGTTTTACCTCAAGCTAAACATTATTCTTGTCAAGAGACACGTTTCATTGTGTTTGCACCCCTTTTGTACTAATTCAACTGAAGCTACAATATATTTAAAGTCTTTAAACAACAGTGCAAGGGTTAACTGACTACCACATAAAAACAAACAGAATTGTCATACTGGGATGTGAGCTCTACTGTTGATTATTACAAGCTTTGTGTTTGTGTGTGGTTAATAGACAGTAGAATGAAGTATATTAAGAAGAAATGTATCTACAGGGAATGCTCCATTGAAGGATATGATCATTTCAATTAAGCAGACATGATTGTGCCTGCGTAATTGGGATGTAATGGGATTCACTGTTGTGCGGAATGGAAAATCAGTGGGTCAAATCCAAACAGGTGCTGGAGACAGGGGCTGACCTTTTCTAGAGTAAACCTCCAACTGATTCTCTTTCAATTAATCATAGGCACTAGTTTGGATTTAGACAATCAAGACATGATCATCAAGGTTTCATTGTAACAAGTACTGAAACAATGGCCATGCACCAAAACCACATAAAAGATCTTGTAGCAAAATAGTTGAGAATGTGCTTGATTGGACAAAACATTCACACAGTTATATACAGTATATATATGGTTTATATCCTATAATAGAAAGGGAGAAGAGCTTTTAAGATTTGAGTTTTAGTGCTTGATGAAGGGGAGAGAAATTTAGTCTTGCCATATTTTGAGCATACAGTGGGAGGTGTTTGATGATTAGAAGAGATTTCAGGTTGAGTGCCTCTTCTAGGATATACTGCCAACTGGAAGAAATCATTCACATAAATAACCTAGTGGTAATTATAAACAGGATGATAGGGATTGACAATAGGAATTGGTCAGACAAATTGTGTTTAGTGTGTCAACACAATTGATTACACACAGTACAAAAGATCACATAACATTTATAGGCACACTGATTTTTGAATGAAACATGCAATAAAATTGAATATATTTCAAACCTGTCCAGAGACAACAAGAATATTCCATAAATACCCTGTTTTTCAGACTGCTGAATCCTACTTTGAAATGGAACCAAGAACCAAAGTATAAGGCCTTCAGGATAATGTAAACAATTATTAACATAAGATAAATCAGTTTTCACAAATAATATTATGGCTTTTGTATTTAAAGAGTAACTTAACACCCCCTAGATGGATAGATATCATGTCGTTAAATATGTTAAAATACTAATTCACTGAGGTCACTTCAGCTTAATGTTGCTGAAAATCTAAAATAACATGACTGGAAAGTCCATTTTATTTTGAACCTAATGCCACTTTCATTATTCTAAAACTAAATTATTATAAAATGAATCTCAATAAAACACATAATACGTCTCAATAAGGATTTAGTATTGCTCAGAGTATACATGTAAGCTGTAATATAAAACATATGGTTTACAGATGCAATAAATACTCTCATGGGCCATTTGGCTATCCAGTGGCAGCTGGATATATAAGATGTAATTGTCCCTGATCAATATGCGAAGATGTGACAAGTAATCAAACCTCTACCTCCTCTTCCTAGTATGTGTGTGTTTGTTTCCATTAATATGACGTATAATTCTTTATTCAGTATGTTTGGTCCTGTTGTTCTCTGTCATTTTCAGTGTTTTTGTGACTTACTCTCACAGCGGGCTGAAGCTGAAATAATGTGACAGGTGCACTCTTTCATCACTTTCCTTATTTCACATGTCTAATACAAACGAGTGCAGGCCACCTTTTTATACTACATTCTTTTTCATCATTTTCCTCCTGCAGTGAAACCCATTCTCTCCCCTGTCTTTCTCATCTATATTGTAGCATGGAGCTTAGGCTGGAGTCAGACAAGGTCTCCATCTGCAGACAAGCAAACAACACAACATCACATGGTTCTCTGCCCTCTGTCATTTCAGCCCTTTATCCCATTTCTCTATATATCCTATTTTCTTCCAACAAAATTATAATCCCAATTAAAGTTCTTAAGAAACTAACGGTTCATGTCATTAATGTTTTAATGTTGATGAGTACATGAAAATGACTTCCCTGTATAGTGTGAAGACGTAATTTTAACACGAATGTGTAATGAATAGACCATAATCAACTTTGATGAGTTTCAGTTGAATCTGAAGGTGATAATGTCATTATTACTGTCTGTATTATGAATTGTTGAATCAACAAGACTTAATATTGGTAAAACTTCAGTTTAGATTTTATGGTATCAGCCAGTCTCAGTTTTCTCTAGTTGTGTTGTGTGTTGTCTTATCTACTTATTGTTAAAAAAGACTCATCTCAACCCATTTCTAAATTACGATTTATGCAGAAGGTATAACAACAGTATGGCCTTAAGTAGCAGAGCACTGAAGTAGTGGTAACAGCTGATAACAAAGCAGCATGTGTGTTCGAAGTTTTTTTTTTTTTTTTTCTAATTGCATACTGCTTACATTATTTGACAACATAATATAACTTAAATGAAGGCAGTCAGTCAACACAGAACATAAAATTCTACCAGTTTCTGAAACTATTCTGTGTTGACCTCGTCTTTTCACTTGTTATTGTATTTTAGAAATGCAGCATTTGACATTGGGAAGTGAGAAATGTGTCACTTCCTGGAGTGTTGCAACAACTGAATTGTGACAAGAAGGGCACGTGATAGCACAATATAAAAGACAGGCCAGGAAGGCCATAAAAGAAGCAGCTGATTGAAATATGACAAGAATCTCTCCTAGACCGTCTGGGGACCTGCACAGAGTCAGAGGCAATGTCTCTAAAATAAACTGTCTGGAACAGGATATGTGAAAAATCACATTAAAAGGACAAACAATATTAGAAAGAAAAACCAGAAAAAGGATGAGCAATGTGATCAACGTATCCTCAAAAACAACATATTGGCAAACAACTTTATATGTATAAAATAATTCAGGCACATACACACAGGAGTGAAAATAGTGAAGAATATGTCATTTTGACATGGAGTGGCAGGGCCCCCTGTACATAAATTTTATAGATTTTGAAAAAGCCTTTGACAGCTTAGATAGGGAAGTGCTCTGGAAGCTCTTAGGTCACTATGGCCTACCCTCTAAGATCATCAACCTAATAAAGAACATGTACCAGGATTTCAATGGCCGGATGATCTGCAAGGGGAAACTGTCAGACACCTTTGCCATCACAACAGGGGTGAGGCAGGGTTGTCTTCTTTCTCCTCTGATTTTCCTCATCGCCATCGACTGGATCATGAGAAGAACAACTGAAAATCAACAGACAGGAATCCAGTGGACCTTGTTTACACAGCTTGAGGACCTTGATTTCGCAGACGACCTTGCACTAGTCTCTGAAAACCATACACACACGTAACAGAAGACAGATAGGCTACAGACTAATAGTGACCAGCTTGGACTCAAGATCAATACCTGTAAAACCAAGACCATGAGGGTAAATCCGAAAACACATGATCCAATCAGCAAGGATGGAGGAGCAGACAGGGACATTGAGACACGCATCAGCAAAGCACGGGTAGCATTCAAGATACTCAGGCCAATCTGGTTATCCAAACAACTCTGCAACAACACCAAGCTACGGATCTTCACTACCAATGTGAAGACTGTCCTGCTCTATGGCTCTGAAATGTGGAAGACTATCGAGGGCCTCACAAGCAAGATCCAAGTGTTTGTTAACAAATGCCTGCACTACATCCTCAAGCTGTGGTGGCCCACCAAAACCACAAATGAGGAGCTCTGGAGGATAACAAACCAGGAAAGCATAGCTACCACCATCAAAAGGAGAAAGTGGAACTGGATAGGGCATATGCTGAGGAAGGACTCAAATAACATCACTAGACAGGCCCTGGATTACAACCCACAGGGGAAGAGGAAAGCCGGTAGGCCGAGAAACACCTGGAGATGTTCCACACTCCAAGACCTGAAGAACATCGGAGTAAGCTGGCAAGAAGCAAAGGCCCGGGCCCAGAAGAGAGTGAGATGGTGAGCTCTGGTAGATGCCCTATGCCCCTCAACGGGGTAAAGAGGATTAAGTCAAGTAAGTCAGATGCAGGACATTGCCTTCAAACTCAGTGAACAGTGTGTAATGTGCTGCCATCTTCTGTCATTTCCCATAGCATTTGTGATAGACAGAGGTTGTTGCCAAGTAAGTACTGTAAGCCACACAAGCTTGTCTTGACAACTATTCAATAGGTTGCTATGAGACTGTGTATATACATTCATGGTCCCCAGAGGATTAATCCCACTGACTTTGGTGATAATTTGACTTTTCCTCTCGTGCCATCAGCAGGTCAAAGTTTTGCTATGATATACCTCAACATGATCAACTTGATCGCCTGACTTTTTATCTAGAGCCATCATCTGTTCAGACATTAAATTTGTCCAATACTTTGGTTTATGCTCAAATAAATGCAAAACTCAAGACATTCCCATCAACCTCAGCTGTACTTTGTGTTTAGTACTGATTAGAACATGTTTGAAAGCTAACATGCAAAACCACCACAGTGTACATGGTGAACATTAAACATGCTAGCATTATCATTATCATCCATGTTAGCATTATCATTGTGAGCATGTTAGACTCTCTGTTGTTATAATGTGACTTTCCAATGATATTTTTAACTCAAATTTTCTTTTATTTTCAAAGTTGCCAACATGTACATAATTTAAAAACATCTGAACTCTTTCTGTGGATCCAATTTGCACCATTTTAGGCTTTTTTTTGTTACTGAATGTGCTAAAATTATGTATTTGGCTGCTGTAAATGATGGCCTCACTGCACTGGAACTGAATGTTTTATTGAGCAAAGAAAATGAGGAATATATTTCATGTGTGAAAATCCAAATACAACGATACTGAGAAAATAAAATTCAGATACAGCAGTGTATAAATGAGGCAGCTGCTGCAGCTAGAGTCCAACCTGCTGAGCCCAACCTGTGGCCAGCCGGCATGATAGCAGTAGCATTAGGACAATAACGGAGAAGGCACTGCAGTTGATAGTATTTGTGTTAATGAACAACCAGTGGCAACTGAAACTGTTAGTCTATGTTGAATTCTGTTGACAAAATCTGGCAGTACTGTTGATAGTGAAGAAAAGAGAGAAAAACAAAAAACATCCAGCCAAGCAGACTTGTAGCCAATCTGAGTGGCAGCAGCAGCATTGAGATAAATTCTTTGGCTACTTATAAACACACACCCTCTGTGTTTTTATTTCTTCTAGTTTTTAGTTTGTAGTCAAAAATGTGGGAGGTAGCGAAGGCTACATCTCAGTTAATCACCCCCAAGTATAATTATATCATCCAACGGTTGAAGCATAAGAACACATTTCTCTGTGTGTCTTCAGACTGACCCAGCAGCGACAACTCTGCTCCCAACTATTGATTTTGCAAGCTGGTAGAGTGACGGGTACACATTACTAGAGGAGGTGTTGCATGCCTCTGGAGATACAACACTGCCCAAACTCCATTATTTAAACCTGCTGCACAGGTCAAGAGAGCGGGTCACTCAGATCTCTTTGCTCCTTGCCCTCATGTTGCCTGAGTCCGCCGTGGTGATACCAGGAAAACACAGCGACATCTTCACTGAAAGGTCAAGAGTGGCCTTCCGGCTAAGAAGTGGCAGTTACACTCACTCAAACTGAAATGCACAATGAACCTTTTCTTCTAAGAGGCTCTCAATATATTATCTAGGTAAGCCTTGAAAACAATATTTTCCAAAGCTGTCGAAAAAAGAAGATATGCTTTTGTTAGTAGCTAATCTTCAGATGATTGTATTCGCAACTATCTAATGTTCTGTTACCCTCTGACCTGGAGGGAATTGAAGGCTCTAATGGCTAATTAACCCTGTGTCACCTGAGAGAAACACTATTACACATAAATCAATTACTTTTGTGCTTGATTGCCCCCATCAACTGACTGTGTAAATATTGACACCCAAGAAAGTGCAGTGGTGCAGGACTAGGCAGAGTAGTGACCCGGGTGTGGAAATTGTGTGTAAGTGGGAACGCAGCCGAGCCGATACGTTTGATTATTGAATGTATCCTGGTTTAATTATATTTAAACAATAGACTATGTTGTTACTTGTCTCAGTTACAAGTGCGGTACACAGGTATTTGGGATTTGTGTGTGAAAGAAAAGGCAAACAAGGCACTCTATGGATTTTGTAGAGGGATACTGAGGTGTGTGCCACTGTGCCTTGGCTTGACAACATATGTATTCTGACAGAGCCTCCTCTCTCAATCTAGATCTAACTGCCTGCAGCCTCTGCCACACAGGAGCTGGAGGGGAGAGCTGAGAAGAATACTTACAAGTCTCCACCACTGTGCCCGAACCAAACACCCAGACATACCCACACATACACACACACACACACACACACACACACACACACACACACACACACACACACACACACACACACACACGTACACAGTATATCCCTGCCAAGTGAAGCATTGTGGTGTGGCAGAAGGAGCCTCGGGAGTCCAACAGCCAAATGTGTCCTCTAGCATTAATGGCTGCTTCAGCTGACTGAAGGGGGAAAACACCTTGAAGAATCATACATCTGAACAGCCCCTTGGCTCTGTCTAGGGACAAACTGATTGACATTCTCAGAAGCCTTGCTAAACACGCCTGCCCTCTAATACAGAGCACACACACACTCGGATTGACTTCCTATCCTTGGTTCTGCTCTGAATTATACAGCAATAACAACACAGGGAAGGCTATAGACGATGATAGAAAAAGCTTGCATCTAGTTTAAAGAGATTTTAAAATCCATGGGTAGCTGGACAGCAGTGCTGAGCTCCATTGAGTTGCCTCTGAAAATGAGATTTAAAAATAAACCATAATAATATTAGGTTCCTGAGATATCACTGGAACTCTTTGCTCCTTCCCTTTGCTATCTCTCTGGAAGTCATCCAGTGCTCAGTATTGAGATTGCTTGAGTGAAAATCATGCTGAGCATGCAGTGGCGCGTATCCAAAGATCATCATGGGTGTAAATTACTCAAGGAAGGAATTTGAACTGTAGATATGGGAAAATATTCCTGGGTATTGGCTAAGGATAAGGAGCACAAATTGATATCTGGCTATTGAAGGGTGTTATTTGGCTTAACATGGTACTGTCATATTTCAGCTTTAGAGCTATCACATTGAGCCAAACAAAAGAAAAGACCTTCTTTGTGAAAATCGTATTTTGAAATGGCAGTGGAAGTTACCACAAAACCCTCTACAAACTGGAGTCTGTTTTATGAGAACGCCAGACATCATAACGGATGCTTTTCTGCACACAGAGGAAGGCAGAGACTGCAGTTTAACCATGTAATCCAATATGTTGTCAAATTTAATACAACATTTTTTAAGTTAATGGAAAAATATCATCAAATGCTTTCAAATTAGTTTATTAGTTTCAAATTTGAGGAAGAATTTTGAATAAATAAATAAATTTGTGCCAATATACTGTATATTGAAGATTTAATCTAGCAAAATCTATATCAATCCAACGTAACTGTTAATCACATGTTTTTCTAAACTTGTATTCACATCTCATACAGTAAGTTGCATTTACAATTTTTATCTTTGTCTGCTCGTTTAATCTCTGAGTGGTTGCTCAGCCACGAAAAAGGATTGTACTCAAGCACAAAGACATTCTGTCTGCATCTGGATATCTTACATGTACTTAGATTTGAATTATCTGTGCAAACCTTTCCACTTGTTACTATAAATTATACACAACTAAATATCTTTCAGTCCAGAGGAGCAATTTTCACACATTCAAAGTGTTACATTTGTTTAATGGAATAAAATGATAATTCCAATTTAAAACATTCCTTATGGGACCTTAAAATACTTTTACACTTGATTAGCAGTTATATTCAAGCCGTAAATTAAGACTCTGCAACAGATTATACAGTAAATATTCTATTGTGGCACTGTAAAATACTGTAATATGGACTGATTTCAACAACTCACCACTATTTGCTTATTGTGTAATTTCTATGTAGAAATTTAACTAGATCTTGGCTTCTTGATTTTCCAAAGTCATAGGCATCACCAATATCCAAATAAGCAGATGAAGTAGTGCTTATCTTTCAATAACACAGCAAGAGAGAGAAGTAAACACCACCTCACTTGCCACCAGTATCTGAAAGACAAGGGGCTTCAGCTTCAGCTGTAACCCTGCGCCTGCAGCTCTCCTGATATCAGCAGAGAGACTGCTGCAGCCCTGCACTGTCTCTGTTGTCGTGGGCGATTGGAATGGACATGTGTACTCCGTTGAAGGGCCGTAAACAAGATTTTCAGCATAGCACTGGCCAAGCCTGGTTGACAGCACAGACTTATCTGATCCCAAACCACAGAGAGGCAATAGGAAAGACCAGGCAAGCTCTGTTTGAGCCACAGATAAGGGGATGCTGAAGGGAAGTGGAAACAGACAGGGTCCAAAATGAACATTTTCACACTTAATACCTGTCTTTTTGACATTTGCTGCTTTCTATTTTTGTCTGCTTGACGATTCTGTTCTTCCTGTGCATTTCTCTGTCAATGTTACTTCTCTCTACCCAGAATGCTCCTTTCCTTTGTGGTGTGATATATAATTCAAAACGTAAGTACTAACAGTGTCCACAAGCATGCATTTATGATTCCACTGTACTTTTCAATATAATTGCTTTGTGTATATGACAATAGTGAGTTTTATCTGGATATGCATTCTTCTTAGTTTGAAAGTTTTGGTGGATATAGTTTGAACCTGTTCAACTTGTGTTTGTTCATAGATGTTAAGGGATGTGAAAGCTGCTTACCTTGTCCTTCTCCTGTTTCTCATCTTGATATACATTCCACCGCTCTCCGTCATTACTGTACGCCAGTTTGTATGAGCCAACAAATTGGACATGGCCAAAGTCTTTAGCTCCCTGAGTGATGATACCCGTGATCTTGGTTGGCACAAGCAAGTCGACCTAAGAGAGGAATGGGCCAAAAGAGAGAAAGGAAGAGAAAGAGAGTTTAATGAAAAATGTCATTGCTCTAAAAAGTTAGCTATTGAAAAACTGTCACAGTTGCTAAATATTCACAATCTAGTCAGCATTTTTTCTCCCCCTTTTGATATCATCAGAGAATTCACTGTATAAAGACACCAGGCACAAGAAGTCAGTTTCAATTATTCACAGAATATTGAACAACAAGGCTAAGTCCGCAACCTCGCCTCAGCAAAACAGAAATCGCATGCAGCAGCAGCAGCTTCTGAGACCCAGACTGCTCCATTTGGGTTAATTTTTAATAGGTTCGTCATTTGTCATTTGTTGCAAACAATTTACAGCGCAAGGGTGAGAAGCAGTAAACATACAAACCTTACCTTTATTGACATTTTATCATTCAATTATGCTTCATTATTTAGAAAAGCACACAGAGAGTAAAACAAAGTTAAGCTGAATCCCCAAATGCATGATCACAATTATATGTTAAATAGGACCACCACATTTACCTGACACACTCTGCTCTGAAGAGAACATAATCTGCAATTATGTCCAATACAGGTCAAGCTTTGTCTAAAAGAGATTATTTTTCCACTGCGTTAATTATGTCAAATGAATAATGTATGTGAATCATACAAATTAAATAGAAGTTAAGATGGAGACTTTGCCTACTAAGATGAGCAATCAAGTGCAGTGAAGAAAAAACTCCTTATGTTGTAATGAGAGATCGGGGGAGAATTATAAAGCAATAAGTCACTCCTACTGATCTCTTAAGAATAAAGCAGAGGGTGTTGTAGAAATACTTTTTTTCTGTGGCACACTGAACAAAAAGTTTACTGTTGTTTTATGTACATTACACCTTTAATACTCCTAAATATCAAAGGATATGACAAAATAAGGATGTGAAATTTCAATCATTTCACACCTGTGTCACTTTCTTTAAAAGAGCATGCTGTTTAATACTAATATAAAAACATGTAAATGATTGATACGGCATTGTCTGGCACATTTTCAATCCTTAAAATGCTAAAAGCCTTAATGTCAGTGTAAAACTGCCTCACTTATCACTACTGTACATCTACATAACACCAATAAGCAGTCAATAAAGGATGAAAAACAGGGTGTGACTCTGCATTTTGCTGTCATACGGGAAGATAGTGGCAAAATTTAGAAGCAAAGAGAGAGCAAGAGAGAGAGAGAGAGAGAGAAACGTACGCATGAAGATTTATTTCCACTGCTGAATATACACAACAATGAGGCAACATACATCACACTGATTGGCCAGGTCATAGTCAAGTTTATTTGTCACATGTAATCATATAAAGTACAATCACAGTGAAAAATAATTCTGCCAGTTCCTTCAATTTGTACATTAAAAAGTATATAATAAAATAGGAATAGTAATAAATATACGAGTATGAAAGGAGAGGGAGGGGGGTATCTGGTACCTTCTTCCCGACTGCAGCAGGGAGAAAAGTCTGTCATCTCGGTGGTTGGGATCCTTAATGATTCTCCTAGCCTTATTCTTGCAATGTCTGGTGTAAATATACTGTGTCATACTGCTCTGACAAAACAAAATAGGGCCCTGCGTAGATTAAACAAACAAGCAAACAAGCTGATATAATGCATGAAGTATGGCTCAGTTTCATTCCACCTCCTCGTCTCAACATATTGCCGAACACCACAGCACATCACAGCACATCACGCCACACTTTTATTACCTGCAATATGTTACAAACCCTGAAACAACCATTTTTTTCCTCAGTAGTGATGTGAATGAGCTAACTCACATAGTTTTCATCTCTCATAAGGTTTCAACATTGCTCCCGAGCTCCTCTTTCCTCCCAGTTACTTTAAGATTGAGGATTGCTCCCTCGGTATTAGAGGGGCCTTCTTAAATGCACACCCCCTGCTGTGTACACGAGCAGGCATAGACCTGGGTCCTGACATACATGTAGACAAAGCCATGCTTAGCGAGTACAAAGCAAACTCTTGGCGTTCTAAAACGCATCTGAGTGGATAAACTCCCAGTTATCCATTTGTTAGATATTCAGCTAATGAAAGTAGGGCAAAAAACATTGAAGTTTGTGTGCTGCATGACGACAGACATAATGTAACTCTTAATAGTACTGTGGTTATAGGTATGCAATTATGCAGATGCTGCACAGTATGTATGCGTGCTTCATTTGTTGTGAATACACTATAGTATTCATGAAGTTTGTTCCTCAAATGTAAGCAGCCTTTGCTTCCCTTTTTTGTGTAAAGTGGTGCTCATTTCTGTTTCTGAGGGCAGCTGTACAGTGGCAGCAGTGTGGAATATTTCCCTCTGATGTATATGAATGCCTTTAAACAACAGCTCTTTTATACTGACAATAATGTCACAACAACCACCTGGATAAAGGGGGCAGAGAGAAACAATGGTAGGGGCTGCTCGGTTGATTTAGAGAGCCACGACACCTCGCATTGTGAGGCTTTGATTATGCTCCAGCTGCAGAACGTTGAGGTAATCTTGTTCTACCCAAACAGTCGAGTCTGCCACCAAAACAAAGGCACGCTTGAAAGGGGAACCTGTAATTGCTGTCACAGGTAGCGGTCAAAAAATACGACCGCCCCTAGCGACGCCGGCTCTCAACACTTTGATGGCCCAAACTAAATTAGGGAGTGAGATAAGCTTGTTAAAGCAAGGCTGCTCCTCAAACCTCCACCTTTTGTTCCTTCCTCCATCACACTCTCAACCCCATTTCCTCCTCCATGAGCTGTTAACCCAGACAGACTAGGAGTGTGTAAAGTCTTTGTAGCAATCCCTGAATGCTTGTGGCGAGAATCAATTTCAGGATTTTGCTTGCTGTGACTGAGATTAAAAAACAAGATTCATGTACATCTACTCTAATCTTCCAGTTTTCCCAAAAATACAGCTACATATTCATAAGGGGGACAGGGTCAATTACTTATTTGTACTTCTATTTGATGGCAGCATGCAAAGGGGCAACATTTGTGCACTTCTGCCAGACAAACACTCATCTCCCGGGCTCATTAAGACAAGTGTTGGTGTTTAAATCGCATGCCCCTATTTGAAGTGGCTTTTCCATTACAGGATAAAGAGATTAATGCAGTGAGAAGCGGCAATATAAGGAGCCGAATGAGGCCCAGTTTCCTATTTTATGAATACAGCACATGCATACATAGCATCCCACTGACATTCCTCCTCCAGCTGCACTAATTTATATGTATGTGTTGAAGACTTATTTAATCTTCACAGCCTGTGGGAAATGTGTGTGTGCATGTGTATGAAGCATGTTTTCTGTATATTCTTCTAGGTTACAGTGCAGAATTTTGAACTGTGTGCACAAAACTCAGAGACATGAGGAGGACATTGCTATGGCCCATCAACACCACAACAGGGCAGCTATCGTTAAAGCTTAAAACTGTAGCAGGAGCTTGAAAAATACCCTGTTCCACTGCTTTTCTCTCCACAGGAAGTCTTTAAAAGCCTATACAGAGGGGCTATTTTTCATAATGTGCTGAAATGCACTACAACATGCAAAAAGCTTTACAATGTAAACAACATGTGATAATGCCATAACACACTCATTATCATGCTAAATGTGACATTTTAAACAGCAAAAGGTCTGGTAAAGTCTTCTGAGAAGAACCATGTTACAACAGATAACTTGCTAATAAATGCTACACATGAAACTATTTGTATTTGTGAGACCTCAGTAACAAAAAATTCAATTTATAATTCAAAACCAAACTCTCATATTACAGTGCTTATTGTGTTTCACACAACATTGCGGCACATATATTCAACTACAACAACTGTAATGGGACCAGATCTATGTGACTCTGAAGTGACATGATTCAAAAATAGCCATGTTCTGTTCTGTCATTTTTTGTTGTGTATGTTTGTGAGTGAATGTTCATGTACTGTCAATCTTGTGATAGGGAAAAGTGCGAGCTGTTTCACAGGCCCTCTTTGAGAAGTGACCAGACTGATTCTGGGTCCTGTTTGCATGAACCTTTACATGAGATGTCAGATTTGCCTGATGTTTGAACATAATATTATATTACACATGCCAAAGCATCCTATCTTGTACTCCAGCAACCCTTACATCTTCAGAAAAGTCCCTTAACCCTGTAGGAGAACCCAGGAACAAAAGAAAAGTTGAATTCTTTCAGAAACAGGATTTCTTTTAGTCTCACAGTCTGTCTGTGTAGGTGCAGGAACATCACACACACAGACCCAATGACCTCTGACCTAAAGGCATAAGGATGTCAAGGAGACATGAACAGGACCTGTGCCTTCCTCCACCAATTACTTTGTTTTTCTTTTCAGATACTGCATCAACCTGAATGAACCATACTCCCTTCTTCTGCTAGCTCACTATCTTTTAAGTCATAAATTTGAGGAGAAGCCACATTCCTCTGAGTTGCTCCCACTCCTCCTCTCTCTGTTTAAATGCACAATGAATGTCTGAATGGGTAAGAAAATGCTACTAAATGTATAAATATATATGTATCTTGACTTATCAAACATAGAATTCCTTCAATTATTTGAAGGTCAGTTTTCTTCTCACACAAAGAAATTAATTAGTAACCCAAGGCGTTCCCCTAAAGAGTGCCAAGGGTCCTTTTTTCTTTCAAAACACATCTCCTAGACTATAAAAAAGTTTAGAACTCTTTGTCTGGGGCTCTTCTGCTTTTTGGCTTGGTCCCTGTCTTGCTGACCACTGCTGCGGTGTCTCCTGTGTTTTTTTTTTTTTCTTGGCCTTGCTAGTCGTGATGGCCAATGTTGCGTTTCAGGTGTTGTCTTTTCATTTTTCCCGAGAGATACAATCTCCAGAAAGGAATTCTCAATTAAGAAGAAAGACTGCACAGATGCCTGCACCACTAGCCAAGCTACGCCGGTTGCTATTTGAATAATCCATTATTTTTGTAATGTCCTATTTTTATTGTGTAGTTACATTTTTAAAATACTTTTCCAAGTATTCTTCTGATTAGTTTAGATCTGCATGCATCCAACTCTGCAGCCTGCCATTGAATGCACAGAGACCAGGACACCTCTCTGCTGAGTGTGTCCACTACATAGCCTCAGCTAGTCTGAGACTAGATTCATCCTCCTGAGAAGCAGTGAACCAAAGCTGTTTCACTGAACCTACTGCAACGGTTCTCCTCTGGCTGTCACTCTGGCGACCCGAGGATAACCCAGTCTGCTTTGTCTTGCTTGGTGCTTTCCGGGAAGTTCGCCCATCAGCACTTGATCACCACGGAAACAGTAGGAGAATCATCTTCCATGCTTCTGTCTCAGAGTTGATGCAAGAGCTACTCAAAAATTAAATTGGTATTGACTGTAGTTAGAATCTTGGTCCCTAATTGTGTTTCTGACTCATTCTTGATAACATTAATTCATTAAATCATTCATTCTGTCAGCAATAACTTGTTAATTTAATTTACTCATTCATTCATGCATCCATTCATTCATACTAGTTGTCTATATGTATATATGCTTAGTGTTTTCCATTCATCCCTATCCCTTGGTAGTTCAATAAATATCTTGAGCCAAGTCGTTGTGCCTGTGTATTCCTTTATATCAGAAAATGGGGGTCCCTGTATTGTATTGATGGAGGTCCCTCTATATGTAGAATTCACAACTTTCAGGTATAAGACTGATTGATTTGATTTAATTATTTTTTCATCCTAATTAATGAATCAATTAATTAGTTAACTGATTAATTAATCAAAGAATTAATTAACTGGGTAATTAATCAGTGGAGGTGGTTCCCTGGTGGCACAGTGGTGCAGTGGTTAACACTGTCACCTCACAGCAAGAGAGTTCTGGGTTTGAACCCACCAGCTGGCAGGAGCCCTTCTGAGTTTGCATGTACTCCCCGTGCCTGCATGGGTTCTCTCCAGGTACTATGGCTTCCTACCACAGACCAAAAACATGTGGATTAGGTTAGTAAGGTTAAGGTGAATGTGAGTGTGAATGGTTGTCTTGCTCTATACTATATGTTAGTCCTATGATTGACTGGCGACCTGTCCAGGGTGTTCCCCGCCCCTCACCCAATATAAGCTGAGATTGGCTCCAGCTCTCACCCTCTAGAGGATAAGTGGTAAAGAAAATGGATGGATGGATGGAGGGCGGTGCCCTATTAACTTTACTAGTGTTTATTATTAATTTCCAAGTGTAGTAATACTTGCTACAATTCCCCAATAAACCCTAAAATGACCAAAAAAAACTAGGACTGAGGCTGAAGGAAGACAAAGGGATGGCTGACTGAGTACAGCACATCTCCCCTGAGTGCAAAAAAAAACAAAAAAAACTGTGTCATAACACCTTTCTAGATTTAAAAATGTGCTTTTCCACACAAAGGTGAGCTGGCTTAACGGAGCCCTTAATGGAGGGCTGAAAGGTTGTTATGTGACATATATGACTTTTTCTGTGAAAGCACACCCCATCCCAACTTTCATAAAAGCAAAAATGAACAACCATACGGTAAAGATGCAGCAAACTTTAAGTCCTGCTCATTGCAATCACTGGAACTTGCATTCATTTATTTTGTTTGTGTGGTTCCATCTGACAGAGGCTCCACCTTCTACTGAACTCTATCGGTAATACTCTCCTCCAATCACATGCACGCAATCAGCTACTGGAATTTGCATGTAAGTAGCTGGCCAATCAGGACACACCTACCGATTACATGTGTCTCACACACTATAAAAGCAGCTTGTCTTCAGCGATGGCAAAATCAGCTCACTGATCTACCTCTCCGCGGATGGAGTTGCCGCTACAACCTCAATCCTGCCTGTCGTGACCCTCATTGCCACCTTGTACAGGACTGCCTTAGACGGGACCAAACAGTTAGCGGCATGATGCAGCCACCGCCATGCGTGCACTCCCTCCTGTTCAACGCCGGCAACAGTGGGACCAATTTACTGCTGTGTGACGTCTCACTCCACTGTGACGAGAGCGAATTGGAGCTTGAGATTGATCTCCACGGTGAGGATGACTTCACCGATTCATCCGGCCCCCTGCCGCTGCCGACGGACGCCTCGGCTGAGACTCTCCAAGTGGCTTCACCAATAGACGATGACAACGACATCTTGTCTGTGTCTGCAACATCGCTGACCTTCAGAAAACTGTTGCCGACTTCAGTTTGCCATGATTTCCCGAAGGTTATGGCCATGGTGGTGGAGTGTGTTGGGATCCCTTTTGCGCCCCCCCCCCAAATATTTTGACAAAATATTCCAGCTGTTCGCCTGCTATGGAGAGGGAGTGGCCAGTAAAACCCTATCCAAGAAGTGCCTAGCTAGTTGGCTTACAGGCAGGTGGGTAAGGACCCCCTCACTGTGGTTTGAGTGCATTCCAGATGTGGTGTGGCATTGCCTATGGCCTTGTTCAGTGGGGTGAGTGTTGAGAACATATGCATGGCAACGTCCTGGTCTACGCCTTTTCCATTCATAAGTGTCTATCTCTTGGACATGACCGGCTCCTTTTCAAGGTCTGCGCTTGTAGGTGCGACTCAGGAATTGTGACAAGGGTGGTGTGAGTGTCAGAGGTGGAACACCAGACCCCCCCCCCAGGAAATTACATGCGTGTAGTCTCCCATGATCCAAGATGACTCAGGGAATGAGGTGAGCAGGGTGTTTGGTGTACGACCTGTGACCCCTGCTAGGTTAGGCCATGTTTTCACCCAGCTCAGGTCCATGTTAACTGGACTTGGTTGGGCCCCCAACAGCTCCATTTAAGTGGCTGAGATTAGGTAGTAGGGGGGCCATGGCAACTAACCTATAGCTGGTCGGGCTCAGTGAGGCAGTCTGATGACATGTCGTGACAGGGCAAATATTCATTGGGCTCCACCTACTGTAGCCATGGAGTCCAGAAGAGGGTGGAGCCAGTGTGAAATGGAACAAAGGTTACAATACTGTAACCATAGTTCTATAAGCACAGGTGGAGCCCTCTACCGATGGACCCTGCCGCTCCTTTGCCATCCACTGAAGTGGTATTGGATAGTGAGCATCAGTGAGACGCTGCTTATATAGTGTGTGAGACACAAGTAATCAGTAAGCGTATCCTGATTGGCTGGCTACATGCAAATTTCAGTGGGTGATTGCATGCATGTGATTGGAGGAGAGTATTACCCATGAAGTCCATTAGAGGGCTCCACCCGTTGCTTATAGAACTAGGGTTACAACATTGTAACCTTTGTTTATTACTGTGGCAAACAGCCTGTACTCCTTCGTGGACAAAGATGCCTTAATGACTTATTTAACTGTAAAATCTGGGGAGCTGATTAGAAATAGCTGCAGGTCAGAATGAAAAAAAAACTTTCTAAACAGGTAAAAGCCCGCTCATGGCCAAATCTAAATATTTTAAGAAAGTACATCCACCCCTTTCTCCCTTCAGGCATATGCACCCAAGAAACTGCAAGATGAAAATCCATAAATTACCCCACACTTTCCACTGATAAAGACTCTTCCTTCATAATGATAAAAAAACAAACAAATATGAAGTTTTACAGCAAACAAAACATAGGTGTATGACTTCACACCATCCAGTCGGCGTCCGTCTGAACCTGCTAGAAGCTCTATCAGAAATAGATTTTTTTAATCCAGTTTTTATCCAGTTTTTAACTACAATTTTACAATTAAATCTGATCGTTTTAAAATTGATTGTTTTTAACTATATCTTTTTACCGGATGAAGGATTTTAGTGATCCGGCGTGGAGTTTAAGTTGTTTTTAAGAACTGTTCTCTACTAACATGATGGCTGTATGTGAGTCTTGCCATCTTACCATATCTAAGTTGAAGAACAAAATCTCTCTTCTGGACGCTGAAATCGGCTGAAGAACAAGCTTGTCCTGGAGTTCTCGACTGTTGCTAGCGCTCAGGCGAAAGAACTTGTTGTCCTGGGCTCCTCTGGCTGCAATGTTTGTGACAGGACCAGCCTGACCCGCTCCCCCGACTCTTAAGCCTTGGCACTGGCGGACAACAATGTCACCATCCCATGGTCCTGCTACATCACCACCGGAGCTCCGGAGGCTGCCCCTGGTCAGCCTGAAGATCCCTGGATCCTCCTCCTCCCTGGCTAGCTCTATCCCATATTGAGCCTGCAGAAGGCTGCTCTTTTCTTTGTGGGGGTAAACACTATGGCAAGCGGTCTTACCACAACCTCTGGAGATCCAGCTTAAAAATAAATTCACCGTCCTTGCAGGATTTACCCCCTTTGGTCTGTCAGTCCCCTGCACCCAGGCAGATGCCAGCTGCGCATTGGCATCCCAGGCCAGCGATGGGTCGCCTTCGCACCTGACACCAGACTGCTCTCAGGCCATCCACTGGGGGAGGGGTGTTGCTCCTCCGCCTGCTCTTCGCTGCCCTGGGCTGCAGACTAGTACAGCACATGCCATGCACGGTTCCAGGTCCAGCTCCGTTGGTGAAGCTCCCCTGGTGCAGTCAGGGGGAGCTCACCTGAAGCCAGCTCTTTCTGCTCTAAAGTCAACTACTTCTGGGTCTTCTTCACTCGTCACTTCAGAGGTTTTTAAGACTAGAAGTGGTTTGGTTTCTTAAATCTAAACATACTTAGTTTACTAAGTCATAACAAATATGATCAGTTAAAGGTAAAGTCAGTGATTCTAATCCAATAAACTTTTTGACAAATTCAGCAAATATCTCCTCATGGTCCGCTAGCTATCTGTTCTCTGTGTGTGCTGAAAAAAAATTCTGTGTTCATACACAGCACTGGTTCTGTAAATTGGCATGTAAACACAGTGGCTCAGAGTGAGCCACACAACACTACTCTAGCCAATCAACAGCAGGGGGCGTTAATGTTTGTGCACAGGACAGGGGGAAGTCATCAGAGCAGCTGTCTGTGTGAGGACATGACAGTCTCCTGTCTTCAGGAGCCATTGAATGGTAAGGGAAGGGGAGCTGGAGAGAGAGAGGCTGTGGCCAATTCACATAGAAAGTGTTTTCTCACGGAATAGATACACTTCCATTTTATTAAATGTATCAATCCACACTGAATCCGAAATAGTCTCACAGAGACCCCCTGCATTTTTTTACGCTCCAAGTCTGTTTCTGTCGCTTTTAGTGAGGCATAATCTGAGCAGGCATATGGGTGTTGAACTTAATAACCATATAAACGAATCAATAAATACAAACACTGTTGATTTCTTCCTATGTAGCCAACATGCAAACTATTTTGGTTCAGTAAATTTCTGCTGTCAGACAGCCCTGGTGAAGGTAGTTTGGTTGGACATGGTCCTCTTGGCTCCCCAGGAGCTGCTGCTGACAGACGGCTGCTTCTGTGGATAGAGACACTGAACGCAGATCGAGTGAGAAGTGGGGAGGCTGCAGAGAGGCGGAGAGTGTGGATGGACTGTTGTGCTCACATGAGACGATTTCTTTCCACTCATGATAATGTGTTAGAGGAACAGACTCTACAGTTGATGCATTGCTCTGAATTCCGCCATATTTCTCTTTTGGTCATTGCCTTGGCAATGCGTGTCCATGAATTTGAGGGTCGGATATTCTGAAGGAGCATGAAAGGAGGAGTCTATTTGTTTGGGTGTTTAGTTCAAATATCAACAATCTTTCTCCAGAATGACTGACTCTACTTTTAAGTATCCTATTATCTCAAACTCATCCAGATGACATGATTTTAATAGCGACTTGGTTGAAAAAAGAGATTGATAATCAAATTGTTTCTTATAGTGGTTTTAATATTTTCAGAGCAGATAGAGCTGGTAAAGGATGTGGTGTGGCAATATATATAATTTCCTGTCTCCAGTAGGATGGTAGTTGACGCCTTATGTTATACTGACAGACAAAAATCATCGTGTGATGACAAACAGGATCCATTTGCTTTTGAAATCTTCAGCACATCTAATTTCTGTATATATAACTCATATTTTCAATCTTAGCATTACCTCTGGCATCATTCCTACAGTTTGGAAGACTGTCTATGTTATTCATTTCTGTAAAGGTGCTGGCAAATCTGAATTAAATAAATTCAAAAATCTTGTGTTGCAAAAATACTTGAGTTGTTTGTTAATGAACAGTTTAAATCATTCCACACATTCAATACTAATTCCATTTCAGTGTTTTTTGTTCTAGATAACAAAAAACACTGTGCTGCTCTTTTAATTGATTTAACGAAAGCTTTTGAGACAGTTGACCACTCTCTGCTTTTACAATGACTTTTTTCTTTTGGTTTTGACAATGCTAGCTGCCTGTGGTTTCAGAATTATCTTTCTGATAGGTCACAGTGTGTCAAGATAGATAATATTCAGTCCTCTTTTCTCCAAATTACAAAGGGAGTTCCTCAAGGTTCTGTCCTTGGACCAGTTTTATTCACTATTTATATAAACAATATTACCTCTTCATCGTACAATTGTAACTTCCATCTATACGCAGATGACATGGTCCTTTATTCCTGTGCAGATTCTATTCATGCTGCCACTCGAAATCTACAGCTATCATTTAACCTCCCTCAAAAACACCTTCGTAATTTGAAACTGCTCCTAAACTGTGCAAAGACAAAATGGATGTTGTTTTCGAATGCAAGAAATATTGACTATGAGTATACTATATACCGTAATAGAGAGAGTGCAATACTATAAATATCTCAGCATTTGGGTAGATGATAAAACTTAATTTTAAAGTCCATATTGATTTGTTGTTATCAAAGCTGAGATTGAATTTGGGCTTTCTTTTTAGAAGTAAATCTTGCTTTCATTTATTTATCAGAAAAAGAATTGTTGAAGCAGCTTTCATCCTTTGGACTACAGGGATGTTATTTATGGGTGGGGACCAGTTCCACTCTCAAACCTTTAGATGCAGTATATCACTTTGCATTAAGATTCATCACTGAAGGTAGTTATGGGACACACACACCACCAAAAAACTGGCCTGCATGCTCTGTCATCGAGGAGGGATCAGCATTTGATTTTATTTATTTATAAAGCTATTTTACAAAAGCTCCCCCCGTATCTCTCAGCCCTGCTTTCTTAGAATGTTGGTAGCAATTGTACCGGCTCACAGACATGGCTCACCCTGCAAGTACCAAAAATTCAAGATCTGCTTTCTGCTACTATGCCCCATATACTTGGAATATGCTTCAAACATTGATACTATTGAGTCAATTCTTAATTTTATTGAACGACATTGTAACTGTCATCGCTTTTAATTTTTTGAATTTAATTAAATTAATTAATTTAATTTAATCGTATTGTTCTTATTAATTTATTTGTCTCATTGTCAATTCCTACACTTTTACTTTTTAGCATTGTTAATTTTACCTTGATTTAATTGAGATAGCCATGTATTCTTCTTTTATTGTTATTTGATTTTTGCTGTGTCTGCATTTATTGTATGTCTGAACCTCTGCACCACTGAAAATGAGGGTTCTCCAAGGTTTTATGTAAATAAAATGATGATCATGACAGTCAATGATGTCTAAGATTTTTGTGTGTGCCTCGGGTTAAAAGTTAATTACATGGACTGATGAGATACCCTGTTTGGAAATGTATTTAATTTCAGGCTTGATGATAACTTGACTAAATATTACAGTCACTTATTGTAAATGTCACCACAGACAAAGGAATGAGAAAATATTAATATTTAAGAAGCTGGGACCAGAATATTTTGGCATTTTTTTCTTAAAATTACTCAAAAAATTAATCAATTATCAAAATGGTTGCAGATTAATATTCTGTTGATTAAATATTCAACTAATCGTTGCAGCTCAATCGTCACTTTACTTTACAACTTTACTAAACATGATGTAAACCTATGGGTTGATATGCACGTAGTAGTAGTTGCCCCTTCTAACCCATATCTATGAGGCCGACAACCACTGATAATTCCCTTTTAATAGAGGGATAATATCTAAAATGGGTTGTTGCCTTGGAGCATTGAGGATAGTAGAGGTAATGTCATAAAGACAAAGTCCCCTCATGGCAGTATCATACTGACTCAGCCTGGTCAGCATGGCAACAACACATTCTCCTTGTTGAAATGTGACCCGTATACAGGGTTTTTAAAAGTGCTAAATGTGGAATGTGACTCAAAGAGGCATCTCAATATGGAATGAGCTGTCCTGACATGAGGATAGATGTATTCATTACGGAGCAAGATGACTTGTTTTGGCAGTACATTAAGGCAGAGTCAGAATGGTGGCAAGCACACAGATTTGTAAGCCAAACAGTTTTACATGGCATGGACATCACTATGCATTAAACATCCTCTCCCCTCCTTGTTCACTCCATCCCTACTACATTCATTCTCTCCTCATGCCAGCACACTCGCATGAAGCAATGTTGCATGTAATTGAATTTAAATTCTTTGTTATTCTGTCAAGAAATATCCTCAATTTTTCCATCTCTGAATGACACCTATATATAGATGACCCTACAGTAAGCAAAGACCAGAATAATCCTACTCAAAGGATGTTCACAGCTCAGTCAAACATTTTTAGCCACATTAGCAGCTGGGGATGGCAATGTCAGTCAGATAGTTAATTGATCTGCCCCCGGCTTTTGTCCAGAATGATATATCTCAACAACTATTGGGTGAAGTGCCAAAAAATTTTGTACAAACATTTGTGGTGCACAGAGGATGAGTAGTAATGACTTTAGAGATGCCCTGATGTTTCCTCTAGCTTCATTAGCAGGTCAAAATTTTTATATGTCCAGTGAAATAACATCTACTTGATGGGTTGGCATAAGACTTTGTGCAGACATTCATTGTTCACAGCAGATGTATCCAAGTGACTGGTGATCCCCTGACTTTTCCCCTAGCACCACCATTAAGTTCACATTTGTAGTTTTGAGTGAAATGTATAAATAAGTATTGGATTGATAACCATTGAATTTGATACACACATTCATGTTCATAATTGTAATGATTTTTTATCTGGCGCCATCTTCAGGTCAAATTTTCCCAATGGGTTATGACCATATATCTGCAATATTACAGACATACTCATCAGCTTCAGCTATTGTGTTTGTGTTTAGTAAAATCTTGCTGACACACCAAACAAAGATGGCGAGCATGCTAAACATTATACCTGCTTAACATCGGCATGTTAGCATTGTCATTGTGAGCATGTTTGGTTTGATGTTTGTTGCATGTATGTTTGTTTGAGCATGAGTTTTTATTAAGACTACAGATGTACATGATTCCAGATGCAGTTCATCTGTTTAAGTGCCACTAAATAAGATCAGATGCCTGGCTGTTTTGACTCACCTTGCAGCAAAGCACAAAAGAAAGTGTCCTCTGCCGTAGAATTTTGAATATTGGTTGAATAGAAGATGCTTTTGGAACAGAAAGTGTGTACTCATCAAGCAAGATAAAGGCTATATGTGAGAAAAATATTAAATAAAATAGTGCAAAACATTAGTGCAGTCCTTTAGTAAATAAGATAAAACTTAATCTGGCTGTTTAGTGCCCAAACATAGCTGCTAATCCTTAATAAATATTCCCGCTTAGTCTTGTTTATCAAAAAATATTTAACTATCCTGTGGGATTCTCAAAGTTTCTCAAAACTAAAAGTATTGATGAGGTTGCACTGTTATAAATGCTAACATTTTAATAAAGTCTGGACATAAAAGTGACCATCTTTTAACTGCTTGCAAAACCGCACGCCTGGTCAGCTTTTTGTTTTGTAGGACTCTTTTTCTCCATCTATAATTGAACACAAATAACTTAAGTGCTTTAAGATGGGAAGTGTACATTTAGACCATTAAACTAATATTAAATTCCTATTTTCCCCAAAAAACAAAGGCCGCCTTTCATCAAACCCAGTGCATTAAAGCATGAACATTACTACCTGAAATTCTAAGAGGCCACTCAGAGCACACAGCCATAAAAGAGATGGAGCCTCAGTTCAGCTTGTCAAGTTAACTCTAAATGGTTGCAGGAACAGATGAGGGGAATTGGCCATGGCAAAAGGAACAGGAAGGAAATCAACCATGGTGGTCTGGATCATTTAGAGCTATTACAGCAAGGAGAGCAGCATCTGTGGACCCAGAGAGTTTCATACCGTGTCAGTATGAGTGAAGTGAGTGACTCAGATCCATGTGCGTAAAAAATGGCCTTGATGCTAGACTAGTAGAGGACTTGGGGGATTTCACACTCTGTTTAATGTTCACTGTGACTAGACACGTGATGGACACTTTATTCACTGATAAAATCTGAAGTAGTCAGTCTCCCTGCATGATCTTGTCTGGAATCAAATCTGTAATTTATGTGATAGGAAAAAAAAGCTTTCTCGTGGAATATTAAGCATGTGTAAAATGATTTAATGATTAAAAGTATGGAGTTACCATTCTAACAATGGTGATACAGGTTTTTCCTACAAAATAGGTGAGTTAAAAATAAAATTGTTTTTGACTTTGCCTGCTGCACT
The DNA here is from genome assembly GCF_910596095.1 of Thunnus maccoyii. Classification (NCBI taxonomy): domain Eukaryota; kingdom Metazoa; phylum Chordata; class Actinopteri; order Scombriformes; family Scombridae; genus Thunnus; species Thunnus maccoyii. The sequence goes on from NC_056541.1 coordinate 21,033,939, forward strand.
TACAGCTCATCATACCTCGCTCCTCTCTCCTCTCCTGCCTCTCACATGGTATATAAAATATTCATAACAAATTCTCACACACACACACACACACACACACAGCACAATAAACATGGTGTGCTGTACAAGAAATAAAAAAGGCAACTGTGAAATTACAAAATACATAACATTTGTGGACATAAGTGGTCTCTGCAATATGACACTTACTATGAAATGAATCAATGCCCAGTTGCCCAGAGCCTTGGCTTAACTGTGGACTATTCTGAATTAATCATAATACTAGTCTGTAGCATGTAGCAGTGCTGCTTAAGTGCAGTCCATTCTCTCCTGGGTGCATAACATAAAGATTTCTGATTTAAATGTATGGAGGTGAGTGGGGGATACCATGCTTGTCAAGAGATGGCTTAGAGACACACTGAAACCACCAAGATACACATGCAAAACACACTGGGCCCAGTCTCTGCTGCACTGATTTAAGCTCTGGCACCTTCATTTCTGACAATTCCTGCAGATCGTACGATTACAGCTGGTGCTGCTGCAGACTCATGAATCAATCATCCCAAGATAAAACAGATAAATGCACCCTACACTAGTTAAGAGGGAGTGAGAGGGACAGAGTGAGCAAGAGGGAGATGAGGATCAGGATGTAGTGTTGAAGGATAAGATGGCTTCATTGGATAATGAAAACAAAAGAGTAACATTACAGAGGTTGTAAGCAGACCTGTACATTTAAGAATATACGTAGTTGAAGGGAGGGAACACTAAAAACCACCCAATTGAATCAGGGAAGCAGATGGATTTACCATCCCTTCCGTAACTTCATTTGGAAGCTAATTGAATCAGCATACTAGCTGCAGGGAAATTGAATAAAATAGAGCAAAGAAAGAGCCATATTGGACAGGATTAAAATGAGGCTCTGACGATAATGCCTTAATGAAATTTGCATCAGACATGTTTTCAAATTAGTGTGGATTCTTTCTAAGATTCTTCTTGAATTCTTGGATAATGTTTTCAAGATGATTGAATTAGCAAAAGCTCCAGGCAACATCTCTGAACCAACATATTGTATTTATGTCTATTCAAATTGGAATACATTTTGTAATATAAAGGAGTCTCTAACTGGGTAGCCAGCAGTTAGAGAACTGATATCAGACGGGTCCCATCTGACATGGCTCTCCATAGAAGTCTGATAATGACCCACAACAATCCCCTTAATATGATCCTCCATATTCAAAAAGTCGCCATGTCTAATGATGCACACACTGTACACAGCAACATGGTGCAAATTTGATCTTGCCTTTCTGCAACTGAGCTGGCACATCTGCCAAAACAAGCGCTGGCTAGGCAATTTGCAGTCATGGTTACATCTGTTATCCTGGCTTCCAAGCTGTGTATCAATGGGCAGTGCCATAGCTCAGATCTTGTCAACAAATTGTGAAACAAACAAAAAAGGAAGAAGATGCAATGCAGTTAATTTGGACACAGTTGTATATCTTATAATGGATGTAGGAATGCAACTTTGTGGTAAAACAAAAAAAAAAAGTTAACTGTTGTTTGTTGGCTCAGTTGGAAATGTGTATATTCCACAAAACTTGTGTTGAATAATTAATATTCTCATGTTAATTCCTGTGAAGGATGAATCAAGATGAAATTTACATGCACTGACATGTAGATGTAGCAAGACAGATTAGAATGTATGCTCAAGTGTTCATATATATTTCATACTTAACATTTTTTTTGTCCTCGCAGCTGTGGCTAAATGGTTTTGTGATTCTCACTGATTACGACAGAAACCACCTGGAGACAATGTCCTTCTAACATTCTCTTTCTTTAATTAGTTCAGCACCAAAACTTGGTTGCAGGTGCTGTTCCTATTGATTCATTTTTGTGTGCAGAGTAGTGGGACAAATAATGATAAAAAGCTGAGCAGCTGGTACAATGAAGGATGTATTTAATGTGTTAAGAACTTTGAATAGTCAAATTAGAAGGGACAAGTGCCTTTATCTAGTTTCAGCCAGATCAATATATGACAGTAATAGAAATCCTGGATTTAATAGCTACAGTTTAACAATTGTAAGGACTGTGTTTTCCACTGGGGGCGATCAAGATTGAAGGACACAGAAGACAGCTCACTCTTGAAAGTTCCCTGTAAATTCTTACTGTCTATTTCCTGTGCAAGTAATTTCAACAAAGTTCTAGTCTTGTACTTGAAATGAAGACATGATCATTGCTATTTCACATGATCAAAATCCCTCTTAAATCCTTTCATGCTACAATGCCTTCACTCTCTCGGAGGCAGCTTTTCTGTTTTTAGAAAGGACACGCTTCATCTTTGCTGCATAAACACTCAAGAAGAGATGAGAGTTTCAATGGGACAAATTAAAGCCATTCTCCACTGTGAATTGATGAAACAAACATCCAGCTAATTCTATTGATTAAAAGAAATAGAGTTTGTTGTCAGCAGTGCTTTATTTGAGGTAGCGATTTGATTAGGAAGCTGTGCTCGGCAAAATTGGTGTAATGATAATACCCGGTTTGATTACAACAAATGCACATTCACAGGCACTGAGCGTGAATCAATCTTGCATTATGTCTACTTATTGTTCCTTCTAGCCTCTAGTCTGCATGGGCCAATGCTCTGAGTGTCAATGTGCACTAATGTTTTAGAGGCCATTAGCAAACAGCTGGGGTATTTTAGTTTGATAGTATATTAATTCATGCACATTCTCAATTACACTTTTAAATAAAACATATTTCAAAATGCTTCCAGGTTGATAAACATATTTAATGCAATTAAAACCACTTAAGAAAAGAATTAAATTTCTTGAAAATGATTCACTGTTTGCTGTTAGTAATTATTTCTATTAGAAATTCACAATTTTTACTCCACAGCTCACATTACTGCCATGTAAGAATGCTTATTTTCAGTCAGAATTATTTAAATTACTACTATTTCTGAATAGAATTAACCACATTGTTGCAAGCTTGTACACTTGGCTACAAAACATTGAACTTATTTTGATTTAACTTATTGTTTAAAATCTTATAAAGTGTAAGCAAAATATAATAACTTTTTGAGAATTTCATTTAATATTTCGCTCTCTCCAAAATCCTTCTCCTGGGTCCTATGGCCCCTGTCTGGCCAACAGAGGGGCTCATAGATGTCCATACATGTCTTGGCTCTCAGTGCCACTGATTAACTTATCAGTGGTCATATGCTGGATTGTTATACGTACTCTGTTCTGCTCTGGTAGTTACTTTTACTTTCTTACTCAGCATTCACTCAAGTTCCTCAGTTAAGCAGAATTTACCATTCATGAATTACCATCTGTAATTAATGAGATTAATGAGACAAAAAGGGGTTTTCACTTTCAAGATAAGGAGGGTTTGAGAGGAAGAAGGTGACCCAATGCAGCTGGGCAGTACAAGATTGATCATTCCAGATGAAGTATTGGGTTGCTTCCAGCTGAAGTGCTACCTATACTGTGCCCAGCCTGAACATGACAAGACTACACTCTATCAGCAAGTTGGTGATCTCCACTAGTGCAACCAGTGCCAACCCCCTTGGTGCAGGGAGACTTTAGATCCAAGGAGTGCTTCATTTAGGGATTTTGAACCATGAATTAAGCCTCTCTACTTGACTCATGGAAATCCATGTGGAATCCAATGCCAATGTTTAGGGACTGTCACACTTCTCTCTGGTCCATGAAACCTATACTGGTGGATGCCATTACTACTGTGACCACCATCTCTAGTCCACTAAGGTAGTATCTTCTCTATTTTACATAATCTTGAAAGACCTTGCAAACCTGTCTAGTATTCATCTTGACTATGCCAATCTTAAACAGGCATTAAATAAACATTGAGTGACCACTTTAGCCCATGACAGAGCATAAATGGTAAATGGACTGTACTTGTATAGCATCTTTGTAGTCTTCCAACCACTCAAAACGCTTTTTACACAACGGGTCCCATTCATCTATTCACACACATTCATATGCTGATGGCATGGGCCACCATGCAAAGTCCCAACCTGCCCATCAGAGGGAATCTAATCATTCACACGCTGATGGCACAGCAATCAGGAGCAATTTGTTCATTATCTTACTCAAGGACATTTTGACATGTAGACTGGAGGAACCTGGACTCAAACCACCGATCTTCTGATTAGTGGACAACCTGCTCTTCCTCCTGAGCTATAGCCGCATATCATTCTGCAAGGCATTATCTCTCCTAGACTGCACTCTTCTACAAGGCCCAAAATGATAATTGTGGAAAAATACTTCTTTGTATCTGCCTGCTGGCACTGCATTGATTATAAACGTACTCTAACACTATAACAACCATGGACCTCTATCCTCTTCTTGAGATCGTGCAGGAAGCCACCATCTTCGCAAAGTTTGTCCTGAGCACACTTGTCATCTCGTATTCATTCATAATGGGAATGAGTGGAAGACAGCCACACAGATGTCATCATACTTTGTGATACCATTTAGGCCCTCTTGCTGTGTTCAAAGCACTCGTCAACAACGTTCTACATGAGAAGCTCAAATACTTTGTCTTTGTGTTTATGGATGTCATTTTCTGCTGGTCTCTTCAGACCATATTCAATGAGTCTGCAAGGTCTTTCGGGGTGGGGAAGTGTTTTTTTGTCTTAGCCAACAAGTGTGAATGTGTCTCGACTACCTCCTTGCTGGGGTTAATCATCTCTGCTGGCCATGCACAAATTTGTTGAGGTAAAAGTTGGGAAACAAATGGCTGAAACCCAATTCTCTCATACAGTTGTAATGTTTTCTAAGGATAGCCAACTTCTCACACAGTTTCATCAAAAACTGAACATTTGTGACAATGCCATTCACTGTTCTTACAACCTATTTACCTGGACTACAATATTGTGTACCCGTGCTCCACCCTAATTGTCACTTAAGTCATCAAGAGTGAGGGTATGATCATTTCCTCAATGATCAGAAATTGCCTCCTTGAGCATGCTTTCACTATCGACTGACACCAGTTAAAAGAAAGTGTGATACTGGCAATCAGCAAATGTATGCAGCTTAACTAGCAGTAGAGTAATACCAGCTGTGACTGTGACTGATAATTTCACTTACGTCTCTCTACTTGTCTTTGTCTTGCTTGTCTTGGTTTATAGTCTCCCACTGTGCTTTCTCCTTGGTCCTGTGTGTTCCAGCAGAGAAACCCATGTGCATGCAATGCTTTACCTGCTAAACTGCCACTATTTACCTCAGCAGCTGCCTATGCAAACCTCTACTCTCACAGATGTAATTTGCGTAATTGTGTGTGCTCTGTTTTGCATATGTTAGCCTACATTTACTCAAGTTCCTGCAGCTGAGTGTTTGTTTTTGGGTCCAACCGTGGGTAAATCTTCAGTAAAACAAGAAAATTATATTTTGTGTCTCAGAAGTTTGAGTCATCTGTAACTATACTGGCTTTCTATCTATAGATGTTGATAACACAAGTAAAGTTGTATGTAAAAATTTGGTGTACTTATCTATGATGACTTACATAACCTCGTCAGTCACATTAATGACTTGTCAGGAAAAGGATGTCATGTTACTGCTCGTACTACATTACTGCATTAGCTGATGTGTGACTGCATGCTGAATTTAACATGAACACCAATGTACCATTAGCACAGGGGCTAATGTAGCTCTTTCAAAGTTTTCACACACAAGTTTGAGCTCACTCTGCATCATCAGAGGCAGAAGTGATTATCAGGTTGCCACAGCCGCACACCACACGTATTTATCACTTCAAGGAGACAATTGGGTGTGAAAACCTTTGAGACAGGGGATAACAAATGAACCACCAGAACAGATTTACTTTCATAGCATGTTTTGTCACCTTTGCAAGGTACAAATAAATTTAACAAGTTGCAAAAATGAAGTGCTTCATTCGGCACTATCGATGTCAAGGCCATGTTTACACAAGACATACAATTGTACAGTACATGTTGGAATTAAAAAATAAAGAGATAGAAAAAATGTACACCTTGTCTTTATTTACTCTACAGATGTACATAAAATGCATTGTAAGGATGTAGAATGCAAGAAGGCTTTTTTTTATTGTGCTGAATTATATCTCACAGGTGCAGTTGCAGTTTATCATGAACTGAGCTTGTGAGAGACAAAAGAAGAGGGGGCTAAAAATAATGTGAAACACAGACATGAGATGCAGCTACAGTATGTGGCACATGTCCAATAATATTAAGAACGTTTCTTTTTGTTTCACTTGTGAACCATTCTACCGCTAATGCCAGTATATGCTCCCTATACTGTACGTCACCTAAACTGTTATGTTTAAATGCTATGTGACAGAAGAGGAGAATTCCCTGATATGAGAGAAAACAATATTTAAGTGAATATACTATAAAGTGCTAAGTGATGGAGTATATATATCTTCTGTAGTTAGAGTGTGCACAGCTGTAGTTTACGAGGCACTGGAAACTCTACTGTAGCTAACTAAAGGGTTAGATACAGTTATATACAAGGCTAAGAGATGGCACCCAACCAAAGCAAACTAAAGGACCATATCTTATTTCCTGTGTTTACCACAGGGAGTTGAAAGCTTACTGTGTAAAAGAGTGGGAAAACATGCTTAACATTTATTCAAGTGAATACAATTTGATCTTTGATCTGTGATCTTTTTCAACCTATTTTAAATAATACACTGTCAACCAGCCGACATCTAGCACTGTATTAAAATGATACCTTTATATGTGAAAGAGTTACAAGTATGTCAGTGTTAAGTGGATGAATAAAGTTGAACACATGCATGTTAAGCTGCAAGTAGACTGAGACTGACTATATAACTTGCTCTACTAATATTTTTTATAATTTGCTTATTTATTGCTTATTTCAACAACAGAAAATAAATTAAAGTGAAAAGTTTGTCTTTGTAGAAGCATAAATATTGTAAACATTCTTTTAAAATCAATTAGGCATTCATTCTCTACACCAAACATCTCTGCAGTCTCTTAAGTGTGAACAGTCTCTAAATATTCACAGTGCAGCTTAAACTCAGAGCATCAGCTAATAATTTATGTTCTCAAACCGCATTTTTGGACTGAGATTGATGTCAGAATTTCATTACAAACTGGACCACTGTTAAACTTATTCAAACATAAGTTTCATATAATAATTTCAAGTTTTATGTTATATATTAAAATGAAATGGCCTCATGCAAATCATGTACCATCTCATGTTAACATTCTGGCCTGCCGATGATGCTATTATGTATACTAAAGCATACCAAAGCAGAGACAGAAGATGTGAATGAGTCCAGGTGTGTTTGAATGGAGTGGAGATACTTATTTCAAGTTTTCTATTCTTCACTTCCTGTTAATGGAGACACCACCTGGAACCTGTCCTGTGCCACCCACAATATGTGATTGTGATTCAGAATCCTGCGTTATGAGTCAATCTTTTGAGTGAATCTTTTGGAGTCTGCAGTACAATTAAGATGTGAAATGTCCTGTTCATTGGATGGTATGTGCAGCAGTTATGTTTCCTGTGCTGCGCTGTGTGCTCCATATCAGGACTACACCAGCACAATGAGCAAAGTGATTACATCAACAATTTTACAGAAAACATGTTAACGTTAATAATAACAACAACAGGGGTTGGAAGAAAGAAACAAGCTGATATTTTCTTTTAGCCCATTTTCTTTACAATTAGGCTGAGAAAAAAAATGAATGCATTGCTTTATCAGGAGGGAAGCAATGTGGCTATAAAATAGCTGGTAAGAATACCACAAATCTGAAGAGACACATTAAGGGTCACCACAAAGAAATTGAGGTAGGTTAATGTTTTGGTGATAACCATAATGACAAAAAAGTATTGGTTTTGACTGAAATTTTCAATATAATATGATGGCTAAAAAGACTAAAATGTCAACAGTTTTCATTGACTAAAACTATACTAAAATAGTTATGGTTTTCTTTGTCTAAGATAATACTAAAATGCCCAGACCTTTAGTCAAGTAAAACTTGACTTAAAAAAAAACAAAAAACAACCAAACAAACATACAAAAAAACAGGATGAGGTGGACTAAATATGATGAAAACTAACAAGGACATTTGACGAGGACCAAGACAAAATATAAAAAATATCTGACAAAATAAAGACTAGTCTGAGGAATGTTTACCAAAATCCACTCAAAAACTTTCCACAGTCCTGGGATTGTTCTTTTGCAGTGCATGAGTTACATTAACAGGGACACTGAAAAGTAGCTACTGTTTCTCTGGCAACTTTGCTATGTGGTCATGTTAATGCGCATAATCAACTAATCAGCCTATGTCAGCTGGAACACTTGGCAGCTCAGCCTGACAGCTTCAGCTCCTCTCATGAAAACATTTTGAAAGATTCTGGTTCTGTCTCCCTCTGTGTAATTTTATCTCCTGCCAGGCCAGAATAACTTTAGCTTGGATGGTCCCTGAATAGGTCCAGTTCTTGGTGTTTGCTTAAGATTTTATAGCATTTTGCCAGCAAAAAATTTCAAATCTGATGGACTGGTCTCAGCTTGTTAAATCCAATCATTACATTCAAATGATTCATCAAATATTTGAGCTATCCATTGCTATGATGGACATAACTCATTGGAGCAATGTGCTAATTAAATCCATAATCTCAAATGATGAAAAATAATTAATTGTCAATGTCTTGTCAAACAGACATGGCTGGTGAGAAGCATGTAATGTGATCAGAGATACAGAACTCTTCAGAAATTACAAAATAACATAATAATAATATATGTATTGAAGCAAACAACTATAACAAAGACAACAACAAATAAGTATTCAGAGCAGGCTATAAGTCAAAATCTGTTTCAGCCGATGACTCCACTGCTTTCTATTTAAGTGAATCTCATGCATCAAGAAATCCAGTTTGATATTCGGTGTCTGTAAAGAGTTTCCTACTGCTTCCACTGCCCAGCAGAGCAGCTGTCTTGATTAATAGGAATACTTAATTTGTCATTAAGGCTGATTAATTCCATTAATCTGTAAGGTTTAAAGTCATTCAGTAATGTCACTGAGAATCAATTGTTTGCCATGGCAACAAGCAAAAAGAAGACACTGATTGTGGAAGTTTAAAAAATGCATATGAGGCGATCACTACAAGATTGGTCAGTTCCAACAGCTGTATCAGTGCAAATGCGAGCAAGCACGATGCAGTATATAAGTCTTAATGTTTACTTTTCAGAAGCTGGATATTGTATATGCCTGTGTGCGCAGAAATGGTCCTTGGCAGTGGAAGCCATTGATTTTCTCACTGCGTCTGCATAGCATCTCCCCTTTTCTGCCGGCACAGCATGTAATATGAGACCACAAGTTTTCCTTTACCCACAGCAATCAATTTTGCTTAGCCGAGCTCCCTGGCCTGGATGGGGCCTGCCTAAGTACCTGTCTCCTACAACGCATAGACATGCATACCCTCAACCTCGGCAAAAAAAAAAAAAGCTTTCAGTGTAATAAAAAACATATCTGACTCAAGACCAATCTAATAATGGCCAGACAAGTCAGTGTGACTACTGTGTCACTGCTTGGGAGGCGGTATGCGTGGAGCGAGTGCGGCAGAAAGGCCAAGAAATCAAAGAAATCACTCTGATCTTCAATTCCCTGAGAAGATGATCCACATCACAATTCCTTCTATGCTATCTGTTTTACAGCTTGAAGTAAGATGTGGTTTCTCGCTCTAAAAGCAGTGAGCATTTACTGCCCTTTATCTTAAAAAAACACACCAAAAAATCCAATATATGAGGCCATATATGAGGGCATATTGGGCATGACTGAGCCTGGTTGATATGTATCTTAAACTCCCTGGGCCTCCATCAATCTCATATATTGTTAAGCAGAAAAACTGAGGTGTAAATGTTCACTTAGAGACGTGTCTTGTCCCTTTCAGGAGACATTTTCAGCCATCAGTTACTGTAATGAAAACAAATGGATTGGCTGGTTTCAAAAGAGATAGAAATTCTGGGCCAAAGCCAAAGATAACAGGGCTAAAACTCATCCAACAGGGGCAGTGTGGGTGTTGGATTAGACTTGCATGAAAAAAGAAGAATAAAAAAAAAAGAAATGACTACAGATTACTTACTGTTTCTAAGAATAATACTGAGAGCAAGGTAATAGAGGTAGGATTTGGAGATACAATTTCATTCACAACTGACACTGTACACATAAATGAAGTCTTTCCGTATGAAATATAATTGAATCCATTGGCATGCATTACCATTTACACACCATCAATTCCTATGCCAGGAAGGTAAGAGCTAATCCTTTAGCAGAATGAAAGCCAGCTATCTGCAAGAAACCTGCAGTCTGTTATTCATTTCCCTGCTAATATACTGATCTAATCATTACAGCAGTTACAATAGATAACAGATTTAGCTCAGATAATTTCTTACCTGTAGCCACTGTGACTGGTCACTGTGTCCAGCTGTCCAAGCATTGACCTTGCCCTGCTTGTCCAAACGGGCCTTTCCTGGCTCCCAAGTGAACATGTCCATGTTGAGTGTCCTGAAGATGCTGGAAGCTGTTACCTGATAGTCCTGGACATGACCTGACTTCATTCCTAGTGGTTCAGAGCAGCCTGGCAACAACAAAAACAAACATATTTGTTCTTGTTTTTCTGACTGTACAATCCCAACAAAATAAGTATATTTCTCAGTGTTGTTACCACATACAGTAGCCAACAGAACATAAAACAACTGTGCAGGAGGCATTCTGCAACAGCTTTTCACATCATTTTATGATTAATTTGTGTGTACAGCTGGATGACGAGCTCAGCTCACTCACCTGTTAGCTCACATCCAAGCAGCTCCATGCGTAAGGTACAGTGCCTCCTGCAGACTTGGGGATAAATGCGCACATACTGGGCTTCAATGGGAGGGGTGAAGGAGTTGGCTGATGGAGCGTTGTTATCGACATTTCCTCTGAAAATCTGTTGCAAGGGATGAAATAACAGCAGATGGGGGTGTGGAGGATGGAGAAGCAGATCAGTTTTACCATAATGTGGCAGTCTATCCGGCGCTGTCTCTGGTGTCTACTCCACACTCAACAAATTGCTGTCATTCAAGGTCAATGAGCTAGAATTACAGGGAAAAATAGACAATTTCCCGCACCATTTGAGCCCGTAATTTATAAGCACAGTGGTGTGTTTTAAATTAGTGGTCCAATTGTATTGCTATACCTTCTGGAGTGTTTTATCCAAATGACCTGAGATAGTCTGACAGAGACTCTCTGATTTGAGTGACCGATGTACTGTATGTGTGAGGTACAGAGAGAAGGCAACAGAGAAGGAGAAAACAAGTGAGAGATAGAGCTATGTGTTTTCATGCGATACATGAAATAGACTCTGTCACTGGATGGCAACAGGTCAATGATAAAAATAACAGACAACTTATATTAACTACCTCAAATACACTGACAGGACTTACAGGTTATGTGCTCCATACTGCTCATACAGTTACAACCTCCACCCCCATAAATACAAATGCACACTCAAACATACAAATTTTTTCAAAATTTTGAAACATGCCAAAAAAGACAAAGAAAAAGAAAAATACAAGACAGACAAGAAAACAAAATTGAGATTACAGAATATTCAAGTCTAGGCTCATTGTTCTATGTAATAAATTTGAGAAGTTTGGAGGTCGGGGTCATTTGGAGCTGGGCCAAATAGAGGACAGCCGCGGTTTGCTGTCAGGCATGATAGAACACCGTGTGGCCTATTTGGTGGCTCTTCATCCCCAAATAGTATAAAAATTCAATCTAGAAGTCATAAAAGTGGAGGGGGGTAAGGGGCAGTAAGATGGGCCCGGTGTGTGCTAGCTAATTAAAAAGCCATCTCATCATGTCCTCCACCCTGCCCTTGACTGAGTGCACAGCCTCTAGTTGCTGTGTGTGCACATGTGTGTGTGTATGTGTGTGTGTGTGTGTGTGTGTGTGTGCATGTGTGTAGCTTTGTCTGTTTATTACAGACTGAGAGGGTAAAGGAAAAAGAATGGAAAAATGACATGGGGCATCTACACTTGTGTTTGTGTGCTGACGCGTGTGTCTCACCATATCCTCATCTTTGCTCTTGACTTTGTATGTCCTCCAGGTCTTCCCGTCATCACTGTAGGCTACTTTGTAAGACTTGACGTACTCTGGGCTGCCAATACGCTTTGCACCCTGGGTAATTAGGCCTGTGACCCTCATTCTCCTCTGCAGGTTAATCTGTGGAAAAAAAAAAAAATCAAGAAATTACAGGCTTCTCAGAGACTATGAATGTGTACGTGTGAATGGGCAGTATGGGCATGGGAATCAATTCACCCCCTTGTATCTTTTTTGTCAGGCCCATCCATCTTATTCAGAAAGTCTGTGATCAAATGGAACATTTAATCAATCCTCACGCTCCAGATCCAGTCTGTCAACCCTGCGCAGACTGTCAATATAGTGCCAATGTAAAGCGGCTTGGAGAGCCACGAGGCAAAGCGAGAGCTCAGAAAGAGGAAAGTGATGAATGCTTCCATAGATCCTGCTTAGCGCCCACAAAGCAAGATCATTATTATCTAAGCACGGCGGATGTGTTTCACACTACTTTAAGATTCGCTTTGGCATGCTTTTCACTGACAGACAACTTTAAAAGAGTATTTATCAATTTCAGCAAACAATGCGCATTTTATACAAATGTTTATCTTACAAATTAGCAGCAATATGTTTGGCAGAGTTACAGATATTGTGATCAGTGGATGGGTTTAGATTTTTAATTTATGTTTTTGTGTTTACATGCCAGCATTCTAAATTACTACAAATCCATAATGCTTATTTCACAATAGAAAAGTTGATCATTTATTTATCCGGTCCTTAAAAATGCAAAGTGCAGGTTTAATTGTACAAGTTTCCTTTCATTTCTTTTCTGTATATCTTAAAAAAAAAAAAAGTGGGCAACATATTGTATGGCCAAAACTTCACCAATGTCCACTACATGATGGCTCCTAAGAGATGCAAAAAATTTCAGCTTCTCTCACTAAGGTCTTGGTGACTGGTCAAAATGGTTTCCATAATCAATTTCACATCTTATATCGTACATCTTGGTGGTAATAAAAAAAATGGTTAAAGGTTAAGGAGCGATACATTTCAATACATTTCGCAGCATTCTTGTTTGATTGACAGCCTCAAGTAGTGGTCGTTGGTGCTTTAGCTCAACACAGGCTGGCACATCTGCCAAAATTTGCACCACCTGCTTCAAATTACTGTCAGGCTGGCAGGGAGCTTCAGAGACCTATGAGTAATGTCTGGAAACAGTCTATGTTTTAAAACTATTATTGCTGGTTGACTATAAAAGTGCCTTGGTCACCCTGTAATTCTGGTGAACTTGTTTAAAAAATGAGAAAAGTCTTACGAGTTATTTGTTATTTTTTGGTAACAGCTGATGACAGCTGATGACAGTTTACTTCACTGTGACAACATGAGGAAGCCTGTGGTGACTAAGTGGTGGCTGTGATGGGTTACTCAAACATACACGCATGTACAGTACTCACACACACACACACACACACACACACACACACACACACACACACACACACACACACACACACACACACACACACATCCTATTTCTACAGTGAATATTAATATTGACACAAAAGTAGGGCAGGATAACAAGGCAATTTCAACATTATAATATTGTAACACACGTGTGATATTCCATGACAAATAAGATAAAGCAAATAAATGGTGATGAGAATTATTCATTAATCCTTCTGGCACAATGTTCACACCAAGCCACTATCTTTTTGGGGAAAAAAAGGCAATTTCCCTAATGTATCTTACCCTCTTACAAAATGTAAAAACACAGCTAACTAGCCTTTCTAGTCTTTCATTAACCTGGAATGGCCAAACCTAAAAAAGAAAGGCAGATTACAATAAAAGAGAATTTGTATTACTCCTATGAAATAGACTAGCTTTGCTCAAGGTAAAATTTATTCTCACGATCTTATTTATAAGATCATGTGGTCTAGACAAAAAAATCAATGACTGATTGATTGCAAACAAACAAGTCTGAATTTCAGTGCATATTTGTGAAGCTGGAAAGGTTTCCTATTTAAAAACATGAACAGTTTTAAAGCTCATCCAAAAGAAATAGAAGTCTGTCTTCACCGACAATGTGACCGTTTTCAGGATGGTATTCTGGGGGCTTGAGCTCATTTTCCGGTGCAGAAATGTTAGCATTACTATGAAATAAGGCAATTTACAAGTAAAATTTTTAAGTGCAAAAGCTCAAACAGATAGTCTGAGCCTGCTAAGTTGTACTCTCCTTTTCTGTTAATGAAAAAAAGAGCTAAAAACTGTGTCTCCTGAGGACTTTACAGATTAGAGTATTGGCTCTTACGGATACAGCACAAGAAAAGAACTGTTTATGTCACCAGCCTTGTCTGCACTGTCAAAAACCAATGGAGTAATGTATAATAATTGTACTGGAGTGTGGATTTTCTTGCTAATTTCCATTTGTAGAGACAAGACTCAATTACACATATTTTTTCTACATACTTAAACCAATGTATCAAGTTAATTATACATAAGGACCCCTCTTAGAGGCTCAGAGCTGCAATGACCCACTCTTTCTCATTCATAGCGTTTCTTCGTTCTTCTCAGTTTTCTCCATGGAGACAGACACTTCTCTGACTAATTAGCAGCCCTGTCACTAAAAGGCCACTGCTGGGGTAATTGGGGTGATCTTTCACATTTTTAATGACGCCTCAGAAACACACCTCTGTCACTTCAGCGATAATAGTGATGCATTTATTTGTTTGAGTGAGGCATCGTTAGGAAACATCCTCCATGTGCAGACCTTTGTCTACAGACTTATATGTGTCAATTATAAGGAATTTGGCTCAGTGTGAGAGACAATTAACCTAAAATGCATAAAATGCACACAGGGGCGTGTAAAAATGACACCCCTGAGAAACACGGCCACAATTTCCTTGTACAAAGACATGATATTACCATGATTCAGATGTTTTTCAAAAATCAGCACAAGTATCTATCACTGTGTGTGTTTTGGTGAGGTTCTAGATCCAGATGCAGATTATAAAACATCTAAAGTGTTTCTATCCTTATTAGAAGTATGCATTCTCAAAGTTTGGTTATATAGACTTTGTGCAAGAGCAAGAAGAAAAATTGCAAAACATAAAGTTTAGAATGAACTCTTACCCTTTCACCATTTCCTTTTTCCTGAAACACACAGTATTTTGTATATGAAATGCTCTTGGTGAAATGCATGAGCCTCTGAAGGAAAGAAAAACTTCTACATCAAGTTGTTTCTGTTCTCTTTCTCTATTTGCAACACAAAGGATATACCAATTGTTTGCATGGTTTGATTTAACCTGTTTTCTCCCTGAAAAACATTCACTACTGCGAGAAAATGTTCAGCATGTTACCATCAGCAACATGCTGGAACTGACTATGTCCTGTAGCTGTATTTCACCACTGAGCACTGATTTGTTCTGCCCTGGTTTCTACAGTTATCTTACTTTAAGTCATGGTCCTATTGTCAGGGGAGTAGCAAGAGATAGACCAAAATGCAGGACAAAACAGCCAGAACTGAACAATGTCTCTTTAATAAAGATCCAGGCATGCAGGCACAGCAAAACGGAACAAAACAAAACCAGATGGAACAGAGGAGAGCGAAACTGAACAATACAGAACAAGGATCCAACAAGACTGAACTGAAACACAGGACTTAAATACTAACAGAACTAACGAGGAGATGAGGTGCAGTGGGAAGATGGGTGGAGAAACTCAAGTGAGGGGAATGAGTAGGTGAACCAGGAGAACAGAAAATACCACTGACAACCTTAGGGTCTTTAAAAAACTCAAACATACATTGCTGTTGACATAATCATGAAACAGTAAGTTTGTCAAGTGGATTGGCCTGCATGTAACAACAAAAATAGGACTGACAGATAACTGTTGTTCTGAGTTTCAGTTCATTTTTGAGTTTCTACAAGGGTCAGTGCGTAGCAAGCAACAGTCCTCAGTCACATTTCCTTAAGAAAACAAGTGTGAAAGCAAACTTCAACTTCAAGCGCCTACTGCCACTCCAGTCTTGTCTTCAAACATGTCTTTGACTTGCAATTGGTCTTTTGAAACAACAGGGGCCCAGTTATATTATGAGCAAAGACACTGGCTATATATGTTAACATGCACAGGGAATTCTGGTCTTAACAATGATTTTGTTATTTAGATTGTTTTAATTTAGATTTAGAGCCCAGTATCACAACACAGGTTCATGCCAGAAATTAATTTTAATTATGAATCATTAGTAAAAATGTCATGTGTCATCTCAAATGCTTATTGTTCTTGTCATGCTGCTGCAAGAGATTCAGTAATAATTACATCAGAACCTGAAAGCCTTCTGCTTAACAATTAAAGGCACAGTGTGTAGAATTTAGTTGCATCTAGCAGAACAGATTCGGCAGAAATGGAATAAAATATTCATAAGTAGGTTTTAATTAGTGTATAATCCCATGAAAATAATAATCATTGTGTTTTCGTTACCTTAGAATGAGTCCTTTATATCTACAGAGGGAGCAGATCCTCTTCCACAGAGCCCGCCATGTTGCATCGCCATGTTTCTATAGTAACCCAGAATGGACAAACACAACCCTGGCTCTAGAGTGGGCCTTTCGCGTTTTTCGCAAGTTTCGCAGGCACTGTAGGTTCTCCCACATGCTTGGAAGGGGAGGAGGAGGGGGAGGGGTATTCAGTTGGTTGCAATCTGCAACCTCACCACTAGATGCCACTAAATCCTACACACTAGTCCTTTACAGTAGAAGAGCAAGAAATGACTACATAAATGTTCTCTGGAGCTCTTTAATCCTTATTTAAACAAGCGTGAACACATTAATTTACAATGAGAGCCTAGTCACTGGCCAGTAGTCATTTCTATTGATGTTCACTATTAATATCAACGAGCAAGAAATGTGGCATCAACAAAATGAGCCTCAAGAGAGCTTTGAGGACAAATAACACACACACACACACACACACACACACACACACACACGAAGGTCAAGCACATCTAAAGTGAAAAGATCCCACGTGTTGATTACATATTAATAATAATAATGATGATGATAATAATAATAATAATAATAATAATAATAATAATAATAACAACACTATTTATATAGCACTTTTCAAAACACAGTAACAAAGTGCTTTACAATAAAAACAGAACACATTTAAAATTCAAAAACAAACTAAAAGCCATAAAAACTAAGCACATTATGAAAAACACAAATAGAGTAAAATGAACTAAAATGCCATAAAATATAATAAACAAGTGGGTTTTTTAACAGTGAAAAGACGAGACAGAGTTGGCAGTCCTGATCTCCTCAGGCAAGTTGTTCCAAAGGAACACTCGAGGAGTCCTGTCTGCAAAGGCTCTATCACCTTTATGTATCAATCTGGACTTTGGAACAACAAGAAGTGACACATCTGATGATCTCAGGGAGCAGGAAGGGACAGAGGGCAATAAGAATCTGATAGACAGCCTGGGGCAAGGCCTCTCAGGGCTTTGTAAGTAATCAATAAAATCTTAAAATCTATTCTAAAAGCAACAGGTAGCCAGTGTAGGGAAGCCAGGATCGGTGAAATGTGATCATGTTTCCTACACCGAGTTAAAATCCTGGCAGCAGAGTTTTGGATGAGCTGGAGGCTGGAGAGGGATTTTCTGCTGATGCCAGAAAAAAGGGAATTATAGTAGTCCAATGACTGGTTATAAAAGCGTGAATGACAGTTTCCAGATTTTTGGCAGAAAGAAATGGTCTAATCCTTGAAATTTTTCTGTGATAATAAAAACAGGATTGAATCATTGAATTAATATATTTATCTAAGGTGAGGTTTTGATCAAAAATGACACCAAGATTTCTGCAAAGAGTTATTGAATGAGACAGTGAACCAAGACTGTTCGAAATTTGGTTGTTTGCACTACCTTGACCTATGATTAATATCTCTGTCTGAAATTTTGCAACATCCATGTGTGGATGTCATGCAGACAGTTTAGCAGGTTGGCGTTGTTCTGATAGTTGTTTTCAGGGTAACAGTTTAGATAGATCTGAGTACCGTGTGCATAAAAATGGAAACTGATATTATGTCTGCGTATGAGGTAGCCTAGAGGGACCATGTAAATGGATAAAAGGATTGGACCCAGCACCAAGCCTTGGGGCACCCCGCAGGGAAAACACAACGTAGCTGACTTAGAATTAGCTATACCAATTCAGAAATGTCTGTCTTTTAGGTAGGACCTGAACCATTTCAGAGCAGCACCACTGATACCAATCCAGTTTTCAAGACAATCCAAGAGAAAATCATGGTCAATGGTATTGAATGCTGTGCTTTGGTTCAGAAGAACAAGAATGGATTTATGGCCAGTATCAGCTGACAGCAATAAGTCATTAATGACTTTGAGAAGAACGGTTTCACTACTATGGTTTTTTCTAAAACCGAATTGGATTTCCTCACAAATATTATTTTCATTAATAAAAGCAAGCAGTTGATCTGTTACAATCTTTTCTAAAACCAAAATTCAGGAACAGGACCTGTCAACAGAGAGCAGTTTAAAAAATGCAGAATAGAGGGGGAAACTGTAGTAAAAATGTCCTTTAAAAATTATATAGGAAGAATGTCTAAAGGACAAGTTGAGGGTTTCATTTTCTTTACCATTATCAGTCAGTGAAAGATGGAGAGATTGGATTGAAAGAGCAGTGGGAAATTGCACAGGGCTTCTCAACTGTAATTGGAGTATCGGGGAGAAATGCAACTTCTAATAATTGAGACCTTCTGGGTAGAGAGGGAAAGGAATTTGTTGCATTTCTCAGGGGTGGCATCTAGTATCTTGCCCGGGGGAGGATCAATGACACTGCTCACAATGCTGAACAATATTCTTTGGTTGGACTGATTGTTTTCAATTAGAGTAGCATAGTAAGCAGATGTAGAATTTTTAACCTCTGCATCAAAAGAAGAGACCTAAGATGTTCCAGGTGAACTGTGAGTTTAGATGATTTCCACAAACGCTCCACCTTGGGGCATTTTAGTGTCAGCTCCCAAATATTTTCATTTATCTAGGGCATCAAGAGGCGACTAGATTTTCTGTTCTTGAAAGGAGTGACTGCATCTAAGATGTACACTGAGATCAAAACTGTTGAGGGACTTGCAGGAGTATTGTAACAGTTACACTGTCCTGTGTCCTTGAAACAAAGAACCCTGTGGCACTGTTGTCACACATTATCATACACACATTTGAAATAACCTTACCTCTCTCTTTGAACTGTCGTGCTATCACACACACATGAAGACAGACAGCACAACTTCAAATTACAACAGCCTTTTGTGTTTTTCTTCCTTTTAGCTGATTTATACAATGTTACCTGCTGTCCATCTACAATATGTTCCAAAAACATATTGTCTACATGCCTCTTCACTTCTTCCACTTCCACTTCTTTTTAAAGAGAGGCCACCCAGCCAATATTTATCCAAGTTCTAAGTGTAAAAATAATCCTGACAGTGTCACAACCTCACAGTAATAGCCAGTGAAATGCAAGCATGTTATGATTGTATTTGGCCATAGGGATCAGCATGCTCCTCAGATGGTTGAGACACAACAGCTTAAAGGATGTGAAATGGTATGAACAAAAATTTAAGATGTAAACACCACATAGATGTTGTGGCAGGACCAGAAATAGGCAGCCTGTCACTGATTTGTAACAGTTCTGCCTGGAAAGAGATGGCCACCACAGTACTGTTAAGGCTTTTCATCCGCCTGCATTTTAATCAATACAGGTGTTCACGCAGGCTGCATGACAGCTCACGTTTCACTCATGCTGTACGCGTCTAACCACGGCCTGAAGCATATTTTCATGCTTCTGTTGCATGTAACTACATTGATTGTGTGTTGGGCTCTGAGTCCTGCCAAAACACGGCTGACCTACACTTAATACTGTGCCAGAACACATCCTGTGTAGACACTGACATAGGACTGAAGCTGCTGCTGCTCTGCTAACGTGCTGCTTTCACTATGCAGCTTGTGTAAGAGACTGATGAATTACTTACAGCTGACATGGTCATAAGTCTCACTGCTAAAGGTGCTCAATTAGGTTTAGACCTGAGAACCTTGACTCACTTTTTCATCTAAGAATAGGTTTAGGTAGAAAATATGATAACATTCAGTCTAAAAATGCAGAAAACACATTTTGTTCTGTGGCGCTTTATTTAATTATTGCATATTGCAGTCATGCTGGGATTCTAAAATAAACTGTGATGAAAAAGCATTTCTCAGGGTCATACTGTATCTGAACTACATAACAGACTGTAGAGTTGAATTTTTTATTATCTCATGTTATTCTGGAATGAAAAGGGAAAATCTCCCAAGACAGACACTGAATTACATTCTAGGCAGGTTTTATTTATACAGTACCAATCAAAAGTTTGGACACACTTTCTCATTCAAGGCAATGGCAAGCGGTGTCCAAACTTTTGACTGGTACTGTATGTATCAGCACATGCAAGCCAATGTGATGAAGATCTGCATCTGAAAATGATGTCATTAACTGTTTAACTCCCATTAAACTTGGTATAGATCCTCTCAGCCTTCACAAGTGATTTGGATTGTTTCATTCCTCCAACACAGCTGGCTGGAGCTATATTTTTGCTGATATTGGTCAGACCTGCGGTATATTTCCCTGGAGTGTTCAAATGCAATTTTATGTGTGAGCCCGTCATGGCGAGGCTGTGAAAAAAATTATATCATTGCGCAACATAGATGTGTGTACAGTGGCACGCTCACGCGTGCACAATTCACAAACACACGAACCGGCATAAACACAAACAAACACATATACAGTGAATGCATGCCTGTCTGTGACTCTGTGATCTATTATTCAAAGTATGTTGCTATATGTTTGATTCATTTGTTGTGGTTCAGGGGGAAAAAACACTAAAACTGGCTGACATTCAAAGATGCATACTGCACCAGAGAAAACCTTACATATAGCCAGACAAATCTGATCTCTTTGCTGATAGGGCTGTCATCTGTGAGTACAGTATAACCCGCTTCACACGCCAGACATGCAAACACAGTCCCACCGCATCACTCTACACTACAAAAACATACCACAGACTCCTTAGCATAATCCCAAAACACTGACATGACTGTGCACCTCTGTACTCACATCCCAATTATCCAGGCCCTCCGCAGAAACACACAATGCCTAAAGCATCCCGCGCAACATCCCACGTGGCATCATTAAAGTCAAACAAACCGCCTGAATGTTTTATGTCCCGTTCTCCTCACCCTCTGCATGTGCCAGGCTCCTTTTCCCACTCACTCATGTTGACTGTTGCTTTGACTCTGTCTCTCTCACTTTCGCTCGCCTTTTTACAAATCAATTTTTTTTTCATTTTTGCCCTGTCTTACTATTCTCTTGTTGTTAGGTACAGTTTCTGTTTCTCCATCATGCTGTCACGGTGTGGCATGTTTTTTCTATTATATTTTGTTCACGGTTCAGTGTCTGTGTATCATTTATCTGATAACAGCCCACTTCAAAGGTTGCTGTCAACATTTCTGTCATAAAAGAAGGGACTCAAGAGTAAGAGAAATGTAAAAAAAAAAAAAAAAGAAAGCTGAGAAACCATTATTTTTTTATAATATTTGATGTTCTGATAATTCCATGTTTAACGAAATAGTTAAATAATTAATTTGTATGACACCATCTGCATATCTGTCTATTACATATGAGGAAAAATGTACAGTATATATCATAGCTATACATCATCTGACATTTGTTGGAAATGTATGACTATTTGCTCACTGTAAATCCAGAAAATGATTTCGACACATAGTACCAGTCACCTTCTCATTCCCTTGATTGAGAAAGCGTGTCCAAACCTTTGACTGGTACTGTAGGTCTGGGGTTCATAAATTGCAGGTGAGTGAGATGCAGAAGACTCAACAGAATCACTTTAATCATTGCCAAATGCAATGAGACCTAACTGCATATACGTTCTTTGGTTTACAATGATGTAACTCTCAACATGTGGGATGACTATTCGGGATTGAAACAGTCTCAAAAGAATAAAATTAATGGGATCAGGGCAGGATGGGACTGGCAAACAGATGCTCGGGATGTGACGTGCAGAAATAATTCAGGACCACCAGGCAATCTATTCTATCAATTCGCCTATGGTTCTTTGACAATAAGCACGGACTAATGACACAGCATGAAGGTTAACTTTTACAAAGCTGGAGTAAAAGGAGGGTTGCATTTATCAACACTTTTCTCTTGTAAGCATCTAGTTTCTTTTCATTTCATTTAGATGACAGCCTTCGAAACACTCTGGGGTATTTATAAGGACAAAAAGAGAAGCTGAATTCATTCTTTTTTACAGATAAGAGGAAAATTACTGCTAATGTTACTGTTGAATGCTGTATAAAATTCAATCAAATCAAATCTCTCTTGACAGCACAGTGATTTGTAGATCACATTTCATTTGAGGCATAACAAAGAGAAAGCATCAATGCATGAAATAATCACATTCATCATAGTTGATTTTGCTAGGGAACCTCTAACGCCAAACTGAAATTATGACACAAAATACAGCTCAAGTGTCAATGCAGTTACAATATAAGCATGTCACAATTAACCTAAAGTAACTAAAGTCAAAATTAGGGATGGCACAGCTGAGTAACTGTTAGCAAATCATTGTGAGAAGCAAAAACTACTGGCTGAAAATAGTTATGCCCTTTTACATTGTTCCTCACACTTGACTACACCTGCATCTGTTCTACCCCCAGCTCACATTTTTAATTGCTCTTTATTACCAGTGAGTGAGCCATCAATTTTACAGTACCTGTAATTAACTCTGAAGTTTATACTGTTGCATTTTCACAGTCAACAATTTATACTAACCATAAACTACAACTCAGTCATAGTCTACAGTAGAGAACATACTGTTATATAGACCAAACCAAACAATTTAAAGCCACAAAAACAAGAGAAAAAGGTCTGTCTGTAATTAAGATTGTTCCTGGCCTGGCTTTGTGTGTTGCCTGTCCTGTGACCGCACTTTACCTGTATCCACGGCCATCTGTCATTTTCGGCAGCGGTCCAAGCATTGACCAGACCCTTCTTGTTGAGGCGTGCAAAGTACGGGTACCACTTCTGCAAGCCGAACAGAGCACGGTGGGTGGAAGAGGCTGTTATCTGTTGGTTGGAGATTATGCCGCCCTCCATGCCCAATGGTCCAGAGCATTCTGAGTGAAGAGAGGGAGAAAAAGACAAATGAGCCTTCATGTATTTCCAGCACTCAAAAATATGTGCAACTCAGTCTTCGGAATGCATATAGATTTTCAAAAATACCACATGTCAATGCTTTTGTCCTCCATATCTTGAAACATAGTGTTGTTATGTTTATCTCAGTCCCAGATATAAAAACCTCAGTTTCTTCTATTTGTACTGTATTAGATCAGACATGGTCAATAAAACTGCAACTTCTTCAGTCTCTGCTGTTGTATCCTGTTACAACCTCCTATGGAGACCTTCTGTTTTAGATCATTATAGATTTGTTCACCCTGACTCCTGTTTTTATCACTATCAATGTTACTTCGATTCATCGCAAGATATTTTCTAATGTTTCCATTACGGCAAAATCCTTTTGAGTCACAGCAGTCGGTGAGAGGACTCTTGCGTGCCTTCATGCTGCCCACACCTAATGGATTAACAAGTTGCTCCTTCATCTCTTCCATCTGTAACAGAGCCCTCAGGCTTGCTTCCAAGGAGCTGAAGCCACTTCTAGACAGCATCGTCCTCAAGTCAACAAGCTTTGTAGCATCTTTAAATATCCCATAGGCTGCAACATTAAAGTGGAGAAGCATGACAGAAATATCTTTTCAGGCCAAAGTACTGTCCTTTCTTCTTTAAGCAGCTTGCATCCCTCTCTTAATCCTAATTGCAATGTCCAGGCACATCAAAAGCATTTTAATAGACATACCTGTGGTGAAAGGGATTCTGGCAATGTTTATCCTGTAGAGAATTTATTGTGCTGGAAAACAAGCATGTCTCTGTATTTCCATGTTTAAAAAAGGCTTATTGGAAAATCAAATAATAATAATAGAAAACACATGAGAAATAAAACAATGCAGAAACAGATGGAAAGTGGGAATGTATAATACAGAATGTTAATCGCAGTACATACCACAATATGCAGTTTTATTATAGGTCTATACGTAGGTCTAAAAACATAAAATTGAAAGTTGGCCCTCCTCTCCAGAGGTGATTTTTATAATTGCTCATTTATACATAAAACATCTGGTTTTCTATCAAAACCTCTCAGATTTTGTGAGATTCCATCAGCTCAGGACAGATTCAGTTAGGATGTGATATGCATGCAAATTGTATAGTTTGCGTCTACAATTATAAGATAACTCAGTCTGTGGAAAGGCATTATAATTGAAGAAAACAACCTAAATAGTTCAACTGAAGTTGAATTGTTGATCCAAACACTGTGGCATATTGCCATCACACATGAATCGGATGGGACTGCAGGTCTACAGAATCCTTCAGCCTGAATAAATTGTATTAAAGAGTTGTGAAACTGAACTGAAATAGTCTCTCCAATGGATATTATTCAAACCTAAAGTTGTAATGTGCAACGTATTCACTTAAAAATACTTAAAAAAAAACAAAACAGCTGAGAGGTGACAGAAAGTTGGTTTGAATACTGTTAATCAGTCTGGAGGCAAATATCCCCGCATCATTACGTTTCTACTAGCCCACATTGTCTCCTAAACATAAACGGCATCACAGCTGTATTGAAGATGTGCCGCAATAGTTGTGACAGATGCTCACGTTTTAATTAGTCTTTAAGCCAAGCGTATAGTTGACATAAATGGAAGGAATTATAGCCTAGCATTTTTTTTTGTTTTAAAACATCTTTCCTAATGAGCATGATTTGCAGTTATATAAATGCTGCATAGCTCTGCAGCTACCATCTTCTAGATTATAGCATCTTTTTCACTGAACGCGGAAAAGTGGCTTGACAGAATTTCAGTTATTTATGATCTGACCAAAAAAGATCAACATCCATCACAAAATATGGTGAAGAACAGCTGGCTAAATAGTCCCATGAGTCTAGAGGAAAACATTATGAGGAGTTTACTGAAGGTTGATGGCAAGACCGCCTGCATATAAACATAAAAACTACCTGAAAACAGTCTGAGCAATTTAATTTTCTATCAAAGTTGGAAGTCATGAAGTTGAATCTCAAGTGTGTAGCAAAATGGCATTTATACCCCACTGCCTTTTCTTACTTTGTAACAGCAATAAACAAATTGATGTGACAGTCAGAGGAAGTGGAGTGCACATTTTTTACTTTAAATAAGTTTAACCTAATTTATGATGTAAATGATATGGGAGGGATTTCTTTAAATGTATTCTTGTGCTGTTTATTTCAAATGACAACAGTTAGGCTATAAAAGAATACCAGTAAGATGACATAATTTATTACACCCATATGATTTTTCTTATTAGTTTGGTCACAGATGATTAAACAGCTATGTTTAAAAGCCTTAAAACCACAAGTGTTGGGCAAGCTGAGGGAACTTGGAAGTGTCCCAAAAGAATGAGGACATATCAAGCCAGGAGTTCAGCCAGAGGCACTGCTTACTCATGCCGGCTGAACTATAAGTGTCTGTGTAAACCAGCCTTCAGGGTAGGCCTGGAGCAATGGTCACCAGAAGGCTGTGATGCCTTCTACACCATTTAAGTAAAACACCTAAGTATTTCAAATCCAGCACTGACACACAGATAGACAAAGCACACACACACATACTGTACCAGCAGACAGCAGCGCTGAGAGCTGTGTGAAGACTTTCACCACCGAAGAAAGCAAAGAGTCAGAAAAGAATGGAACAGTGAAAACAACCCTAGCACGACTTATCCAGCTGCTAAAACAGCGGGGTTCTAGGCAACGGGGAGCCAGGGAGACAGTGAGTAATGTCTGAGGACCGTCCAGGGGGATCGACTGGAGGCTGGAAGAGAGCAAAGATTATCTGTGTGCATGTGTGTGTGTGTGTTCACTGAAAGAGATGTGTTTATGAATTCCACTATGGTAAATCACTCTCGCTTCACTAGTTCTTTCTTGTGTGTGACTCACCGTTTCCAGACTGATGAGAGGATGGTGTAGGTGGATGTGGTATTCTACTGCTGAAGCTCAGAGAAGCATCTGATTTTCTGATATCTGAGGGATGAACTTCATTCTATCCTCTTAATAAGTTTTACAGAAGATAAACAGTTTGGACAGTTTTGAGACACGGTAAACCAGTTTGAACCCTTAGGCTTGGAAAGATGGCAGCTGCTCTTAGCAGAGTGGGACTTTCCAAAACCAATATTTTGTTATAAATATATGGGTGCAGTAATCCAAGTTCCATTTGCAGCTTCAAATTATAGGATTAATATTTGATTGTTCATCGACTTGTTTCATTCTCTGACTTGTTTAAAACACGTGACACCACCTCCCTCATCCAAGGACATACAGTATGTGTTCATGCCTCTAACTATTTTTCCTTTTTAGGTCTGTCAGCAAGATGTCTCAAAGCTCAAATTTCCACTAAATGGACATACACATGCATGCCTTGTACCAAGGAACAATTGATTAAGTTTTAAAATATTTTTTTAGCCATAACTGTAAAATTAAATGAGCAATATTTATTTAAAATCCTAGGAGTATGTTTGCAGGCTCAGCAATAAATTACACTTTAAAATAAAGTGATATGAACAAGTCTCTTTATGCAACAGTAAGTTGAAGGAGTGCCATTCTCAAGTGATAAGAAAAAAGCATTCAATATGTTTTTTTTCAACCTGACCATCACATTTCTCTGATGAAAAGAATTTGTATTGTGTATGCAGGCATGCCTTCACATGTCGATCTAAGGAGGGTTAATTCAGCTGAGATTGATATTCTCCTGGCCAAATGTAAGAATGTAAAGAGTGCAAATCAATAAATAAAAAGTGAACTAACAGCAATACAACATTCTTGATTCCTGATTCAGGGACTCAGTGAACCTACAGATGCTATTCTGGCACAAGCACCAAATGGAATGTCACTGATTTAACTCCTGAAAGTGAAATGGACTATATGACATTAAGGCTGTGGTGCAATGTCGAATCAACACAGTATCATATTCGCCTCTGTGTTGTACCTCTTAGGCAGCTCTCTAGATATTCTATGTGGATGTTGTGGCAAGACACTGTTGCAACGCCGCAGTCCTTCTCACCTTGCGGCAATGATGGGCCACTCTTAACGAGCTGCCTGTCAGTCGTCCGTTAGAGCAGCAGAGGCAGCCAGCCCCTGGGCCTTGGCCTGCTGGCCTCTGAGCATACATCAGCCCTGCGACAGCACACATCAGTAACACCACCACTACCATGATGTGACAGCTGAATCCATCTCCCACAAGCCCTACCTACAGCCTAAACAAATTAGAGCCCCACTGAAATTAATGCCAGCACACCAATACTAATGAGCATGCAGCGGATGAGGAAAAGAATAATAAACACACTAGTCAGACATCAGCCATATGATCGAGATTCAACAGGTGACCAATGAGACTAAATGAAATGCACCTGTACATATTACTGCATGTATGAGTGTGTCAGCGTACATGTGTGTTCGCATGTCCATTTGCGGTCATGCATTTAAAAATGTGCAATCTGCAAGACGGCAATACATATTTTAATAAAAACATAACTAAGGGTGTGTGATATGATGATATTAGATCGTTAATGATTAAAATGTCTGTATGATCTGTCTTTATGCAGACTGTTAGTATCGTGCTACAGTGTACATTGTATCAGTTCAGCTCTGTGACAGAGTGCTGACAGCAGAGCAAACTATCTGCACAGTACACATCAGGAGCCCTGGTTAGCCTGCTACCAGTCCAAGCATCGTCACGTCGCCAGCTCACGAGTTAGCTCACAGATTTGATGCTTGGTAGCATGTGAAATTTACAGCAGTTTTAATGTCCTGCTAGGAAGCTTATCCGCTGCATATCATGTTAAACTGACAGCTGGGCTACAGGTAAATGCCACCGTTTAGCAGTTAGCTCGCCTGCTAACTGGTAGCACTCACTTCTGTCATGCCGCAAGCTAGCATGATGTTATCTCTGGTTTACTGTGTTGGTGCCTTTTTTTACAGTGCACATCCTGCTAGTTATTCACACAACATAAACTGTTTGCTTTCAGCCGTGAAATAAGTTTAGTTGTACTGTTAGTTTGGTTTCCCATTGCAATATCCATTTTAAACAAGGCCAAATAGACTGTCACTACTTTTTAATGAAACTTTTCACACCTGCCCTTATTTATTTATGGAATTGTTTGTGTTTTAATGTAATTTTGTGAGTCTTTCATGGGTATATGTTTTAATGTTGTTTGTGAGCCCCTAACCTAAGACAAATTTCTATCATGTGATAGACAAAGTTTTTTAACCTTGAATCTTTAGTACTGTTCAGTAACTTGCAAGATACATGAAACAGAATCCTGATAAGATCATGGATTATGATCCTGCCAGAAAAAAATTGTTATGATTTTTTTGCCATATCGCCCACCCCTAAGCTAACTATACTATACTCAACTGCATCATGAAAATGTAGGTTAATTTTCATGAGAGAGAGCCTTTGTTTTTTGGGTTTTTTTCATTTTTGTTTGATCCACAGTCACAGGGTTTTATCTGATGTTACAGGGTAGAAGTAAGTTTAAGGTAAACTTGGAGTACTGAATCGATTTTGCTTCTGCTCAAGGCAGATGTTCTACAATGAACTTGAGCTTTAAGATACTTTTGGGAAACAGGGCACTGAACAACCATCACCTTTCCTCAATATCGGATCTTTAAACTACCATTTAACCCGTATTAGTGTCTGAAAATGTGAATTTCTCTGGACGATTACAGCTCTGATTCTGGTAAGTGACACATATGATTCTTCTTTTTCACTTCTCGCTTTCCATTGGATGAAGGGAACCAATACTGAAGCCAATGTAATTATTTCAGTAAAACAGTAGAATCACTGAACAGACAGGAAATAGCAAAAAGCTCACTGCTGCTTTCACATAATATTCTCACAATGATTTCTGGTATAGTACGGCCAGAGGATGTACAGCTGCATAATGTGCAGCAGCCAGCGTGTGTACAAGACTAGCCCACACACAACGTGGGTTGAAGGAACACGTCAGAGGAGATGATGAGTCCTTGCATAAAAGTGCATTCTACTTTTTCCAGTGAATTCTATATTCATTGGGGACCTGACTGCACTTAAGTCTGCAAAATAATCAACAAATAACACATTTAAACTGATTTTGATTTTAAGCATTCAAGATCAACACTTCCAATAAATTGTCACTGGGAAGCCTGGTGACAGTAACCAAATAATAATAATAATCCTGTCAGGTATCAGGCAGATTGAGCTGTGGGTTTGGGAATTTTAAAGGTCAATGATACCACTTGCAGGAACAACTACAATTTTGTCACTTAAAGGGGACGTATCATGCACATTTCCAGGTGTATATTTATATTCTGGGGCTCTACTGGAATTTCTTCGCATGATTTACAGTTCAAAAACTCAAAATATTGGTCCTTTATACAGCCCCTCAGTTCAGCCTCTGTGAGAAACAGGCCGTTTTAGCTCATGTCTCTTTAAGGCCCCCCTCCTGATGAGCCCACTCTGTTCTGATTGGCCAGTTTCTGGAAGCTACCTCTCCGCAGACTTTCGATGGCTCGGAAGGCTACGTCAACAAACAGGAGTAGTAGGATTTCACTTCTTTTTCGTCATTCTTTACTGAAAATTGAAACTCAAATATTTGAGTGACATGATAGCAGTAAAAAATAAGCAAAAATCACAAAAAGCATATGTCCCCTTTCATACGTAACTTAATATATTATAGTCATTGTGATGTTTTCATTGTTGTTTTGAAATGGATTATGACAATTTTTATAACAGTTATTCATTTGTTGTTTTTCTGTGCTTGTTCCTTCTGCTATGGTAATTCAGTCTCTCATTTCACAAAGCTTTCTTTTTTGACATTGTACAGCCTTGTCAGGAATCATACAGTGCCATCCAAAAGTATTACGGCAGAAGTTTGGCTCTACTCCAGCACACTAGATTTCCAATTAAACAAGCTTTAGGGGTGTCTGGGGTTGTTTACATCCATAATGGGCTAACAGTGTAGGACTTATGGCCCTTTTTACCTTCAGGGGATGCGTATAAATAGGGCTAAAAAAATCTTCAGCACAAAATCAGCACTTTAACCTTGTGGTCAATGTTTCATTTCAAATCTAATGTGTTGGAGCACAGAGCCAATACAAACCATTCTAATACTTGTAGACTGCACTGCAACTTTGATAATGATGAGCTGAATTAATGGTTGTGTAACCTGCTGTACAAATATTGAATTTATATGGGAAAATGGAAATGAGCATCATTAAACAAATAATGGAGCTTAGCATATGTTCAATCAGCAAGCCTACTTCATTTCTAAATCATTCTCCTCCAAGTTTTTCCATCAGGCGGCTGAACCTCTTGACTCGTCACTATTCAGAAATGTCTCTCTACCCTCTTTTATCTTTCCAGTTTACAAAAGCAACTATAGCACCTGTTTTTGGTTCACTTCAACAAAGCTCTAACCCTTCCAAATTTTCTCTCTTTCTAGACTTGTTCAAACTGCCAAACTGCAGTAGACTTGTCTGTTTATGAACAATTGCTACACCTAAATTAGAAAATCTGATGGATTCATTTGTGAGTAGAAGTGCAGGGGTGGCTCAGGGCTCTGAGTCCACTGATACTGTACATTAATCCTAATATGTTCCTAGACTGAGTAGACAAAAAAGCATAATAAACACATGAAGCCCCTTTGAGCGCTCTGGCATTTTGCAAAAAAGAAAGCCTCTTCTGATAAGATGGAAGCTCTCTCTTTCTGTACAGCCACTAGGCAAAAAGAAAAAAGAAGGAAAAAAAAGAGGTCTACTAAGCACAAAGTGGCTGTGACTCCTCAGCATTCAAATGTTTCGATATTTTTTCTTTGTTCTTATGCTTTAGGGTCTATTGTGTTTGTATAAATATGCAACATTTGAGCATGTTTTCTATTAAAATAGTGCAAGGAGAAAATTGGATTTATTTTTACGATGTTAATGAAATTTAAATAAATGAAACACAAATCACATATTCAGGTTGTAGCTACAGGATTTGAACATCAATTATTCAAAGTTGCAACAGATCTCAATGGATGTATTTCAGGATAGAGGATGTCTTTAAATTCAGAAAAAATTAATGCCGTGTGGAGTATGAGGTTCACTTATGGGTGGCTTTGGACTCCAGTCCTATGAAAAATAAATTATGGCGCCATATATTTAAAAATACATAGGAAGAATGTTGGTGTATGTGTGCACTTTCACTGGAATCCGTCCTGTTCAGTATACCCTGTATGTATTTTAAGGTATAATCAGAGGTGGACTATTTAAAGGGGACGTATCATGCAATGTACAGGTCTATGTTTATATTCCACAGCTCTACTGGAATATGTTTACATGATTTGCAGTTCAAAAAAACTCCTTATTTATCTTATACTGGTCCTTTCTGTAGCCCCTCACTTCAGCCTCTGTCTGAAAGAGGCTGTTTCACCTCCTGTCTCTAACATTAATCCTATCAACTGGGGTACCCACAGAACTCAGAGGTGTACTTTTTCATATCTTACAGGTGCTTAATCCTACCATTCTGATTTTTCATGACTTTGTCAATCAATTTGTTCCTAATGACTTCATATCATTGTTTTATCATTAGTCATTTTGAAGGCTTTGTGGAAAGATTGTACTTTGGATAAAAGCTGCAATTTGTATAAAAGAAAAGTATATATTTTCATTTTACATGGTATGCAAATTAACTGTAACTTTCCTAAAATAATAATAATGATCAGTTTTTTTTTCAGATGACATTGATTACATAACTATTAATGTTTTGAGAAGAAATAAGTTAACATTTTGCTATGATGGTTGTTTCTTACAGTAGTTTATTCTTGTGATCTCCAGGGACCCCAGTTGGTTGTCCTTGTATATTAAATATGTTGGTAGGATGAAGGTTAAGGTCCCCCTCCCCATGAGCCCACTCTGTTCTGATTGGTTGGCTTCCACAGGCTGCATCTTGGCTGATTTCTGGCGGTTCTGGAGACTACACACAGTAGTAGGATTTCACTTCTTTTTCTCCTTCTGTACTCAAAATATAAACTTCTCAAATACATTTGTACATGTTTGAGCCAAAATCCGATCCGAAATATAAAAGTGGACAACACAAACAACCTGTCGAACCACCTTAGCAACAAAAGCTATGTAACAGACGGCCGTTTGTAAGCATCTACGAACAATCTGATGTCTTCATGAGGAGGAATTAGAGGTAACATTGCAAACAAAGTGTTCAGAGCAGGCTTAAGTCCTGGCTTTTGACTTAAAGGGAACATTTTTACATACATTCACCTCATGTTTTGGACCTTTGACCAAGTTGGTCATGGACATTTGACATTAAAACATTATAACAATAACAGAAAATCACAAAAAGCATAAACACAACACACTTTTGTGCATTTATATAAAAAAAAACTAACACAAGTTGTGTCAGACACAGTATTAACTAAAAGCGTTAAGAGTTTTCAATGACAATTTAGTTTTGATGTCTACTTCATTGAAAGATTTAGTCCTCTACCTGCAATAGTGAAAACTGAGCACATGGTGGCTCCTACACATATCCATCGTCAACTAATGTAATTAATTAGACTGCTCACCCTCCCATCTAACATCTGACTCCTTCAGTAACAATGAGAAAACAGGCTGTGATGTACAATTTTCTGAGGGACTTGTTGAGAAAGAAATTACGTAAATTATGATCAAAATCACTGCTGATAACAGCAAAAAAATGTCTTCAAGATTTAATAAAATGATTACAATAATGTGTAACTTCTGAAACATTATCATCAAAGCATAGTATATTATCCAATGATGCATGGTTAGATGTTCTTCGTGGGAATTAGCAACAAACTGTCTGTGATCGATCGGTTCGCTCGGCTAATACTACCCGCTGTGCAATTACCTGCAGCATCAGGTGTGCTGTAAAAAATCAATGGATAGTTGTAAAAGAGTTAAAAGACAAACATAAAAAAGAAGTATGAGCACTTACTGTATTGACAGTTCCTCCCCATGTACTCCCCCGGGCATTCGCAGGAGTAGTTGGCAACCAGATCTGTGCAAATGCCCCCATTCTTGCATGGGTCCCTTTCGCATTCATTAATATCTGGAAGAGCCAAGAAACAAAAAAAGGTGCATTCATTTATTAGAAGGAGACATGTAGGCAATTAGGAAGACCTCATTCTCATTAGAATGCATTGGAAGGGAGCATGTATTGAATGTGTGTGTTACTTGATTCTTTCTGCCCATAGAAACTCTCAAAAAGACACTTGTTTCTTGAAACTAATAAATCAAATAGTTCCTCAGGAGACCAGTAATGCTAGAACACAGGCCAAAGTTTTGAAATGTTAAGAATAATGAACAAAGTGTACTTTTTTTGTTTATATATATATGCTTAGTAAGTTCTACAAAGCTGAGTGAGGAAAGTGATTATCCATATACAGACATACAGCTGTTTTTAGATGCTAAACACCAAGATTCCATTGGTCCACATTTAAAGTGCCACACTAAGGTTGTGCGTGAGGCTTTCTGTTTTTTTTTTAAACTTTTTTAAAAAAATTTTTTTACAGCAATAATGTAGTCAAATCACTTTAAAAAGTATTGGGACTACAGTACCAACAATCTTCTACATTCATTATTCAGAAATTTGACAGGCCTCTTTACTTGAATCGCTGATCTTTTTGTTGAACATTAGGGTATTTAAATAATATTTCCTGACATTTTTACTTGTGTGTGAATAATGGATGGTTGAAACTCCAAAAGCATCCTCTCTACAATCATTTTTCAAGTTCAGAAGCAGATGAGACTTTTTTTTTTTTTAGCAATATGCAATAACACAAAATTTTGCACCACTGATGATAATCTGTATTAGGCTGTATTATTAGTCTCCTCATTCCAGTATTATAGAAACACAAACATAAGAGTCAAATAGGGTAACAACCAATATGATTAATTGTCACAGAATGATCATCTGCTGTACAGTCACTTTTTTATGTAATTATTCTCTGAAACAGCTCTTCTCTGATTTATTCAGCGAACCAATTACAGAAGGTGAAAGACCCCTACCCCAACCCATCACACCAATTTGCACTCTGTTCCATTTTAAGTACAGTTAAAGCAAAGGAGATTATTGGGGTCGTTTAGAAGGGGAGGGAGGAAAGGGATTGAACTGTTGAACAATTTTGAACAGATTTCTAATGATTTCCAAACTTGCCTATGGCAGCTACACAAATTTTAATCCTCTAAAACATACCCTGAGTCGTCAGTGACTCATAGGTACATTTTGGCTCCATGAATATGTAACTAGGCTTGAGATTTGGAAAGCTTAAGAAAGTGAAACATGATTAAAGTAAAGTCTGTTACGGTGCTTCATTGCTCTGAGATTTTATCTATAATATCTATATTAGTCACTTGGGCACATTTGCAATATCTATAAATATATCTTTTTTCCTGTGGATGTCTTATATTCCAGATAAATACAGTCATGGTCTTCACAACATAATGGTCACTGAGGTACAGTGGTGCTATCTTTAATCTGAAGCAGAGCAGAATACTAAAAAAACAGACAAATAAATAAATAAATAAAGTGAAATAAAAGAAAGGGAGAGAGGTGAGAAATGTTTTGTGATTCACCCAAAAATCCATGGGTTACCTGCAAGACAACTATATTTAGTTCAGAAGATGTTGATGAAATTGGGCTGTAAAACCTCTTCCCTCAATACAATTAAAAAATCATACAAGTTGAACTTGAAACACACATTTATTTTGTTTTTGTTTATGTTATGCACAAGGAGATAAGTTGCTTGTTTGTCATCCTGGGGGGGTGTTCCATCAAACTGGCTAACGGGATAGCTTGGCTTATTTCGATAAGCCTCGTTAATTTAAGTGAGAGTTCCGTTCCATCACTGTGGCTTATATGAGTCCCAGCTCAGTAACCATGGTAACTTAGTCAGCAGAACTAGTCTGCTCTGTGGCAGGCTTACGGTCAAGCTTAACTCAGCTGCATGTCAAAGAATGTCCGACGGACAGAAACAGACTCTCAAAAGACGGTTCCATCAAGTGTCTTTTCGCACTTGCAACCCTTTTATTTAAAAGCTTAGCATTTATAATTTAGGAAATAAAAGTGTGCCAGCGTTATTTTGAAGTTATTTATTTATTCATTCACTGATTTTGTTCAAGCTGTGAAGACAAAAAGAAAAATAAATAAAGTCCAAACTATGACCGTCTGCTGTGTTTAAATGTATACAGTGGTAACTGCTTATAGTGATCACTGTTACAGTGATCAGCTGCTTATATGGATCAAAAAGCTCTGGGACCAATATAACATTTATGCTGTTTAAATATGACTATCACTTGTAGAAATCAAGCAGTCTGCCTACAGTATTCATTTTGGGTCTCTTCATACATGACAATATATGGAAAAACATTTTAAACTACGTAAATCTATTTTTGTCCTTTACTCCCATGATAAGCGGCTGCTGCTGCATGCACACTGAAATCATGACAGAGACAGAAGGTCATTTTCTCTCCCTGAAACATATGACTATGGGGGGACTTTAGTAAATTTCACCACTTTCACCGCTTCAAAAATGTGCACACTGCGTTTGAAACAGCTGTACTGTATTTTGAAACAGTCATTAAAATCCGTATCTTTATATTCATGTAGGCTAATAAATATACAAATGTCAGTTAGATGGTATTCTGCATGACAAATAAAGAAAAAGAAAAGGTTATAATAATCATCTGCTTATAGTGATATTTGATCCGGACAGACGTGATCATTTTAAGTGGCTTACACTGTACTTATATCCTTCTTCAGTTTCCAGTTAATTTTTAACTTTCAGTGATGCTTGTAAATGGACATCCTGTGAAAAAGAAAATGTGTCAAAGAGTATGATAATGTTGGAAAGTTCTCTTAAATTACATACATACATCTGATATTATCTAGCCTATTGATAATATAACTACAGTCACTGATTTGAATGCTCATTTATTAACAAATAAAGATAAAACCATGAGCGAGAAAAAGCACTGCTCTTCACTATCACCATGAAGACTCATCAAGCCGAATGCAGGGATTGAACCATCATCCTTCTAGTAATAAGTTCACTCCTCTAACCTTTAGGCTATCACTGCCCACCTACAGGTAGACATTTAATCTGTCATCGGTTTTGTGGCAAGTCATCTCCTTCACCTTGTTAATTGCAGCAGTTTTGCCCTTTTTGGTGAAAACTACTTTATATTCTTCATATAGTGCCATCAGCAGGGTTACTCTGCTGCTGAGAAGAACACTGCTCTAGTTTTCTCTTCTTTATGCGACATAGTATCGTCTTTTCGACAATCGACTATTCTGGGCTGCTTATGTACTCCATGCACGTGCACACTTCAAGCTTATTCCAGTCTGGCTAGACTTAGCGTTGACTAGACGCAGCTAAGCTGCGTTAGTGGAACAGCTTGAAAGTTGACATTAATTCTAGCCAGGCTTTTTCAAGTAAGCGCAGCTTTCTTTAGCTGCGTTGATGGAACACACCTCAGGATGCGCATGTGTGTGTTTATCATATATGTATATTGTATACAATCTTCTTTTTTTTTCATTGGGACCACACAGCTGGCACATTACAAGACAAGGTTTGCTGTGTCTTACTATACAGCCACTTTAGTGAAATACAGTCGTCAATAAATACTGTGCATAAAGTAAACAGCAAAACACTGATGCTCCAAATGTGAAGGGACACAACTTGTATATTTTAGCACTGGCAAAGTTGTTCGGAAGATTGAAGAAAATAGTTTAACTAGCCAGCATGTCATCTTGTAGCTTACAGAGCACAACAAAAGTGCTGATTTTCACAGCCGGCACTAAAAACACTAGACATGAAAGACAGACTGCTTCAACATACAGCTGTGCTGGACACAAAGATGATCAGACACAAACTGCAGGCTCCACTCATCTTTAGATAATTATTGTACATGTAGTTTATAACAGAGAGAAGTGAAACATATTTGCCCACTTATTTTGCCTGTCAAGCTGTGAATATAGATATCACATTCATATGAGGGGTGGTTTGTGACTGTCTGTTTTTTTGATTGTGCATGTCTACATGTGGCTGTTTTTCAGTTTGTGTTCCCTGAGACATTTTTGAAGCAATTTATTACTAACAGTCCCCATTGCCCTAAAATTACATCATGGCTGGATCAAAATTGTCTAACATCCAATGGGGACCATGTAGTTGAGTTTACGTGCTGCATGGTGGCGACTAAACCATGATGAGATGACTGGAGAGATGCACTGTATACTAAATATGGATTGCGACTTTAAACTAAAGCTTAGAAAAAAGATTTAATGATCTTACCCAAAGAATAATTATTACAAAACTTTAATATGAGAGTAGGAGCTTGAACTGTTTTATTCCATGAAATTTGGATGAAAAATGGCCCAAGGTCAGGTATTTGTCTTGATCTAAATCATGGGTGATTGGTACACACAAAAGAGACAATCACACACAGTACTAAAAGTCTGTCATTAATGGGGTGGATTTGGCTATTTTGAGGTATATTGCAACCTTGTGACTGCTTTCTATAATCAGAATCAAAGCGTAGAGTAATCAGTTGTTATTGTACTTCTCCATAGCTGATTCCAGCAATGTTTCAAATGTGATTCAGAATCATACTTTATCCAGTCGTTTCCGCATATTTACCTGTGTACTCTCTCATGCTCCAGCCTTGCCTGTAACTGTGCTTTAATGAGCTAGTACAGGACAATCTGATGTAATTACAAACCCAAAAACAACCAGCATGACTAATACAACAATCTTGCCTCCTACTGACAGCGCATTATCCATACAGAGATGAACAAACGAGTACTTGTCAGAAGGAAACATCTTGATTATGGGAGGTTACTGAAATCAAGGGGGATTATGTGTTTAATTAATTCCAGTTTCAGGGGGCTTGCGATCCTGTTAAGAACGATTAACCTGAAGAAATGTCAAATAGTGCCTGCCTTACAACAATGGCCACTCCTCATTAAACAATTTGAGTTTTTTTAATCCTCAAGAACCAATAATTGTTAGCAAGTATGACAATAACAATAAAAAAATGAATACAGCTATTAATTAAGGGTACAGCACACCCATATGAAACATCATTCATGCATTTCACAGCAGTGTAATTTGTACAGGGAATATTTGGTCTTTACTAATTGCCTTAGTGGAACACTCAAATGGAGATGTGATTTTATAGCCACTTGTAAGCACTGAGATATAATGAATTCAATGCATTAACTGAATGTAAGTCCATCTGTTTATAAATGCTGCAGCATTAATGTGAATATCTTAACATAAATGACACAAATGTTGCTTTAGATTTTAACTTGGCAGCTCTTGAGTGCAATAAATTGGAAGTGAACAGTACACCCTCTAAAATATGTATAGAAAAGAGCATGTAGCTGGAACAAAAAAACGTAAACAAGCCTCAGCTCATTCTGCACACAGCACAATCCGCTGTTATTTCACCACTGCAATCATGCCACTTATATAAGTGATGTTGTTGTTACACTTTAAGTTCATATCCTGCTTTGTTGCCATCAGTGGGTTCAAATACAAAGGTGAGCCAAATGGGCAAGCCACTCAAATAGCCTAGAGCACAACACACAACAGAGAGGGGAAAACACAGTTCGCCCATCTTATGATTTGCTTCCCTTTTATGAGAGGCCATCAGCCCCTGGGAGATCAGCGCCAGGAAAGTGAGACTTAAAAGCTGTGTATTGCCGGTAAATCAGGTGGGAGAAAAGGGATTACCTCAGGGAATGCAGTTAATCCACCCAGTAAAAAAACTAGAGGAGAGACAAGAAGCGTGGAGAGGACGGAGGAGAGATGGAAACAGTGAAGGAAAGAGAGGAGAGAGTGAAAGAGTGAGAGCATGAAAGAGAGAGAGAGAAAAATAATTTACACAGGTAGAGAGGGAAGGAGAAGAGCTAGCCCAGTGGTCAGGTAAATAAACTCTGTGTACATGACTTCTTCAACACAGCCACACTTACAGGCACTCATCCAAAGATTTCCCCTCGCTAACAGTAGTCCAGGTCTACCATTCTGCATTAAAACATACCATTAAACATGATAAAACAACATTTTGTAACTGATGCCTTCAGTAAGCTTTAACAGGGCCAGTGCTATCTTGGTGTTAATGGTTTAACAAGCCAATTTGAGTAAAGATTTCTACAGTGGATTGAGACAATAAAACCACTAGCTATACAATATAATGCAATCAACCACACTGGCTCTCCAACAGCAGCACTTTAGTGAAGCTTATAATGTCCAGCTCAGTTGTTGAGACCGTGCCAAAACAATGCTGATTCACCCAAGGCTGTATTTTGTGGTGTAGTGTTGGATGGCATTTTTTGCAAGGTGTTCTCCTACTGTACATTGAGTGATGGATTAAATGCAATCCAATATATAGATTAACAAGTAAGAGTTAGACTGAAGGGCTAGTTCGACACTTTGGGAAATGCACTTATTGGCTTTCTGGCAGAGAAATGCTACTGTCATATCTGTCTGTTAAATATAAAGCACCCAGCAGCCAGTTAACTTAGCTTAGCACAAAGACTGGAAATATATGTATAAACAACAGTTTGCTGTTTTACAGGGGGTTACATTCTGGACTATTTCTTGGCAGGGCCAATAACTTCCTTGAGAACCAAGAAGTAATTTGTAAAACAGCAAATGGATGCTAAATAAATTAACCAGATATAACATGTTAATTAGTGAGCTTTTTACAGTCTAAGCTAACCGGCTGATGACTTTAGCCTTACATGTAACGGAAAAATATGAGAGTGGTACTGATTTCCTAAAATGTTGAACTATTCCCTTAAATCTGATATAGTCTCATCAGATATTAAACATAATCATTACTACTACAGTATTTTTAAGGCCAAATACAATGATTAGCATTATATTGTACAGTATTTATTTATTCATACATTAATAAAACATGCTGTACATCAATGTAAAATTTTATAAATTAATTTGTTGTTTCTATGAAACATACTTAGACTCCTAATGAAATACCATAGACTAATTATTTTGTCATCATCAATAACATCATCATCATCATATTTATCCCTTGCACAAAGCTTCCTTACACTAAGACTCTCCCCCTCAAAATACATTTCGGAGTCTCAGGTCTCATCAGTTCACTGGAACGTCTCACTCCCTGGCTTTGCTCCTCTATTGCTCTCTGAAAAGTGTCTCAGTTGAACAATAATGAGAGCAATGAATAGTGCTATGTGTCAGGAGCTAACACAGGCTGTGAGTGCTACATTGGCTATGGTGTGTCTTGGGAGCAGGAACAGCCCTGCAGTGGGCTGCACTGACCTCTACAGCGCCTGCACCTGCTACAACCACACAAACACACAGCCCAAGAAAGTCAGATTTCCATTTGACTGTAGAGCTATTGTGTCTTACACAAAGATGAGTCACTGACGATGAGAGAACTGACACCAACCAAAGTCAGAAAGCGAATAATTGCACAGTTAGAAAACATGTTGAAGGACATTTTTTGTTAATATTATATTAGCAAGACAGAAACAATGTCTTTGAAGACTCAAAAATGCCCCTTTAGCCTCCAAGCACCTAAGTAGTGTTTGACTGACAATTAATCCAGCAGGGGCAAGGAGAGACACAGTCACCAGACTTGTTCTGATAACTGGGCTATCAAACCAAGGACATGAAAATTTTTAGCAATGATACTGGAGAAAGGGGGTGTTACAGTATAATTTAGCATCTAAAATGGCAAATGTTTACATTTGTAAGTTTTACACAGTTCAAACTGCTACAGTTGATGAGCACTTATCTAGCCTGCAAAATGGCATTTGCAAGTGCATGTGTCCCCGGTGGATGTTTGTTTGCTAGCTTGTTAAACGACATAAGGTGTGAGATGAGACATTGCTTGTAGAAATTACATTGCGGCTCGAAAGCTAATGTTTGCTGTGGTCCACAGCTCATAGCTCTTTTTTGTCTGTATGACAGACCTCTGTTTGGCTGCCAGTCAGTGACACCATCATACCAATTATCTGAATGTGATGAATATAGCTTTAGGCAGATAAAAATATAAAGAACTAATAAATGACAAGCTTTTGAATCGTACATGCTATAAAGTGACTATTTTCCTAGGAAGACATGTAATCTAGAGCTGATTTATTGTACTGTTCAAAAGAATATTATAATAAAAGCATTTTGCATTCAGTTAGACTTATATATACAGTATGTATATATTCAGTAGCATCAAAAAGCCTCTACTGGTCCCAAACAACAAAATAAATCACACAAATGATTGAAATGAATGCCTGCTAATAGCTTGTAATCCTCTCACACTTGTTAAAGCCCCCAAACTTAATTACCAGAATGAAAGGTGATGTCCCAGCAGTATTGGCCCTACATCACACCCACTTCCTTCATTAAATTACAGTCAGATGTTGGGTAAAAATGGGTAAAGCCTTCATTTTCCTCTGCCAGTACAGCGTAAGCCACACAATTGGAGGCTAGTCAAGACTTCTCTTCATTGGGAGATGTCTCATCGTGTTACATCTTCACATCTGGACTCAGTTTAACCCAAAGGAACAGTTTCCCCTCGGGAGGCTTATCTGTTTTTCTGTCACAGAGCCAGCAGATCCAGGAAGTGAGCTGATCCTCTTGACCTCTCTATCTGGGCAAAAAAAAAGCGGTTTGACCTCTTTGCTCAGTGATCGACAGCAATGAAGCAGGCAAATGGTTGTTTATGTCTGCCACATAATTAACCTCTGACCTGAACACTCGTACTTCCTTGGAAGTAATCATCCTATTTTTTATAGCAGTTAGGGTTTCCCCTGGGACTGGCTGTTGCCGCAATGCCCTGTGATTCATGGTGGTCCTGCAGATGTTGGATTTGATACTAAAAAAAGATAGCAATCCCTGGGAGCATAGAATGAATTCATCAGGGGAAAAAATGAAAAACACACAGCCAATGATTAACATTACTTGGACGCAAGGCTGAGTAGGAAGAGTGTATATCATTAGCTTATAAGATCTTCAATAGAGCATTTTATTAAAGAAGTTATGAGAACAAAAATTCATGGGAATTTCATGTCTGAGGATGGTATATTTATATTGGGTCCACCTATAGGACATAATATGCTACACTAGTTGTATTGTAGGCTTATACATACTATATATACTCAACAGCACATGCTATCATTCAGTGACCACCCAGATACAATGAAGGGAGCAGAGCATTACATATGATTGAAAATTGCATGAAAATGGCACCGCACATGATGTTCCTGCTGCACATTCCCTGTTATACGCATGTGAATGTATAACACCATGGGAACAGTACAGTATAAACATATTTTCAGCCAATGATCGTGTTGCAGTTTTGATAACAACGTCATATCTCTTGCCGTCCTGTTTTCCATTCCCTCTATGATTAGTGTGCTCATCTATCATATGATGCAATGCCCACTCTTATTTATTTCTTTTGTGGATATTACTTTTTCCACACTCATTTTTGGCAGTTTTGATGTAACCCAGCACCCATTCCAAAGAGGCGGAGATAAAAGGGCCATCTGCTCACGTCTCAGCGGAAAAGGCAGGACACCTCAGTAGGTTGTATGTTCAGAGCGAAGGCTTTATTACCACTAAAAGTCAGATACACGCAATGTTTTTCCACCTTCATTTCATCACGTCATCTTATCTCATCTTCCTGTGTGTCATTTCTTCATGATTGAATGCTCTCACAAGATTCACCTTGTAGTGTAGAAGCAATACAGATTCATACACACATATTGTATATATATGATATCTACTGTATGTGTATATGTTGAATTGATTATTGTTTGCTTATATGAATTCAAGCGTAGGTAGCTCTATAATGCCACAGTACTTCAAGAAGTGCTGACATGTCCTCAAAGCTACATCTTCGTATACGGGCGATCAGCCTTGGATGTTGTGTTTGACAGGTCCTGGTGCAGTGAAATGTGTCTAGTCCACACTACACAAGGCCAAGACAAGCCCTGTCTCCCCAAGTTCAGTCAGCAATAGAAGATGGAACAAGGAAGTGCCTGTCTCCACTGTCAATCTATCCTGTCAATCGATCCTCGCCTTACCCATGCCACTGAAGTGACTATCACCACATAAGACAGGACTCCTTTCCAGGGTCTGATGAAGTTACAAAACCAGTTGAAAGAGAGCTTTAACATCAAGCGGTGTATCCTCCAAATGTGTTTTCACAGTGATAGGTGTCAGCCTTGGTCATACGCTTCTAGGCTTAACATGAGTATTGATTTTATTGATCTCCTCTACAGAAATTCTAAAATATCCTTCCATATGCAGGTTAGTTTCACCACGGTACTTGCTGTATGTTTCTGGGGATACGATGATGCATGAAGCTGTGAATGCAGGATTAAGAATAGTGTATTCCAAGGACACGCTTTTTGAAGTCGGATTAGCCCACTGAGAAGTTATTCACAGCAGCACTCCAGCAGCCCTTAAAAAGGTATCTTAGGATGCAATGCAGAGAGGTTTGAGTATCTCAGAAGCAAAACACTCATCATTTCCAAGACATGCAGAACAGGGGGCTCCACCGAAGCTGGGATGTGTGGAATGTGAAGAGCCCTCAGCTCGGAGGCAGAATGACTCAGGGAGGAAAGCCTTAAGTGTCATTTTAAGCTTACAGATGGAGCCTCCACAGCAGGTGTGTGAGTGGAATACTAATCTACCTCAGAACAACAGAGTGTGATCCATAAGCTCTTTAACATTACCAAGGTACACTGACTAGAACATTTAGGAGACACTCAGCAGGTATAAGATGAAGATAGGAAGTGGAGGGAGGTGATGAGGATAGAGCAAGTAAGGGCT
Source organism: Thunnus maccoyii (assembly GCF_910596095.1). Classification (NCBI taxonomy): domain Eukaryota; kingdom Metazoa; phylum Chordata; class Actinopteri; order Scombriformes; family Scombridae; genus Thunnus; species Thunnus maccoyii. Next base: position 21,078,099 of record NC_056541.1, read on the forward strand.
TAATTTGGGAGGAAATAAGGATAACAAGAGACATATGTTCTTAATTATTCGAATAAACAGGTATAGCATAAAACACATGCAATAACTGACAACCTTAGCTGCATTTATGTGACAAATGTCAACAGGGTTGTAAAAACATTTAAGCATGACAATCAAACTTATAAGTGCAGCACAGACACTTAAATCTGTATTGAATCTAATTCTCGAGAAAGCAGGTGACAACATTGGCCTGCAATTTTAGTTTTAGTTTAACTCAACATCAGTAGCTACTCTTTCTGTGATGTCTTCACAATCAAACAAAAGGCTGTAAAAATATAGTTGCATTAAATATGAGAAGACTCTAAGACATTATGTGAAAACAAGTAGAAATAATGGGTTTTAATACATTAAGTTTAAAACATTACATCTGAAGAAAAAGTTATGTCCGCTAAAGGAAAATGGTTTTGATAAGGGTCAGATTCTGAATGACTTACGCAGAGTTTAATATTGATAGTGCTGCCAAATTAAGATGCTGCAGCGGTTTCAACAGAGAAATTTAATACTGATTTTATTAATTCATTTCCTTGCTGACTCTCTCGCTCTCTGAACTATCCTTTTCTATGTCTAATGAACACAAGAGGAAATTCCATGAATGCTTTAGTGAAAAAGTAATATCATCCCCATAACACCTATTCACATTATCTATATCATTTCTTCCACGCTGAGTCATATTTATTATTAAATCAGAGGTGCAACAATAGTATAAGAACTCCCTGGTATGCTAGAGAAAACTACACATTCTCATTTTCAACCTTGATCCCTTTTTTCAGTCACAGAATGAACTCAGATCTGTGGCAAAAAAACAAAACAAAACACTGATACTAATTTGGCCACACACTGACCATCCTGAATTAATGCACCTCTGTGTAGTCAAGCTAAACATTTATCAGTGTTCTGTTTTGGCTGCTAGTGCCAGCCAAAAGCCCTGGGCAGGACTGAGTGTAACTCTTTTGCGCCACATGGGATTTGGAAATGCATCTCTATTTATGCTTTAGCCATCTGCCAACAGGTCCTTCCGTACTGCAGAGGCCAGGAGGTGACAGTGCAGCTCAAGAGACCGAGGGGGCCTTACACAATTAGGCCCTGGTAACAGCTCGTTCCTTACATCTCGTCCACAAGAAAGATAGAGCAGGCGAATCCATGCTCAGGAACTAGGAACAAGGGAGGGGAAAAAACACTAAATTGAACAAATACATCCAGGCTCCTTTTTTGGCAATTCTCATCTCATTATTTTCTTGCTGTTGTTCTTCGTCACAAAGTACACATTTCCAAAGCTCTTGTTTCTTGTCATCTTTTCTTTTAATCTCAACAAACATAATTAAAGAAAACTAGGCTTAACAAAACCCTCTTGAAGCTGTTCCACACATTCTACATTCTTTCAAAAGTGCTTGCCTTTCTCTAGAAGAATATGTTTTGCTAACAAGACTGCACTTCCAGCCCCCAGTCTGACCATTTTACACAGTTTCAACTTCCTGAAGACATTTTGTGCTCTTATATTTGGTTTTAACAGCAACGTTGTATTGTGGGGTAAAAAAAAAAAAAAAAAACTGTCTCGTCTGTAAATTTGCTAGCAAAGCACCACCTTGCCATAGAAGAAAGGTCATCTTACTCAAAGTATGTTTTTACAGCAATTTTTATTTAGCAGGATTTGCAGAACCAAGTGCTTACTGAAGGCATATGGAAAAGGTGACAAATCACTTTAGATTATCATAGGCCAGAGCACTGACAGAAGAGAAGCAGTGACTAGACGACGGCCAAGCACAGATGGACCGTGGTATAATAAATTATGTCTGGTGCCATACTTTGTATTCAATAAGCCTTGTGTACAAATTCACATTGGACCAAAGCAAAAAAGGAATGTTTTCATCTGTAAAGGAAAAGGCTCAGTCTAAAAGGCTAAGTAAAATATCAATGTCAGCGGCACAGGAAGAAGTGGCCCTAAACACCTTGATTCTAGTTTGTTTCCTCAGCCTGTTATCCAAAATGCCCTCTGACAGAGATGAGATAGGGTCAGCTTCTCCTGGGATGGAGAAAGAGGGAGCAGGATACCCGAGAAAATAGACATTTGAAGTACAACATTGATCTTTGACCGGGTCTCTTTCACTTTGTGGATGCATGTATACACACACAGTCGCACACACAATGAGGCACACATACACACTAATACTCTACAAAAGCAAACAAAAAACATGTATAGCTGAAAAAACATATTATTCATATTGAGATCTACTTTATCATAATCTATACTGTATTATAGGCAGGCTTTGTTCTAAGTAGGCTTGTTGTTTCAATAGCTTGTGTCCAATAACTGTCCTTATGCTGTCTTTATTCTGATTTAAATAAGACAAATGCTCATGGCAGATTCAGTCTAATAATGACTGATGGTTAACATCCAAGAGTATCACTATCACTGCTTCCTTTTAAGACGAAATATAAACAATATAAAGGGAAAAATTGGTTGAAGGCCGATTTCTTCCCCATGTACCTGGTACAGGGTCACATCCAAGTCCCTGAGAATCACTGCTCTATTGTATCGAGGCGATCTTTCCTCCCACCTACATATTCCATATATACAGCGGTCCTTTGAGACACACTGCAAGTAGACAGAAGCAGTGCTGACCTTCAACAATTTATACTGAGAGAAGTAAGATTTTCAAATAAGATGGTGCTTCCGTGGTCAGTGTAGCAGGTTCAGCTGATTATAATGGACACGCTCTGCTGCGGCCATGCTGCGGCAGACATGTCGTGCCGCGCCCGTGCCTGGTGTATTTCGGCAGTTAGACTCCGTGGGTCTAAAGACTCAGTAAAAACAGAAAAACAGAGTACTGCAGTCACACACATACAGTACATGTACATACGTCAACTAGCATAAGTTCCTTTCCTGCGTTTGCGTCCACTTTACAAGCGGTTTGTCTTTAATTAATTATCACATGACCCAGACTTCCTATAGTTTTCTCAACACCATCAACTAACAAAAGAAAAGAATGAATGAATCTCTGGCAAAATATAATCCATTTGGTTTATATTTTAAATAAGAAGTCAAACTATTCACTTAGGGTATGATAACAAAAACAACTAATTTCTTTTTTTTCATTCTTTCTTTTCCTTGTTTTCATTTCATTATTTAGTCTTTTTCCAACCAAATAAGAGATAGAAACTGAAATGAAACCTAAAACAACTGCTAAGAGTAATGTGATGAAAATAAATGTGGAGGCTGATGCTTTGTTTTTGAAAAATGCCATGAGTAGTTTTAAAACTGTTTTAGACACCAATCTCTATTTCTGCACACAAGTACAAAAGGGGAAAAAAGAAATCATCTGAACACTGTACTGCCTGACCAGATTATGTCTGAACCGGCATGTAAAGAGGTGCTCTGCAGTGAGTGTGTGGTGCTTTGAAGGAAGAAAAGCAAACTGTGCAGTGAGCTAAAACAACAGGACTGCTGGCCCACAAGCATATCCATCTTTCCATTTTGATCTGCAGAGACTCCTGTGAGACAGAAAGAGAGCACGCAGACACACTCGCTGCCTCTCCATGAGTTGTTGATCAACGGCGTCTGTCGGTTTGGCTACGTGATTGTGGTCGCTTCTTTATATGATTGGTGAACTATGGACCCTTCCCACAGGATTCTCTACACTCATCTCTTCATGTAAATGCAGCTCTCTGGCCACAGAGTCAAAGCAATGGGTGGGCTGTGGGATTGTGAATGTGATGTTGAGAGGTTGTCTGGTAATGGTCATGTCTTCAACACAGCTCTACATCACAGTAATGGAACAGCGGGGAGAGCCTTGAGGCTGCCTGCGTTCACAATAGTTCTGAGGGTACTTCAGGAAGTCAGGTTCATTTTTAGCTCTGTGATACAATGATGACCTTGGGAAACTAGCATCTCGCTCACAAGATAAACATTTTTGAAGAATTTCACAAAATAAGACACCGAAGTAAAATACATATGGGAGTCTTGAGTGAATGACCAGAATAAAAACTATGAAATGTTGTTGTGTTGACATGCTGCTACAACAGGCAGTGAATTTGAAATAAAGCTACACACTCACCAGTTATGTGCGTAAGTTTCTTACTCACAAAGAAAGGCTTAAGTCCCACATTTTGAAATAAGTATAAGTTATTCTGAGAAAATTAACTGGTGCTAAAAGTTATTCATGCTAATTTATGCATATAAAAATAAAACTGGTGTGCAGATTAGCATAATTTCAGTAATACTTCCCAACTCTTGTAACCCACAGGCTCTTAAGAAGAGACAGATTTATACCTACAAGAACAGACCTCAGGCACTGTGACTAAACCTATGCCTCTGTTTATTTTGAAAATTGGTTAACTTTCGAACAAAGTACTCCTTCCGCCTGTTTACCATGGAAAAGTTTTTCTCTAACAAACTTTTCCACTAACTTTTAGTTGTACTTAAATCAATCTTAATCCATTTAGCTAAGCCTGCCCCCAAAACTTCATTTTTGAAACTCAAAGTGGAAATCCGCCCTAAAACAAAATTCAGCTATATACTACTCATACGATCGAGACAGTTAGTCGATTTCTGTACATGAACAACTTTCCCCCGGAGCTATAAATAAAACAGCAACAGCACTTTGTGGAGCTGCTCCACTGAGATGAATAGGAAGCTGATTTTGTGGACACAGTGGCAATTTGCAAGATCATTTGCTGGAATTATGGGCCTATTTTCTGCTACAAAATAACATTCACTATGAACAGAAGAGCAAACAAACACTCATTTAGTTCACATGTCCGGCATTCTGTATACTGTCTCCACGACTGATGGTGCTAAAATTGTTGATAAGGTTTAAATTCCACAGTATGTATTAATTTAACCTTAATTAAAGCTTTCCTGCTATGGAATCTATATACAATATCAGTGTTTAAAGCATATAAATGTACTGTTCTGTTTAATAAAAGAGGGACATTTCTTGAAGGATTTATTATTTTTTTAAAGCTAGGGTAGACAATGTATTTTAGAAGCATTTTTTGTTGTATTTGTTGAAATTCTCTTTACATCCCAACAGCAATCAATAAATCAAATGCTCTAACAATAAAGAGAAAAAAATCCGGTATCTGCGGCTGTCATAGGCCTCTAATAGGTCCGTCCAATCATTTCATTCGGCCTGCATGAAAGATTGGATGGCCTACCTGCTTATCTGCGTGCACTCTGCCTGTGTACCTACTCATTTTGAATGACCAGAGTCTTCCACAAGGCTAGGGAGACAAACAGAAAGTTTGGAGGCTAGGTGAGCAGTAGGATACTGATGGAGAGGAAGTGACTTGCATCAGTTGCAGAAAAAAAGATGGGGATATCAACAGAAAGCAGAATGAAAAGCAACATGCATTCATCAGACTATCGCCTGTAGTGCGGGGGAAACTGAACTGCACATAACCTAATAAACAACGCCAGAGTGAGAGACTTTCAATGGAAGTGAACTCGGCTCCCAGCAGTGAAAAGCAATGATGGATTTTTATGCATCGCTGTGGCTTCAGGTCAGATACTGAGTCATCTCTGTGTCCTGGTGCTGCTTGTCGCTCTGGGACTCGGTTCTGAGCTGCAGGTCTGGGTCTGGCTCTCTGACGGACTGGTGACTGAGGAGGTTTTGTAGGCAGACAATGAAAGAGACAGGGAGATGGGACACTCATTACTTTTGTGGTGGACTTCAAACAGCCGAGAGGTGGTCCTGTTAACTGTTTACTAAGGTTGTTATGCCTTATACACTGTTGTGTTACATGTGCATATGAAGTGTGCATATGCCCATGCTCATCTGGTGGGAGGGGCTTAGGACAGAGAGGAGAGGGGGGGGAGCTGCAGGAGGAGGGCTGTTTTTTTTTTCTCCAAAAAACTGCCTACCCCAGTTTTCAGGCCTGGTGAGATGCAATTAACATTTAAGCACTACTGCAAAAAAAGAAGGAAATCTTCATTCTTCACTGTGATCTTTGCCAGAGTGACTTCCACTGTGGAGCCTCACAGTCAGAAGGAGATTAACAACTGCCACAATCATGGTGAGAGGGAGCAGAAAACCACAAGCCTACCACTCTTTCCTTACCTCACCCACTGTCCTCCCTCACTGGCCTGCATGTTAGGAGTGGAAGATAAGCTGACAAACAAGAGCTCCCTCCCTCTTCCATCACAAGTGTAGATCCGCTGCTACAAAGTCACCTCTGGTGGCAAGTTTGAGAAGGGCAAGTCATTTTTCGCTTGAAGAGTTGCAGGTAAACACTTGGAGAAGTGCTGGTAAAGTGAGGTGGTGGGCGTTAAAGGGGTAGGGAATGGGTGCTGGGAGAAACTGTCGGACCTGTGCCACCGCTTTCTGCCTGACTAATAGAGTCTATTATTGTAGTCAAATGTAAAGATGTACATAACTGTCGTTTTGATACACATTCCTGCTGCCTCGAGCTGTAGTGCTATACTATTATCACACTCTAAAGCAGTAAATTGAGCTCAACAGAAAATAAGTCACACTCTCCATAAAAATCCATGTCAAGGTGAGTAGTCAGACGAGAAATAAACAGGAAGAGGAAATGTCACAACTGGACACCGCCTTACCAGCTGCAAAATACAGTGAACAGGTCACAAATGCAGTCTTAAATGTGCTACCAAAGAGTAAGCACAAACTGAGTCATCATGGAGTCTCTCTTATCCTAGAGTTTCTCTCTCTTGTGCTGATGAAAGGCAGTCTGTGATCTGCCCCAGGTGAATTGACTAACAGTAATGGCTCCTTGCGGCTTTACATTCGGCCAAAGCCATAAACACTGGCTGATTATCCTGTGGCAAGAGGCTGCGGAGGCAGCAGGGCTAATACAGCATGATAGCAACTGTCAATACATGATCAAATACAGGGCCATTCTTAAAAAAAATCCTCACACATCCTACATTTAACCTCAATCAATTCTGCCCTGCTGGTGTGTTTCAGAAAGGCAAAGACACGTATTGATCAAAGAGCAAGATGGAATCTGCTCAAAGGACTTCCACACCATGGAAAGAGAGTGAATCAGAGAGTTAACACCAGTCATCTGATAGGCAATTTGACCAAATTAACTTGTTCATTCATTCTTTTTTACAGTGCCTATATATGTGCATGAATAACCAGCCTTACCACATTGGATCACACTATCTGGAAACAGTTTCACAATGAGCTTTGAATTTCAATGTGATTTGCAGGGAGCTCCACATTCAGTATCACTGAGTAAGAGCTAAAAGGAACCAGAGAAAACCGACATCTTTGAAAAAGAGTAAATAAGCAACCAGACAAACTTTTGATCAAGCTTTGATAGGCAAAGAGAGAACAGGGTGACATATCTTCATCTGATCTGCCAACTTTCCAAGATAGGATTTAGCATCACTGCATCAAATTCAGCTGTGCTGTTCATGTCAGCCTGGTTACACAAGACTGTATGTGGTGAGAGATTAATGCAAATTTCTGTGTAGAGAAATAAGAAAACTTCCCCAATAAAAATCCTAATAGTTTATACTCCATATGTCTTCTTCACACTGTGATAGTTCATTACATTGTTTGGCTCCTTTCCTGATAATGTGGCACTTGTTCTGTTTTCACCACAGGGATGTGATGCTGCACTATTCGAAAGAAGAATGACTTTGCAATAATAAAGGCTCTAATAATAAAAGCAGTGACATTAAACCAAAGTTAACCCTGGATTTCTCTAATGGTGTTGAGAATTGGACCTTGTAAAACTGATTTAAAACTGGTATAAAACAGTATAACTAAGTAAAAAACTTAGTTTAGCACAAGCACATTTTTAACAGAAATGTAAAAGACAAGAATTTAATATTACCTGTGATATTTTATAAACTTGAGTTAAAATGGAATTGCAGATAATGTTGCATATAAATATAAAACTGCATATAAAGTTCTCAGTGAAATCAAACATATAAACTGTTGAATTTAATGGCGCCTGCTGTGACTGCACATTGCCTTCACCTTCAACTGTGATTGTCTGACATATTCCCTGAATGTTGAAATCTCAACATCTTTTGTGAGGTAAAGGCAGCTATGTTCAGTAAGTACTATACACAATAGCTCCCCGTCAAAGAAGTCTGAAATAGCTTGTACTTATCCTACTTGTCCATATGCAACACCAATCCTGGCAAAGCTTCATAAAACAGCTCTAACATGCAGGATATGTAGTGCATGTATTTAGGATAACGTTACAAGGTGTGAAATTGGATTTGGCTCTGACAGAGCAAGGAGACAGTAAGAGCAACAGTATAAAAGCCTGAGCTGGCCTACACATACTGTATGTTATGTCTGTATAGGACAGAGTAAACAAAAGACCAAACATCTGGGTTAAAACACTGAATTAGATATTGCATGAGGAGAAGGTGGCGGAACGGCGCCTGGTGCTGCCACCACAGACACTTCTTGTCTGTAGTTCCCTGGTGGTGGAACGAGTTACCAAAGTTCATTCGATCCACAGAGTCCCTCCCTAACTTTAAGAAAAAGCTAAAGAACCAGCTCTTTCGTGAACACCTCTGCACCTGATGGACTGAAAAAAAAAATCTGCTTCTATGCACTCTATGCATTGCCTCTGTACACTACCTGCTGGCACCTACATCCTATTGGACTTGAACTTAGCTTTATGGCACTTTCTCATGTTGTTCTCTCCTGACTAGATCCTTGCTTGTGTTGTATTAATTCTCAGATGTAATTGTAACATTGTAACATTGTAAGAAGGTGAATCCAACTTCAAAAACATGCAGAGTGAAGTGTTTGTTTTCTAAGTGTTGGTTTAATATTTTACAATAAACAGAAACTATTCCAAGCAGCAGTGGTCCTTTCTGTATCATATGTAACAGCTGGGAGCTTATTAAAAAAAGACTAATGAATGTACTGATTAGTGCATCGTATCGACAGATGGAGTATTTAAAAGTTATGTAGTGGATGTTATGAAGTTAGTGAAGAATTGTCATCAGCAGTGAAAATTGACATATCATTATCTAGCCATTATAATTGGAGATATTCATTCAAATAACAGTGATTCACCAGAACTGAAACAACCATTGTTTTTGTCTTGTTTCTTGTCAGCTTGTATCTAACCAATATCTTTTTCACATTTTTATCCTTTCCATTAAGCGTGTCATCAGTTAAAAGCCAACACCATACCATGACAAAGTCAGTTAAACTGTCATTCTAAAAAGGAAGGATTATTTATGTGTCTTTATCATTTAATTGCAGTAATTATCCAGGCGATAGATTTGATTATTAATGCCTTCAGATACAGAATTCTCCCTCTCCCTTTTCTCTCTCTCTCTCACCCACTCTCTTGCATTCAACTGTAATGGCTGTGAGGAAAATTGGCAGACATTAATGCATTCAGCCCATATCAAATCAGTTTCTCCACCACCCTAAGGGCTTAATAGGAAACAATAACTGAATTATGACATGAATGCTAGCCAATCGCTCACATTTCTGGCTGGAGACAAATACAATGACATACAGTTGATATAGTTACTTGCTCCATTTCCTTTTGTGCTTTTTATTTGAATAAAATGGAAAAAAACAATGACATGTAAACAAGTAAACAAGCACATATAACCCCTAAACTGCTGTCTTATTTAACCTTGGTGTACTGTAAGTGTTGCAGAACTGTTTAACATATCTATTTCTCTCTCTCTGTTTCAAACCAATACGTATCCATCTAACCACACAGTTTGCACCATAATACATTTTCCATTACTTACAAGCAAACCCACAATGAAGGACAACTGTGTTGTGCAGGCTAATGCAATGCTCAGCCAAGCATATACAGGCAGGGCAGCCACAGGACTTGGCCTATATATCATACTGCAGGATTTAGAAAGATTTAGCACTTAAAGACAAAGCTACAAGCTATTTCCAAATCCTGGGATCTTTTACAAATGCACAAGACAAGATACGAATGTATACATTTGATGCTTTACTTGAGTATTTGTACTCCTGGCTAACTGCTGATGATTCTACCTGTTATATGACATCCTTTCTTTTTCAGATAAATTGAGTCATTATCTAAATTTCTCTTCCTGACAGTAAATAACAGACTCTTCGGTAAGCAGCACTGCAAGTACTATTGACACAAGCAAGCCTTGACACCATCTAATGTTTGCCGTGAAATTGATTTCAAAACTGCTGAGCCAGTAACTACTGCTGAGAATACTTAAAAGTGACTGCTTTAGAAAAAAAGTAACTTGATTTTTTGAAATTTCAAAAGAAAAAACACACTCCGCTGCTCCTTGTTGTTTCCATCAACAATCATCAACAACAGTATTCTGTAATACCATCAAATGTGTTTCTTAAAGTTTTCTTTGTCTTTTAACATCTTGGGACCATGTTGGAAATAAATGTTTTCACTTTAACATGTTATACCTTCGATTTTTGTTTTTGTGTCTGTAATCCATAGATAAATCATATCATATATCATAAATACACTACTAAGGCCTCTCATTTTATAATTTTGCAAAGTCAGCAGTTGCCACTTTTGTCAGGTATGTGTCCACTTTTTTTACAGTTGCTCCTGGCTCCAAGTATACCGACAGCAGGAGAGCAGTGGCTCATTTTCTTAATTTCAGTTTTAACTGAAAAACTATATAGTGATATATATAACTGAAATCAAGAAAATGGTCACTGATGACTGATGGCAGGTTTTCCTGCCTGAATCAGCCTTGGAGGAGGCAGAGATGAGCCACTGCTCTCCCCGCTATCTGAGACACTAAATGTGGCTAAGCTCGGCCAGACAGCCACTGGACAGCTTTGACTTTCTGTGTCAGTGTTTACATATGTGCACATATCAGAGAACAGTCTGTCATCCTATTGGTCAACGTCAAGGAACATGTCATTGGAGATGTCAAACTAGTCAGGAAAACACAAAAGATTCTGACATGCTAGACTCTTCCTCAGGGTGACGTGGGGCATCCCAGATGCCATACGACTGTTCTTCATTATGTCACACTACAAGGCATAATCAGGCCCAGTGCTGGGAATTTCTCAGCAACAACAAAATGTGTAGCGTAGTGTAATCGCAGCATAATGCAAACACAAGTGGAAATAGCAATATTTGTATTAGTCAGAGGTACATATATACTCTCTTCAAAATCACTAGAAACCCTTTCATCTTGATATACCTGCCAGTTTGTTTCATCCAAAATACATTTAAATACATATTAAAATGATTCCCAATGATAATGTAAACTACTTCTGCTTCTATGATAACCAAAAGCAAAAACGTTGGGCAAACCCACATGTGCTTGTAGCCTACATTTGTGCTAGTGATTACCCTTGTGCTCAGTTTTAGAACATTAGAGGCTTCAGAGTTCAGAGAGTCAGTTTAAAGATAGAGCATAAATTGTGGTGAGGCTGAGAACAATGCTCCTGGCCTAACCTAAAGTATTATCTCATAGGCAGCAAAAACCTTCTGACACTAACCTTTATTAAGAGCATGTTCAACAAAAGAAAGCAAGTTCAGCAATTCTTTTCACCACCAAACCCATGACCATTTTGCTGAACTCGTCCTTTCAAAATGATTTACTTCCTGTCAGCTGTTCAACATTTATTCACTGTTCAAGGTCTTTTTTTTGTGTTGGAAAACCTTCAGTATCAAATGTACAAATCAGACTTCATGGAAATGTGTAAAAGGAGAAATATTATGATCTCTTTAATTTAATATTCACTTCTGGGAGAATTTATTTCAATGTTTCAAGGTTTCAAGGAACAACAAAAAGGGTGGTCTAACTTACTGTGTTGGCAGTGAACTCCACTGAAGCCTGGTGGACACTTGCAGACGTAACCAATGAAGGTGTCGCCCCGGTAGGTCTCACTGATCTCGCATGTCCCTCTGTTGTGGCAAGGGTTTGGATGGCACGGTCCTGCAACGAAAAGGAAAAAAGAAAAACAGTGTTTCTTACCACTTATGAGATATTAAAATATGAGACACTGGTAATGGGCTACAACTCTTACTTTCTCATTTACTTTGCATAAAAGTACACAATGTTCCAGGTAATAAATTCACTTTCATGTAGCACACTGTTTTTCAGTGTGCACATGAATAAAATACTCTCATGCCAACAGTTACAAACAGTGCTACCACAGCCATTGGTTTAAAAAAACTTAACAAAACAAAGGTGTACATTGGCTGTGTATTTGAAAAAAAAGTCTGAATGAATAAATTACATTGAGTTAGACCTTGTGAGACAGTGTGTAAGTAAAACTGTTTGACAGGTAAAACTGAAGATGACAGGAGAGCGAGGAGTGGCTGGCTTTCAGTGACTGCTGAGGGTCTCTTTGGTCTGGAGGGCTGCCCAAGGCACCATCTAAAAATCATTGAATATGTCCCCTACAGGAAGGCAAGACTTCATTCTTACAGCGCTAAGTGGACTGGCTGCAAGGTAGAGCAGTATCAGCTATATATGCAAAGAAAGTATGCACGCCAACACACATACACACATACACACACAAGAGCAGAGATTGCAGAGGAGATTTTGGTGGCTGAATACTAAGTGGAATACCCTGAATATGAGACAGAAAAATTGATGATATCAATGAATCCAAAAGACAGTAGGCAATTAAGTAGGTAATTTGTTACAACAGAGACAAGTGTTTAATTTGAAATAAATAGAAATGAGAAGTGGACACTGTAATGCACAATTTACAAGTTTTTTTTTTGTTTGTTTAGAAGGCCAATTATAAATAGTGTACTGTATTTTTATTCTACAGTGCAAAACATTTTTTTTTCTGAAGAGCTTTTGCTTGAGTGATTGCATAGACGCCTGCTCCACTGGGTATGAGGCACAGGCTCGCTGGATAATTAATAACTGACCTTTTGCCATTGGTGCTACTACTTCTTCTTTGAATAACAGAAGGTTCAGTATGCAGTAAGGACGGTACAAGACAGTTTTACAAAAGGCCCTGGATGCTATTGACAGCTGTCGCATCAATCTTTGATCCTTTTTGGTTGATAACTTTACATCAGTCTACATCAATAAATATTCAAAAATAATGTTTGTTTCTAAATTTAAAAATATATGTAAGCTTCAATACAGTGACATTAATTCTAACTCTCAAGGTGCCACTGTGTGTACAGTATAAGTCACATTTTGAGACTATGATTTTTGGTTGCTCCCTAGTGTGTAATGGAAAATAAACTATACCATGCAGAGAAAAGTGTGAGAAGTTGGAGTATACAATTCAGGATGAATTGTTTAAAAAAAAAAAAAAAAAAAAAAGACTGTCCTCTCTCAGTGCTCTTAGTACACATTGTGACCTCAACAAGAGTTAATGGTGTAGTAAGTTCCCAAGTTCCCGTTACATTTAGCCATTTAATTGGAAACTTGATAAAATGGCAAAGTATAGAGAATATGACTGCTGCAGCCAGGCTTACTTTGCTAACAGAACTTGCCTTTAAATAGTACCCTTTAAATAATATAGAGAGATTTTTTTTTTGCATAGTTTGAAACTTTTTGCTTTTATTTGTATTCAGAGCCTCCAGTCATTTTGAATGCTGGCCCACTTTGTAAAAGTTTCCACATGTTGCTGTTCCACATCAAATAGATTACAATAGTTAAGCATTCCTACTGAAAATCAAAGGGTGCTCACTGTATGCTATACTCTGTCTGGGGGTCAGTACAGTTCAGTACAGAAAGGCCCTTATGCGCCAAACACTAATTTGCAAGAGGATTCATATTCATAGGCACTAAGCACATGCATTCTTGCTGTGTATGCAGCACCCCATTCATCTTTGCCATTGTTTTCTCTTCAATGTTTGGGTGTGGAGAACACTGGGAAGCTTTGTAGCCGCTAGTGAATTCATGCTTTGGGGATTTAGAAAACAAAAGAAAAAAATTCAATCAAAAAAAGAAAAAAAAAGAAAAAGTAGTGTTGGTAATGATTAATAACCCAGTTGGAGCATTTTCTATGTGTGTGTGTGTGTGTGTGTGTGTGTGTGTGTTTTTTTTTTTTTTTTTTATAATTCTCCTCTTAATGTTATCTCTTTGGGACCAATGATGATACCCAGTGCTTTGAATCAAAGTTATTACTACCAAATGAATATGACACAGCAATATATTATAAGGAGAGAAAATGCCTGGCTGAGGAGTGCTACTTCACGAATTCAGGTATCAAAAAACAGGTTCTCTTTAGATCCAAGGACATATCATGAGACCAAAGAGAGAGGTTAGACTTGTACTTTGCTTTGTGATCAATAAGTCATAAGGTCAAAACCTAGTTAATGGCAGGACAAGTTACGGTCAATATGCAAAATTTTGGCCAATTTGTTACAGGGATAGTAGGCCTAAGTGGTAGTGTCTATAATGTGAATTCCTGGATATTAAATGTTCATCTGCAATTTTCTGTAGAGGTCCCAGTAATATTTGTTGTTAAAGTGAACTGAAGTAGCATATCACTAAGCGATGTTTGAGTAAAAACAAACAAAAAAAAGGGTATAAATGCAGTTGCAAGAAAAATACTTTCCACTCATATCTTGGGATGTTGGACTTGAAAGAAAACTTGTATTAATTTTAATTATGACTATTCTAATTATCTGTTAACTCCCCCTGCTCTTTCATCTGTTTCTATCTGCAGATGTCTGTAAACATATGGTCTCCATATGTTTACATAGGAGTAGCATGCTAGGCTAATAGTCCGTCAGCTCTGTGACTTTATATCCGTGCCGTGACGTCTTTCAGAGCATACAAACACTGTAAACACACCTGTCACCTGCCCAGCATGGTGCAGTTAAACCAGACACACTGCGGCTGCACCTTATTTTTATACAGTCTATGGGCTACACACAGTATGGCACGGCTATGCTAACAATTCCAGCCATGCTAATTAGCTGCCACCTGCCATGCAGACTGGTCAAATGGATCCGGCGCATCTTTGTATCTGCAAATTGGTGCTCCTGTCAGGATCGGAGCCTCCATATGAGATGCTTTGGTCGGTAAATGTGTGTTTTTAAAACTTACTTTGGCACTGTGCTCACTATCAGTCCCACTGAGAGTAAGCTGCGCTTGGGACTCCTCTGTAAACGCCCCCTCAGGACTTAATAGAAATTTGCGCTGATTCATCTTGAAAGGGCAACAGTCAATGGGGAAATTCCAAAACTGGGCTGGCCAACCAATGGTGTAACTTCATCACTCAGTCAGTGAGTCAGTGACGGACAGACATTCAAGGTTATAGAGCTTTTCCATGGCTGGTCCAGCCAAAAATACAGGACCCTGAAGAAGACTGTGAGTTGAAACCAAGCCCTTAGGAACAGCGCTGGGCTTTGAAGCCAACTTGACATAGTGGCCAGACTGTGTAATTACAATGTCATGTGATGCTATTGGGACCAAAAAGACTTTTTCCCATAGACTTACATTGTGAAAGACACGTTTTTAAATCAGCGGATATATTTTTTTGAATGACACTCAAAAAAACGATTGAATGGTTTTATCCCCATTCAATTTAGCCAGAGGGTAAACAATAAGTTAGTCGTCTAGGCCAGCAGAAGTCTCTAGTGAGCCTCCAACACTATACAGTTTTAGTTTTTAATTTTCGCAAAGCAGTGTGCCTTTGTATTTTTTGTTTATGATTTATTAATTACAAAGTAAAGTACAAGTCTAAGCTCTCTCTCTTTTTTTGGTCTCACAGCAATATATTACTTCGCTGGCAGTGCCCACAGCTTGATGCCATATTACTGCCAAAACCTCCCTCTAGGGCTAACCTGCAGCATGAGGCCAAATGTAAATGATGAGGCCTTGACGCAGAGTTATTGGTTTCATAACTCAAGGACCTGCCTAGCTGTCTCATCTTTTAAACATCAAGTTGTACAACTGCGCATAGGCTGTCAAAACTTTGTAGATTGAGATTAGATGGAAAAAGTTTGGAAGTCTCCCCCGTTGGATATTAATGCAAACATGGCTAAAGCTAAGGGCATGTTGAACAAACAAGTGAAAGTCTAGTGGTCTATGTAATTTCTAATGTGATAATGTCAGTCCTAAGCTTTTAAAAGTCTGTTGACAAAAGAACCAAAAGAAGCAAAACTAATTTGCTTTTCCGTGAGTCTCTGAAATATCCAGTCTCTTGATAGAATTTCTATTCCAGTCTTTTTACAGTCATATCTTATAGTTGACAGGTTAACTGTGCTTTGAAAGGTCTCTTATTTCATTTTAAGTGATAAGCAACAAGAAGAAGTCTCAAGGGTGAGACTATCATGCCCTCTTAAGTCAATCTGACAAATGAACAGCCATGAGCAAAATATTTGACAATGTCAAGTAAATGGGTGCAGCCTTGACTTGTACATTACATCATCTGCTAGATCATTTAAGACTAGCCGAACCTGTATAGGCTTAAAAAATAAAGTCAGGAAAGAAAATAAATAAATAAACACCACAAGCAAGCTTATTATTGTTCTCTCATTGGAATTAGTATGCCTCTGGACATGAATTACAAACAAGGTAATCCTATCGAAGTCATGCCATTTCAAAGCCAGGACCTGTATCAGTAATAATGAGAGCAGTGGCTAATCAGTTGAACAGAGGAACGTATAATAGCTTCACAGAGGCCTTGCTCTCCGAGGGAGTGGGGGTGACAGGTTTCAGGGTTGTTTTGACGTGACAATCTATAGTCGAACCAAGGCGTACTGACAGCCTCCCTAATGGAGAGTGCATAAAGCAGAAAAAAAGCAGGGAAGCAGGCAGAGGGAGAGAGGGAGAGAGAGAGAGTCAAAATGAATGAGTGAGAGAGATACTGAAAGAGTGCGCTCTGTGTGATGGCTACATTTAAGTCCGAAATCTGTTATTTTTTAGATATAAATGGCTCCAAAATGCTTAAGAGCAATACTTCAAAAAGCGTGATTTGCTGATTCTGTGATTTATGGAGCTGGGTGACAATTCAGAACTAAGGATACTTCAAGGTGAGGGAAATACAGCACATTTTTAAATTCAGTTTGTTGAAAAAAGCCAAAAGAAAAAAAACCCTGATCGGTGGTAGCAATACTGCAAGTGATCATGTGCCATATGATTGGATCCCACAGGGACATGTGGCACTCAGCATATTATATCACAAAATCAATCCATAGGGAGATTATGCGAACTTGCCAATAGAAAAAAACCATGGGTGAAATTTCAGAAAGGTAAAATTGTGTGAAACACAGCAGGTTGCTGTATTGCTGTTCTTTTTTATTTGTGTTTCTTTTTCCCTCTTTGTCTGTCTCTCTCACTGTTTCAGCATGACTAGTCGTCTCTCACCCTCTGAAGATATTTGTATACATTTGCATTCGCTCCTCCCATGTTTTGAATTTCTGAACATAAGCCTTTAAATGCAAATCGCATGAGACCGAACATGCAATTTTCAGCTGTGCCTCTTTTCATTTGACCAGCGCAAAACCCCAGATGCAATTTTGATTGTTTAGTGCCTAACAAAGGGCCACCAATTCTTAGTCTAATAGCTATGGTTGCTATCATGTCCTCAGTGGGTTGAGATTTACAAGACCCTTTAAAAACCTACTGGAAAAACAAACAACAACAAAAAAAAAGAATGTATATCTGTGGTTGCTGAACTGAAAAGTCAGTTTCTTACTGCCTCAAGTTGACATTAACAAACACAGATATATTTAGAGATACAAGGCTTTCAACTAACAGCAGCACAATACTTCCCATTAATGGGTTTCCATTTTGGGAAATAAATTGTTCTATTATGCTTTCATAAATTCACTAATTCACTGCAACAACTGACCATTTTCAGTAAAGCATGGAATGACAGGCATGATGGAAGCAGCAGGGGTGAATGGACACAGTGCTGCAGATCACAACACTTCATGGAGAAAACAAGCAACTTTTTCCTAGAAAAAGGACATTGTATGTCATCTGAGAGGACCTCGTTGGTCTGTCGGTGAATGCTCTCTTCACTCTGCATTTAAGTTGTGTGATGCGTGTCTGCGTGATGTATGTCTGGAGGAAACATTGGCAGCTTTCTTGTGTGAATGTCAGCTGCTGCTCCGCTGTACAAGCCAACGCTCCCTCTGTGATTGATGTGAGGCTGTGCTGTGTCCGGCGCAAGCACTGTGATTTCTTTTCTCGCTGCAAAGAGAGACCAATCAATCAGTTGTGAAAACCTGACCAATGGTTAAACACAGGAAAGCATCCTTTGTTTCCTTGCAGATCAATCACGAAACGCCTGACATTTTCAGGGTTAAAGCCACATACAGTATGTGCTCCTACATCATAGCCGACAGCTGTCACAAACATTATCTTGTTCCAAATGTATGAGCAATACTAATTTTATTATACTGCACTTTATAACTTAGCCCCTTATAAATGATATAGTGTACAGAACAACATTTTACAATGCACCATTGAAGCTGGGAAGCTTGAGGTATTAAGACTCACTTGACTTCATAAGAGGGATATAATTAAGTATCGAGCCTCTTGTTCACTCAGTTTTTCTATTAGAGTCTCAGAGAAAACATTCCTCTGTAAAAACAATGTGAACAATATATAACAGCTACTTCGCTGACAATTAATAGAAAGAAAAAAGAATTAAGTCTTGCTACTACTACCCCCAGTGTTTACTTGCTCTCAATATCCTTTACATCATTGGGTGGGGTCATGAGGAGGTCAGACAAAGCATTACTGACTGACTGGATGTCTGTCTAAAGATTTCTGCTTATCCCAGTGAAGTGGGTCAGCTTGTGAAGCCAGATGATCATATACAGAGTGCCTTTAATTTAATACTCTTTACTAACAACAAACAAGGATCTGCTCACAACTTGATCCTCGGCGGTTGCACTGAGTAACACTATCCCCTGCCCCTGCAGGAAAAACTGCTATAGCTGAATTTCACTTCCAATTTCGGCCTCTTACATAGAACTGAGTTAAAATTGAGAAGCCAGCCTGTCGACCACCTTGTTACACCTTTACAAAATTCTAAAAGAACATATTTCATGTGCCCGAAGAGTGTGAAATTTACATTGAAGCTCCTCAAGCTCTGAATGTGCACCCAGCCACATCACAGAGAAATCTGACATGGCCTAATTGTGTCAAATCTATTTTAACACAGCCCCTTTTTATGTGATGGCTTCAGTGGTTCACAGGCTCATGGTCACTGCACCCAACCTTCACCTCGACTGATGAAAGTTGGCACCGTACCACCAATATTACATCAGTGCTCTCAGCATGAGGCGCCGTATGTTCGAGCTTTTAGTGAGCTTTTGGCCTCCTATTCTCCTGTGCCCTTGCCACTCTGCCATTTCAGTCCATCAGCATTTGACAATATCAGACACATGCACTTCAGAGTTGAAATTAATAAGAATCATGCAGAAACAAAATGGTTTGGAATGTGTCAAATAAATATCCACATGGAGAGGTCACGCTCCATATCAGCATCATTCTTGGAGGATCCAGAGAGAGGCAGAAATGGAGGTTGTCTTGTCAGAGACTAAATGTCATGGAAATGTCACAGTGGTGTCCCTGTCTCCGAAAGGTCTCTAAAGAAGGAATTTTCCCGATTCTAATGTTGGTGACCAATGCCATATTGTATACGCTAAAAGCAATTAGCTTGTAAACATAATAAGATTTCAAATAATCAGACACAGACCGGCTCCAACCTGTTCAATGGAGGTCTATTGTTCTGTGTTCTGCTTAGAGACTGCATGTTAGTTATCCACTTAACCTTAAGGCTCAATTATGCTGCTGCTTGCGGTCTCAGTGGCATCCGCCAGTATTTTGAGACCACGGGGCTTGTGCTTTTATAGGATTTATTTTGTTGGGGCACCTGCAGCATTGTGGTGAAGTTCATCTCAGAGAGGTTTTTTTTTTCCCCCCAGGTTACCCTATCCCTAACCTTTTGCATTAAAAGTGCCCCTCATAGAGCCTCTTCAAGCTGCACTTTGCATCAAGTGAGGCAACTCTAAGCATAAAATAAGATTTGCTTTATCAATACCAGGAACACTGTGAATCTGAAAGGCTGATGTTAGGTCAAACATTCGTACAAGACTCTTTAGCCTATGAAACATTTAACTCACACAAAAACGCCACAACAAAGTAATTCTTAATTTCATGCTACTTCAAGCAGACAATTAAGCAGTTGAGATTTAATTCAATGTAAACTTAGAACGTTGACAGAAACAAGAAATTAAGTCTAACAGCAAGTTAGTATATGTGATATGTGCATGAAGCATAAAATATGGTGTATTGGTAGACAATCATGATATATCGAAACACATCAAGCTTATAAATATCTGTAAAATGGACCATGACAAGTAGATGATAGCAAAACTATTATAGCACTCTCTCTTTTTCTCTTTAAAGTGAATTTTCTACGCAAGACACTTGTATGCAGATGTTGAGCACATCCACTGCCGCTGACAACAAATGCCTCACAGAGTTGATTTTGAAGGGGAACATTTTCTTCTTAATGTGGAAATTTGAGCATTAGAGGCTCTTGATGCTTAATGAAGGACTACCGCCCGTTAAAATCACTTCCTGTTTATATGAGGCTGAAAATTGATTTAAATTTACTTTTACTGAGCAGATGTTTTTTGTGAGTGATCAGAGAACATTCAAGATCACATTTAATTAAAAAAAAAATCATCAAAATAATCGAAGTTGTAATAATGTAATATGCGACATTAAAGACTCACACTACTTCATTCAATGCAACATTAAAGGTGAGGCATTTAGGCCTGGTGTATGCTCACTATATGAATTATTGTTCGTCAGTGTCATTCTCAGCTCAGCCGTTACTATTTCTTTATGGGAGCAAAAATGTAAAGTTACAGTAAGTCACCCATGTCATTTGTGTCTTATTGTAATCAAGAATTTTCCATTTCTTACAATGTGAATAGATTTTCCTAGATGTAAAGAAAGGATCTCATCTTAGCTCAAGTAGATAAAATGTAGCCAATTTCTTCATTTATTAGTCAATTGTGACAGACGGCAAAATGAAATCCAATATTCTGTCATGTTTAGCAAACTAATTCAAGCAGATTTTCCTCCCTCAACCTGCTTGAGATTTAGATGGTGGGCCAATTTTCATAGACTATACTAGAATACGATCATAGACAGAGAATAATTTTATGTACATGGAGATACACACAGTACCTAAAGAAATGCATGACAAATGTGCTGAAGAATAGCCCACTCTACAATGAGCCAAGACAAAGGGTGTGGATATGTAGATTAAATATGTGAAGACTGTGAAAAAAACAGCTGATACGCTAAATTCTTCAAACCTGTCAAGAGTAATTTGGCCTTCCACATCAGCCTGTCCTATTTTCTCTCTGAGTCCAGTTCCAGGTCAGTGGTCGCAAGTCACACCTAATTCGGGTCGTTATCCGATAATTATTTCTTGCGCCGTTTACTCTCATTCTCCCTGTTATCTGAAATGTATAAAGCTTTGGAAATAATTTGGAAAAAGGATTTATTGCTATCATTCTTGCAAATAGAAAACATATTATTTATGCTATTTATATTTATGCTGAATTATTACAGTGTATACCTTATAAACAGTTGGCAACCACATTACTTCAGATATATGATGAGAGCAGATATTACATACTTTGCAGTGATCACTGGACTCTGTATGTTGTTGTGAGAATTTCAGCTCTATAGTATGTCTATTGTGTGACATTTATGCCACCAGATAATCAAATTTGAATCTTTATTTTGGAGAAAAAGTTGACATTTGAATGTTGACATTTAAAATTTGCTTTTTCAGTCGTTACTTATTGTGTGAAATTAAACTTTAATTTGAAAAAGTTAGCATCGGTGTTCTGTTTGAACAAATATTTATTGTGAGTTCATGTGTGCACGCACGTGTATACATGCCTTTCTATTTTTTCATAAGACTTTGAAATTACATGACAGTTAGCACTGCAACAACAAACTGCTTTTATTTCTAGGTTATTATATCTTATCTAAATAAATCATTCTTGTTTTTAACCCATTGATCTCAAACAAACCAGCAGAGATTAATATTAATGAAAGAGACACGGACAAAGACAATTATATGCTGAGGATGCACTAGAAAGTCAGTTGCGGTACTTCCCCAGGATGTGAAGTGACATTTTAATTGCATCACTGATGAAGATAAATCAGGTTCTTGTTTACTGTTGTCCTCTGTGGTCTTGCCTTTGTAATAAAACTCTTGTTACATGAGTTCTTTCAATAATGAGAAGCAGTACTTCTGAATACCAAATATGGTCTCTAAGGAACATCATTTTAAAAGGCAGTTTCTGTATGATAATCACAGATCTTTACTTAAACCTGCAGGCGGAACTTTTATCTCCCCCGATAGTGAGAATAATTACAAAAACACTGTTAATGTGTGCTTTATGACGTATGCCAACCAGCTGGTCTCACCCAGCCAGCAGCTCCTCACAGCTCTGAACACATCAGAGCAAATTTCCAAATAGGAAATACTGTTAAAACTTAATAAAGTGACATATTAACAGTCCTACAGCAAAAATTACAACAGCTTTTAGCCGTACATATCCAGTATAACTTGTGGCAAAGATACCCAAGGGCCAAGCACCTATCAAGATGGGTCAGGATGCCAAACATAATTTCCCCGGCAAATCTGAAACTTATCATTGCTGGTTGACGTAAAACGCATCACTACTGATGCACCAGAGTGGGAATGTCATACCAGCCACAAGTTTTAAAAAGTCTGCATACTATGAAATAGAGAGATTTATCTGGCGGTGATAGGCTTAATCAGCATTGTATGAACTCGTTTGGCAATGCTTGAATATAACAGACGTGCATTTATATGTAAAAGCACTGCAGGTTTAACTACAGTAGCTATTACTCGCCATCACTAAAAGCAGCAAGAAAAACACTTAATACACTCCTTAGGGGGTGGATACACTGTACATTCAGACTGATGCTAATGGGTTGCATTTAAGGATGCAATGCATTGTGCTCTTGTTAAATGACAGTAAGGTTTTGAGATATTGAAACTGCTATACTCTCAAGTTAATGGATTATAAAGTTAACATCAGAGCACAGAATCATTTTCACAAACAGCCCTTCGAAAATGAAGCTAAATACTCAGGTATTCAGAACATTTCACTCACGTTGAAAAGTAATGAAGCAAAGCAATCACTGGACTGAATTGGACTCAAAATTCTGCCAGACAAAGAGGAGATATTTCTCATGAGTCACACTATTAGAGGAGGTTTAAATAGGACTTTCTTATGAACGGTATACTACAAAATGAAATAATCATGAGTACTGCTGACCAGGCATGATCAGTGAGTCGATACAGGAATTAGAGTCACTGGTAATAAAGGAAGGAAGGGGCTTGGCCAAGATTTCGCTCTCTCTCTCTCTCTCTATCACACATACACACACAATCATGCACACACACGCACAAATGAATGGAAATCACGTTACCAAGCATAAAAATTTCCCACCTGCTGAAGTTGGTTCCTCACCATCTGCCGCTGTTGAGACACAGAAGAGAAAAAGAGGGAGGAGGGGAAGAAAGGAAATTCATATTAGCTTTATCACAACTATGTCACAGTATTCAGTGCTGCAGCTGCATGTAATACACCTGATTCAACAAAATTATTAATCGCAACGCGCACTACCATATGGGTAGTAACATTTGGCTTGAAATCCAGGGGAACATAAAGGCAGACACACCTGCTACCTGTAGGGTACAAAACTCTACCACACACTGCTGCCCTGAAACGTAACCTGGCACTGTGTCAGAGCCCATCCTCCATTCATACACAGAAACTATGCTATGTCCTGGTCGGTGGCCTTTGACTAATACGTGTTCATCATTCTGGACCAGTGTAGGATTAGCCCCCGTGGCATACATACTTGCTTGCTGCATCCCTGGCTCCTAAACTCCAGTCTAGCTCCGTGGCTGAGATTTGGCCTGTCTACCATCATTACCACAACCCTCTATCTCCATCATCACTTGTAAAATTGCTCCAAAAAAATGTGCCAGAAATCTGGACACAGTTGCAGAGGCAGAGGACCAAGGGTATCAGATGCATGAGATGACAAATTAGATTGCTATTGCTGTTGGGGGATGATCAGAAATGTTTACAGGATGAACCAATTCCCTCATGAAATCTAAAAAATCTCAAATAAATAATCTTACTCTGTCTAATATTAGTGAAACCCTATGTATGTATGTACTGATGGGTGTATGTACTGATGGATGGATGGATAGATGGATGGATGGATGGATGGATGGATGGATGGATGGATGGACAAACAAGGCATTGGTGCACTCAAATATGGTGCTCTAAAGACCAGATTAAATATGCATGTCTGTTATTTCTCAATAGCTAATGATACTGCCTACCAATGAGCATGCCAGCTTAATTAAAGTATGATTCAATGTCATGTCCATGTTTTCCATCCACAGCTTTGAATACTAATTAGGTATTAACATATGGAGAGGGTTAAGGCCACACAGCTCATGAGACAGACAGAGAGACAGTTATGGATGCCAGCATTCCATGCAGCTGCAAATGCATGCAAATCCATTTAAAAAAACTAATCAAATCTCATTTCCAATCATAACACAGAAAAAGAAAAACAACAGAGTAGACTTTTCTCCTCTTTACAAATCAAACATTAGTGTTCTGTCTGCCTGCATTCCCATGTAGTGTTTCGAGATGTGAAAATAAAAGTACTTCACAAAGTGCTCTCAGTGGGTTTTAAAAACTTAATCTAATTTGATGTGGTACCTTATTTCTAGGGGGTCTGTATTCAGTGTATCTGGTAAATGTCTAGCAAGACAAGCTGAGCTGACTGTTTTGACAAACTTAGGACACCCCTGGAACGAATGATTTCATCTCAGACGGCAGCCGCAAATCTCAGCAGCTGAAAACTGAAGGGGGGGAAATGATTCACTTAGACATCATCTTGAATAACAGACAGAATTAAAGAGTGAACCGCAGAATCTAACACCGCTTTAAATGTGAGAGAAAGCTTGCATTGAAGTCACAAGAAGCCAAAGCCAAGCACTTTCCCAACCTCTCATCTGTCTGGCTGCAGACGCTCCCCTTTGTATTTTCCCATGCACATAGGCCAATGTAATCCCAAAACCAAGCACATTCCACGCTTCGCTTAGTGCGGTTTTCTCTCTGCCGTTTCCTCTCCTCTCTTACCATAGGGGTCAAGACACACACAAAAGCCTACAGACACATACTGTACATACTGTAGTGAATACACACTGACAAAGAAGAAAAAAACAACATATGCCTCCAAGTACAAACAACTATTCACACCCACACATAAATACACAAACTGCGAAGATAGAGATAAAAGGGATGTTTTCTTTTGTTTATCCAAGTGTTGAAGTGGTGAATCATAACAGCGCATAAAATACACTGTACAATACACTGGGCCACCAAATGTATGTCTTCAATTGCAGATATTCGAGTCGAAACAATCCATGCATGTTGCATCACATGACTTATTTCCCATCGAAGTGAACATCAGTATTAGCTATCATCGTCTAAAAATAGTCAAATGTATTTCCCATTTGCAACAGGAAACTTGTAACTCCTCAGTTAGTCACCACACTTTATCTCACATATGAGCGCAACATGTAGTCTGCAAGTCAGAGGTGCTAGTATGCCTTCACAAGACTTTACTCATAAAAACAACAGATATGGCAGTTTGTTCAAAAAACTTGAAATCGCCTATACTTTCCTAATAAGTGACCTTTTCTGGTTGTGAGTGTACTTACTGTCCTCCCAGAGGTAGTTTGATGTTGTTAAACTATTACAAAACCTCTTACGGAGGAAGTTGGGATGAAGGGTTGAGTCAACAAAGCATGTGGCTTTGACACCGGAGAAAACGGTTAAACATCCCATCTCATACTAACAGTAAACATTGGCTTTTTTTAAACTATGACAACAATCTATCCCTAAATTTAACAAGTAGTTTTAGTTGCCTAATCTTAACCAGACCTTAGCAACAAACAGAGGAGGCAAGTAAAGTTTTTGAAGTTGTCATACTGTATGGGAATTTTTGGAAGACAGTGATAAATGACCAATTTTGTTGTTACAATTTTAGTTGCAGTAAAAGTTGTGTTTCACAGCGGGTCCGCAGGTGTTCTGTTTTTATGTTGCAAGGTCCAGTTTTATATCTAATTACTTTATTAAGTTAATTAGTTATTTTCTATTAACATCCATGCCTGGTAGAGAGGTTGCAAAAAGGGTGCTAATTAGTATATCAGTAAATGGCTTCAAAGAATGACTTTAAACATTAGCTCTCGCCCTGTTGTTAAAGCCACTGCTAAAAATATTCTGGTGGATATACTTCAAATATTGGGTTACAAAGCCACATGGAATTTTAAATAAAAAATGCTTGAAGACTGGGAAAGTAGGAAAGTGGCACTATGCCGGTAATTGTACATTTTTTTTTATCAGATCCTGGCAACATTATTTACAACATGTGTGTCCTTTTTCTTTGAGCATTAAAATGTTTATATTCATAAAATCCTGCAAATCTAACAGATCTTTCAATTTCCATCCCCATAAAAGTTGTCATCAAAGCCAAATCCCACTGTATCTCCTTCAGCAGTGGGGCTATAAACAGATCTATAATGAATCTTAAAACAAGCATGATTTACCACTCAAGTGTGCTTGCTTTATATTGTATCTCATGCAATGCTGTGATAAAAAACACGAACAGTAAGTATTGAGTCATGTCCAATGTATTTCATCAAAAAGTGGTGCAAGCCAAACCCCCATGTACATATTTGTGTAGCATGCACTGGCCTTCGTCATAATCCCTGGGCTGTAAATAAACATAACATCAAACAATTTAAGTTAATCTCCTTCATTACTTAGCGACACAACTATTCTGCTGTCTAACCAGCAAGCTACAAATTAGTCTGGAAGCCATTAAATGTGTTATGGGAGGACTATTAGAGGCACGAGTGCATGTTTTCTTGTGCTTTTCTTACAGTATTTAACACCAGGTGCAGGGAGTGTACGCCAAAGTAATTCTTATGGTCCTAATGTTATTAAGATGGATACTTAGATACAGTGGATCAAGAGACAGACAGATAAGGACATTACCTAACATATTGTTCCGTTTTGCACAATAAATATTTGACACGTGGGTACATCTTGAGACTGCACTAATAAATTTGTAAAACATGGAAGGTTCTGGAGATGACTTATTTAAATGGCCCCTCCTCCTTCCCAGGAGAAGGTCCTCTCTGTAGCAAGATAAGCCTCCATCCTGGGACATATTGGTTTAATCTGACTGACAGCCAGGAGGCAGTAATAACCATCCATAATCTAAATGGGAACCAGCCAGCCTGTCCAGCACAGGGCTGATATGACCTCAAGGTGTTTGGTGGAGATAGAGGGGCCGGTGCACAGGACGTTCAAGTACAAAACACACCCACAGTGCACACACACAGTGAGGAAGGAGGATACACATGCATATATTAAAACACATGTATTAAGGTGTTCACAAATGTAGACATACTGTAGGTGTTGTGACAGGTTTGGGTTGGGGCTGTGTTAAAGGGGTTCATGTAAACTCTTCTTTCATTCATACAGAAAAGTTTTGCCCACAAACTATACAACATTTAGTACCAACGCATTTTTATTTTTGTTTATATAACTTTTACAGGGTAACGTTGCACTTAAACAGCAATCACCCCATTTACATGCACACAGTAACATCCAGCCACACAGTATATAAAATCAATAACACAACATGGATCTATAGCACATTTTAAAAACAGATATACTGATCAATAGGGTTGAATAATTTGCTTTGAGAGAGTGACCTCAGGCCTCATTTACAAAATATATTTCTCAATATTTCTTAAAAAAACAATCAAATCTTTAATTAGTCAAAGCAGGCTTGGAATGGTGCACAACCCTCTCCATAAAATATCCATAAATGATACATTAATATATGTATATCGATATATGTATCATTTTTTTCTTGTGTCTAAAACACAGGAATCATCTAGTTCCAATTTATAGCAACAGCAACTATCTTACGGTGAAGATTAGGTGCACCAAGGAGGCAAACAAGTCATCAATAGCTGAGACTGGCCTCAAAATCAAGCCATCATCTTATAGTTACTTTTAAAAGCAGTAAGGGCTAGAAAGCAATTTCCCCAGACAATGTTTTATTCTTGAGAGAAATAGTAAGAAAAAGAGGAAGAAGTTTGTAATAAAAAGACTTTAAATTGGGACATCCTCTCAATTTGACTCATTTGGATGGCTGAAGCCTCATATTATCTTCAGATAAACTTAAATTTTTGCACAAAAGGAGGACTGAATCACTTAAATTGAATTAAAGTGCATTAGAAGGGGATCTTCTAACAGCAAGTATGAACCGGAAGAGTGATTACAGCAAGCTAAACCTGTTTCAATGATCATATGGGCACCTGACTGTTGTTTTAAGCTAGACTTGAAAAATTGTGAACCCGTTCTTAAAGGGCGATCAGCAGGGCACAGCTCATAGCCAGTACTGTGGTAATGTAATGTGTGTATGTGGCACATGGTTTTACTGGTGGTAAAACCAAAAACATAAATAAAAGAACACATTTTTTTTTATTCATGAAAGAAGTTGTGAGAAAGATTTTCAAACCAAAGTGTTTAATCTGGTCTGTGGTTGTGTTCGGTTTCTTCTCTTTAATTGGCCAACAATTTAAACAAGCACTATCTAAATGTTTCACAGCTGTGTCTTAGCAAATAATATAAGTGCAATACAGACAACATGTCTACTTTTCTCTCAACATCACTTGTTGAGATGACAAAGATTTTAGATGATATCATAATAGAAGATATATAATAGAAACATACCAATAATTTTAAGACATTATTGTCCATTAGGTGTAATATGATGAGGTAAATACATTTGGATAGTTCTGAGTGGGCGTTTGCATGAAATATTTTTTGTACCTTTTCAGTGTTGTTTCCTTTTCATTAGTATTTAATCCTACAACCCTGTAAGGCTTTCATAATCAAGATGAAAGTGTTGTTTTGCTGTATCAACATTTGTCTGGGTCAGGGGTGACAACAATGATTGCAGTAATTGTAATTATGATAGCAGTCCATTACACAGTCATGGGAGCCAGTGTCTGTCTGTTTCATAACAGTGTGTGATGACATTGACCTGGTGGATGGTTTTATACTGGGAGGTTTGAGGAGAAAACTAATTTTAATGTTTAGTAACAAGAACAAGCTTTTTGATGACCAGTAGGTCATTTTAGACAAATAGATAATAGATAATTGTAGATTGTTTGGATAATTATATTTTTTATACAAATCATCAGATAAAACATCAATTTAAAGTCCCCTCCATTCAAAATGTGTTTTTCTTATTATTACTTCAGATAGATGTTTGAGCTTCACTGTGCAGAGTGATATATGTGCAGAATTTGACACTACAAGGCTGTTTTCACATTCATCTGCATGTGGGGAAAGTTTCTCTGTGCTCACCGAAAAAGACGAGTTTAAGGCGTGTACCTACAAGCATGATTTGTGACATCACAACTAGTTTGGAGCCAATCATGGTCCAGTATGCAACTTACAAAAGTGTGATGTGGAAACTTGAAGCTGGAAGCTGGAAGGGATCTTATATTTATTATATATATTGACCATATATTATGACCAAGAATTGCCAGTGTTAGTTGCAGGAAACTTCTTGGTATTGACTATATTCCCAAACTTAAGTGATTATTTGAGATAAAACAACTGACAACTCTGGACAGCATTAAAATATCTGACATGAAGGCTCTATAAAGCTCATCACTCTTACCTTCATGGTCAGTCGGCCTATGACAAAGTCAAAAACAATCCTGGTAATGGATTGTATTCCCGTTTAGTGGTGTAACATTGAGAGTGACAGTCGGCTGTCACTGCTAATGCTGGCAGCCCAGACACCACTCGCTGGGGCTGACAAATCCTGTTTGTGTCTGTCAAGTGTCTCTTGTTGTGAATCGTAAGCAGTAAAACTTTTTTGTTGCAGTTTTCATGTTTCTTCCCAGCATTTGGCGGTGAGTAGGAGATTAGAGCAAGATGGCTGTTTTTAATCAGGGGACAGTAGTTTGAAAAAGACAGAATCCATAAAATGAACGCAGAAACCAGTTTAATTTGCCACAGGACTGCATTTAATTACTGCACGAATCGAGCTGCAATTTAAAATGTTCCATGTGTTTTCAGCCATAATCAAGCAGTATAAATTATCATGACCAACTTGTCAAACAGCGACAGAGTGCGAATGACAAAAATTGTTACACAAGCTGGAATGGTAAATCTAGGTAAGAGCTATCATTAATAGTTGTGACAGTTTACCAAATCAGCATTTTACAATATTTATATTTTAATGTCACTCACATATTACATGATCCGAATATTTGGAAGAGTAGACTGCATGTCTGAACACTTTTTTACATTTATTTCACAACTCAGTCCAGCTGGCAATAAACATTGTCAGAATTCATATCATCTCATTTCGCTTTTTCTGAGAGAAATTAAAAAAAGCAAATGAGGATTTAGTCAGCCGCACTATGGCACATATGGCAATCTGTGTACATGTGCTACATTACCACGACAGATATCACCTTTCCTTCTACCCCCCCACTCCCATCCCAACACACACACACACACACACACACACACACACAATACGCTCACTTTCTAACCCCCAGCAGATGCTCATTGCACATCTATCTCCCACATAACATCACCCTTAGAAGTGTTTGTTCCATCACAGTGGTGTTTATTAACATTAAATCATCTACAGAGTGGGTGGATAACTGTGAAATGACTCACAGATAGACACACACACACACACACACACAATACCAACAATAATTAGGGAGGCTTTGTTGATGTTCTTTCAACTAATGACAAGGAAGTACAGTAGCATACTTCTTTGTATCAAGTGGAGTGGTAAACACTATCTTTTTCTAAGTAAATAACCCATCCATCCTCATTTTACCTATTTTGTCAGCAGAGCAGCAGGACTGTAGGGTTAAGTCCTCCATTAACGAGTGGCTCTTTGACATGTGGTGTGGAAAAAATACACCACGCTCCAGACTGAGATCAGGGATTTTTTCCTTGCAACTCATCTGGCTTCTGGGGATACTTTACATGCCATTTCAACTTTGTTTAAGTAAGTAATAATACATGAAAGTAGATATATTGTGAAAAAACATGGCTGCACATTATGGAAAAAAAGTAATGAAAAAAAAATCTTATTGCATTTTTTCTGACAGATATTGCAACTGGTTTACAATGCATAACATTTTTGCTTTAGAGCTGCATTTCCTAATGCAGTTGTGAAAGCAGTGCCAAAACAGTTTATTATGGGGATATATGCACTTCTCTATAAAACAGTAATGGATGATATGTGTTTCATAATTCTAATATTACTTTATTAAATTTTAAAACTGGCTGTAGCAGAATCAGCCTAATAAAGTGCACCCTATACTGAAGGAAATGGTAAATAATCCCAAATCATTGTAGTTTATGTAATGCTATGAACAGCAAAGACATTTATTTTCTCCTAAGCATGTGGTAAATAATGCAAACATGAAAAATGAGTCCCCTCTTTTCTGCAAATTGCTTTTGCCAACTGTAACATCTGAAACTATATAAATATAACAGCTATCTCTACTGTTAACAGGCTTTCCACTAGTTTCACAAATGTGATATTTTGCCAGGTGATAATGTTTTAAACTAACTATTGTCTCCTTTTTAATGTATATATTGTTCTGAAACCAAGCAGCGATCTTAGAGTTATTTACTTTTGACAAGTGCGCCTGAGCAAAACGAAAGCGACCATAAAACTGTTTAAAATCCATAATATCAGAGACTGTATACTGTATGCGAGTGCTTGCGGAGGGGATGTTCAGTCAAACAGAACATTATATTGCTATTCCAAGCATAACATAAAGAAAAACTCATTGGCTCAGACTGTCTTGAAGGAAGTGTTTTTGTAATGTGGTCAATACATACTGCAGACATATCCGAGGCCTGATTCACACTGTGTTTTCGACACACAATCGATATGTTTTTAGAGTCTGCTCTTAAGTGTCAGTGTGCAAAACCAAGTGTCAGTAAATAATATATGTTCTCAATAGTGCTATGGTCAGTATTGATCATATGTACCCTATAAGATGCTACCTCAAGAATACAGAAGTAGACAAGCTTGACAATTGTTCTGACAATTGTCAATAAAATGCATTTCCTGATGCTAATAATTGGAGATCTAGATTGCTCAGGCAACTCAAGCATGTTGCATGCAATACAGGCTGATAACAAAACTATTCATTTACAGATTAATTATTGCTATTCTTCCAGAAATAATTCCAAACTGAATAACAGTTGTTGCACTGTTAAATGAGCGACGGCCAGATGCCGACATGCATGGCAGTTCAGCAAGTGTTTCTTTTCAGCAGGGAGATGTTGTTTCCAATGGGTTTTTTTTCTACATCTTGTTTGTTGCTCTGTGTCCTACTGTGCAGCAAAAATAATCTTATTACCCCGACAACTATGGCTTATAATAGATGTCATATAAATGTCTTAAGCCTGACACTTAACTCACATGGGTAGGGTGGTGAAGGTTTGAATCTGTCAAGTTACAGATCATCTCTTAATGGTTTAGGGGGACATAGAAGTTGCTACAACTTCCTGCTGTGAATGTGTTGTGTTTCCTTGTGAACATAAATAGTATAAAGACCATTATTGTGTCTGTTGTGCAAAAGATTATTGTAAAAAGCTGTTACAATATAGAAATGTAGCAATACATTGGAAATGAGCATGTGGAGTGATCAGAACCCTAGCTTCTCTAGTTTCACTTTTTGTGGCCTTTAAAAATTAAAAAAATGCAGATATCATAACCACAGCAATGCCAATAAAAAGAATAATGGTGGATGGAGGGAGGGAAGAAGAAATCAAGTAAGAGGATACAGTTGACTACAACTGTATCTTCTACTGTATCTCTCTAAGAGACATAACAGCACCATCTTAAAGGAACAGTTGATACCAAAATGAAAAGGATTTCATCATTACTCTCACCCTCATGTAGGTTAAGTACGCAAGTCAAATTGTACTGAAATGTGTATCACCAATAAACAAAAGCAAATAAGCTCCCCGAGTGCTCCAGCAAGCTGTTTCCAGAAATGTCTGGTAATTTTCTGTCCCTTTTGGATTACAAAACTCTGTTTACTTCAGTTTTCTAAGATTGAGCTCTCGAGGTTAACTCCTATTGTCTTTGAGAAGAGAGCTCTGTACAGTTTGAGCTGACAATAGTGAGGATTTTCATTTTATGTCTTTACTTCTTGTTCTTTTAAGATAAAAAAAAAAAACAGGGACACTTTATCACCAGTAAACACATATGATATTACAAGAATACCAAACAGTCAAACGTGCCTCGGCTGCATAAATTGTGGCACAGAAAGCTGCTGTCATGGGCTATGGATACACTTACCGCAAACACATACCAGAGCTGCCATCTGTTTTAGAGGATTTAGTTCTCACTTCACCACTTGACACCTACAGTATGATGCACAATACTAGGGGTGAAATGATTGTTATATTCAATTCCATTTCATCAATACTGTCTGTAAAAAACAGTGCTGATATAGGTCAGGTAGCTTTTATGCACTTCTCAAATGCTCTTGAAATTGTTTTGCAGATAAAACACAGGATGTTGAGGTATTTTGTAGTCCATATATTCTGCAAAAGAAAGATGTGTTTAAAGGTCATCTTAAATGCTCTCTGCATATGCAACCCTGCTTTATATTCAACCGAAGAGCCTCTGAAGGGTGCAGAGATTTGGCTCATACATATGTTCTGCAGAGAGAAGACAAAGCAAAGGGAACCACAGCACTGTAAATCAGCATAACTGACTTAAATACTACCAGAACAGCTGATTGTCTATGGGAAAGCTGGAAAACCATGTGCTTCCGAGATACAGCTTAGCATTTATGTCGATTATAGTGTTATTATAATGCCCTTATACATGTATATTTATACTGTCATTATTCAAATCCAAACTTAAGAAAGTAGTTTTTTTTTAACTTGAGAGAGAATTGCTTAAATGAAAGAAGACATCGATGCACACTACACAAGTGATCCCTTTTTCCATTGTGTATCTTGTTGTCCACCAAATGACAAAGAATCAAAACTTGAAAGTGTGATCTGGATCTTTGTTTCCTTGCCAAGTGTATATCTGAAGTGTAATTTGTCCACATCAAAGAATAGAAAAGAAAACCCTGACTCGTTCCACTGTATTCCACATTGTTAGTGTAGAAAGGGAGGAGGGGTGAAACTCTCACTCTTCCTAATTGGATGTAATAGCTAGAGGGAATAAGCTTGCTTTGGCCTCGGGTGGGAGGAGGGGGAAGGTGGGGAGAGAAGAGAGAGAAATGTTTAGAGAGGGCTAAAAATGCTAAACACCCATGGAAGAGTAGAAAGAGAGACAGTGCAGTCCTAGTAAGCCGAACACGTACACAGGCTACTGTACAGAATCAGCTCTATAAAGATGTGCACAAAAGAGAAAAACAAAATGAACACACGGGAATGTAGACCGGAATTAAAAGGCGCCAGAGAGGAAAGAGACAGAAGAGAGAGATTTGAAAAGCAGCACATCAAACAGATGAAGAGGTTATTGATAACAGAGAGCATGCTGGCCGCTAAGTCTGTGAAAGCTTTTGGTAGGACGCTGTCCAGAGAAAAGAGATCTAGGTCTTTATTGCAGGGACATTTGAAGATTAGAGGAACCTTATATGCTCGTGAAGCCTGTCAATTGCTGAGGGCAGTCCTTTAATCGTTCACCCTCATTGAGTTAAACAGATTTGTACAGATAGTGGAAGTGAGGCTGAATGGGCTGATATAACTATTTAAAGAGGGCCAACCAGTGATTTCCCGATTTTAACAAAGTCTAAGGGCCTGCCCAGACCAGCATTTACAGTATCATAGCAAAATTTCAGATTGAAGTCAGTTACGTCAATTTGCATGGAGTTTTTGTGTTGAGATCAACTTTGGAGAACTTTGGCATGTGAATTTGAGCCATTTATCAATAGCAAACCATCTCTGTAGTGCTGACCTTTGAGGGAACAGAAATCCGGAGAGTCTAAAATGAACAGATGCTATCATATTAGCTGTATAACATTGTCCAGTTGTATATAACCTGGTCTGTGGGAGAATATACTGCTCTATAAATGAGATGTGGCACGGTTTGAAGTTTCCTTGAATTTGCTCTTTTGCCAGGACACAAAAATTTCTCTCTCTACCATTTTCTGGTGTCTCATTCTGACTAACACAGACTGAGATGACAAGTAAATAAAACATATTTTTTTTAAAAATTAAATAACAAATTGTTTTTTCAAACTTCTGTTTCAACTCCCATTAGCTCCTCCACCACCAAACAATATGATGTAAGCTCTGGGCAAGCCAAACCTACAGCATTCTTGGCACAGAATCAACACCCATAATCAATGCGGTGTGGTTGGTCACTACGGGTTTAGAGACTTCACTTGATGTATTCATCTCCTCAAAGACTTGCATGCACAAAGTCCTCTCTTTGGAGGCCTTGTCATAAAAACAACTTCTGTTGCCATAAAAACCACCAACCATAGCACTCAAAGGACTGGGGATCTTTCTTCCCAGCTAGAGGTATCCTACCCTCTTAGGTCTGGATAAGCTCAAACCACTTTCTCTTGAGAAACACTTTAATCGTTTAAGACCACCTCCACTTCTTCTCTGACTTCAAACTGAGAGTAAACCAAATTTACTTTTCAGAAAGTCTGTGCTAAGATACAGTATATTCCTAAAGGAGTCCTAAATTCCAGACCATTAAGGCTACAGTGCATGGTGTGAGGTGTGAAGACCTCAACTGTGCTCAGAGAAAGAAAGAACAGATCAGCTTGAAGTGAGGGGTTAAATAAAAACAAAACAAATAAAAAAACAGCTAGCTTCTTTCTTTTCTTTAGTGTAAAGGTCTCCATCCTTGTTAGGAATAAGCTGGTACCCAATTCTGCCTTCTATTGCTCTCATTACTGTACATCCTGCCTCAGCCAACTCTAAGCCCTGCAGAGGTGCACAGAGGGCTTTCGTCTCAGGATAAGATCGATACCTCTCCTCATCATGGGCCAGGGGCAGCGATAATGCACTCAGCCCAGGGCCTGAAGGGTTGACAGGCTTCTACGGCAACTTGGGTACCAAGGACTCACGTTTTCCTGAAGAAAAACCATCACTATGGAATCAAAATGTTCCAAAACTATGATGACATTTTAAATAGTTAAATTTAAAGATATTAAAACCTACATCAAGAATTAGATTGAATCACAAAAGGTGATAAAAAGGATATTAAGCCATGCCATTATAGGCCATTATAAATCTAACACTATCAGATGCACTAATATAAATATTACAGGGTTGATTATTCACTGCCTGTATCAAACTCCTTCAATGAATGCTGAATAAATGTAAAAAATGGATTTGGCAACCTTTGAGACCCAACCTCAAAGGGGCAAAGCCCAGGTGCTTCAACTCTACGGCTCCAGCTCAGTACACTAAGCATCTTGCTTACAAAGCATCCTCCCATGACACTGCAGGCTCAATAAAACATGCTATCTAAGTCTCTGAGCATAACATCAACTTGAGCTATAAGTTAGCTAACCTCTGACTGCCCTTACCTGGTCTTACATTGTAAAGTGATTTATTTTATGTGATGGCCTTGGCAGGTAACTGATAAAACTGCTCATAGGCAAGTTAACTGCTGGGGCAGTATCTATTTTAGGTTTACTATAACTACAGGCCTATGTAGAGAGTGATTAATGATGATTGTGGAACTGCTTAAATTCCTGCATTGTTCTGTATGTGTTGCACACTTAAACAGTGTGACTGGAATACTGAATTGACAAATGTGTGTCCTCTACAGCCTAATGAAGAAATAAAATATAGACATACAGTGTATCCCAAACTAGGAAATCAAAAGCAGTTATGAACCTGAAATGTATCATGTTAATTAATATAATTCATATCCACTCTATTTCAGGTTCTTGCTAACTAAGCTCACATACAGTTTAGCAAACATTTCATTGGATTCACAGTATAATTTCAGTTTGGCAGCAGATTGACATTCAGTTGCAAATGATTGCAGTTATCAGATTATGGCTGAAATCAATTCATATATTGTCTATGTATCATTATTATTATTATTATTATTATTATTATTATTATTATTATTATTATTAGTAGTAGTAGTAGTAGTAGTAGTAGTAGTAATAGTAGTAGTAGTATAGTCCAAACAATACAGGATTTTTGAGGCCAATATCGATATTGATGTTGAGTAAAAAGAGTAAAAATGAGAGTAAAAAAAAAATCAGATAATGATATATTGGCTCATATTCATTTTCTTTACACAACCAATAAAATATATAAACATTTTTCATAGAGTTGCCTTAAATTTCTTTGTTTTTTTATAATCATGACCAAGAAATATGCTGGTCAAAACTTGTCCCAACTCTCTAGTGTACAAACTGTCTCAAAACTTATCTTTGGCATTTCTGTAATTCAATTGCTTGTCATTTATTGGCTAACATATACAGTGATATTGGTATATCTGCAAAAAGCTGAATATCAGTTGATATATCAGCTGGGCTGATTTATGCATCAGGGTCTGATTGTTATTATTGTATTTTTTTATATTTACATGTACACATTTAGCTGTAACTATAACATGTGACTATCATGACCTGCTGTATGTATGTACATACCATTATAAAAATGCCATTAACAAATCTCTGATTTTAAAAAGGGTTTCTGCTCAAATTTTGACCAAATGTTTCTTTTAACCAGTTTATAATAGCATCTGTGCTTTATTCCACTGAGAAGCACTGTGCTTGCACCATCCATCTAAGAATCTTTATGCCCTGTTAAAAATAAAGCTAGCTGATTTTCTAGGAGAACATGCTGCTTAGGACTGAGGAGAGTGGTAATTATCAGATTCATTCAGTATCTCCTGTTGAGTGGGAGCTATGACTGACAGTTCCTTCCTCCTCCGTCCACTGGACAGCTGATGTTACAGCTTGTGGCTCATTTCAGGTTCGCAACATGCCTCTCTCCCTTTTCTCTGCCCCCACCCCCTCGTCTCTCTCTGCACGCTCATTACAGATGCCCTAGTTTGCTCGTGAGCCAGGAGAGCCTTGCTAGCCTCATTACAAACTTGGACACCTCCCATCTTTTGTACCTTTTTTCCAGACAAGATCTCCCACATTCATGCTTGTATCCCAGAAGTAGCATAAAAAGACTCATCAAACATGCATAAAGAAGTGGAGCTCACATTTGATCTGAATTTTCACAGTAACCGCTGAAGAGGAAGGTGTCTGTGATGGGAAGTGCCACTGCAGATTAACAGGCGTGGAAAGACAAATGGGCATGGGGAAAATGCATTTCGCTTGAAAACTGTGTCACTAATTCACAGGATTTATGCATATTCAACAGCACATGAAGGCATTTCTGTGACCCTGTTCGTTAAATGTTTACCTCATTAGCTCTCTTGTCATGATGTTTTCCATGTGGCATTTTGGATGAAAGGGAAATTATGCCACACAAATGCACTCTGTGACTGAGCAACGCTCTGATTAAAAATTCACAAAGAATGCACAAGTACAGCAGACTCAAATGTTTAGTCATTTTGCTGTATTTTGTGTGAGAAACAGTGAGGCATAGAGATAGCTTCAAAGAACCAATTTGATAAATCCAGGAAAGGGATTTAATTGAATATCTCCCATTTTTTTTATTTCTTGATCATTACATTAAAGCATTAGAGTGTCAGTGTTCCAGGGATATAATAATCATGTTGATGGGACATTGTGAGCCTTAGTAATGTCAACTTAATACTAATGGGCTTTGTCACTCCTACTATTATTTTTTGTTGTATTTTTATTCAGGGGGCAATCATGCTATGCAGTAAATTTGGAACTACAGTTCCCATGATACTTTGGCAGATGTAAACATGAAGTATAATGTTGGCTACAACTTGAACAACTTTTTTTGTTTGTTTGTTTTTTGCTTACATGTATTTACATTTTGGCAAGTTGGCACCATTTAAACGTTAAATTTATTCCAAATTGGCAACTAACAGTTCCTTCTTCCAATTTTCTTGGATTTATGAGCGGACTTAATAATACTTATTCATGATGGATGGACATCAGAGACAATAATATCCCCATGTAAGTCACAGTGAGGACTAGCTCAAATTGTGGGTTTGAAGTGTTTTAATGTACCTTCACTGTCTCTGTGAGCTGTGTGTCACAGCCACAGCTGTTGATGCAACTGTTGACCGTGTTGCTGCACCGGCCAGATCAGCAGGCCAAAATACAATAACTGAAAACACTGGCATGTACCTATCCCTTTAACCTCTTGCAGTATCTTTGCTTCAGGGAGAGTGAAGCAGTTTCTTTGCTTCACTCTCCCTGTAAAAATGGCAAATTGTCATTTTATCATTTCGTTTTTTGCTCAGATTAAACAAACATGTTAATTTTGTTCCCTTCAGATAGAAAGGAACAGCTGTTTCCCATTGTTTCCAAGGGAAAACAGGGGAAAACACTAAACTAACCGCTGTAGCTAATATTGAATGGACAGATATGAAAGAGGCATAGATCTTTTTTCACATGTTACTATTGCTTATCTGGTTAAGGCCATACAGGCAAATAAAACTGAAAAAATGTTACAGGGAAGCTGCTCACAATGTTGCTCCTCTACACTATAGTACAAGAAGAAGTAGCTACAAAATATCTTCTGATCCTTGTTCCACTCATCCTTCACACCCGCTGGCCTAAGCTGTGCATTGTGTGCATTGAAAAGGGCAGGCCCTGACAAATTGAATTTTTTCATCCTGTTTACCCCTTGGTCAGTGAATTTCATGTAGCAAGCGTTGCTTATTCAAAGAGCCTCAGTGTTGAGCAAGACAAGGCTCAGTGTGCAGTAACTTTATCAATGATGTTGCACAGTCACAGGTGATTACTGCACATCAAAATATTATACTGTAGCTATTTTTTTGTGTCACTTTAAAGAAGTTCAAATGTAGAAGCAAAACCGAGCAGGATAATGTGAACACTTCATGACAGACTTAGTGTCATAGAGTATACATGTTGGAAATTAATACTCTTCATCTTCTACATACTGCAGCACATGTTCCACAATCAAACACACGTGTCCAATACACAGTGCAGGGAAAACCTATCCAATAGATGTGTTCATAACATCAAACTTAATTGTCGACCAGCTGCAGCAGCCATCTAAAAATCCTGGTTTGATGTGTTATAATTATATCTTCTGGAGTATGCTGGTGTGTGAAGGAGGGAGAAAGAAAGAGACAGGGTGAGATATCCCACTTCAGTGCACCGAACCTGGTTAAAAATACACTCTATGATTTAAACTTCTGAACTTCTTCAGCTGCTAATTTAACTTGTCAGAAACTTCACAGCCACTCGACAGTAGAAACAAGATTTACCGGTATAGTGTGTGCTGTGTGCTTCGATGAGATTTTTGCCTGTGTCTGCAGGGGAGCACCCCTACCTCGAATAGCTGAGGTGGGTTAGAAAGATCACATCGGTAAATATTTCATACACCTCAAACAGTGGTGAATAATAGACCATACTGTCAAACTACCTGGAGTAGAAACAAAGAAAAAGAGGTAAGACTTCTCACATGTTGCTATTGTCTTTCTTTATGCTTTACTCTCATTCTTCTCATTGTTTATATTAAATGTGAGAATAATAGAAGCCATAGCAGTATTAATTAATTATTTAATTATGTAATCATTTATAATTCATCAGTATCTAATTGTCAGAAGGTGAGAATTTCTATCTGACCCTGTGAAAGACAACATCTCCTGGATGTGTCCTGACTACTGTGACCTTGAATGGGATAAGCTGGAGGAAACAGGAAATTGGTGGATGGACGCATGGATCCTCCACTTCAGGCAGATGTTAGGACGAACGGGGTGATGACTTTAAAGACGTAAACAAACAAAGACTGTTTTTTAGGAGTGCACAGTGTGTTCACCTCAGCAAAACCCCAGAGTAGCTGTATCTTATCACCAGTGTGTCTGCTGTACCCTGTGGGCTTTGCTGTCCATACTGAGAAATCTTTCAGAAGAAAATTCAGCAGAAAATTCTCAAACCAAACTGACTGTAATGGTGTTAAATTGTTTTTTTTTATGTGTAATCATCTTTTCTTATTTTTTCTTATTGAATTTAAGTCATAAGAAGCTTTTTAGCAGGAAAAAAAACACAAGCTGCACCAATGATTGTACTGATAACTTGTCTCTCATCATCTGGAATTAGTGAATTGTAGTCACTGCTTCAGACTCTAGGAAATGGATTGCACATGTGTTTCATTTTATTCGTGCTAGAGTTGGCGTATGATTGCCCCTTTACCCCTATAAAAGATGGATTTTTATACCTGCACCGAACAATTACCAAAATGGTGCAACTTGTTGAAACCATTTGCCCTTTTTATAAGTGACAATAGACTATGATTACACAGTGGACAAGATGATCCTTTTTCAGTTTACTAATGGGCTTTTCTTTGAAGTTTGAAGGTGAGTGGCTGCTGTTCATTGAACTTCACATTAAAGGGAATTTTCATCCTGGCTCTCATCTCTCCCTCCCTCTCTCTCTCCCTCTCTGCTACTACATACCCCAAGGGTAATCTAAAACATCTGGACTGGAGATATTCCCACTTATAAAAATTGCACAATAGAATACTTTATGCCATTACCTCAAATTGCCCTTCTGAAAAGTACTTGGCAATAGTCCATTGGTTGTTCATATTGTAGTAGAAGAGCAGGCTTTCAGTTGAAATTTGGCATGTCCAGATTGATGATATCAAAGAACATATCACAAACATTTTTTAGCATTTCCTTTAATGGATACACTCCTTCATGTTCTCAATCAATCACTCACCGAAACACCCCCTTGTTGGCATTCAGCACAATTTAGTGTAAGAGCAGGCGGGCTGACATGATAAATAAAGGGATGTTGTTTTGTTTTTTGGCAAATGAGTAAAGTATGGATGCACAGCCACACAGTGCAAAAAAGCCAGAATTGCTGCCTAGAATTTGTGTGCTGACATTTCTGGGTTACCTCTCCCAGTTTCGAGCACACAAACTCACAGAACTGTGCACACACACAGACTGCACACAACATCCTCAGTACAGGTACCGACATATGGTAATCAAATATATGTTAAAATGCTGTAAACTACAGAGCTAATGAGATAAAATGCACAAACAAACCCTCAAACAAGCCCTGTACCTAATATACAAGAAAGCAATAGAGGGAAAAGAAAGTGATCAAGAGAAACACAGATGGATGGAGAGACAATAGGATAGATGGCACCTGGCTCAAGTTTAAGTTTAAGATTTAACTATTGATTATTAACAAATTATCAATACAGACGAAATTTTGTTGTTTGTTTTTGCTTTTTTTGTTTGTTTTGCTAAAGAAAAGTTTAATGTTACAGTGTCCTGTTTAACCCTGGTGTGCTAACTGTTACATGAGGGGATTTAAGTTCATCTGTAAAATAGGAATGAGTGGCCCACATCTCCTTAGAGCTTGTTGGAAGTAAGAACTTAAGCCACCTGCACCCATCTGATCTCAAATAAGTAGATTGGCTTTATTGAAAATGCAGTAGTGTTCCAGAGCCTGATGGAGAGACTTTATCTAACCAAGGCAAAGCTCATTGCTTTAACTCCTCAATTTTATTCTGATGAAAGTAGGCTTAACTACAGTCTGCAACAACTAAAGTATACTTGTCCAATAAATACAAGCATTAAAACTGCAAGGTTTAGAGTTTATTTGAAAAATTACCCAAAAATCTCCTATTACAAACTTAATATGAGACTGAATGCCCACACACCTGAGAATGCTAAAAACTGAAGGTGTTACGCAATATTGTTAGGTAAGAGTCTTTGAGATGTGGAAAAAACGATATAAATTACAAGCACACACTCACACACTAAACATAAAGGAGATTTTATATCCTAATAAAGAACAGAGACATCACAAATTTCTTTTTGTGTGAAGATAAAACATTCAAACATTCAAAGGTCTATGTGTCATTTATGTGTCCATGTGTTAACTTTTAACTCT
This sequence comes from Thunnus maccoyii, assembly GCF_910596095.1. Lineage (NCBI taxonomy): Eukaryota > Metazoa > Chordata > Actinopteri > Scombriformes > Scombridae > Thunnus > Thunnus maccoyii. The sequence goes on from NC_056541.1 coordinate 21,121,241, forward strand.
GACAAAATGACATTTCAGTTTTAATCTCAGTGTATTGAGGCTTTGGTCTCACAATAAAGCTGAAACAAGCTGAAACTCCTCACACCTCCTCAGATTTACAGGCTGCCGCAGTTAATCCAAAATAATTTATTCTGCTTATTGATCTGCTGTGTAAAGGTGGACTTATAATGAATGATCGATGCTGTTCTGAAAAATGAGTGGGTCCAGCGCGCTCTGTAGCCACACCCACTACAATACAAAAATTGTTTTTGGCTTATGTAAGGAATGCAATGAAAATCCATCCTGATGCTTGTCCGTGAGTTTTGCATTCCTGCCTTCCAACTCCCTTCTCCACAGTACACACACCAACACACACATGCACAAACAAACATGTACTACACATCTAGTAATATCAGGCTGACTCCCTTTTCGTCTATGGCCAGGAACTGTTGTTGGTGCCGACTTTAACTAAATGTGTCTTTTTTAGTTTGCAATGAACATAGCTATTTAGCTACTACTCAGCCTATCTAAGTTGTATCCTTGCTTGTTAAATTACATTGAAAATACAGTCAAATTGGCACGCACACAGCAGACACTTGGCCTTTCAAAGAATTGACAGGCAGACAAATAGATAGATAGCACACATCTTTTTTCTTTGCTCTCTCATGCAAATGTCAGACTTTTCTCCATCAAATTGCAGTATTTTACTTTGATTCCCAAAAGGAACAATTGGGCTTGTGCAATGCAATTATGCAGTATAAGTTAACAAGAACCAAAAATGATGAAATGTGTGCTTTCCCATTTTCATGTGCAAGCAAAAGAAGCAGAGTGAGGATAAGGAATGCAGCATTAGAAACAAGGCCAATCTAAAATGCTGTGGACTCTTCTTCTCAGATTGAGAGCTCTAAATGTGATTTAAAACATGTGCACCGTGTTTGATGATGCCAGGATACAGTTGGGATGGTAGATAAGTCGGTACTAAAGTGTTCTAGCACCATGCATGCACATCATGGTTACTTATTGTATTGGATAATACAATAACTATTATGAAGGTACTGCTTTATTGAAGCTGAACCTGAATGTAAAGCCATGTTTGTGTTTGTATGTAAACTCTGAATCTATTTACATTGGTCTTTATTTGAAGCCATAGCACAGACTGTTTTAAATGTATATTATAATATACAACAATATTTTTTTTAGTAAGGAGGAGTTTAGAATAACTTTGGCCATATTCTCCAGGTGCATGCACAAGCAGATGGAGGCTCATGTGAGAAAATAGAAATGTGCTATTCATCATCTATCAGCTGCACACAGCAATAAGTCCAACCTGTTGAGAAACAGGATCATGTTTGGCTTTGACTTTGACTCTCTGGTACCAGGATGAATTTCAAAGAGTTCTTCAACTTTTCCATGTATCACAGCCACAGTTTGTCTGGTTTAACAGCTGCACATTTCATTTTGTGTTATTGATTTTTATGTAACACATCTAAATGGGTATTGCTTTTCTTTAATGCAGTTATCTTGAGACACCTGCTGAATAGTACATGTTCAATATTATTTGTCTAAAAAACAATTAAATGAAATTGCAACCATAAAATTGCATTATTTACTTTCATGTGTTTTGTCTGGATTGCTTACGTCATGATATAATTTTTGTTAAAAGACCTGAGTCAAGAAACTACTAAACCTGAGCCAACACATTAGCAATCCCAAACAATATGTTACAGCTGTAACAGTACATGTATTTGAAACAAGACATGATATATTTTCATTATGTTTTTTGCCAAACACACACACACACACACACACAAACACAAACTGTGAGCCTGCACTGCAAGTCTGCTTGTGCCTCCAAAAGTTGAGTCATTAATTGTGACCCAGTGGGATTACTTAAAACCAGCATGTGGTCTTATGGATGCTCAAACTATGAAAAGGACGGGCTGCTGCATGTTCTTTACTGAAAAAGTGAAGTATACTCAACATGAACTGACGCTACAAATGAAACTCATATAATCTTTTTTACTGTTTCAGAGAGCTCTTTGTGCTTTTTTCCTGGCACAGACATGGTCTGAATTTTGACACTGGCGTTAATAGGATGCTAAGAAGATCGTTGCTTAAGCCAGCTGCCATAATGTTATATGCTGCTTTTAGAAAACAATGGACCTTTAACATGTCTGGGAAAATTCAGAATCAATGTTTCCAGAGTTTTATGAATAGGAACATCTGACATTGATTTAAGGATTAGAGAAAAACAAGGCTTGTCTTGTGTGAAAACATGCATTTTTTTATTGCTGATCAGTCTTAGTGTTAGTCTTTTGTTTGTGTGATACTTTAGTTGAGTGAGAAACTTAAGTCTGGTCTGGCTAAAGAGTCAGAATCTGATACAAAGACATGACAAAACAACAGTGAGACAGTCAGTCATTCTGTTTCTGTCTGGAAGCTTATGTATGTATGTATGTATGTATGTATGTATGTATGTATGTATGTATGTATATTTGCATATATGTATGGATGTATGGATGGACGGATGGATGGATGGATGGATGGATGGATGGATGGATGGATGGATGCTACCCCAGCAGACTATATCGAAGTACAGTGAACTGGCCACAAGAGACTGGTAGAAGATTTCCACCATCTTGCTGCACATCTTGAAGCATCTCAGCTTCCTCAGGAAATACAGTCTGCTCCTCCCCTTCTTATAAGCTTTGGTGTTGGTCTTCCAGTTCAAGTCTGTTGTCGATGTGGACACCAAAGTACTTGTAATCCACCACGCCAACATCTTCTCCCACAATACACAGGGGTTGTGTAGCCGTCCTCTTCCTTCTGAAGTCAATCACCATCTCTCTTGTCTTGGCCACATTCAGCAGCAAATGAGTGTGCATATGGGAGTATATGTATATGAGTGCATGTTTGATGAAACAACTTATTTTACCACTGCGCTGCCCATCCTGATCTCAGGGCCATACTGAAGTTCTTTAGTAAGCACTCAATCAGCATGTGTCCTTGCAACTGCTATAACTGTCCCTCTAGTGCCCTCCTGATAAGTCAAGTTTGAATTGTGGACAGGACAACAGAGGCCCAACTAGAGCAAAGACAAATAGCACTATATCCATTAACTTGTCAGCACAGGAGACAAATGAACTCTCCTTCAAATATTAATGGGTTTAAGGAACATCTCCAATGACAATGAATAGCCCAGTCAAATTCCGCAAACAGGAAAAAAAACAACTAAAGACAGTGACAGTAACTGTTGCTACAACAACAGGAGAAGGCTTTGATTCATATGATCTGATATATCACATTCCATTTCCCTACGCGTGGGTTGTTGTCCAATGAGCTCCTTTGATTCCTTTGGTTATCATGGTTGCTGATCTAACAGAGGTCTGACCTCTTTCCACTGATTGAACAATGTGCCATTTAAAACCAGAATGAAGGGCACTGTAGAGGAAGGTTGCAAGTCATTGTTATTATAAGTCACCTGGACATCAACCATAACCTTCAGCAGCCAGTAAATGTAATGAGCTTTTAGATCGCTATCATCTGCATCCATTTAAGCAGCCCATCTTCCATTAATATGCACCCAACTGTTTGCAAACACAAGCTGCAGCACAGCGGCAACCAGTTGACTTCAAATAATGTAATTCAAAGTAAACCAAGGATAACTGAGCAATTAACTTAGTCGTGTATTTTCTCCAAGGGTAAGGAAGCAAATTATAAAAGGTTTTTTATACTGTACTACTGCAGTAATTTGTTTACAGAAATTATTTTTTATATGTCTGCACTCATCAACATCTAATAATGTTTGACAATTCCAGCCCGCTGTCCATATACTATAGTAAAATGATGCTACAAATGACAGTCACTGGCTTGACATAAAACTCGAGAGGAAAAATGTAAGTGAATTCATCTGTCTTGGGTGGATCCATGATATTCCAAGCACTATTAAGTTACATTCAGCAGACATTTCCTTCCCTCTCATTCCCAGCCAGGTCTATTGTTTATCCAAATGTACCAGATGTCATTCCTGCTAGCAAAGAAGTGGCCGTCTGTCAGTCTTTCCCCTCAAGTTTTAAACCCACAAATCTGCAGTCTGTGAGCATGATGAGCAACTGCTGAAGCCAACCTAAAACCACAATCATTCTAGAAATCACAGCATGGATTGTGTTTAACAAGCGTCTTCATAATGCAAGTTAAAAGTTTGAGCGAAATGAGCAGTGGCCAACAGTATTAAAACTAATCATGATTCACCAAAAGCAGACAATCACATCGCCTCTCCAGATGGCTGTCCATTTGCCTAAAAGGCTCCAATTTCGTAGCTATTATAGCAAGCCAGAGAGTAAAATTAAGATGCATAAAATTCATTAAAACTGACTCTCTAAACAAGCACAAAAGCATCTTGCATTTCCATACAGAGGGACCCACGGGTGTAGTCATGTGCTTTGTCCAGCCGGACAGGCATCATCCCAAACAATGTGTGAGAGTCAGCACCAGTAACCAACCAAAGGAAGTGATGTATTGCACACTCACTTGGAACAATGCAGTCTGTTTTACCTGAAGGCGAATGTTTCTACCACGTCAATTTGTTTCAGTGGACAGAGGCACCCTGTGACATCCTCAATAGAGTGTTTGTTAGCAGCTGTCTCTGAAGACATCTGCTATATTGAGCAACAAATAAAGGTACGAAGAACATTAGCTGTATGCCAAAAGAAAATAACTCCCAATGATAGCAGCAAAGTCTCTTTTTCTTTAGGACATGGAGCTTGAATACTGTTGGATCTTTAGTGTTGTTTCCACTCTGAGTCTGATGAAGTTCTTATGTTACTAAAATAACAGCCAGAGTGATCATTACAATTAAAAAGATGCTCATACAGATCAGTGTTTACACCCTCCATCCACCTCAAACCTGTTCCTGACTGTGCGTGAGATTACAGCTGTACTCAAAACAGATGTACAAAAATCCCCTTATAATTCCACAAAATTAACTGGGATATGATTAATTGAGGGACTAGTTTAGGGTGTATTTTTAACTTGCTGAGCTTGAAACAAGTCAACCCACAGCACCACGGCTCCCCGCTTTCCTCTGCATTCATTATACCGGCCTACCAGGGAGTATTATGTCTTGTAACGGCTGACTCTGAGTTGACACGGCAAGGCTTAGGGAGCCTTATAAACTCTGCTTAAGGCACACTCCTGGTGTAGAGACTGCGGTCTGTCTGACATGTGTGACTCCTGAGGCGAGCGTGTTGCTAAATGAGTAGAAACAGAGAGGATGGCATGACCCACTTTCATAAAGACTACACTGTCTCTTTATACAAATCCCACAGGTACTGTTCTGCACTGTACATGGACACTATACAGAGGTCAAACACTTAAATATTCCTATCACCAGGAAACAACTGGAGGGTCAAAGAGGGAGAGGGTGTGTGAAATGATCTGAATGCTGATCCAGTGAGTCAGGTGAATAAGCTTTCTATTATCTCTACATGAGGACTCTGACAATTTTGTGTTTGTTTTTGTGTTTACTTGCAATGCGCAATGGACCTTCTTGTGATGTCATCCTAGTCAATAATTGTACCGTGCTGCAACTAATACAGGAGGCTCACTATCATATCTCCTCTCTGTGATAGCATCTGAGTCTGACTAAAGCCCACATACGTGCAATCTATCCATTTATCTCCCCCCTCCCTTTTTTCTGTAATTCAGTTTCTTAAAGAAAGAAAAGTGGCATCTCTCTGCTCTGTCTGATCGACAGGGGCCATGCCTGCACGCTTCTTTTTATCCTGTGGAAACATCAAAGACAAGCCAATAAAAATCAGCTTGCAAGGGCGCACAAGATACTGGAGCAGTGCACATTTCTACCTTAAATGTGCGTGCCTGATGCACGGACTGATACCACAAAGAGATTACGCACAGACGAAAATCGAATAATCTGTTTGCTGCACTCAAACAAGTGTCTTTTAATCACAACTAAACCAATCAACTAACGAGTCGTGCGTAGAGCCAGATCACAAGGGGTAGTTTTCTACTGCCAAACCGTGCAGTCCGTATTCCGCAAACAACACAGTCTAAACGCACGTTACATTTGTACTCAGCTATTCGTGTGGGCTTCCTCCTTTTAATTAACCAATGTACTTAGTCATCTTCAGTGTGGGAAAATGTCTCGCTATTGATCAGTCTGTGGTACTCTCACGCACAGAGGCCATCCGTGCGGAATGTTTTGACAACGGTAATGACAGACAGTCACTTTTGCGCTCACCTTTCACATGCTGCGGGACAGCGGCGCTCAAACACAGGGCGATAGAAAGGAGTAGCGGTCCCATCCTTTCTCTCTCACTCACTCTCTCTCTCTCGGAATAAACAGCTCTGACTTCCAAGGTTATTACTATGGAGATGTGGTAAAATCAAGGAGCAATAGCCAAAAGTTCTCCCTCCGTACGCTCTCGCTGGGCTGTGCAGGCTTGCCCGGGCAGCTGTATATGTCCTCTCAGGTAAAGTCCTCCTCTGTGATAAAGTCAGCAGACACAGTCGCCACCTGGATTTATTTATTTATTTCATTCTTTTTTTTTCGTTCAGGAACAAGTGGACTGTGCCTGCCGGGTCCCCCCTCTGCTGTTGCTGTTGCTGTTGCTGCTGCTGCTGCCTTCCCCGCTCCTACCGCAGTGGTGCGATGTAGTGGAGAGAGCGACGTGTGCGCTCACTGCTCTCGGACAACTGACGTCAAGCCTTCCCGGGTGAAGACAACCAACACTTCCGCTATGACCTCCAAAATAAAATGCGTTAATGTATTGCTTTTTATTTTAAAAATGACACATTTCATTCTTATTAATACACAAAAAGAGGAATTTAAGGTTAATTGTGTTTTCATGGATACATTTTATTTTATTTTCCTTTTCTATTGTCTTTTTCAGTGTGCAATACTATGTGTGCAAAGCCTATCGAGTAAAATGGTGTTTCATGCCATTTCTTTTTCATTTACTAACATTTGTAAAGCAATGGAGCCTGCACCCTAGCTATACTTCTGTTGTTTTCAAAATCAAAAATGAAAGGTCCAAAAACACTTACTTCCGGGCCGGTTGGTGTGACTTGACGCAGCTTCCAGCTCGGTTCATCGGAGGATGTGCGCCTCACGGTCTGTCACAGTAAAGCCGACTGGGGCGCTGTCTCGCCCATGGAGACAAGTCTTCCTCCTCCCCCCTCCTCCCTTCGCAGCAACCCCCAAAAGCCTGCCGGGTTACGACTTGAAAATTGTGTATAATCAGCCTCTTCAGCCTTCCCCTAACCTCTTTTTCACTCCGCATGGTTCCCCTTTCAAGCCCCAGGAAGTTGGATTGCTCGCTGATGAATTTAGCTGTTTCAAGTACCCTTTTCTCTAGAAAGCCTCTGTCTTGTAGAGTGCTCAAGTCATGCCTAGAACAGCCATTCTCATCCTCAAAGATGACAAAATTTGGCGTTTCTGACAATTATCTGTCAATAAAATTTGCTGCTAGGTTAAAAGGCTACAATGCGCTGCTTAACATAAATTACTTAAAAGTAATATTCATAACTACATTTTCTTGTGAAGTGTGGGACATTATTCCATTTTAACATCCAGTTTGCCTTCTGTTTGTATCGTGAGTCTGTCTGTTGTTACTGGAAAATAGAGATGCATGAGTTGTGGTGCAAGTAACAACATGCAAGTAACTTTGATTTCTGGGATGTGAAAGGTTGGCTCCCATGCTGCAGTGTGCTCTGTATGACTCCAGAATGGATGACAGTAGCACCCATGGCACTTTCATGGCCTTGCTTTTCCAGCTGAAAAGTCACTTTTCTCACCCAATTTCATCCACCTATCCATTCAGATGCCAGCGACAGGACTTCGATGAAACTGCAACCTACTAAACTGCTGCAGGTATTTCACTGAGCTGTGGCATTCATTGATTATTTTATACAAAGGTGGCTCCACACTGTTTCATCATGTGTGATATTTAAGCCTCCACTGATTGGATTTTGATGATACTTGGGGTTAAATTAATCTGACAATTTCACTATAGCTGTTTGAAATTTGCGCCCACAGTGGGCACTATAATTGTGAGTCAAATCAAGCTTTATTTTATACAGTGATATTTTGCATATTTATTGTCCTTATTAACCTGTTTAAAATGACATTTAATGATCGTCCTCTTGCAAGGAAACACAATTTTGGATTTGATGTTCTTGTCGGATGACATTTACTGTAGGTCAATAATTGGTCATTAGGGCGAATGCATCAGTTTTAGGGGACACCATGCATCCTGCTGATTTATATGTTTTACACTGGGTTTTTTTTACACACTGTAGTGAGAGTTTTCCATAACTGACGAAAGAACCGAGTAAGACTGAGACTTTTAAGTTGACATCATCATCCAACATCCCATAGTTATCAGTCTGACCTTGAGGTGTTTCCATCCTCCTCATCATGAATCATGAAGGGTATCAAGTGTCCTATGGTTTAATGTAGATAGAGACCTATAACTCTATGCACTTGGTCAAGACTAATAAATCATCCCCAGTAGCCACAGTAAAGTCTGCTATCATCTTAATGAGATGCTGCCCTCTATTCCTACAATCACTGCACCTCTCATTGTTTCAGGTGTCCGGGCTCTGCCTTTATAGCAGATCAGTCATAGTGGGGAATGTATTTCTCTGTCCAATATTATTCTCACTAAGGAGGATAATTAATGAGAAGAAAACAATAACTGTGCCTGAAAACTCAACGTATGAATCTACTGATGACATCTTATGCTAATCCTGTATATCAAGACACACATCGTTTCAGTGGTATTACCTTTCACTTGCACTTGGATTAAGAATTCAGTCTTTAAATTAAATATACTGTATATAGTGGGCTTTTTTTTTATTTGACACAGTCAGAAAACTGAAACAAAACTGCTCATTAGGCTTCTGTTTCTATGTGAGTCAAAGGGAAAAAAAGAGAAAATAAATCAAGCAGAGACATGATCAGAGAGGATTGGCCACCGGCACCAAAGCTTGCTGGTAAATCTGTACACTAAGTACCAGCCCCTTGACCCCCTCCCAGTCTCTGCTGCCAGCCTACACACAGAAACAGTCACTACAACTGTATTCTGTAAATCCTCCGCACTATCTAAACCTCGCCAAAGCCAGTCCGTCTTCAAACTCAACTCATCTCGTCTCTTTTGCCCTTGTCTTCCCTTGGCTTGTCGAGAGGCTGAGCTCAGACCAGTGAATCCTCTTCAGCTCACATCCATCCTCATTTAGGCCATGGGGACCCATTTAGGATGAGCAACGGGCTGGAAAACACAGTGACCTTCTCATATTTGACTCATTTACTGCTGTTTTTATTTCAGGCACTAAAAAATGGGTGCCATGTTTTTATTTCTAGCAAAACTTACGGACTTAGAGAGGAAGAGCCCACTTATTCCATTCCAGCAATAATCCACACCTTCAAGGGGGCAAAGACATTATCCTTTCATCCAAACGGACAGGAGGGCTAAGCACCTACAGTACAGGATGCAGAAATAATCTCAAATTGAAACTTAATGGGTGAAGAATCTATGAATTCAGACTGAGCATGCACTATTGGCATGAGACTTTATTATCTATCACGCCCTCAGCATTTTCATAACCACAATTTTAATGAGGTTAACCTCTTTAAAACAGTGGATAAGGGGATAACCTCTTTTTTCTACTTGCCTGTCTGTGTTTCTATCAGTATCCTCCCTCTCCTCGCTTCTTCTTTCTGTCTCTCAGAGGGGGGAGAAGAGGTTTTTCATATCCACCCGCTCCCTCCTCTCATCTCCCATGTCTCCAGGTTCTCGTGCTCTCCTTCCCAATCAGACTGCTCGAGTCGTGTTCAAGGCCTCCCTCTCTCTCTCTCTCTCTCTGCACTCGCCACAAAGACGGCCTAACAAAGGCCTAAGGCAGAGAAAGAAAGAGCGAGAGACAGTAAAGGGAAAGAGTTGGTGGTGGTTTGAAGGGCGGTGGTGGCGGGGGGGCACAGAGCCGGATGGAAACAGGGAGATAGTAAAGGAGATGGATGAAGAAAGTGGGAGAGATGGAGAGAGCGAGGGGCAGATTGAGACAGTAAGGGAGGCAAGCAACACTAAATTAGATGCTCTTGGAGAAGAGACAATGAATTAATTCCAAAGAGAATATTGCATTGTATCTTCTTTTCCCTTCCTCTCTCAGCGTTGGGACACAGTGAGGAGTTATGTTCCCCCAGCAGACTTCTCTATTTCTCTCTTCCCTCTTCTGTTAGTCCCAGGCCGTTGATCTCACTGGCATCAGCTCATGCTTTCCCTCTTTGTCTGCTTATTATTATACATTTTCTGCAGCAAATACACTGAGTGCTAACATTACAAATGCACTGGCAATGACATTTTGATAGAGCTATGATCGTGATGTTCAGTATAACTACATTGAGCATTTTGGCCATTTTGCCATCGGCCAAATTGCACAAGAGCTATAATAAGACTGGGTGTTTCATTTCAAAAATAATAAAAACTGCTTTCATGATATTGCATTCATACTGAAAGTATTCCTATTTTTTGTACTTCTACAATGACATTCATCTTTTTTTTTTTTTTTCCGGAGTGAATGAACCATTATGCACTGCCTCACAAGGAACATTTTCCATAACTCGCCCCCACTGTGTGACCATAATAGCGATGATCTGCAACTGTGCACCCCATCCCATCTGTTTCCACTAGTAATACGTCCAAGGCAACAATCTGGTGGTTGCCTGAAACACTGGCCTGAGCTGCCACATCCAGAAACCTGCGTTTCTTATTTAAACTCCAGTTGGAAATCATAATATTTGGCTGGGTTGGCTGAGTAGTCAGCTATGCTCCGCTGACGTTCCACTCCGCAGCGTTTTTGTCAGTCTGTGCTGAATGCATAATGGTGATACATATCATGTTCCACTGAATGACTGACATGAGCATTCACACTATTAACAATTTTCTTATAGCATATTACCATCATTTAATTAGTCAGGAATTTAACCTTTTAGACATTTCTTTTGTAATCTGATAGATCTAACTGAATGGGTTGTGTACAAGTAATCCTATATATACATCTGCATCGACGGCATACTTTCACTCATTCTTAGTCTTTGATTCAATAGAATAACTGTCAGGGTCTTTAAATGAAAGGAAAAGTCACTCTAATAGCGGCAGATACCAACAATCACTAAATTTAGGATATCAAATAAATGTTTCAAACAATCAATTTTAATATTCTTTGTCAAGCTCAGCAAGGATCTTTTGAACTTACCTCAAGAAATTCCTCAAATCAAGAGGACTTAACAGGGTGACTGAATTTCTCATTGGGCTTTATACAGCTTTTAATTACTGACAGCTTTGTTTATTCAGATTTTCAGGATTCACTTGTGATTATAGTTTGTTAAATCTTGCCACATTTTGATTTTGTTCATGTTACTTAACTGCAGTCTGCAATCAAAGACTTAGTTTTCACTCTGGGATTGCGCAAATATTTTCTTTACTGGCTGAGGCTGTAGAGGTACAATTTATAGAGTTGGCAATCAACCCTCTACTGAGGACTTAAGTTGAAAGCTTGCATAAGCACACTGCAATCATACAGCTGCAACTATTGTTACAGTATGCTTTCATACAAAACAGGTGATAGTGAGTTTGATCTTCTTCATGAAGACCCTTGCAACACATTCTCCACACCATGATGCCGCAGATCAACAAAAGCAAACGGCTTGGAAGGACTATATTTCTTGTGAAACGATCAATATGCTATTCACCTGTGCAAGACAACCAGGATTTATAATGTAACAATGTGAGTTATGGGGAAGTCCTGCTGTCCTCTTCCTCAAACACCTTGATTGAACTCCATCTGCAAATGTCATTAACAGTTAGAACCATCAAAAGGCCAACTAAAAACTAAAAAGTATGGTGTAGGCCAAGAGGAGTCTTTACTGATTAAAGGAGTAACCTTGTTTTGTAGGGATGAAGTGAATTTCAACTTGTTTGGTAGATTTGATTAGCATTTCAATAAATTAACTGTTCCATTACAGGCAGGTTGATCAAATTAGCTGCAGTATACTGATGTATTTGGCACTGCTTTGCTCTGAAGCTTTTCATTTGTAGACACAGGAGACAGGTATAAATATATGCTCTTGAAGCAATGATAAGGGATAAACATTATATACTCAAGTGAAGTGTTAATTTGATATAAATCGTCCTTTTAGTGAGTTCATAAATGGTCTTATGTTCTTTTGTTTACATGACAGGAAACAGAAAGACAAATGTAGGTATTCCAGATGAATAGCCTATTTGACAAGAGTGATTGAAGTCATTGTTTTTTCAGTGTCAGCAGTGATGATAAATTTTGTTTGAAGTTTGCTTTTCAGCAATAAGTAGTTGCAGTTGGCCCTTGTTTGCCCTCTGCAGTAACCTCAGTCTAGACAAACCTCTTAAAATCTATTGAGCCAAGACCATAAAAATATGTGGAGAAAACTTGAGTCACAAAGAAACCGTGCTTTGATTTGGAATTTCCTAACGTAGGAGTTCCTAGAGGTTTGCTGTAAGGACATAGACACATGGCTTTCTTTGAAGGAGGAGAGCCTATGCAGTAGAATCAATCAAGGGAATCATTGGTCTGTACCACAATTGCCTGAAAATAAATTGTATCAGTGGTAATGTGTGAGGGATAATGGTAAGGGGTTTCAGGTAAGGAGACACCATGCTTCAGTGAGCCGTTTATAAAACCACTTACTGAGGCTACTTAAGACCTCAGTTTCAGTGGAACCATAGAAGGTATTTACTGACACCCAGAGGGTCTTACATATTATGAAGCTGCACACAAAAGGCATTTGGGAATCGCATGAATGAGTATTTGTGTGTTTATTGCTTAAATGTGTGTGTGTGTGTGTGTGTGTATTATTTGCTTGTGATGGTGTGTGTTTGTGTGATATGTCGTGTCATAATAGAGCCACATGGACAAGAAAACATTCTGTTTCATGGCAGTCTTTCTGGAATACCACAGGAATGAAATACTGCTCAGGATGCCTAAAGTCCCCATTTCAACAACCTGGTTATCTATCAAAAAAGCCTTTTTTGTTGTCACAATAAACTCACATTCTGTGCATGCAAATACATGCACACTATGTGAGTATATTGTTATCAGATTTAAAAAGTGATTTCATGTTATCTTAGTCAATTTCAAAGGTTGAAATCAAAGCGTTACTGCTCCCACCAAACCAAATTGTTATCAGTAATTATCTGCTTTGGCTTCTATGTTTATGATCAAATCCTCATCCTATTATTGAATGACACTTATTAACACAGTATTGCATTTAATAGCAATAGTAAACAAGAAAATGTTAGTGAAATGGCTTTAAACTTGGGGGTAACGTTAGCTGGTTAGTCAGACAGCACCATTGATTATTAGTTAAGTAAAGAAAGCTTACCAACATGTAGCTGCTGTTTTTGCTTATACTATTTAGCTCTTTACTCTTTGTAAAAAAAACTTCTTATGTCCATCCTGTTTTGTAGGACGCATTTCAGTACTGCAAATCTGTTTTGACAAGAACAAGAATTTAGCTTCTAATAATAGCAAAGGACAACAAGCTAACACTAATGTTAAGTACTTGCAGGTTATCGTTAAAACCACTGATGCTAACGCCACTTTAAATAGGAGTCTTTTGAAGCTCTAATTTACAAATTAATTCAAATCATCCTGTTTCATGGTGTGAGCATGAGATTGGTCATTCATACCTTATACTGCGGTTAACACAGCCACAAATTTACATTGATTCTACACAACTTCCACAGCCGTGCTGCTACCACATAGTGCTTTCTAGATGGAAGGAACAGAAAGGGAGGACTGAGTGTAGCAGGCAGAGTTAACTACAAATTTCATGTAAAATATAATTTACCAAGTTCTAAAGCCATCCAATCTCAAATTTTTAAGGGGGCACATGATTCAAATTGAATGGGCATGACGTCTCTGAGTGTAATGTTTGTTTTGAATTTTCTCATGCACCAGAAAGGTTAGACAGTGGTATTGAAATATACAAAAAGCTGCATGTTTAATAGCGATTGCAAATAAGTTTACTTTTATGTTACGATAACTAACACTGCATTTGCACATTAACACTACAAATGGACAACAAAGTTCTCCCATTCATAGTCTCCTACTTTGAATTGCACACATCCCTTCAAACATTAACCCAGTTATCAAACTTCACCTGGGATGGCCGTGGCTCAGGAGGTAGAATGGGTTATCCAATCAGAAGGTTGGTGGTTCAATCCCCGGCTCCTCCAGTCCGCATGTTGAAGTGTCATTGGGCAAGAAACTGAACCCCAAAGTGTGTGAGTGTTTGTGAATGGTTGAACATTGTGGCTTTGGATAGCAAACGCTTTATTGCTCCTAATGATCAGGTTGGCACCTTGCATGGCAGTCTTCAGAGTATGAATGTGTGTGAATGTTGGCATATATTGTAGAGCGCTTTGAGTGGTCAGTAAGACTAGAAAAGTGCTATATGAGTGCATTCCATTTACCAGTCCATTTACCTTATTCAATCAGGTTAGTGGGCACCAAATTTTACTTACTTTCAGCTACTGAAAGGGCTTTTTCATACTTTTTACAAAGATTCCTAAGGGATTGCAAAGCCAACCACACTGAAAACACACTGTGGTTAGTGGTAATGAGCTTGTTGCCCTGTAGCTCTTTACCGCTGAAAAAGAGAGAGATTACCTGGGTTTGAATTGTGTGGAACTTATGGATTTCCAATTATATTTTAAACCTTTGACTCAAAGTATGATTAAATGTTTCTGTGCCTGTGAGCACTCATAAAGCTGTTTTTCCAAGGCCTAGGCACGATGATGATGATACATCTTAAGCCAAGGCAACACGCAGTTATACTGTGGGTGGAAAAGGAGGAGATGAAAGAGAGAAACAAGAGGTGACACTTTACATCAAGCTTCCATTTATAGAAAGTAAACAACAGTGTTTGCAGGGCTTACTTACGCATGTGTGAAAACTTGAATTATTGAGTAACTTGAGGAAGGTGTTGATGAAATGTAATGACAGCAAATGTCACAGATTACTAAATGTCAGTTCCACTGTTAATCTAATTGCGTTGTTCAGTTATTTGTGGAATGATGTTCATTTCTGACGAACTTATTCTCACAAATATTTAACAACTCAGTGACGAATGTAGACTGCAAACTATATTACTGAATGACTACGCGAGGAATTTTAGGCCAATAACCCACAAAGGAAATTGTGATGACAAGTGTCTTGTAAAATAAAACAGTCAGGAAGAAGGAGAGAACAATCCAAGGTTATGTTCTGTTTTATCGTGCATCCCAAACCAAGGACCTCATTTATAATGGAAACAAGCATCTGGGTATGTTCGACAATCCAATGCCCTTGTATTAGTAAGCTACAGAGACAATCTTTTAACTGGTATTGATAGAGAACAGAGCCCTAGAGACCAGCATCCATGAAAAGCTGTCTTTTCATGGTAGGTAATCAACCAGAGCAGAACTGATTTTTTTGTATTTACTTTTCAATTTACTGACTTGGTCAAAAAGAAAAAAAAAAAGAAGAAAACACACTTTTAGCTGAAAGCAATGAAATTGAAACTGCAATTCTCTGATATTATGCACTCAGCAGGTATATTCATAGAGACAGTGGGGAAGTAGATGTTAAATATTAATCCCAGCATCAGCATTGACTGCCTTGGCAAAAACTATTAAACAATCAATAAGTTAAGCTGAGCCAGGATGGCCACTGACATGACAGATCCATTGGTCCCTGGGTTGTGATCAATATATCGACACTGATTGCAGATAATGTCCTCTTTTCTCCATGGATTCTTCCACCATCACATAGTCTGAGGCTGAGCACTGTAATATGATAGCTGTCAAGGAATGTTTTTGTCCATTCTTTCACAGCCAGGCATTGAACACTAATGTTTATGCACCTCCACTGGAATATGTAAATAATTCAGAGGTTATGCAAGGGATTGTCTTGGCTGTGCCTGTGTTTGGCAAAGAGAAACTCTCTGCTCGGCAAAGGAGGATTTTCAATTTTCTCATCCCCCTCTTTACAAAGCAGTACACTTGACATTTTTCAATTCCAATTCAAGAGCCATCTTTGAGCAGCGTAAGCCTCCCAAAATTTGTTTCTTTTTTCCCTCAGAGATCTGGAAAACAGCTGTGGAAACTGAGGACGCTGCAGGGTAATTAGCACACTGCTGCTGGAAGTGAAGCTGGTGATACAAAATCCGCTTTTCCTCATCGATAAGGAGATTTTAGCCTTTCATGAGAATTCTGAAAATGCCAAGTTACAACGCAAGGACTAATATTTATGATGAATTTCGGTAAAGTTAGGTTAATATCAGCCCAGTGCTGCAGTGAAAAAAATGGAGATAAACTGTCCTCATATACAGTACATTCTGACAATGATTTACAAGAAAATAATAATTTTCTCACTGTCATGGCTGATTTAAAGTTTAAATTATACATTACCAACATACATACAAATTGTTGATTGCATCATATTGTTGAATACCAGAAAACATGACTAAAAAACATCAAAAACATGACAAATTTAACTGCACCATTTTGAGTTAATGAAGGTATGACTTAAATGAATTTAAAAAGCTTGACCACACTGTGAAAAGATATTCACTTGTAAAATCATATGAAGAAGTCCTTAACATTTATGACTGAGTTAAGACTCATAAAAACCTGCACTCAGACACGTTCTACAAAGATATTAATGCAGCTGCTGCATTAATTTAACAGAGGAGCTATGGATTGCTATCTTTATCCAGGCTCTGAATGATCATTTTGCTAGGCCACACACATTAACTACTTTGAATGAAATCTGGTCCATCAGTATAGCAGAACCTGAGCGGGTAAAAGGTCTCTCCTGAGTCCCCACTACCTCCACCCACATTTGTCTCCATAGAAACAATGAATCTCAGGGGGTGTGTATGAGATAAACAGATAAACAAATGCATAGCTGTAATTTTGTTCTGCATCTTTACCACAGTTAATTACACACATGTGGTTTACAGTATTTCTCCATATGGTTGATATTTATACTCATTTACACATTATATATGAAAATTGTCATCAGTTAGAAAGGTGTGAACATGGTTACACACATACACATGCTCATACAAAACACACACGGACACATATTCAAGCACTGAATCTTTTTAAAAATCAGTTCTAGGTCAACAAATGATCAACAGCACAGATAATGTGCTTTGATCTGAATTTTATGCCAGTAGTTTGACAAAAGAATGTCTTTCAAACCGTGGCCTTGATAATAAACTCTATATTATAAACTTTGAATGGTTCAGTGATAAAGGACATCCATGCAGCCTAAAAACAAAAATCTGACAAAGAAACAAAGTAAAATTTAATGGATTATTGCCAGTACTGTATCATAATTTAAATCCAAACATATTTGTTTACATGCTTGTCAAATACATTATTTTCAATTCACATGTTTTCTACAATATTTTATAAAAAGCAAGGTATTGAGTTGAGAGTATTTTGAACTCTACTCACATTTTTTGTGCAAAAATGAAATAGGCTACACTCAACTATTCAATCACAGGTTTTGGGTGAAGAGTGTGCAAGTGTCCAAGAGTGTCTTAGAATCCATCTCAAGTTTCATTGTTTAAAGCTCTGAGAGCCTTGTTGGCAGCTTAGATCCTGTTGAACACAGGAATCAATGTCACTCTAAGATAAGCTGAATTTGAGCTAGAATTGCTCTCAGCTCTTAAAGCTAATTGGACTTGATGATGCCTTTTTGGACCACAAGAACAGGCCAAAGATGAGATTAGATTGTTAATTTTACTTCTTTCGGCATAAAAAACAAGAGCACCAGAATCAGATAAAAATAATCAATTCTACTCCTCCCCAAACTGCAAAAAATGTACTGTGTATTTGTGTACAAACTCCCAGTAGTGTGGTACATCTGGCTTGGTCATGCCTGCCAAAGAATTCATTGTTCAGTGTTTGCAGGTGGGAAGCCAGTGAGGGATTACAACAGTTTGTTCAGTGTGGAATTTTACAGAGCAATATTGAATTTTACTATATAACATAACAGGGTTTTATACACCTTAAGTGGGCATTACGGTTATTTTCTTAATTTATCAAAATACAGACTTATAGATAACGTCATGTCTGTTTTCAGTTCTCCTGTCCAGGAGCCATCTTGCCCAACTGAACCCCAGATTTCATGTCTCACCCTGTCTCTAACAAATTTTAATTTCTACATCTTCCTCTTTACAAATATAATGCTGAACTTCCTTTAACCTTAGCTGATAAGGCTGCTGATGTTGTAGAGTTGCAGTACAAAACAGGAACAATTCATCATGATCTAGGTAAAATAGTAACAGTCATACTCAGTGCAAATAATTTTTATAACATATAATATACAAAAAAACATGTTTGTTTTATTCCACTTTATGTCTTTGCTGGGTTTTCTTTCTTGAGGGCATACTGGAAAAAAGTTAACCTCATTAATCACACGTTCAGTTGAACTAGAACAAAACCAAAAGGAGGATAACAATAACATAACACACAGAGTATTGAGATGCACTCATGTATGGTAAGTAAAGTACTGTACAGTGACCAGTACAATGAGAGCCACTGACCTGAGACAAACCCTAGTTTGCATGCAGCAGAACTGTGCAGGATTCATATGTTTGGATCCCTTTCTTGTTTGCTCATGAAGTGTTGGCTGTGCTCATGAGCACGAGACTTTGGGGAGTTGAACGGAGGTGTTTGTTTTGTCAGATGTGGTGCTGACAAGCATGCTGAGTGTGTGTGTGAGTGTGTTTAAGTGCATAAAGAAACACTTTTATGTCAAGGAGAGAAAGAAACATGTATTCTTGACATAGTAATGTAAAACCAAGGGGTATAGTGTATGTGCTTGAAAATGAAAGAATTCTTATTTCCTGTAGAATACATTAAATAAGGTTTGATTCTGATGCACTGCTGTTTGCATGCAAAGGAAGTCACACTGAGGATTATTTGTAAAAAGTTATTTTCATTGTGAGCCTTTATAATTGGAATCAGAATTTAAGAACAAAAGTGTTAATGGGATAAAAAGCAGTTTGATGACAGCAATTTGGATTGCACAGTAATACTTTGAGTACATAGGAGACTCAGAGATGAGTGTACTGCTGTCTAAATCCCCAAAGCTTTTTTTTTTTTTGCGAAAATGAATTCCCTGTTGAATGCACAACATCTCACTGTCATTACAACGGATGAGTGACTGTTTACCTGCCACTTCTCCTCTCCTTTAAATGCTCAGCATTTTGTCTAAAATCAAGGACATTTATCAAGACTAGCCAATGGCTATTATTCTTGTTTGTGAAATGTTGATTTCTGTTTGTTTGACTTATCTGACTGTTCTGTCTTCCTAGCCTCCCCCACAAACACAGTGTGCACATACATACAGTACACATTTAATACTGAAGACAACTGACCTCTTTCTTTCTTTTTCTGTCAGTACGTCTGTCATGGGCTTTCGTTTTTCTCTCTTTTTTTCCACAAGAACCATCACCCAGGAGAGATGTCCCTGCGTCTGTTGTAGGTCAGACTGAACATGAACATGTAGCACTTCAAAAAAGACAGAGCTGTGTCATATCAACCACCTACCAGACCACAAGGTCACACAGGAATTCAGTGTAATCTATAAAACTACGTGAGTCAAAAGAGAAAGTTCATATGTGGTGAAAATGAATGGATGCCTTGAAAGAGAGTGTCTACAGTTCACTCTCTCTTTTGTTTGACTGATGTTTTCCCTATGGCATTGGTACGAAAGGATGAATAATGAATTGGTCTTTCTGCAGTTTAGGTTATTCCCACCTGGAGTATCATGTGGTTTTCAAGAGCTGTGACAAAATAATTGTAATAGCATTGTAAAATATTCTCAAATGGTTGAGAAGTCATTTTTAAAAATCTTTATATTAATGACTACTTTACAATTCATGTTATAACCAAGTAGTGGTTTAATTTCATGACAATCACACTATACATGTTATTATCAAAACTCATTGTCGTCACCTTTAACAATTGCAATTGAATCTAATTTGTACAATTTGTATTTGCATATTATATGTTATTGTAATGTCACATTTTCTCTGGTGGTATTTGCAGGCTGTCATTAGACGTGTAGTTCACGGTAACTAGTGAAGGGATTCGTCATGTAGGGTTAGGAAACAAAAGTGTACACTCCACTGAGCTATTATATATTACAAAGTAAATAAATGTTGTAATTCACAGTGAAAAAGATTACAAATAAATAAATTGCAGTTTAATTTGCAGTAAATAAATAAAAAAAAATGCTACTTTCCACTGGCAAAATGCAGGACAGAGTTCTTTTTGTGGCTGGAAATCCAACAAGAAGAACAAAAATGTAATGACTACCAGTTAAGGGTGTGCCAGAATACAAACACGCTATTCAGCAAAGCACAAATAGTAGGTTTTTTACGAACATTTATTTTGTACAAATATTTTAAAAATTATTTGTTTTCTGGAGGAAAAAAAAAACAACATATCAAATACCAGTGCGCAGATTGTTGTCTATAATCAGGGTCACCTTATATTCGTATTATTATTTGTATTTGTACCTCGAGCCCAAGTATGTTATGCCATTGAGAGCTACTGTGACAAAACGCATTAAAAAAACACTTTGAGGAGAAGAAGGATGAGCTAAAAGTCAAGCTAGCTCTGACCACCGACTGCTGGACAGCTCTCACAAATGAAAGCTACATCACAACTTCTCTTAACAATTAACCAGTTAGTTACCGGTTAATGGGTGTTGGTCTGTCAAAAGCCAAATCAACCGAAACTGACATCTTTAATTCAGATATGACTTTTGTCAGCCACAGAAAGACACAAATTCACAGGAAGTGACAGAAACTTTTTTGGTGTGTGTTATGCTAGCAGTTTTCATTGAATTGAATGAGCAGAAATGTGCCTAATTCACTGTATAATACATTCATCTACTTCAATCCAAATCTGCCATTGGAGCTGACAGCAAAGTCTGCATACCGCTTCAAGGAGGTTCGTCAAGGGAATGAAGTGGCACTTAGTCATGAGAGCCACTTCAAACCTTGGAAACTGGTGTTTTCCTGCCCACTTCATCTTCAGTATGGGTGGCTTATTTCCAGGGAGTCTGCATGCATAATGTCACATCACCACTGAGAACGTTGGAATATCCAGCCCCCATTTCAGATTGGTAAATCACCAGCTTTGGCCTAATTCGCATAGGTGCCCATGGTGCCGGTTATTTTTCCACCTGAGAACAAGCTGTTGACGGGGGAAAACCCAGACGTCTACATTGCAAGACAATTTTAAATCATGGCCAGGCAATCCAGGGGCTGGAAACAGGCTAGTTTAGTACCTCTTATGCTTATCAATTTTTAGTTCTGTCAACGTTAATGCGCTGTGCAAAAAGTTTTTTTAATTGCATTTTTATCTCACTAGGTACCAGTCATGCCTTTTGGGGCTCTGTGGAAATGGCAGTACATGCGTCAGGGGGACTTTCTTGGCCTAAATTAAGACTCTCAGACAGAACTTAGTCTCATGCTGTGAGCATGTTGGGGGCACTAGACAGCCTGAGAGGAAGTGCTGCCTTAGAGGCTTAACGCTGGGCATGAGACTCCCTTTGGCAGTACATGCCAGATTAGCAAAGACAGTTGCAATGAACCTAACTAGAATATAAACAATACAATGGCATAAGAAATGTGAACTTTTTCATAGTGGCTTTCAGTGTTACACTTTCATAACTAACAAAAAATAACTTTTGATATCAAACATGAGAGTAAAAATTGTCACATCTATCAACTGGGTAGTGGAAAAGACTAATTGTCTGCCTCCATTTAAGGACAGTGAAGGAATTTATCATTTATTTTTGGTTAATACCATTTTATTTTATGTTAGCAGTAAGCAAGTAGTAATCATTTCATATACTGAATCTAAAACAAAAAAAAGAAAAAAACAAAAAAGAAGAACAGAAAAAGAAGAAATCCACATTGTGCTCTAGAATGTGCAGTAATCTCGGAAGCCAGTGATGGTCCATGATATCCAGGAAGCAGAGGGTGCTCAAGCCATACATAAGGTTTTATCTGTACAGGCAGAATAATTTTGTTGCTCAAGGATACTGTTGCAGTATCATACTTTTGCATACATCTGTGGTGATGAACACTAGAGGGAACAGCATGTGTCTCTGAAGGAAATGCAATTCCTGCTCTTCAGAAATTCTAAATGGTTACATGCAGAATAATTCACTTTGGAAGCATTGGTAATCCTGATTCTGCTGCAATCACGAAGGTTGAACACAAACTGCAGTAACATGACATATGGTTTAGCTTTGAGTTGGGGTTTGGGGTATTTATTTGCATTATTTGAAATGCTCTGTGGGTGTTAGGCTGCCTATACGGTATTACAGAAGAGTCACTTTGTGCCGACTTGAGCTATTGTTATTTTATGGAGTGAGAGATATCATTGAACATCATCATTGCAGACTTTTATGACTTTTATGTCACACTGCCCTGAAAGTTCAAATGATAAAAACTTTAACCCTACTTTAAGTTTAACCCTATTTGCCCCTGTTCTTTAAATGCATGTCTAATCAGATTGCAGATGACCAAGAAACTTAAATGCGAAGAGAACATCTGAATTCCAGACATATTAAGTATATAATGCTTTTTCTTGAGCATGAATTTAACAGCTCTTAATTGGAAGTACCTTACATACCAAGAGAAATTTGCCATCTCTGTTTACTTTATGAAGAGAGTGTTCCTGACAAACAGAAAAAGAAGCTAGTTTAACTTTTTGGGAAAAACACTCGCTTTCTTGAGGAGAGAGTCCAAAGGTAATAAAATGTGCCTACCAGCACCTCTAAAGTTCACAAATTAAATGTTATATCTCATTTGTTTAATCTGTTCAACATAAGGCTAAATCCATTTAGTTTAGCTTAGCACAAAGACTGAAAACAAGGGGAATCAGCTAGCCTGGCTCTGTCCAAAGGTAATAAAATCTGCCTACTCTAAAGTTGAAATTGCATATCTTCTTTGTTTTATCTGTTAAACTGAGTTGTGTTCAGTTAGAGCTGCTAGTCAGTCCTCAGCTCTATTGCTGCTAGATCTGTCTGCTGCCTTTGACACGGTTAACCACCAAATCCTCCTCTCCACACTCACTGAGCTTGATATCTCAGGATCTGTCCTCTGCTGTTTCATGTCCTACCTCTCAGGGAGATCTTTTAGAGTATCTTGGAGGGGAGAAGTGTCCAAACCGCATGGCTTATTCACAGCGGTTCCTCAAGGGTCAGTTCTCAGTCCCCTTCTCTTCTCAATATACACCACCTCACTTGGTGCGATCAACCGCTCCCATGGTTTCTCATACCATTGCTATGCTGATGATACCCAGCTCTTCCTATTGTTCCTATTGTTCCACCAGAAGACCACAAGGTCTCGGCTTGGATCTCATCATGCCTTGCCAATATCTCAGTATGGATGAAAGGACGCCACCTTCAACTCAACCTCTCTAAGACCGAGCTCCTAGGCATCCCAACCCATCCCTTTATACAACAACAGATTAGCATCCAGCTCGAATCAACCAAACTCATGCCCACAAAGTCTTTTAAGGTTTACATGGCCTCAATTGCTCAGTCATGTCAATTTGCCCTATATAACATCAGGAAGATCAGACCCTACCTGTCAGAGCTTGCAGCACAACTCCTGGTACAAGCTCTCATAATACCACACAGTGACTACTGCAACTCCTTATTGGCAGGTCTCATGTACGTTAAAACCTCTGCAGATGATCCAGAACACAGCAGCATGGCTGGTCTTCAACTAGCCCAAAACAGCACGTCACCCCTGCTGTTCATATCCCTCCACTGGCTCCCAGTTGCTGCTCACATCAATTCAAAACCCTGACACGTGCTTACAGAACAGAAACTAAAACAGCTCCCGCCTACCTGAACTCCCTCATTCAGGTCTACACCCCCCAAGCTCACTACACTCTGCAAAGGAAAGGCGCCTGGTACCACCACCACAACAGGGCCCTAAGTCGCTAGCCAGACTGTTCTCTTCTGTAGTTATCAGACTCCATCCAATCTGCAGAGTCCCTCTCAATATTTAAGAAAAGATTTAAGACCCAGCTCTTTCACGAACACCTGCGCACTTGATGAACTAAAAAAACAATCTCCTGACTAGATACTTGCTTGTGTTGTATCAATGCTCAGATGTATGTTGCTTTGGATAAAAGTGTCTGCTAAATTAAATTGTAGTTGTAAATTGTTAAACATAAGACTAAAGCCAGTTAGCTTAGGTTAGCACAAAGACTGGAAACAGGGGGAACCTGCTAGCCTGGTTCTGTCCAAACGTAATAAAATCCACTTACTGGCATCTTGATTTCACAAATTTCTCAGTAAACCGCAAACTGCAAAATCAATTGTTTACTTCATTTTGACTGCTTTTTCATGAATGTCTTTTCTGCTTTACATCAGGGTTGCAAAATTAAAGTCACTTAAAATGATAAGCTTATCTGAGACTGTGCTCCTGCAGTCCCTGTGTTATGTGTAATTACAGCTTGTAGAAGGAAAATAACTAAACCTCCATACAGCCTGGAGCCCATGGCTGGGAAACAATGTCACATGCTCAGGATACACACTGTAACTAATATATTGTGTTAAATAAAAGTTAAAGCACTTGAACCTGAAGTGAACATTACACACTTTTAAGGCCAAAGTATTCTGTCTAAGAAGTGAGAAATTCTGTGACACGGCCTTGCAGTGACTTCATGTGTAAATCCTGCAAATGGTCTCTGTTATCCTTTAGTGACCTTGGTAAGATATAGCTTGTTGATAAATGGCACCTTGTTGTATGGATATGAAAAGCAATTATGTTATTATCTTTTTCATGCTTTAGACCTTGAGGACACAACAATTGCACTGTTACTGGACACCTTTTTACTGTGCAGTGCAATTCTCATATCTCTGAATGCTGTGTTCTGTTGTTGTTTTATTTTCTCACTCCCTGCTCACAGCTTCTCACTCTGGGGAATGTGAACAACGCAACAAACTGGTGGTGGGTGCTGGGAGAATTGTTGTGATGTGTACAATGTGACTGTATGTGTGTGTGACTCAGTGTGTGTTTGCTGTTTACATCTGTGGAATGTAGGGTGAGACAAACCGTGAAAAACTGTGTGCGTGCATGTGTTTGTTACTGTGTATGTTTGTCTTTCTGTCTGTTAATCACAATGTGTGTATAGTATATGGGTGCCCATGACTGTGTGCACAGAGGTTATATAGGTTTTCTGTGTAAGCATATTGCTTTTGCACAAGCTCTAGAATTAAATGTATTAACTGTTTATTCGTAATAAAGATTTTTTTCAGGAGTACAGCCGAAACAGTATTCAATTCGTTCGATTAGTTGAAAAGAAAATTAATCGCCATTTTTCAAACAAAAATGCCAAATATTATCTGTCTACAGCTGATCAAATGTGAAAATGTGCTGTTTTGTGTCATTGTAAATTGAATATCTTTAGATTTTGGATAGTTTATTAGACAAAACAAGACATTTAAGGATGTCATGTTGCGAAAAATATTATTAGTTGCAGTCCTTCCTTGGAGTGTATTATCGTTACCATGAACCTTAACCTATGATTAGGTCTGTCTTACCAGTGAGAGTTACTGGTATTTCAAAAAGCAGAAATATTGACCATAGACAACTGATGTTAGGTATAACAGAGTTAAACCTGTAAACCCACATAGGTCAGTTGAGCAATGCTTTTCCTCCACAGCAGATTTAATGTGGAGTTGTGCTTAAAGAGCCTTGCAAAGTTGCCACTCTGAACCTTAAGACCTCAGGATGGATGGATCTCAACAGCAAGTGGCCCCTGCTGCTGGGTATTTTATCACAGTCCATTTAATGTTTCCGTTGAGACTGGGCTATGTGAGTATTTTATATCCTATCACCACTACTGCAAACCACTATAGCAGTTTTTTGCTTCTTTTTCTCCATGATATACAGCATTGAACGTCAGGCATAGGAACAATGACAGTTCGAAACTGTCCTTATAGAGGAAAAGTGGCATGCACACTACTCATCCAGCAAACTATATGTTATTTTTTTCCTTTTTAGCATTGATGTTATCAATACCCTGTACCACAAAATGAAAACTAACATTGCCGCTTGCAAATGTATCACTATGTCCCTCAATAACACCAGTGTACTGTATAATCCAGCACATCAGGCTAAGTCAAAGTGCTGAGTCCAAGAAACCTGCATTCTGCGCTGACTCCCTTTGCCTTTTCTGCTTACTCTTACACTTTATCTGCATGCAATATTTACCCAAGACATGGGCCTTCACTACACAGACAAGAAGATGCTAGCCTATGGCTTCTGATTTCTCTGTTTCCAGTTGGATCTGTGCTTGATTAATATCGCTCACCCGTTGAAAAAACCTATCCATAAAGTTGTCTTTAATGATAAATGGGAGCTGTGTAAACAGGAGATATGGGATATGTAAATGACTTTGTCTTTTGTGTGCTGCTTGGTCCCCTGTCAGATATCACATGGGAAGATTCTCCATGTCTTGGATACAGAAGAGACAGAGGCTTATATGAAAGGGGTTCCTGAGGGTTTGTGCTCATGCAAGCATGTTACTGTGGGACTTAGCTCTTCAACTGATGCACGCAGTTGTTATTTCAAAGGGGACTGTAAAATGAACCCAATATATGATACTCAGATATGACTGAATCATTCACGTATTACATTTTGAGCAGCAAGCTCTTTTATTTGTGTAGAATGATAGGCTTTGGGATCTCTTTTTTATGGCTTTGGCATTTACACAGATTGGTTATTTCTTGAAGTAGTGCTGAATGAATGATCATAATAAGAAAATTTAAGATTCCTTTAGATTAATAGCAAATGGTACCTGGAGATATCAAAGGCTGAGTGGCTGCCAGTGGAGTTAAAAACATGTCACAATGATATAAATAACTTTTTCAACTTGTTAGGAAATTCTCTGCATCTTAATATAAAACAAATTTTATGATACCAATCACACTGTGTATTTTTCCTATTTTCATGCATTTCCTTTTTTTTTTTTTTACTTTCCCTCTCTCATCAAAGAAATTCTGTATCTTCAGACAAAATGAACAGACTAGTAAAACTGTGTGCCTATCCTGTTTCTAAAACAAATATATTGGATTGCAGAACAAAGACAGTATTATACTTACATATATATACTGTATATATTATATATATCCTTGAAGCCTTCAGTATATTTCAGCTGGTATATATATACCAATACAATTTTGAAGTAAACAGACCAAGACCACTTTAAAAGCTATTTGAATGGAACCACTCAGATTAGTTAGATTTTTTCTCAACTGTTTTTACCTCCAATATCAATTTCAAGTACACTCATTTTATTAATAACAAACCTTTGCTGACCCTGATCAAACCCAACGTGAAACAGCGTCTAAAAAGCGTTCAGTGCATCCAATATGACTCCCGGGACCCAGCGTCCATCCTGTATCACACAGCTCTCTCCCCACTGAGATAGTTTATAGTCACCACAGGGACTGTGGGAAAAGATACGGACATACCTATTCCTACCGGGACATTTACAGGAATTCACAGCCTACCGCAGCCCAGGCACATTCCTTAGGATATGAGAGTAAATGTATCTGCTGTAGACAGTGTTGAAACCAAGTAAAGACTTTCATTAACTGTAAAGTGTCATACAGTCAAGATGAAAAGAGTCCAGATGGGGAAAGGAACTGAGTTCATAAAACTGACAGATACAGTGGAGGGAAAAAACATGCTTGTAAATGTTTTATGAACTTATTTATGCATGGTAGACGTAAATATACTTTGCAATGTAAACTAAAATTGATACTTGTATTCTGTAAGCAAAGGAAACTGAACTGGGAAATGCTGGTATGTTTATATGTATGCTACACTTATGCTTTTAATATTTAGGATGCAGCACTGTCCAAATTATGTGAATGATATAAATAAAGAAAGAAAGGGAATTAGACAGTGAAACCAATGCAGCTGTCAAAAGTACTGAAATAATTTGGCACTGAAAGTAATTGAGTGAGTTTGGCTTAGTTGAAATAAGCTCTCCGTGTGGGCAGGAAGACTGTGTTGAAGACAGTCACACATCATTTCCAAGAGGCCATCCTGTCAAAGGGCCTGTATTTATTTCTCAGTGTTAGAGCTGTGTAATAGTTAGAGGAGTCCAGAGAAATATAAACCACTAAACCTTTGAAAGTTCTTCTCTCCTTCACTGATGAAGCTGTGTACTTGTCTCCCTCTTTTTTTAAGGTCTGAACAGATTTATCATGACCGTCTCACAGGGTCACTTCCAAACTGCCACCAGTAAATCAAGTTAAACTTTATCTCCTTGCTCACCACCCACCGTAACGACAGCGAGAAAGAAAACTCACTATGTAGCGATTAGCAGAGTCTGACCGTAGAAACACCTCCGAAAAATGGAAGATATCTATGGTGCGAGAATGTTTGCTCATTTATGATATATTCATTTGTTCCTCTGGCTTAACATGACAAAGGCATATTGCTTTGGCTATCCCTGAGCATATGACAATGTCTGTCAGTCAGTGAGTAAAACTGGAGAACCAAAGAGGCTGTTCACCTGCTATCTACTGAGGAAAAGATAAAGCAAATGTTGGCACACACATTCATATATACAGTACATACATGCACTGCACTACATACAACATACAACACACACACACACGCACACACACACACACACACACACACACACACACACACACACACACACACACACACAGTTTCCCATTTTGTTGACTGCAGAGGATTCTATGCTAAATATAGGATGCAGTATTGCAGCTATGTGCATAATGCAGGAACATTTTCCAGTTTATACTGCATTAAGGCCTATACATCAGCCAAGCCTTCCTTCAAAACAGATCTAACAAAGGCATTATTTAATTTTTCTGTCCCACTTTGCTGTCTATATTTCAGTGAAAGGTATGCATATTAGGGATGTGCAGAGATCCCAGTTTTTGCATTTGTGTCTGTATTTGTTAAGACAGCAGCATTATTTGTATCTGTATTTGTATTTGAATAAAAGTGGAAAGAGGCTTATGACACTTTTAATTTTACTCATTGCTTCATTGCAGACAAACCTCTACCTATTTATACACCTGTAAAACTGAGACAGCACACCGTGTAACATGTAGGGAGGAACTTCAAAGGCAATTATTGCTTTGCACTTTTCATCATTGCCTTTTTTTTACAACCTAACTTTGTGGAAAGGAGAAGGGGAACAACAGGTTATAGAGAGTCCCTTGGGAGCACTTGGCTTGTGTCAGTAGCTGAGCTTTATCTCTGGGGAATACCGCCAACAAATATTTTTTTAAATATTTGTATGAAACAAATATTCGTATAAAACCCACTAGTTGTGCTTTGCCGAATAATGTATTTGTATTCGGGCACACTCATAATGCATATGAAAACCAAATATCATCCACAGACATCTTTATTATTCCATGTTAGAAATAATCAATTCAACATTAACTTCAAGGCTGAAATTTGATCAAAAAAGTCTTGACTATGAAAAATAAGATTAAAAATCTCATCGGTATAGCAATTGTTTCCTGTCATTGGAACCACATGATAAAAAGAAAGAGAAAAGCAGGCTTCCATGAATGCTGAAAGATGGCAGTGTTTTATGTAACAATGCGATTGCATGCTTCACAGGTATAGGACAATTTTCAATTAAAATCTGTATAAGATGGGAATATTTGCATTTAAAATTGAGCAACAAATCACTGCAGATAAATAACAAAAATCTCAATCTACATACACTGCACAACTCCTGGCATGCACATTTGTACTGCTGTGTCTTTAAAGTATTTTTGCACAAAATTTATAAGTACAAAATCAAGTCACCATTGGTTTGGTACTCTGCCATGGCCAGGGACATTGGCAGAGAAGAAACAAACACTACATGATTGAATTGATCATTGGCTCAAGCAGCGGTGTGAGGGAAAAGCTCTTATCGTGTCTAAACAGATTTCCAATACTTCACTACCTAATACAGCATTAGAGTGCCAGGCCAACATTTCATTGTTTTGTCACTGCGACGTACATTATATTACAGAGAATGAATTCGACACAATAGACTACAGCTCCTCAGCCAGACTGACTCAAAATGTAATTAAGTGAATAATGATGTGATACATTTTTGTGCATACAGTGATTTTTAAACAGAATAAAAAAATGTGCTTATTAGCTTCAATTACGGGTGGAAATATACAGATATATATTTATCAAGAGGAGAGAAGCTACATATTTGGAAAAAAAGTCACTACCACATGTATGAGCCACAAAATTTTTAAAGTAAAATAATTATCATGCTCACAAATAAAGTAGAAAATAAGATTATGTTAATCTTATTTGCTTGCTTAAGAGGTTTACTTTTTAGTATTACCATATAAGTAAGAAAATAAAAACCCTTTTTTCTAAAGGTGCCATGCTATTGTAAATTGAGTTAATTAGGGCCCAAGCACCAAGCGGTGTGAAGGTCCTATTGGATCTGAAGGAATTATTATTTTTCTTCTTTATTATTATTATTCCTCCAAAACAAACGCATTTTTGAGGGCCTAAACATGCACTAAAAGTTGTTAAACTTTGCACATACATCAGAAGTGGTGAAAAAATTAATATTTTATGGGTCTCGCAAAAAAGCGGGGGAAAATGGCTCGACAGCGCCCCCCTAGAAAATTGAGCCCCTCGACACGGATTGTCATAGAAGAACAAAATTCGGTATGCATATGTATCATGACCAGACGCACCAAAAAGTCTCTTGGAGACATACCCTAAGTCCAACAGGAAGTCGGCCATTTTGGATCAAATCTGCGATTTTGACGCCAATTTTGCCATTTCCAGGCCGCATACTTTAACAAACTCCTCCTAGAGGTTTGATAAGAGTCCTGCCCTGAACAGATCCATGTGTCAATACTGGATCTGAGTCATAGCGCCACCTATTGGCAACAGGAAGTAACATGTTTTACACGCCTTGACGCCTTGTGGGTAGCACGGTGATAGGATCCACCTCAAATTTACTCAGAATAGCCGCAAGACCTTGGAAATTATATGTTGTAAAGTTGGTGGCTTTTTGTCAAAAGGTGTTACCATGACAACGCGGCGAATTTCGATGTTTCGCCATGACATTTCATGCTTTATAACTTGACTCCACATGATCTGATCTTTTCCAAATTTCATATGCTTGTTAAGAGTCCCCGTCTGAACACATGTAAAGGCCAATATTTAGTGACAGTCATAGCGCCACCTAGTGGCAACAGGAAGTTTGAAGCGCCACTCTTTTGCTAACTACTCCTAGCAGGTTAGTCAGAAACACATCAAATTTGGTCAGCCAAGGTGAAAAACCTTGATGATGATAACTGCTGAAGCTTTTGAGCTTTCACCAAAAGCCGTTGCCATGGCAACACATTGTTCGCCACAAAACACGAAGCTGTTTTTACGGGCCAAGACATGCTTGAAAACTCACAAAACTATGCACACACATGGCAGGTCTTAAAGTCTGTAATTTCGTATTGGTGGCTGGCATAAGTGTGGCAGAATGGCTCTAGAGCGCCCCCTACAATATTTCAACGAAGCAGCCCCCGTGCCACGTTAAACCTACATGTATGAAAATCAGTACACACATGTATCATGGCAGGGCGCACAAAAAAGTCTCTTAAACCCATAGCTGAAACCCAACAGGAAGTCAGATATTTTGAATTTAGTGGTCAATTTTGGCGATTTTGCATGTCTTATATTTTAATGACCTCCTACAGAATTCATCATAATGACTTAAATATCAGTGTGTGTCATCTAGACTACTATGTGATCCTAAGTTATCAAAGGATTTAGTTATGGTTGAAGCGTGTGGCCGTGGCGTGGTGTTGAGTTTTGATGTTTCGCCATGACAGAGGAAATTGCTATAACTTTAGTGTACATGGCTGGATCTGCCTGAAACTTTATATGTTTGATATTAGTCCCGGCCTGAACACGTTTACATGACAATATTCAGTCATTGATGCAAACTGGCTCCATAGCGCCCCCTATGACATTTCAATGCAGCAGCAGGTAAAATAGTGGACAAAGGAAGTGATGCTAATCTTCTTCTTGCACTGTCTGAAAACAGCCTGGGTCTGAAGACATCTGCATGCCCGTGACAGAAGCCATTCAACTGTGCCATGCCCCAATGTGCACAAAGGTGCGAGGGCCCGATCATCGCTGCTTGCAGCTTTAATTTATACTTGATTTACAACTGACAAAGCTAAACAAAAATAATAACAAAACAAAAACAATGTGCCATGTTTTTAGACTTCCATATGCTTTCCTGTTAAGTATGAGACTGATCATATGACCATGAATCATCATCCCGCGCTGAAGGCTTCCTTCCACTCAGAGCTGCCATTAATATTGCATGCTGCACTTTTACAGCAGCCTATTTGTCATGTGTCATGGAACTGCAGTCACTCCCACATTTATAATATTTGTAATGCCAGAGATGCACTAAACCAGAGAAAGCTGGCCCACACTGCTGTAAAATTACAACTAGTTACATGTTGACAGAGTAATGGCCATTCAACTGTACTCTCATCTGGCTGTCCTTTTTTTTTGCTTCGCATAGGGTGACATTAGTGACATACATGATGATGTATGTGAACATGCTGTTATAGCTGACCCAGAAGCTTAACTGATATGATACATATGAACTGATTTACACCTACAGAACAGCAACGTAATACAGTTACAACAGAATATTTAAGGTTCATGAATATTTCTTAAACTAAAGTTTACACAAATAATGCAAAATTACACATTATATTACAATACACTCATACAACTGATAACATCACAGTATACAATATACAGTGCCATGGGTTTTTCTGCAATCATAGCAAAAAATGTCTTTGCCAACTAAAAGTACACCTCAACAGTGATTGTATCTTTGAAAAAACAAATATAACACCAAGACCACCAGTGTTGTTATCAGAGTTGCAAAAATGAAAGAGGCTCTTTGTGACAGTTCAAAATACTGTAAAGTTCAACACATGCAATGCAGGCCTCTACTCTGAAAAGGTCCAAGTATCCCTCAGTGCTTACAGTAACTGCACCCTGTACTGTTAAGATAATATGTTTCCTCTCACATACCTTAGCATTGGATTGATATCCATAGTTACGCTGATTATATATATGATTTTATGTATATTTTTATATATATAGCTCCATTGAAAATTCCATTGATGACTGACGACAGTAATGCATTGATGGTGGGGTTTTACAAATCTGGTGTACAGCAACATGGTTACAGTTATCTCTGGTCACTGTAAAGAGTGTGTTTGGATCCACCATGAACCACAAACACATTTTGCAAAAATCTACTGTATGTAATCGTGACCACTTACAGTAGTTATTATTTTTTGTATTTACAAGTAACATTATTTTTCTAGAAATCTGTTAATTTTTTTGTATTGGTTAAATGTATAGGTAGTGAAACTTAAAGGTAAACATATGCTATAATATATCATTAAAGACAATGAATTCATTCATTCAAAAAGTTTTCTTACAGACAATTTAGCTCAAGAGGTTCTTAAGAAACTTTATTTTAGAGTCTATGCTTTCCTCATACCCTCTTCCCCACCTATACCACAGGGGTTCAAATGAGTATCATTAGATTTTATGGCATGATCATAAACCAAACAGACAATCAACATAAATGTGACACACGCAGAGATGTCCCTAGCACTACTTTGGCACCTGGACCTGTTTATTGTAGAGCAACTGAAATACTTCAAAATGGAAATTGAATTTACTCCCCTGGAGATTTTTGATGAAAGGATCTTAGCTGGAAATCAAAGTGCTTATCAAATAGATGGTGTGGCTGGCAGCTGCTACAGAAGTTAAATTTGGGCTGACCTCATGGTTTCCCATGGCTCAACTCTGGGCTGGAAATAAGAGATGACAATAGATGGGCAGATGGGCATAGAGACAGGGAGCTCCAGTGACAGAGGTAAGAAGCAAAGCTAATATCAGGAAAAAAGGAGTCATGAGCAAAAGGAAAATGTACTCTCACTTAGATGAAAACAAAAAGTGAGAGAGAGAAGATTCCTTATTCTAATATTGTTTATATTCTATATTCTATAGTTTAAGTTACATACAAACATATTGATGTTAAAAAGACAACAAAGAAGAAATGTATTTAATGAGAGCTATGCACAGTGAGGCTGCTACACTGCTACTACATATTCTATATAAATTAAATTCAGACCCTCTAAAGCAGATGTAACCATATACATAACAGAAAATCTTGTGCCTTGACATACATGGCCAATACAGTATATCTAAAATTCTACTGGATTTCTGGAAAAAGGATGAACATCCATCCAGAGTGCATGAATTATGTATACAATCTTAACTCCATACCTCATAATGAAATAGTAGTTTTCTGGGACACAGTGCAGAATAAAGTTTGTTGAGTAATTCCCCCAGTAGGGCTGGGTGATATGACCAAAAAACTATAACCAAAAAAAGAAAAGAAAAAAAAAGTCAAATTTTCCTGTGAAATGAAGGAAAACTAAAACACTGACTTTTTTTGCTGAAACTTCTGCACACAATTCACTGCTCCTGCTATTTGTGTTTTGACAAGATACCAGCCTGATATCTGCAGACTGATGGCTAAGTAGCATTAGCTAACCGGCAGATATTGCCAGACTGAACTAAGTCTGGCAATGGTCCATCGGCCTCCTCCACTTCACCTCTCAACAGCAACAGATAACACCTCGTCACAAAACACAAAATTAAAAATTCTTAAAACTTGATTGAATTTTATATATCGCATAGCACCACCCTGCGGTGTACAGTTGTTCAAATTACGGATGTCTCGAAGATAAAAGTACACTATACAGCCCAGTATCCTTGGTATTGTGTCCATAGTGGATGATTCCACACTGATTTACATCCAGTGCAAGTGCAGGAAGTACAGTAGTGTGCTATAGTGAGGTGAAAAGTAAGGGCATGAGAGGTCAGGGTGGTGCATGGGAAAATAGTATGACATTCATGCCAGGGGTCTTCCTAGGTTCAATTGGTCCACTGTTGATGGGACAAGGCTTGTTGGTAATGCAAAGCAATTAACTT
The DNA here is from genome assembly GCF_910596095.1 of Thunnus maccoyii. Classification (NCBI taxonomy): domain Eukaryota; kingdom Metazoa; phylum Chordata; class Actinopteri; order Scombriformes; family Scombridae; genus Thunnus; species Thunnus maccoyii. The sequence goes on from NC_056541.1 coordinate 21,156,453, forward strand.
AATGGTTTAGAAATTTGAGGGTACGATTTAGTAATTTGAAGGCAAGATGTTAAGTGATTAGAACCTTCAAGGAACCCAATGCAACCAATAAAAAACACATTGTCAAGATTACCCAATTTTCTATGCTGTCTCAAACTCTTAAATTTACACCAAAGACATTTGCAGTGTGCATTGATTTCCCAAGTCAGAAATGAGAGAATTGGAAAGTTAATCAATCAATTGGAAAGCAATCTTTAATTCCATTAAGCGAGTCAAGAAGTAGTGGTCTAGAAGAAATGCTCTGTGGCTTCAACAGAGAAGGGTAGATTGACAATGTTGTCAAAAAAGAAATCTACAGCATAATTTGCTGTGTCTTCTGGCATGCATTTATTTCTTCAAGAGCAACACCAAAGGGAGCAACAACACGCAAAATGATTTTGAGTGATCATTTTGCCACTCCATCATCTCTAATACTTTTTCAGAATCGCCCACAATTCATCTGACATTTTCTGCTTGTTGATGAGATCATGTAACATCTCTGTCATGCTTTTCAAATCACCAGGTGAAAAGGGACATCTGGGAAAACACCACTCCTAACAAGATATAAATTCATCATGGAGTGAAAACATTACATCCTAACATAGTGCAGACCCACCAGAGGCCTATACTTAGGGGGAAACATTTGTGCTTCCATTATCTTGACTTTCCTTGCACATACCATAGCAAGATAATAGAATGAGATTATAAAGAAAATAAAGCCAGAAACCTCATGTTAAATACCCAACATAGAAGTTCTGCTTTTGTTCATAAGTGAATTAAGTAAGGGAGATTCACAATACAAGGTACAGAAACATTTTTTTAAAACTGTTATGTTGAATTCAAGTAAGTATTTGCAGATACCCATAAGACGTTATGGTCAATTCAAAGTTAACATTGAACTAATACATTTCACTTTACATATAATATTGATTTAATATTCTCCCAGGAAACCAAAGCTGAATTGGAGTAAAGTTCCTATGCAGTGGTAGAGAAGAACAGTACATTTATATTGTATTTTTTCCCTTTATTCTTTAAGTGAGTGTCAATATTCTAATGAGTCTCACAAACATAGTCTAAACACACACAGTTTAAACACACACACACACACAAACACACACACACACAGTAGTGAAGGCCTAGAGAAATAAAAGGCTCTAGACTTTCTCCATAAACAATATTATCCTGTCCTTGAGCAGAGGCATTATTCCATTGAAAGCATGCACTTTATATGTAAATGCCAGAAGTGATGATTATGTTATTCTAATCAAAATAGCCCTTTAATATTTTATAAGTTGTGGGTGGAAGGCAGAAAACAAACTGCGGCTGTAGCACTCAACATCATGCCCTAAAGCCAGCCATAACTTCTAACTCCTGCCTGTGTTTGTTGCAGAGGGTGTAGAGAATGCTATAAGCCATTTTTGATGTGACTTTTTTTTGGCTCTAGATAAGTGACTGTTACACTCTCCTAAATTAGCATGTTTATTGCTTGCTGTTGCCCTGCCATGCATGTTTGCATATCAAGCTCTCAGTCCATAAGCCCTCCTTCTGTTTGGTTTGAAGTTGTAGGAGTGTTAGGCACACGTTAAGTGGAACTATCCTTGCTCTCAGAGTGGCAATTGTTCTGGTAAAATACTAAGCCATTGATCTTCTCACATATTGCCTGTGCTCTCTTGGCCTAATTACAACACTTTTAGAACCTTAAAGAAGAGCTGTGATGATAATCAAAAACTGCGTTAATCGAAAAATTCAAACCTGCAGTGAATTTTTTTGGCCATTTGGGGGCAGTGTAACAAGCTGTACAGACATCAACATGGTATCTATCGCATTATGAAGCCATTATGGCAAACGTGTTGGTAGACAGTTTTCTATTTACTCATAAAGCACTCACGGAACAACATAGCATTTATTTGGAATTGTTTCCAGTATTAACTCTCTTTTTAGCTCTGGACTTCACCAACTCTTGAGAGAAATATCTGGCAATTTATCTTCTAAATGCTTCACTATGTTCACCAGCTAGTTTCTAACTATCTGTCTGCTGGGCATCAACAGGGCTGATGGAAACTGTGAAAGTGATCCAAACTTTAAAGTTGCAGGCTATGAAACCAAAACAGCTAAAATATGCTAAAACACTTCATAAAACAAATGCAAATTTGGGTTTGTCATTATGAGCAATACCTTTCACATTTCATATAGTCATTTGTTCCATCCATGGCAAATCTTGGCTAGCAGACTTCATATAAATTTACAAATCAACATAAAATACAATAAGAAACATACAGAACCACAAGAAATGTCATAGTATTTTAATTGTAGTATTAACATGTACTATTATAATGTTGTGTTGCAAGCTAGAGCTCCTTGCATCAAGTTTGGTCACTATAGATACTGTATGTCACTCCCTCTTTAATACAGGTTACATGTATGCATCACTGAGATCACTGAGACTGTGTCATCATTTCATCATTTATATTTTCTTTCAAAACAAGAAACACAGTATCTTGAAAGCTCACTAATGACATTAAGCTTCAACACACAGATCAAGATTTTGACCTGTGTTGACCTGCATGTTACCCACTCCACTCCACTTATGTACTGTGCTCTGCTGCAGTGCTTCTCCTCTGTATGAATGTTGGAATATGAGACTGAGGGGGAGTTAAAGATGCTGCCGGGTCCCCCAGGTATAAAAAATTAGGTCACATTGTACAGAGAAATGAGAGATTTCTGTGTACAATATACTGTTGTAATTTATGCAGGTTTTCAGGGTCTCTCTCCCCACAGACTTGGGTGTTCTATCTGAAGATCTTTTTTTCCCCATCCTCACATGACTAAAACAAATCAGTCATTGAGTTTATTTTTGGCATAACTGTGATACAGTTAATTAGAACAGAGGAACAATGCTTTCTCACAGCTACTGTATGAAACATGTTTTTGTCTTGAGGCCTAAGCTCCTGAGACAATGCTACATTATACATGAGGCCTATAGTGCATCAGATGTCACACTGTTACAAATAATGACAATCTAGCACTAACTCTTTTTCTCTCTCTTTTTTAGTATTTTATTTTGTTTTTTTAGATAGTATAGCTATGAACCACACAGTCACACACTGATAATAAAAAAATGCTCACTATACATTACAGACATGTCAAAAAAGAATGAACCGACAATAAAATAAATTAACAATGTAACAATTAAAATAAAAATTTAATTATTAAAGAGTAAGAGTAAAACAACAAAGAGAGTAAAAAATGAAAGATGGGTTAGCTTTAACCAAAATAGAGTGGTCTTTTACAACATTAGTATGGTGAAAATAAAGAGACTATGCAGGCGATCATTCAATCATGTGAGATGGGAGATTCTCCATGTAGTTGATAAAAGATTGCCATATTTTATAGAGAAAATTATCTTATTCCTCAGTGAGTAGGTTATCTTTTCCAGCGGTTTGCAACTGTTCACTTCTGAGAGCCACAATCCAACTGGCAATGGGAGATCTAACTTCCATTTCATTGCAATACATTGTTTGGCAATGGCCAGTAGCATTTCTGTAAGCTTGATGGAATGACTATGTGTAAGATTAGAATTTGAGAGGTTGCCCAAAAGGCATATATCGGGATCCATTGGGAAAGTAACTCCATGAATTGTGGATAAAGCATCACAGATCCCCTGCCAAAAACCTTGTACTTTACTACACTGCCAAGTGGAATGAAGGAAAGTGCCCTCTACTAGACCACATCCAAAACAAAGGGATGAGAGATTGGGGTTAAACCCATCTTGGAAGGGGTGAGATAAATCTGATGTAAAAAACTGAACTGAATTAACCTATATCTTGAATTTAGGGTACATGTACCACCATTGCTCCATAAGTCCCTCCGCAGTTCTGGATCAATCTCCATACCTAAATCCCTCTCCTACCTAAGTCTAGATCTTTCTGGTTCAGGGATTGACAGAAAAGGTACTGTAACAGGGCTTCATAAACCTTAGAGATGGTTCTAACCATTGGTTGACCATTCAATGGATGGACATCTTGGATAGTTTCCACTGTCTTTGAAGGTTAGCCCTTATAAAATGTCTTAACTGTAAATATTTTAAAAAATGTTTGTCAGGTAGTTGATATTTTTGCTTTGATTGCTGGAATGAAATAACAATTCTGTACATATAACAATGTTCCAAGTGAGTGATACCCTTTTTAGGTCAAGATTCAAAGTTGCAATTCTGGTACAAGATAGGGATAAGCCTATTTCCCCACAAGGGAGTCTTGGGAGACAGAAAACCATCTCACCTGAACATTGTATGTATTGTGACCCAAGTTTGGACTGAGAGAACAATGAAAGGGTTATAGGTAATAGTTCTGATTGACTTTACATTTATATAAAACATGAAACTGAATGATCTCATTCATTTCTAGCCTGTCAATATTCAACCATGAGGTTGAGGGGTCCCCATCAAACAGTTAAGCCAAAAATCTAGATTGTGCAGTAAAATAATAAAGTCTAAAATTAGGAAGTTTCAACCCTCCTTTTGCATAATCTAGGGTAAGTTTGTCTAAAGTGACCCTTGGGGATTTACCTCGCCAGATAAACCATCTGGTCAGCTTGTCCAGTGAAGAAAAAATGCAGAGGGGACATAAATTGGCAGGGATTGAAACAACAAAAATTTAGGCAAAACATCAATTTTTATAACATTAATTCGGCCAGGTAAAGTAAGCGGGAAGTTCATCCACTTATTGAAGTTATCCTCCACTCTCTGCAACAAACTCAAAAGGTTGAGTCTATATAAGTTCTTTAGATCCTTATCCACCAATATACCCAGGTATTTAAGCCCAATGGGTGACCACTTAAAGGGAAACTGGTTTTGAATAGTGTTATAGTTAAATTCTAACAGGAATAGTATTTCGCTTTTGTCAAGATTAATCTTATAACCAGAGAAGGAACTGTACAAGTTCAGCATATCTACTAAATGGGAGGGGGAGCTTTCAACATTTGTTAAAAAAGAACAATATCATCAGCTAAAAGTGATATTTTGTGTGTGAAAGGTCTGATTTCAAAACCGCATATATTAGAGTCTACTCTGATAGCCTCAGCCAGAGATTTAAAGAGGGCAGGACTAAGTGGGCCTGTCTGTTGCCCCTAAAGATGTGAGAAATAGTCCAAAGTAATCCCATTGACCGAAATCCTAGCTTTTGGGGACTCATACAATGATTTTATTAAATCAACAAATTGATTATATTTTCTCAAGAACTCTGAAGAGATAAGGCCATTCTTGGCCTATAGGAGGCGTACTTTAGTGGGTCTGTCACTGTTTTACCCACTGATACAGTGGCCTGAGAAACTTCTGAAACTTGAGGGGGAGGGGGGGGCATCCTCCCCAGGAGATTTATTTGAAGGCAAAAATTTAATAGCTTCAGTTAATTCAGATATTGAAAATGGTTTACTCATGCATTTTCTGTCTTTGTCAGATAAACATGGAAGATTAATTGAGGAAAGAAAAGAATCTATTGCTGACATGTCACCACTTGGCTGAGCAGTATACAAGTCACTATAATATTTCTTAAAAGCATCATTAATTTCAGTGGGGTTATTAGAGATTCTGCCAGTGGTTACTGCAATTCCATTAACTGCCCTCTTACTTTCTTCTGTTTTTAACTGCCATGCCAGCACTTTACTAGCTTTTTCTCCTAGTTCATAGTATTTTTGTCAAGACTTTATGATGGATTTCTCTGTTTGGTATGATTTCAAGTTATAATATTTGATTTTTTTGGGGGGGTTTTGTTTACCAAAGTTGTATACAAGTCTTTACTTGGTGTTCTCTGATATGTTTGTTCAAGCACTTGAATTTCAGACTCAAGAGAATCAAGCTCAGCCAATATTTTTTTTCAGTCCCTTTGTGTAAGAGATAATTTTCCCCCTTAAGTAAGCCTTCAGCACATTCCAGAAAATATAGCTATTAGAGGCGGAGTGTCTATTTGTTAGTGTAAAAAAAGTAATCTGTTGTCTTATAAAAGTGCAAAAGTCTGTTTGCTTGAGGAGCATAGGATTAAGCCTCCATCTGTAGGATGCTTTTACCTTATTAGGCATGGAAATAGACAAAACCAAGGGGGAGTGATTGTTCAATAAACGAGTAAGGTATAGAGCGTCCAATACCGTATGGTACAGATGGGTGGGTAACAAGAAGTTATCTATATGCGTGAGGGTGCCATGAGGGTAAAAAGAATAGTCCCTGTCTCCTGGGTGTAACCACCTCCAAACATCTGTCAAATTGAAATCCCTCATGAAATAAATTGTTAATTTAGCTGCCTTAGTAAGAGAAGGTGGCTTATCAGAGGATCTATCAAGAACTGAGTCTAGAGAAAAAATTGAAATCCCCTCCAATTAGAAGCACACCAAGCACTCGTGCAGTATGGAGGGAAATATTTTGAGTAAATACAGGGTCATTGAAGTTGGAAGCATAGATGTTCAATAGTGACCAATATTCAGAGTACATATTCCCCTGGACAAACACAAATCTACTCATGGGGTCATGTGTCTTCTTAGTAACTATAAAAGTGATATCCCTAGTTATAAAGCAGTTCCTCTTGCTTTGATATTAAAGGAGGAAGAAAATACCTGACCAACCCATTCTCTCTCATCTTAAGTGTCTTATGTTCTTAATCTGAAAGGTGTGTTTCTTGTAAGTACACAATATCTGCATTAAGTTTCTTCAGGTATGTATAGACTGTCATGGAAAAAAGTTTTAAAAATTTCAAAAAAGTTTCATTACAAGACCCTTTTCTTCATCATAGAATATATATATATATATATATATGGAAGTTTGTCTCCCCAACTGAGGCAAGCTGTAAGATCCCATATTGACAGCACATCTTCCAATTATGCAACTTCACAATTAACCAACTCACAGAGGTTCCTGTTTTTCCTTATGTTATGCACATCTTATTAATAAGAAAATAACCCCATTACACTAACAATAATACTGCTTTAGCAGCAGTCTAAACTGTTCAGTGTAGAATGCCTTGGCTTCTTCAAGTGTGTTGAAAGTTAACTATCTTTGAGTGTGACTCTGGGGGTGGTCAGGGTGCAAGAGTCTGAAGCGTACACCTTTGCAGTACAGCAGAGCTTTAACCTAATTAAATGTGATGCATTTTTAGACAGGACTGCACTGAAGTCAGGGTAAAGTCTCCAGTTGTTGTCCCGATTGTCCCTGGATGAAGTGAAAGATAATATTTTACTCAAGTTGACGCCAACTACGTTTGTTACTGTAGGGCAACAAAGCCGTCGCAAGTAAAAATAAGTACTTTATCAAACCACCTGTTCAACAACAACACATAAACACATATAAAAGCAACATTTTCAACTGCTTTGCCCGCAGTGTCCCATCCACAGTACGCTGGTTAAGCCAATAACACGAAAGCTTTCTGTACGTAGCCTAACTGTTTAACTGAGTTTGCCACACATCTTAAAATTGGGCAAATTTTTGGAAACGTAGCTGCTGGCTGAGACAAAGCAGCCCCTCCTCTCTAACAGCGGTACCCGAAGGCAGTAAATCACATCAGCAGCAGACGAAAGAGGACAGAGGACAGGAGAAAGGACTGCCTGCGCAGAGAGCAGAGCACGCCCCTTGAATTGGGTTGTGATGACAGATCAGATGAAATTGCATGTTGTGTTTGGATCGTGTGTCTAGATTCTGATTCATAGACAATCTGGCAACTTGCGTAACATCAGACAAACATACAAAACTTATGGATCCCTGTGTATGATGATTATTCGTAATAAAGGTTGAGGGCTATGCAAATTATGGGAGTTTCCTGGGAGAAACAACAAAATGGGAGCACAGTGAGAGAGGGGGGAAATGGGCGTTCCGCCACTGCATAATTATGAGCGCCGCTGCTGAAATTTCAGACGAATGCTAATATCAATGGGCTACTAATGATTTTCACTCGCACACTGTGCGAGCACAATAACACCCTACGTTATTGTGGATTTTTTTTAGTTATCCTCCCTCCTTTCGTTCTTCAAAGGACACATACGTGACAGGTACAAGAGTAGCATAGCTCTGTTAAGGAATAAGGCAGTGTGTGTGTGTGTGTGTGTGTATGTGTGTGTAAATGTGTGTGTGTAGTTGCACAAGCACAGAGAGCGAGCGGCAGAAACGTGACGTGAACGCGAGCGGAGCAGAGGAAAAGGTTAGCAGTTAGTTGTCAATCAGGCAGTAAATGTAGAGCACAGGCTGTGTGTCAGTTAATAAATGCTGCAGCTCTTCAAGACAAAGAAAATACTAGTCTATTGAAGGGGGTTAGCCTTAACTTGACCAGGCTCACTTAAGGTGAACTGACTTTTAAGGTGGACCAGCAATTCTCATTTTAGTGTCAATCTCAGCCGCTCTTTAACAGAATGGAGAAATGTCTGGCTGATGAGTTTCTGTCTTCAGTTTATCATATGCACCCCCCCCCCTCCCCCCCTGCCGCTCCAAAGCAGTCAACCTAGGGGAAACACTGAGACCTCATAGCCTGGCACTCACTCACTCACAACCATGCATGCGCACACACACAGACATCAGTCATACACAGCTGCAGCAGCCTTAATCATATCAATCAATTAACCATATATACAGATACACAGCCACAAACACAAGCAGTAGAAAAATCACTTAGCCGACGAAACACAACAGTATAACTGCCTGGCACAGCAGCCAAATAACTACACAGTCACACACCTGCAGAAGCAGCAAGAACCACTTATTATAAGTTGACAGAAAAAGCATAAAATAAAATCTGTCCCGATGTGCCCAGCAGTAAACTAAAACAGGCAACACAGCAGGGGACAGAGAATGAAAATATCTCACCTGTGATGATTGTCGGTCAGCGCTGAAATTATTTCACTGTAGTCCAATGATTTAGTCTGTTCTGTTTCAGTGAAAGTGTGGGGAGACTGTAATCATATTGATGCCCTAGTGTTGTTTTTTATCTGATTGACAGAGTGATATCACTGTACAGTTAGGACAACAATTGTTGGGCCTCAACCATGGGGTCACACAAAGAAAAGCCTGCATGCAAGTCACAAAGCCTGATAGGGCTGATAAGGCTTTGTGACTGATAAAGGGTGCCCAGTTGAGAACAATGAGAGTCCATTTCGCAACATGCACCAAGTTCGCACCAAGGTGCTAAACAGGAAATGGTGTCAACATACAGTCTCTCATTGGCAGAGACGCTCCTGCACAGAGGAGTGTCATGATGACACAGCCGTGACATCACCACTCCTTTAAAACTGAACATTGCCTGTCCATGTCGAACTGATCTAGGGGGAACTTTTGTCCTCCTGTGAGTCAGCTTCAGCCTGCGCACGTGTTTTCCCCACTGACTGAAGACTCTCCCCTCGCCGGACGAGACGAGTCTTTGCTGGTGTTCACCCGAACACCATTCCTGGATCCAAGAAAGACCGCTGCTGCAACCAGCACTCTAATCGCTTGCAGAAGGAAGAAAAAGATTTCTTCAGGAAGACACGGACAACTTCTCTGCCCCGCTCTTCTTCAACTGTGTCGACTCTGCTCTTTTCTCAACCATGCCACCGAGAATCAGCTACCGTGAGATCCGCCGACAGCGCGAGGACGGCCACCATCAGCATCCGAGCCGAGGAACCGAGCCGGACTGAAAGACGGACCTAACACACACACCCTGCTTGCTTTCTGAGGCGTTGGTGGCTTCAGAAGAGGCTTAAGTCTGGGCAGAAGCAGTGTTTAGATTGTGTGTTCTTTTCAGCCTCAGTGCTGTTGTTAGCTTTTAGTTTTTAAGCTTTATTGCTATTTCTGTTGTGTGACTCGACGGACAGCCGAGTCCATTTGTCCTGCTATACTCTGTGGAGTATTTTAAGTTTGCTGCCTGTTTAGTTGTGTTCACCACGCTAGACTTTTTTGGTTTGTCCCGTGTGTACAGATGGCCGTCTACAGACTGCCGTCTGTACACACGCTCTCTGTGGATGACGGAACCGCTTCTCTCCCCCATGGTCGCTTTCCCTCCTCTTTCTTCCCTCTCGGGCTAACCCACACATATACACGTGTGCACACACATATACACGTGCGCACACACATATACACGCACAGACATCTTTTTACACATCTGATTGTCAGATAATGTGGGACTCGTCCCTCGCTATCCGCCATCAGACACATGTTTTACACAGAATTGGGTGAGTACAAGACGCCGACCACCAGGCGGCGCCATCTTGCTATTGTCTAGCTAAGACCACCCTACTTCTGCCATTTGGCCCTCGTGTGACGTGACTTCCTCCCATAGTCACGTCCGCGTCCCAAACCCTCAACGTCATCACGCCAGATCACATCTCTATCTTGTCTCACATACACACACACATGCATTCACCTGCATGTGTTCAACCCTGTACATAGTTGTTTGTGTTTCCTTCAGTAGGATTAGATTTTAGAATAGTTGTTCATTGAATGAAGCATTTGTTAACTTTGTTTATTTTGCTAAGTTTAATAAACACTGCTGTATCTTTAAAGAGAAATTCTTTTGTCATTATTGTGTTTAACATATTGTGAAAAGTGGCTGATTGAGGGAGTCAGAGCTCAAATTCAACCCTTCTTTCAACCACCAACCTTAAAATTCAACCATGAATATTGATATCTCTCAGATATTAACATTCTAGGTGAACTCTTTTATGAGACTACCTTGTTTTGGTTGTTGGTCCTGGTGTCCAGGTGGTGCCCCGTAATTGTTAATCCATATGAATGATTTCTATAAAGTTTTATAATTAATAATTGTCTCTGATAATTATTAATTATTGCTAATAACCAACCGTGCCCCTCACAGATTGGACAGTTGTGTCCCCATTGTGAGGTTCTTTAACAGTTGGTGCCCAAATTGTTAATTGATATTAATAATATTTAGATTTAATAATTCATTATTATTTATGATAATTATGAATTATTGCTAATAATCAAACACACTCCTACCAGTACCAACACCATTCACAGTTTGTCACCCGGACATAACTTTACGTGCAGTACGTGATGGAAAGTCCACAGCTGGTGAAAAGTGTGCTGACTGATTGTTTAGGGCTGAATTAGGATCCACATTATGACAACTATGATATTTGAACTTTTTCTTTTCCTCACAGCATTGCTGTGTGACAAATTTAAACAAATTACTTCATTTTGTTATTATTTTGTATTTGAAGCAAACTAAGAGTAGCTAGCTAGATAGGCTCCTGTACATCTGCTGGTCTGCTCCATGCACTGATACCTCTTTCAGGCAACAGATGCACATATGATGCGGGTCTACTCAACGACTCAAGAATTATCATCAAGTGGTAAACAAGACCCCAGCACAATGTGATGAAACACAAATGTTTCATTCTCAGTAGTCACATAATCTAAAAACAAACAAACAAACAAAAATCTATTGACTGATATGCATTCATTCAGCTTTGGCCCTATGTGAGCCCTATGATTGGGTAGCACTGATCACACCTGGGAAACTGGTAAAGGTTGGTTAGGGCTTGGCAACTGGCCCTCCCAAATTGAGAGAAAAAGGAAAGATAATGCAACAAACACAAAACAAAAATTGTTGTTTCAAGCATTTTACACTAGGATAAAATGGTGATAGCCATACAAATTTATCTGTGACAACAACAAAGTCTAGCTAAAAAACAGCTACCTTAGAATAAGAAGTCTATGAAATACACACCATGCAAGAAAAACTAATAAGACTTGAAACAACTCTTGATTTAAAAAAGTTTTTATTTGTCCTAGTTTCCACAGTGTGACATGCAAATATGTGCACTGCAAATGAAATGGCAGTATTTTGTGTGCAGGATAAAAGCAACCAATTAAAATGGTCTCACTCTTGAAACTGAAATCTCGATGGAAGCAACAGATTATAAAAAATAGTTTTAGCCTTGAGAAAACTAGGGGAAGACTGTAATGAAGGTCGATTTTTTTATTATCAGATCACCTCAGTGTACGCTCTCAGTCTAGACACCCTGTGTTTTTCTTTTTTTCATTGTAAATAGTATGACACAAAACTACTCTAGAGGTACCAAATATTATTTTTAAATAAAAAGACTTACTGGGTGATCCAGGTAAGCTTTGATACAATATTGATTTTTTTTCTTTTTCCCTTTTTGGGTGACTTCAATCATGGTGGGGAGAAAGTAATGAAAAATAAAAGACATGAATTGGCAGACAGTCATGAAATATTTTTAAAAGAAAATCTTATTAAGAAAGGTAATTCATTTAGCCATGGCCTAATTTTTCAACATCACTGAAATCTTTGAAGTATTTTTTGAGACATTTGAGAAAGACAGACTAACAGGAAAAGGCAAAAACAACCGTTATTGCAGAGGTTATGTTAATTTCTATGGATTTTATTCCTAATGGCATCCAACGTGCTCACAGTAACAAGAAGATTGTGAAGGCGTACAGAATTACCACATTAGAAAAATAAAGCCCAGCCTCCCTGTCTGTGAGGTCTGGGACATTCTGAAAATGGAAAAGAAAGTCAAACGGTCAAGCAGCCAGACAGAACCAATTTCAAGTTTCATAATGGACTTCCTCACTAGTTTTGGTTGCTTTGCTGGCTCATGATCACACAACAAAGAAGTGCCATATTGATGCTATTGTTTTATGTCTCCTGCATGTGGTCAAAGCAACTTTGTACTCTAATCCTGTCAGGAGTTGTTGACCCATAATGACAGCTACAGCAGCTCATAACTCACATCAGAGCACTTTAGTGATGAATGCTGTCTGCCCTCGTATGAACCCTGATGTAGATTCCCTCAGTGCCCTAACTGGGGTGGTGTTGAGTGCTGCAGAAACACGCATTTCAAGCACCTCTAAGTCAGCTATAGAATACAAACTCAGTGGAGGAACAGGATAGGGAAAAAAAACAGTAGAAAAAAATGCATCAACATATTGCTGACTGGGCTAAAAAGAATGCCATCAACTGTGAAGCTGTCTGGTGTGGCTTATACTCACAAATACACACATACACACACATTTATGCACCACTCATTAAGGCAAGCTATGGTTCATGCTTGTTCAGGCTAGTGTGGTCATATTTACTTGAAACTGTTATGTAAGAAGACAGTCAAAATTCATAACAGGGATGAATCCTACAAACAAGTCATTAACTGTTGCATAAGGAAATGTGAAAATTCATAAATAGTAATCTACCATGGCGTATTTTCTAGAGTGGACCTTGGATGCATTGTTAAAGTCTAAAGAAAGCCCTTCCGTATAGTCATCTCTCCATTGTTGAATGAGGCCTGATCTCTTTCTGGTTGAAATTCTTAACAGTGGTTTATCATCCCAGAGTGCCTCCTTCCACTCTGACTCTCTCCCTCCTCAATGAGGTGAGCGAAGTGGCTTAGATTTGGTGACAGGGAACGATTCCTCAGTGCAGCTTTACAGATGCAGGGACAGCTCAAAGAAGCTTATGCACATTTGAGGTAACAAAAGTACTTTTACAGTAGGACAGAAAGCCTGTGATCTGAACCTGGGTTGATATCAGCATGAATACCTCAGTGGTAATCTGACACCAAAATATTTTTTCCGTGCAAAAAACACTATTTTTTTTTTTTTTTAACACATGGCTATTACACAACTGTCATGGACCTATTACTGTCCCCATGATATCCAATTTCAGATCATGAGAGTGTGCAATAAGCACGTTATGATGCAAGTTGTGTAGTGCTTACCCTGTAACTGCAGTGACTATTAAACCTGAAACATATTCTAGCTGCAGATTAAATTGATTGATAAACTGAGATTGATGACACATTAGTTATGTTTGAGCTAGTGTTTGTTTGTTACATCAGGGTTGTCTGACTCACACACCCCTCCCCCCTCGTACACACCCTTTTAGAGGACTTACTTATCGTTGATGTACTACTACTACACCATTACTCAATCCTCTCAGGCAAAACGTGTGTTCCAGGCCACCAGGCCCCGAAATTGCTCATGATCTTTCACCAAAGAAAAGAAAAGAAAAGAAAAAAGAACGAAGAAAATCCACAACTGGATGACTTATTTCCAGAGCTTCAGGACATGATGAATTGTTATTTTTGTGCATGTTTGCATTAGCAGCAGCTGCATTTGTATCTTAATATTCAATATCAGTATTATGTTGTCCTTGCAACCTATATGCCATAAGCTTTTTTGTGTGAGGCTTCTATGCAGAAGTCTTTTTTTTCTGTATATTTTAATAAAGGTAGAATAATCTAATCTGATGATCCAGCATAAATGTTACAGGGATGAATGCTTGATGGAATTTCTGATGACTGTGGAATAGCTATATTTCTTTTAAACAAAACCTTGAAGGTGAAAAATACATGACCTTATGGCATTAGGGCGTTTAGTATGGAATCCTTGGGGGATGAAGAAAGGATCTTTTGCCAGTTAATTTATCACTGGCAGAATTCTTGGAGGTCTTATGGAACTCGTGTAAATCATCTTTTCAACTCTGGTGATGGATGGGTTTTAGGGGCCCCTCAGTTAAAACTATGGTGCTTTGGGAGTTGTTGTATGTTATGAAATGTGATTTTAACCAATTCATGTGAGAAATGGCCCATAGCTCATAATCCCCTCCCTTCTCCCCAGCGCATTACAAGATCACATTTTTCTGAGACTGCATGGAGACAGGAGGCACAAGAACATTTCTCAGAGGGTGACTCTATATGTGCAATATACCCAAAATCTTGTTTTGCTAGTTATTTGGAGGACTGTGTACTTCATTTCTATTATCTGTGCTCATTAGACAGAACTCTGTTGGAAGATTTCATCTTTAAGCTCTCAGGTGAATGATTCTGTTTAATCATAAAAACATAATTAACTCCACAATAAAATGTGTAATTTGCAAACTTCTTTAAAGTGTGATGTTTGCAGAAACCTTCATTTCAGAACTTAATTTCAGCCAAAATCTTGGCTTTTGAATGAACCGAGCTAAAATGAGTAATACTGTACATATCCACACAAATGTGGCTACAGTGGGATACTCTTAAGAGATTGTCCTCCCAAGAAAAACAACTGGATCAGTAATTTATGAAGGTGCCCCAAAATCACCTATATTTACAGTCAAGTGACAAAAGCCCTCTAATTGCCATAACATAATTATGACAGGAGTTTAAGAGAAAATGAGGCAACAAATTCTGCATAGGGAAGAGATCGGGTGATCTCAAATTCCATTTTTGATGGAGCAGGCAATAACAGCACCACGCTTAACTTGGTTTTGTTGATTTGCATGTGAACAAATGTGTAGCTTGATGTCGATTAAAACTGGGCTGTAAAGTTTTGATTTTTTAGAAACCTCAAGTAGTTTACATATAACCATTGTTTCATCAACATTTCGATCACTACTGTATATTTATAATGTATAATATTCAACAGGATCTCCTTGACATACTTATTGGCAAGTTGTAAGTCCTTTACATATAATTTAGTATTATTGGTCAGATTTACAAGTGAGATGCCACTGCAGTAACAACCTGTTCTCATTCACAGGTCATCAAATACCGCCACTTTGTCACGCCCCTCAGTATCTGATACCAACGTACAAGGTGCCCTTTACCGTCTGTATGAGACACACCAGGCTTTCAACTAACTAAGACGTAAACCCATCTGCGGCAATATTAGACGCCCAAAGCAACTGCTCCAGCCATCCATTCACTCCAATATTAACCCGACCGAGGCACTATGAGCATCAGTCTGGTGGGTGGACTGGAGGACACGCTGCCTGGAAGTATATATCTCAATGTCAATTCCCATGACTTCCTTGCTGCATTCACGAGCTCCTTGGATGGTCCCATTTCCTAAGTTGGGAAGTTGTTCTTCCGACTTCTGAGTGTTCATGAGCTTTTAAGTCTTAATGTGGATGCAACATGAACGCTACAAAAAAGAGTATTTGTATTTTGTCCCAGACTTGTTGCCGCACCAGTACATTCCCTAAAACCACTAAAATATTGCTTTACATGACTTGTTATCAGGGTTAATGCTAATAAATAACTTCTTCGAACTAGTCAAGGTCACTCTATATGGACAGCAACTAATGGTTACAACTTAATATCATATTACAAATTACATATGAGCAAAACATTGACATGCAATATGTGAATTAGTAAAAAGTTTCTTGCCATCAACCAAACATTTACTTTCATCCACCATGTTTCTGTGTATATGTGTATTTATTTTTAGTACATCTGATGTGCTGCACAGACGTGCAGTCTGTCAGTCCAGTCTTGTGGATTGCTGCTGTGTTCACAATAGACTATGTAGTGTAGGTCATAATCTGAATTAGGGCTGGGCAATAAGGCTGATATCAATATAATGTATTAAGAATGATTTTCCAATACTAATATGTATTATATATATAGCAAATGTATGTAAAAGGAAAGATAAAATAGTCAAATTAATGTTAAACGTAAAACAAGAATATCAATATATGGATATAATAATTTTGCTCAGATTAATTAAATTGAAAAACATTTTGTAAAATAAGACAGTATGTTCATGTCATCACAATGTGCTTCCGCTGAAAGTCACCCACCCTAATCTGAATCTTTATATTTGTCTGTTAATTTGTTCTTAACATGCAATTTCACTACATGTCTTTGTAAATCAGTCGTTAATCCATAACAACTTTCAGCAAGTTGTGTACCAAAATTTTCACTGACTTTCCGAGTTGTTGTTCAGACTTGAGAGGGTGTTCACGTGAATTTTCCCAGTTGGGGACTAATTTTTTCAATTATTCCAACATGAATTCCATACATGACTCAGGAGTAGGAGTCTAGCGCCAAAGTCAAGGATCTCAAGTAAGTAGTTTTTAATTATTGGTGCTATTACCTCCTTCAAATTGAATTGGTTAAGTCATATTTGTGGCACGAGAATACATCCATTGATAATATACTTGGCTCTCTATGTTCTTTTTGTTTTTTTTAGGAATGGCACCAACAGCAAAAATAACTAGCTAACACATCAAGACAGTAGAAAACAAAAGTAACTTCAATTATCTATGGTAAACATCATTTAAAGAGAAGGAGACATTTCAACATAACTACAGAAATCCTCACCAATTGTGATTTAAAAATATAGTAGCTTATCGAAGTTACTTTAGTTTTCTACTGTCTTAATGTGTTAGCCAGTTACTTTTGTTTTTGGTACTTTGCCCATGAGTGCAAGAAGAAGGGCTGAAGCTGGAGCGCAGGAGATCTATGCAAGCAACAATATATCTGAGTGCAAGCATACAGTTGGAGCAGAAGCAGAGCAAATCTAAGTGCGAGCAGGGACTATTTGAGTGCGAGGGCAGGGTTTGAGGGAAAGAATTACAAAAGCTGGACATGAAATCAATAAATCATGCTCTCAAATTGAAAGACCACGCTCTTGAATAAAGATAGGAAAAAAGCCCCATAGTTGGTGAACAGGGGGAGTGCATGACTCACTTTCCAAGATCAGATTTTCAAAGCTGATCAAGGATTTAAAGCGACACCAATCTGATTACAAGAACACTTCTCTTAACATTCATTGTATTAAACATGCAGAAAGTCATCTAAATGGTTCTTTGATTCAATATACAGCAGTTGAGTCTTGAGGGGTTGTTCAAGTGACTCACAGTATCTGGCCATTGTTTGACAGGAAATGTACATTTAATAAATATGTTTCCATGTGAGAGTTGGCAGGAATCAAATCTCCAGAAATTAATTTAAGCGTGCAGTATCATTTTATCTGTATTTTAAAATGTTTGTCAGTTTATCATTACCTGTGATGTTAGCTGATACTGTAACAACAAAATGAATATTTGGAGTCATTTTCCTTTGCGCAAAGCAGGGTGAGACAACTAACCTGGATATCATTTCTTCTGCTCTTTACACGTGTTTATAGTTCACACTATAAGGATTAATGTTATTCTAAAGTGTCACTGACAAATTTGATTTAAATTACATGCATATCTTATTATGATCAAAATAAATAGTGTCACTGCTCACATTCTGTATTTAGCAATTGCCCTAATTTAAGAATTATTATGCTTCTCCATGATGGTTTGCAAAACAGCCTCAGTGACTGAAGTAAAACATAATGTAAAATTACAAATCTCCTTCTATATATTGTATACAATATATATAACATTAATGACTTTAAAATTCCAGAAGTCCCACACAAGATAACCTGAATTTACTTACTATTTGTATTTCATGGAAGGTGCAAACATTTGTTGTTTTTTTCCTCCAAATGTAGTGGTTATAATTAGCACAGAACAAGGAAAAAACATAATCGATGTAACATTACAGCAGGTTATTAATAATGTCCATTCTTTGCCTTTTACATGTTTGTATTTGTAGCTTTTGGATAGGCTACATACTGAGTGTTGCATATTTTATTTCAGCATTACTTATTGGAAAAATAAAAAAGTTCACAATCTTGAAAGAAAATCAACAAGAGCCTCATTCTATCATATACTCCTCTTCAGTAGCAACTATTTTTATGCAATACTTTTTCAGACAGACAGATAGTGAATAATAACTCCACAAAATAGAGGGGAAAATGAAATTCCTATTAGCTCTAATTACTTCTCCCATTTATCCTTGGGTATGACATGAAGATTAATGAAGCTCTCCACTATTTTAAGCAAGGTTATTTAAATGAGTGATTTTACTCTCCTTATATCATTGCATTAATCTTAACACAAGACAAGTATGTTTCACTTTTTTATCATTCTGCCTTTTAAAAAAAAATCAAGATCCCTCTTAGTATTCTGCCCCTTAAAGAGCATCCATATGAAAGTGACTTGGACTAAAATGGCAGTAAATTGTCTGTTGGTGTTGGGTAAAATCCAAACATCGCTTCCAAAATTTAAATAAGCATAATAGCTTTGGCCCCTGCTCTTGTGATCAGAAGTCTTTTGAATCAGCCTCTTGGGTTATCCAAGCTCATCATGGTAGGCAGGCAACAAGAAACAGACAGCTGCAAAAAATATATATATGTACATATATGCACAATAAAGAAATGTAAAACTAAAATTAAAAAAATTTAAATATATGCATTTTACATTATGAAAAATGCACTAATACAGTTCCAGTTTACAAATGTGCAGTAACTGAAGCCAGTTCACTACAATAGGAAAAATGTGTTAGTAACTCAAGTGAGTTGTTCATAGCCTAGAGTGCTAAATGGAAAATGTCTTAAAGGCATGCTGTATTAAACTAACTTAGGAGGGAGCAAACACAGTGAAAATCCATCAGAACAAATTCTCCTCCTGCTAATTCTCACTCTCTCTCGCTCCTTCTCTACTATCTCTCTCAGTCTGTTTCTACATCTCTCTTCTCACTACCTCTGACCTTAATGTGCGTCTCTCCATCTATGGCTCCTTGATGGGGACATTCACAAAGAGAACAATCTTTGTGTTGTATGTGGTAATGGAGCAGAGTTGAGTGGAGCAGAGATGGCAGGGGAGAGTGCCAACTGTGCCCTCCTACGCGATAATATTGTCATGTTAGATTACCCATCAGCCTGTTGGCACTGCCCTGCATCTCCTTGAACCTACAACCCTGCTGAAGAGCAGCCAACTGCTAATGGTGTTTATCTACAGAGAGTTGTTGTGTGCATACAGTGTACAGTGTGATATCACACTCACTGCTGCATATTAAAGCTCTCATTTTGAAGTATGTTGACCAGTGTGCTTTAGTGTGATCTATCCAGTGAGTCACCTTGTTCACTGACTTTTTCTTATTGTCTTTATATCAAACACTGCTACAGATGCCTATGCTGGAGCAGTTTTGATGGTTCAGAGTCTTGCTCAAGAGTACTTAGCACAGACATGAGTACTGTATGTGTAACACCAGCCATCCTCCAGTTGCAACTCAGAGCTGGAATATGTACACTACCTGCCTTGGTGGGTATTAAACCAGCATTTTATCCTAGTCATTCTGTAAAAATAAAAAAAAATTAAAAAACAATTTTGGAAATATAATTATATTCAGAGCATTACCATAAAGGAAATTTCATCGGCAAATAATAATTTTGAAATAGAGTAGCAGATGCTAGCAGCAGTGTATTGCAATGCACTGCTGCCCTTTAATTCTAATTTAACTCTAATTTTCAGTATGCTATTAGAATACCAACTAACAAACTAAGTCATGGAGAAGTTGCACAAGTTGAGGATAAAAAAAAAAATTAAAAATCTGTCAGATATGGTTAAGTTCATTTCTCTGCCTGCCTTTTTTTCTTGTTTGTTTGTTTTGTTTTGTTTTTTTCAGTTCCAGGACTACCATGGTGCCAGCATGGCGCCTTTATCTCTTTCAGGGAAGATGTAAACTGTTTATACAACTTAAGGTGAATCTGAGCCATGATAAATGGAAAAGGGCTATTTTAAACTGCTTGCCTAAATATATCTGTCTTTCCTTAAATTACAAGACAAACCTCAAGGAGAGTCTACTAAGAAATTTGCCCGACATATCTGTCCAGATTTCCCTCAGACTGAATAATGCTGCGTTTGCTCTGCAGGACAGATTCAGCTTTACTCTATGCTGGTAGACATTTATTTATTTATTATATGCTGATTGAATATATTCCTGCACTTACTTTATAAAACATTTCTACTTTTAGGCAACAGCTTGAAACTTTTTCTTTTTTAAAATCCACATGCAACTTGCAATATGTCAGACCACTGTAGTGCAGCATTTTCAAAACCGTAATGATTAACAAGGGCACTAAATCATCAGTTCAACACATAAATGAATTTTTGGCTGTGAGCGGGAATACATCATTCATAAGGGCACCATATTTCCCCATGTTCTCCATTTATCTAATGACTTATCATGATAAGCATCATGATCTGAATATTAAGTTTCCTAATTAATGGTATTTCTGAAGATAGAAAAACACATCCTATAAATATATCCACATACATTCAGAGCTGGTAACAGTTGCAGCCCACCAGGAATGTATATGTCTATGTAATGTAAACTGTATGTTACTCAGTCAACACAAATCAAGGCATGTTCTTTGTAAGATGCATATTTATAACACTGGACTGTGTTACGTTCTAACTAGTCACACACTAAATGGCTGTGTGCCCTTCTGTGTGCACCAAGCTACCTGTGGATGACCACAGTTTATATGAGTTTAATGCTGTACAGTAAGGCTGGTGCAATAAAAATACATAATGTTAGATTTTCCTGAACACAAACAGCTGGAGATGGCATCAGTGAAACAATGTCCCAGAGGGACAGATGGATCGTGGCTTCCAAAGAACAAAGCCCATTTAGGACAAACAGATTATGGGATTTAGTGTAATCTGCACATAATGCATTTTACTCCCTTCTTTATTTCCTCCATAATCCGCTACAATCCCATTTAATTTCATTGGCCTACAGATTATTCTGTCTTCAGAAATTTAATTATCTGGCTCTAATGTAGTGGAATACATTACATGTACTGAAGAAACTGTATTATGTATTATGCATTTTCTCTTACATTAGTAATGCTACAGTATAGACATCTTTGGCAGAAACTTTGGCAGAAATTTCAGTAAATTTAAAAGGTGAAAGAAACAAACACTGCAAAGTCATCATCTGTTCATCTCATTTTGAGGAGAAAATAGAGAAAACTTTTTAAATCTATATTCAGACAGAAGTGCAGAACTGTACAAATTAATTTCATCAGGCGTCCAGTCAGACAAGATCATTAACCATGGCAGATCTTTGATTTGCTGCCATGGTAAATGGCAGTAAATCTGAGTGCCCGCTGAGTGTCTTTGCCTCACAAAGACACTCAGTGTGTTTTTGCCTCACTCTGAGTGCTGCAAAAAAGACTTGTCCCCTTTATCACTTCATCTTTCTTTGATGAAATCCAGCCCACTACCCTGTAAAAGTGACAATGTTATTGTTTTATTTCCCCTACTCCATATGTCTAATATCCGCTGTTCAAACTCTTTTCTGTTTTTTTTCTGATGAATGCATTAGTCAGGGCAGAGAAATAAAAGAAAAGTTGTTTTTTGTGTGTGCTTTTTTTCAATCAAAAAGAAAGATGCCATCAGACCTGCAAGCGTGTCAAGGTGATAATTTGTAGATATGTTTTTTAATTTTATAGGTAATAACATTTACTGTATTTTACTTCACCGTTTTCGCTTTTCAAACCAAATCATTAAGCAGAGCTAACAGAGGAAGTAAAAACAGTCAAAAGAGAGTTCATCACGATCATGACACTTTAGTGGTTTATATATTATTTATGTGCCGGGAGTAAGCCTACGTTATCTTTGACCTACAACTTATTGATTCTGAGGGAGAACATATAATTTAATTAATAACTTGTTTTTATCAGAGACGGTAATGTTTCATTTCTCCTGAAAGGAAGGAGGTTAAATAGCATAACAGGTTTCATTTGATAAAGTTGTCAAATGCACTAATTCAATGTAATAAAAATAAAAAGGCAACATGCAGGTTAATGAGCTGTACATCCTCAATCTGATTAATATTATTAATTGCACAAATTAAAGAGGGAAAAATAATTATTGGTTTAAATTGTGGTCCAATACTGTAATATTACAATATGTAATCTGTTGTTTTTAGCAGGGAGGAAATGCTTCTAATCTAATGCAAACCAAATGCTAATCTGATTTCTATTGCCTTTCTAACAAGATGGTGACATATTACTCCAGGTACTTAAGATTGCTATTGAAATTATTCCTGATCATTATAGTAACAATTTACTATCCTTATCTTAATGCTCCATTATCTAGTATAATTTATAATGAATTAGTGAGTTGATATTCTGCTAGACACAATGTTTTTCCATAGTGGCGACTTGCTAAGCAAATAACTGAGTGACACTTAATCATTAATCATTTAGAAAACCATATGTGACAATTAAACAGCGAAAATAGTTAATGATGCTCAAGTTATTTTTGACCTTATTTTTACTCCATTAAAAGTCCAGGCCATTTATCAATTCTAAATTATGCAATTACCACAAAACAGATCTTGGAAATGTCACTGCTGCATCTATTCATTTCTCAGGTATGAAGTGATTCATATTTCATTAAACAAATACGTAAAGAGTGCCTATCCCTCTAAAAATAAATTATCCTGACCTTCATAAAAATGAGATTTTAAATGCAAATCACCTCTGCAGTGGAGGGAAAACTTCATCAATATCTTAGGCATGAATACCAATGATAAATGTGTCTGCCTGGAATCAATAAGTCTCTGTAGATAGCCTATACATACACAGCATATAATTTATTGTTTCCATAACACTACTATAAAGTTAATGATTTGAAATAAATTAAAACAATACTGTAAATATTATAAACATTATTATTATATTATTATTAACGTTATTATTATATTATAAACTAATTGCATCAAAGTGTGAGAAAACCAAAACTTAATATGGATAAAGTATAATTTACCTATAAAAATGTATTGACTGTTACCTCACAAACATCCAGTACCACACGCTAAAAGGCATACTGCAATAATCTCCTGTCTATAGTAGATGGGGCAATTCAGCATCTATTGTCTAAGACATTTGTGCTACACAATATCATCTAGCTTCCAACAGACCCCCAAATCCATCACTGTTCATAGTGGCATTTTAAAGTCTTGCGACAACAACTGTTACAGTTTATCACAGACACAGGGATAAGCAGAGGAAGAGATTGGCTGGTTCATCACTATAGGCCACTGGGGCACCATCCGAATGTATAAGCGTCCTGCTGGGTCATCAGTCCCCACATAAAATTTCTCAGAAACACACACACGCACGCACACACACACACACACACATCATCATCATCTTCTAAGAGACAAAGGGAGAGTGAAGCTATCACTCACAGGACAACTGCTGAGCATCCTTTTACAACGCAATAAAAAAACTGAGCAGCTACTTGACCAAATCATTTAGACATAGAGACACAGTGGACATGAGGATGACTTGACACTGAGCGACAGAGCTTTCATATGTTTGTTTTTTTTTTCCTGTGCAAGTGCTCACAAGAGCATCCCTGCTCACAGTTGTTTTTGTTATGGAGTTGCCAAGGTATATATAAACCTTAGCAACTGTGTCTTTCTCCTCTGGGTTTTTGGTGTGTTGACAGATAAATGACACAGTTCTACTGATGTGGTTATAATGGCAATGTCTCCCTTAATGCAGTGCTCTGGTAATTCAACTTCTGTTCCATCTCTGCTCACCTTAAACTTGTAATGGAAAAAGTTTTCACTCTGTCGACAAGCATCAACACACACACACACACACACATACACACACACCACAACAGCTTGAGTTCCTTTTCAATAAATCCTCTTTCAGACATGCACCTCTTTACGTTAATCTGATGGCAATGTAGCAGGTCTGTCATATGTCTGAATAAATTCCCTGGTCACTTTAAGTTAAAGTTACGATGGCAATCTTACTAGTTCCGATTTAGTTCCGATTTCCGTATCATTTTCAACACAACATAAGTTTGACTTGGGAATGCTGTCAGATTCACGTAAAGGCGGCAGCAGCAAAAGGTAAAACATGCAGGGAGAGATAAATACACATCCCTTTTCACTTTCAAACATCACTGCTATAAATTTAAAATCTAAATTATCTCTTATGTGCAAAATAATTTAATAAACTAGAAAACACTGTGAAAAAGCCAGTGGAGGGGAGATCGATTTTTCATATCAGACAAGTTGTTACAAGATGAAACTGATGTGAAAATGTATCAATACATTCACAGTGAAGAGTGCTAGTGATTTCCTTTGCCCAGGAATTTGCCTTTCAGGTGGCTGTTATTTTGTTTTAGTTTTTTTTTTTTTTTTTTTTTTTTTTTAGGCATTCACACTTGTTCATTTCAATCTTTCTCCACCAAGGCTGCCCCTTGTTTTTTTCTTAACTCAGGGC
This sequence comes from Thunnus maccoyii, assembly GCF_910596095.1. Taxonomy (NCBI): domain Eukaryota; kingdom Metazoa; phylum Chordata; class Actinopteri; order Scombriformes; family Scombridae; genus Thunnus; species Thunnus maccoyii. The sequence continues at coordinate 21,181,351 of NC_056541.1, forward strand.
TGTTCTTTGGAGGTCTCAACACCCAGTAACTCCAACCACATCTCTAACTATGACCTTAATCTAATCCATCCAAGCAACCTTCATTAAATATTACATTTTATTTGTTTTTTAAACTTTTGATTAAACATCTATGACCATATTTTAAACAGAGTAAGATTTAATTGTTGGATTGTCTTGGGAATGGTGCAAGGCAGGAGGAGCATAATTCCTGTCCTTCTTTTCAGCCTTGTTTGCATAGATTCTATGCAGTCAGGCTCATAGCGGATAAAACTCAAAACCAAAGCCAGCCCAGGTCCTTTGTTTCCCTTTATCCTCTATCTCTATTCATTTCTTTTTTATTTAATCTGGTATTTCCATTGTAAGAACAGTACAACCTCTTTATTTACTGTAACAATATAATTCAGTGGGCCATTTTGACAAACACCAATCTTATTCTGGTATGCTCATAAACTAATATCACACTGACCTGAACATAATGACCTTAATATTTTTGTTTCTTGTGAATATGAGGGGTTTTATCACCAGAATTTCAGTGCGCCATTCTGCCCTTACGAAAGCTTCGATTTCCTCTTGACAGTAAACTTCAGTGTCTTACACTGTCTACTCAGGCTGAGTAGGTGTTATGTGGTTGGATTCCCTCCAACCACTTACACTAGTCACTTGAATGAGCGGGGTGAATAGTGACAACCAGTAATTATCATTTTAAGTATTTTCTGAAGAGATTAATTCTTTCTGCACCAATGTGTCTAATCAAGATGGACTCTGCCTGTGCTGACAAATCAGTGGGGAAGAGATAGAGAAGAGAGGCATTTGAACACAGGCCAACAAACCTCAACAACCCCCACCAGGGACTCTCATTCAACATGCATTGTTCTGAAGTTTTCACACCCTTTACTCCTTCATTTCAGTCCCTTTACATGTCTTGAGTTAGATGTAGTTTCCATCCATCAACTAGCTGGACAAAAAAAGCCTCATCTAGTCTATTTAAAAATCTGGTGAATGTCAGTAAAAAAATCTTTTTACTGCTGCCAAAGAAAAGTTCCTGCAACTTGCCTGTATCAGTAATATACATGCAATAACAGTGAATAACAGTGAATTAGCAAGTTTAAATGAAGAGTAAATAACAAATATAAATATAGCTGCAAGCAGCAATTCTGGTGTTTCAAGCCAACACAACCATTAGAAGCTTCAGCAGCTTAATTAAAAATATCCACCAAGTTTGGTGATGTTCATTTATGACCAAATTTGCACCAAGCCCATGCATGTGTTTGTAACTCGTGGCGCCCCCTATTTTGTGATTTCAAAATAGTTTTACACATGTGGTTCAACATTGTTATGAAACATATCCTGTGACTTTTGTAATGATTGGATTAACAATTTCTGATTTATAGTCTGATTTGTATTATGCCACATACATCTTTTTGCATTTTAGTGTCCCCTAGTGATCAATTTAAATGTACCTTTCAGTATGTTTTGGGTACTTATGTGTCCTGTAAGTTTTGTGATGATTGGCCCAACGGTTGTTGACTTTGGTCTATTTATGTGCTGAATCATGCCCTTTTGAAGTTCATTGGTCAATGTCTTGAAAACTAAATAAGATATCAAAAAGCTTTATGCAACCTTTGATAAGCGTGGTCCAATAATGGTCCTCAGAAAATTTGGTAGCAATCAGTCCTACGGTTTAGGAGGAGATATCAAAAATGTGTTTTTCAAAAAACTCAAAATGGAGGAAAATCTATCCAAGTGCAAATGCGTGTGGCTTATATTGATAGACTTGTCTGGACCCACAGAATCCTAACCTGACGCGCCAGATGGTTTGTTACACAGAACCATCTGAGAAGTTGTCCTTGGAAACTGTTTGGAAAAGGGCAGGCACTTTACAAAAAAACACTTAGAAGGTGATTGGATGAACCATCTGTCTAATATCGTCATACCTTGCGAGGCAGCAGGATTCACGAGATCATGCCAGAATCCTCATAGGATATTGATTGGTCCAAACCACTGGTGGTTCGGACGCAAGTGCATAACTTGAAGCCTGACAGGATGGATTCCTGTGCGATCTTGTGATGGCGTGCTCCCTGCAAATCCACCTGCCTCTCAAGGTAAACAGAATCCAGGAAAAAAACAATTTTGTTTGTGAGACTTACAGTTCAGAAGTTATAGGCCAAAACGTAAATTTTGTGGTTTAGTGCCACCATCTGGCCAATAGGGGTCATATTGCTTGGGCAGCACTTGCCCACAATCTCCAATAATTGGAACTAACATTTCCATCTCACAGGAATTTGCGCAAACATTTCTGAAGAAAAAAATAATGATAATTATAAACCACCACAAAAACAATAGGGTTTCAGCTCTTCAGGCTTGAACATTTAATAATATTAATATGGTAACTAAATGCCTTGAGCCAATACTGTGATTTCCTCCAAAATTGAAATGCATAATATCCTCTATCTGAATTAAATAATAAAACAAAGGTTGACTTTACAAGTAAATAAAAAAAATAATAATAAAGAAAGAAAATTTACTTTGAAATAAAACAGCTTTTTATAATCACCAAGTCTGCATTGTGAAACTCAGTGATGCTCGGTAGAAACAATACAACAAACAATAATCAATAAGTGGATCTAGAGTTTAGATTGTGTTGTTAACAACATTTGTCTTTTTTATATGGGGTTAGACTAATAATTGGAAAAAACAAAAGTTTCTATGGCTAGTGTTCTCATTATCACTGAGCCTAATTTCATTTGGATTCATTTATTTCATTTTTCACTTAGAAGCAAAATCATTTGATTTATCTCTTCAATTAAAGGTTAATTTCATAATTTTCTAATGGAATTCACCCCCAGGACTTAAGGAGATTTGTTTTCATTTGACATTTTCATCATAAATGCAGATAAAAATTGTTTCATTGTGTGTGTTTATGTGTGTGTGTGTGCTGGAATGGAGATATCTTCAAACTGCACCTGATTAAAAGGTTAATTTAGGTTAGCCATAGTATTGCTGGTCAAGCTGAGATAGTGAATATATTTAATCTACTTTCTTATTATTTTCATACTATTCACTTTGTCTTCACCTTTGTTCAGTTTTTTTGTTTAATTATTCATGAATAGTGCATTATTTATTATACACTTGTTTATGCATGATTTGATGCCCAGGGGTGTAGTTGTTTTGTTTTTCTTTCCTCTGGTGAATGTTTGAGACACACTGTAGATTGGAAGCTTTGGCTGTAAAATGCACAATGCAGCTGCTTTATGTTTAAGTCTGCCCCTGCTAGCCAGACGAGGCCTGATCGGAATTCTGAAAGTCTTCTTCTTTAACCCTCCTCTGCCTGAATATTAAGAAACAAAGAAAAAGAAAACATAGTGTAGTTTTTCTTTCTTAAATATTCACACTCACTGATTAAAGACATTGATTTTAACAATGTGGTAGAAGTGTTGTCACAGCACTGCTGCAGACAAAGATGTGTTTAACTCAAATCTAGAGACTTCACTTCAGATTTGCAGCTTTGCAGCTCAGTTAGAATATATATATATATATATATATATATATATATATATATATACAGTATGAGCTTAAACATCAATTTGTGTTTCAACATACAACATTTGATACAAATGTATTTCAATTGAAATCCCAAAGGAGTGAACATAACGGAATACTCATCCCTACAGGTCTGGGCAAGCTAAATTAAGTGTGAAAGGATGAGCTCAACCCCCCCTGGGAAATCAGATATTGATCTAACAGCACTACATTTTTCTGACCTTTGACCTTGAAAGCTGCAGGTGTGGACTTCACCGCTGTGTGGGCTATGATCTAACTTGCAATATAACACATAGGACTGTCGATAAACCAAAACCAGAATGAGTTTGAACAGCAGGGAGTTGCCTTCAGCTGTGAAAACTTAGCATCAAGGGTCAGTGTCATTACGGTACAGTACATTACAGTGCTTATTGCTGCTGGGACCAATAAGAACCATATGGCCTTTGTTTAGCTGAGGGAAATAGCAGACTGTAAAACGGTTTATGATATTTCCTTTCTTAACCAAATTTATGATGAACCAGCCACAACACTTAAACATGAATAGGGAAAATAGGGAAATTTACCTTTTATCCATTTTTTTTTTTAGAAAGTCCATTTAAGTACCTATATGATTTTTACACTGAGTGAAATATTCAAACCCACTCCACTAGCAGACTACTCAAATATTCAACCCATTCCACTAGCTAAAATTTTGTGTTTTTAGTCAGAGGAATGACTCTTAGAGATAGCAATGTCAGTCAGTCAGTCAGTGTGTTAGCCCACCACTTGTGTCCAGACTGAAATATTACAACTACAGGCAGTGGTGTACTGGCCATCGGGCATACCAGGACAAATCTCGGTGGGCTTTATCAGCCCTCTCTGTGTGCTGTGTGTGTCACTGGCTAATCACAACCGAGCATCCCCCTGGTTACAGCCTAGTCCCTAGTCGGATAATTCCAGGGCTGAATTTCTTTCTCAGTACACCTAACCACAGGGTGGATTGCCATGAAATTTTGTACAGACATGCATGGTCGCCAGAGGATAAAGTCCAATGACTTTGGCAACCTTCTGACTAGTGCCACCATGAGGTTGACATTTTTGTTTATTGGTGAAATACAGTATTTTGACAACTAATTGATGAATTGCCACAATATTTGGTACAGATACTGTATCTTTGGTGCCTTGAGGATGAATTTTTAATGACAGTGGCAATAGCTTCTATGTGTAGTGTAGCACCGCCAGCAGGTCAAATCTTTAACTTGCAAAATATCATCTACTAAAGGGACTGGCTCAAAATTTTGTGCAAATGTTCATGGTACCCAGAGGATGAAGCCTAATGACTGTGATGATCCCCTGACTTGTACCACCACCATCAGACTGAACTACAACTACTGGATGTTTTTCCATCAAATGTACACATTCATGTCTCCCTAAGGATGAATTATAATCATTTTTTTGTGCAGCACCACCATGAGGTCATAATTTTATTTTGTCAAATACTTAAGTTTATGACCAAACAGCTGCATTTTGTATTTTGTACTAATCAGCTAATGTTAGCTAATTATTTAATTAATTAATTAGTGGGTCGCTAATTAGCTAACCACTAATTAGCTGAGACTACACTACGCTACACTAAGATGGTAACCATGTAGCTCTTTTCAACTGTGGGAACTTAATGACCCATTAACTGGAGCTTTCCCCTAACCTGAACTTGTAAAAAACCCATAAGGTACAGGTTCTGCCTTGTGCTTTTACAAACCAGAATGTTTAAGATATACAGTACATCAGTAGCTGTGTTTCCATCAACGTATTTTTATGCACATTTATGCGCATTTTGAAGAATTGCATTAGAAAGGGATGTTGTCAAAGGTTTTGACATTTCAAAAGTTTGCTTAAAAAACAGTATGGAGCCAACAGGACAAACATCATTTTTATGCAATGTTTAGTAGGCAACTGCAGTTCAGTTGTTGGGCAGACAACAATGTAAAAAGTGACTGCTTAGTACCATCAGAAAAAACAGCCCAGTGCTTGATTTTCTCCTGAATCTAAAGACTGAGAGTTGACAGTGAAGAATCTGGTAGAGAACTGGCAGTGCAATAATTTCATAATTTCATCATTGTTTTCATTTCATTGATCATTTTCTTCAAGATAAAATAAAATTAGTTGTGCTGCCCCACTACATAGATGCAACATTTATCACTACTGGAAATGTTACATGGTTTTAAAATACCGATGTTACCCAAAAGTTACTGAGAAATGTAATTCAAAACCCCACAACATACCCCACAACACTGTCCACAATGTACAGTGTACATGTACAAATACATGACAAGGCAGCAAAACACATGTTAAATATCGTCTGTTGAAACACTGTTTTATAAATTGCCATGTTGCAAACCAGATGTTGCATTTCTTACCCCTTGGGAAAATTTGGATGTAGTACCACCTCCTGAACACTACTGAAACTTGAGAAGAAAGCTAATGACTAGTTAATAGTCTTCAAGTTTAGTTTCCGCTCTTTATAGAGAATTATTTTTGTTATTTATAACGTTATTTTTATGATTGATGGGCCCAGAATTCTCTCTCAGAGTGAGTCTATCTATGTTTCACTTTTAATATCAAACATTAAGAGACAGTATTGTGCTCTTGTGTCACTTCATGGCAAACTAAATATTAGGATTCTGTCAACAATTCATGTGTATTGTACACCGTCTTATCTGAACTTTATCAACAGACAGGTGACAAATTAAAGGAAAAACCCAACTAAAAGAATGGAGAAACATAACGAATGCAGATGCTTCCACACAGGTGCACTGCATGGTACAATTAAGCAATTAATATCCAATCATGCTCAGTGGCATGTATAAAAATGCTGAGCAGGCCCTAATGATTCTGATTTTGTATCAAGCTGGCAATTATGTGGAATTCAATAAAGATCTTTTAAGAAGTGAAAAGATCATATGACTTTGAATGAGGGTTCATTGTTGGGGCATGGATGGCAGGAGCTTCAGTCACAAAGACTGCTCAGCTGGCTGGTGTTTCACTAGGAACAGTGACCAAAGTGACATCTGCATTTAGATCTATGGGAGAGACATCAGTAAATAGGGTTGGAAATTGTGTTCGACAGTGCACATTTGATGTCCGTAATGCTTGTGCATTAGTGCGATATATAAGGAAAAACAGAAGAGCAACTTTACCTCAGGTGACTGAGAATGTCAATGCAGGACATGATCAGACTGTGTCAGCAAGAACAGTCTGTCGACAATTACATAGAGAGGGATATTAGAGTAGGGCGGCAGTGCATAAACCCCTCATTATAAAGATGAATGCACATTTGAGAGTTCAGCGGTGCAAAAACCACAGGCACTGGTCTACAGAGATGTGGAAAAAAGTGATATGGTCAGATGAGTCATCCCCATATTTTCAACAAGAGGGCGAGTGCATGTGTGATGTACACCGAGAGAACGGTACAGGTCTGAATGCTTGACCCGTACAGTGAGGGGATCTGGTGGCTCTGTTATGCTTTGGGGGGCATTTTGCTGGCATGGTTTGGGTCCACTTGTCCCCTTAGAGGGAGGGGTCACTGCAAATCAATACAAAGTTGTTCTGACTGATCACCTTTATCCCTTACACTTTATGTTGGTTTTTCTTTGAATTTGTCACCCGTCTATTTCTTTATACCAGAGTGGCTGTGGTAGGTAGTCAAGCGTAGTGCACTTCAGTTCACTGAAGAACAGGTCACAATTTGTTTTTCATCAGGGGCACTGATGTCCATTCTGGGGCATTCTGATGTCCAGTCTATAAGAAAATGCAATAACTTTTAATGCTCATAGCAAACACAATTCAAGCACTAAAATAATGTAGTGATGTAGCTCTGAATAAATATGGTTTCAAACATCTATGCCAACCTATGTTTATCAATATGAAAACGTGTGAAAATAACCTGCACATACAGCAACTATGAAAAGAGATTAGTGCCTGGAGGGATTGCCTTTAAACAGCAGCAATATGAACTTGTCAGGCTTGTATTGAGTTACTCAACTTAAAATGAGATATGCTGAATGAACAAATCTGAATCAGTGAAGCACAAATTGAAATTTGTGCAATTGTTTTAATTATTTATTAACTTAACTTTTAGATGCATTGTAATTTTGACTATATTTTCCCAATACAATTTCACTTTTTATATTTGCAAGTTTCTGAACAACTGGGAGGGAATTATTCCCTGGAGGTTGACTGAAGGGTACGTCCATTGTCTCCATGGAGGCAGATAGAGGGCAATAATAAATCATGGAGACAAAGCAATGTTGACAAAAGAGAGTAGCAGACAACAGGTGTAAGAAAACAGTTCTGTGCAGCACACATATGCAGCAGTATACTGTGTGTTTGTTACGATGTCGGTTTGCTACCTCGGGGCTACTTTGAACTTTAGGTTGTTCTTTTGTTTAACCAAGATTATAAGATTTTTTTGTACATATGAAACTTCTGTATTCATCCATCCATCCATCTTTTACTTACTTGTTCAGTTCAGGTCACAGGAAACCAGAGCATGCACCCAGCATGCTTTGGGTGCAATGCAGGGCAAAACCCTGCAGCAGTTGCCAGTGTATCACAGAGCTTACACAGACAAACACAATCACAGCTAGGGGCAATTTGCAGTTTCTAGTTTACCTGACCTTTACATCTTTGGGTCGTGGGAACATGTCAGGATCTGGAGGAAACTGCCACAAACAGAGGGAGAAGATGCAAACTCCACAAAGAAAAGGCCAAAGCCATGATCCTGAATAACCCATGACATTGTTGTTGTGAGGAGACTGCACTAATCACAGAGCCACTGTTCTAGCAAGCATTTTTTGAATCCAGTCCAAAAATATCAAATCCCTATAAGTTGTGTATACTACAGTGTATGTATATTCAGTGAAGAAGAAAGTTGTGTAGACTCCTTTGTGGTTTGCTAACATCAATCTGCTCTACAGTAGATTATTTTATGGCTCATTTCAATCATTGAGTTTGTTGGAGCAGAAAATCCTTCTGAGGTTTTGTTTGTGCAACAGACAATCTGTACTCAATACTGTGTGTACTATATGTCTTATAGTCTCGTTCTTGCACAATACTGAAACCCTGGCTGTAGAAGAAAGAAAAAAAAATCTTTAGAAACATTTATCTGAATTGTTACCATAAAACACTGTTTAGACAAACTCCCTGTTCATCGTCTTTCTCAATGCACACACACAGGTATTCAGCTTCACTGAATATTTAAAAAAAATGTGCCAATATAAAGAATGTTGAGAAAAATGCTGGCAGGAGTCAATTCATCATGGAAATAGTAAGGATAGGGGAAGTATCCATCTCTCTTCAGCGGTATTTGTAAAAGTGCCATGCCAGTGGAGTAGCAAAAAGCAGTGATCGATCTGCTCAGGGATGCCGGGGCATGCTGCTATAAGCCTGGTCTGTCATAAGCTTGGCCAAGATAGACACCACCTATCGAACTGCCCTGCGCTATCCAGTCAATCTGTGCCAACAAGAGGAAACTGCAGGCTGTCCAATTGTACAGCTGCGATATTGAGTCGGGTTGTGGTACCATTCAGATGGGTTGCGTGCGCTATCCAGTCGCCACGGATAAGTGTAGAGGGAGTAACCGGAAGTAACCTCTTGCTGTCTTCTTATGCGAGCTCAGGATCGAATCTCATCAAGAACACAGTTCTGATGGTGTTTTATACAGCTACTATGCACCATCTTATAGTAAACATGTACATTTTACTCCTGTAGTCACTGATTTATTTTAATTTACCATTATCACTGCGTTCCGTGTACATATAATTTTGATAACAGTAACAACAGAAAGAAATGAATGAAAAATTTGGCCAAATTACTTTTTCAGATCATTTCAAATGTTCCAAACACTCACATAGTAAAGTTATGTTCTGCAAAATGTAGAGGAATGCTCTGACTTGAATAAAAGGTATTCTGACCATAAAACAGTTGACGTTTACCATTTAAGTACATTATTATTATTATTATTATTATTATTATTATTATTATTATTATTTATTCATTTTATTTAACCTGGAAAGCCTCATTGAGATGACACTTTTTCAGCAGTGTCCTGGCCCAGAGTGACAATGATCATTACTTTTAACTAATGATCATTATTAAATATTGTTAGGTTCTCTTCTTTTCATGCATACATTTTCTTAACTTTGTCATTTTTGATAAACATCACTGTGTAAAGATCACTGAATGTTATTCACACAATCTAATCATGGCAGACAATAGATAGATTAAAGACATTTATTTGGAATATAATTCAACACATTTGGTCAAATCATATCATAACACAGCCAATATGATTGGAAAAAAAAACATACATAAAAACAAACATAATAAAACTAAACATAACCTCACTAAAAAAAAAAACTTAGCATCAGGTTATAGACAACCCATTCGCTGTGATCACAGAGAACCTTTCGGTTCTGATCAGGCTGGGTCTCTGGTGACTGTAAAGAAAATAATGACAACCCAGTGAGATTACTGGCACTCATCAGTACAGATCATCTTTGGAAAAAGCATGATGCTGAACTGAAACTATGTACTCACACAGTGTGCTATCCTCATCCTGGAGCCATCAGACCTGGAGGATTAGAGGCCTGAGTGATGGCTACTGCTGAGGGTCAGAGGTGATGATAAGAAGGCTGAGTAGGTATCTGCTGTTTCTGTAGATCAAGCTGCAGCTACTTCATCCTGCTGTCTATGACTCTGCTTTTAACAAGAAAATGTATAACCACAGATAACAAATACATTAATACATTCACAAACATATCAATCAGTCCTGCTGCTCCACATGCTGCTTCATAGTTCTTCTGCAGCTGAAGGGACCTGAACTGCACTGATTTCAGACAGAAAAAGGCAGAACTAAAGAAATCTGAGTTTACTGACCCTGCAGCCTGTTATCAGAACACAGAAGACAGACAGGATTAGGGGGTATATGGTGTAAGCATGAGAGAAATGAAATGCAAATAACACATTGCAGCGTAAAAAGCTAATAACTTAGTTAAATCTCAGTGTGCACATGCATTCCAAAAAAGGAAAAATTAACTAACTCTACTGTCCTGTGTCAGTATCTGTCTGGAAGGATTCCAGATCAGTTTCTGATAGCTCAGACAACAAGGTGTAGAATTCCCACACAAGTCATTTATATAACTCACACTTCAGATATTACTGAGTTACATTGTTTATTTACTGAGTTACATCATGCACACCCGTGTCTACTGTTTATCTGACAAAGCGTGGCGTGGCTTGTTTATCTGAATCAGTTTATCTGTCTGACTACATCAGAGACAATAATGCTACAGTGGTTTACTGTCAGTCACAAAAACAGCACACAGAGCTCTACGGTCATTTGTTGTTGTCTGTTGTTGTTATTACCAATGTTATCGCATGGAGAGATTATCAATAACATTACATTATGAATATGACTGCTTAGGTAGAGGTACAAGGCAAAAAGTCAGAGAGAAAACAACATCTTTTGCTGTTTATCCTGAACCAAAGCGGAGAAACAACTGAATAAATGTCAGGAACAAACTTAGTGAAGGCCAGAAGAAGGATATCAGTTTGAACAATGTTTCATTAACCACAAACATAAAAAGACATGAATATCTCATATTTTGGCTAAAGTTTTTTTTAGTCATAAACTTTGAATTGTTGCTTCTGTAGTCTTCACTGCCCATGGAGTCAATGAGCAGAAATACAGCCAGTGCCACTCTGCCATTAGGCTTTTGAATTGTTTGGCCTCCCATACGCCACAGCAGGCAGCTCTGAGGTGTCAGTCATTGCTTTAGTGTTAGCTCAGGGTCCTGCACTCTGCTGGCAAGCATTCCTTCTGTCCAACAACATGAGATTGCGCCATTTGAAATATTAAGCAGGAGCAGGGGGAAAGAGCAGAGTCAGGGTTTCACCTTTGTGCACATCAAATACACTGAATGTTATGGACCTGTGCCATGTAGGCTTTGACATCTAGTGTGATGCTGAGTGGAGAACCTCTCCTGTAGCTTTTAGTTCAGTAGAGCATAATGTGTGGCTGAAGTGCTTACTGTACCTGCTACAGTATATGAGGAGCCAACAGCACTGTACATGAGTTTGAAGTTGCTAAATTTAAGATCAACACATTTCTCATTCTCTACAATTAAATAAGATCATAAATACATGAACTTTTTGTCAAGATCACATCGGTTTGTACGTCCACAAATGTCTGTGACTGTACACACGTGTGTGACTGTGTGTGTCATGCCTGCATGTATGTGCATGCTAAACCTGACAGATCTATCAGGTACAACCCTTGAGCTATGACGCCTTTCTCTACACCACACGCTCCCAGCTGCATTATAATTCTGACGCTCCAGGTGCTCCAATCTACTGATAAGGCAAAGCTCATAATCCATAAAGAAGCTCGCAGGGCCAATAGTTCTGTTTACCGTTCATGGATCAGCCTTTGGCAAATTAGATTTTTTATTTTAAACTTCTATCAAACCTATATATGTGTATTTATACAAAGAGATATAATTCAGATATCTGTCCTTTTGATCTCTGCTTTGAACATACTGATCATGTAAATGTACCATTACACCCATGATGATGATATCACATACGGTTAAGCAGCAAGTCCTGTCAATGCAACAATTTAGATTTATTGACATAAAAATTCTGTTTACTAGATTTACTGGCTCTTTTCACTCTTCACTAGCACTGTACTGTTAAGAATAAAAAGGGAAAAATTCATTGCGGTGAAGTTTAACACCTCAGGGTACATACACCCTCAACAACAGGTAGAAAATGAAGCTTACAAAGTGTAAGAATACACAAAAGAGAGATGAGGTGACTGCAGTAATCTGCAAAGAAAAGTCACTCTAGTTTGGAATGAGCAAACTGTTCTGAAATGAATGCATCTTCAGATAGTAAATAAAGGACATGTATTATGATTATCGCCTAAGATTCACAAAGTTTAAATTAAGTTTGCAGAACATGTAAAGGGGCTGCAATATTTTTGATGACTATAACGTAAAGAGGGCTTTTGATCAATGCCACTTCCCTCGTACTGAGAATCTTTGCTATCAAAATCCACTCTACTGTGTTTTGCAGAACAGCTCATCAGAAAAGCCACAAAACCTAATTTTCTAACCAAATTAACCACAGAAAGCAGCACATTTTGTTTCATAAAGAGGAAGAAAAGAGATTGACAAGAATGTCTGTGAATGAGGAATTGTAATTGTACACTTACAGAGTTGTTTTCCATCTAGATTTTAGTTTTCACAATTTTGCCATCATGGTTGTCTTGAAAATCTTGTCACTTATTTTTCTGTGAGGCTTTATTATTCCGACCCAGTCTCTTCAATTTGTGTACAAATAACACGACTTTACACTTTCAAATTACGTGCAGTGTGTGCACCAAAGTCCAATTTTGCATGCAGGTGAATCCTTCTCATTAACTTCTGAGGTAATGTGATCTTGAAGATCATGGTTTGGGGTAAAATGTTAGGTTTAGGCACAAAAACCACTAAGGATTAGGAAAAAATCATGGTTAGGGTTAAAACAGTAAAATGCAGTAAAAATGTCCTGACATCACGGTAAAAATGTCCTATTTAATGGCACTAAAATGCCTGATGTGACTGTCAAAATGTCTGGTAAAAATGTCCCAACATCACGGTGAAGAATGTCAGGTTGGTGGTCTCAAACAGTGCTCTCCTGCAGCTTGTGCAGCAAACTATCAAGCCATCCACCCAACCCGCCTCCCTCGAATAAGCCAAAATCACCTTATAAAATAAAACAAAGTCACATTATATTGATGAAATGCGTCACTTCCCCTGTCACTCAAACATAACAGCATGAAATGACACACAAGAGGGCTTAAAATGTGTAATTTTTTTTTCAAATAACCTTTAGGAAGATGACATGAGGAGTTTGGAGTAATGCAAAACTGATAAGGCATTTTTCTTGTGGATATTTCTAAATTGTCTATAAAGGATAATAACTGTAAAATGTACTAAAGAATCCAGAGGAACAGTTATCATTCTGAAGGACGGACCCCTTTCAGTGTTAAATTATTGATGTGTTAACATCTAAGCAGTATGTTAATCTTTTAGGTGGCCCAGGAGGTTCTTTGTACAACATGTCCATGTTCTGTTCGGTAGATTCAACATAATGGTTTGTCTGACCACGTTTTAAGTTTTGACTGCAAAATCAGAGAAATTAGACAGACATCAGAAAAAAGTTGTGCTGCGATATTTTTTTTTAATCTTAAAATGTGGTGGTGAAAAAAGTCTCAAAAAATGGAAATACTCCAGTGCACCAGTATGACAAATACTAGTGTACATATGTAAAAATTACTTTCCACCTCAGATCAGCTGTTGGGAGTTAACTTTGACTTTTAGCAGCACTAACTGCAAACCTGAGGTACAGTAGACAAGGCTCCTAACTGGAAAAATTGATGTAATTTAACAATATTGATTGTGGTGATGGCAAGGAGCAGGAAAACAAGGGTCATGTAATAAAATAGCAGAAATTATCCTTTAATATCCCTTTCAGAATTTGTAGAAAAAAAAATCCAAAAACTGGTTTAGTGGCTCCTGGGATATCAACAGTCTTAGACCATGACAACAGACTCAGAAGTATTTAGTACGGTTGCTGAACATATCAGCTGTGAGCTGTCACAGCTGTTCTCACATTGAATAAGCCCTGTCTGTTGGTGGAGCTTTGGGTAGAATGTACCAGCCAATTTCTCCAGGTCCAATACCTAGTGTACTGCGTGAACAAGTATTTCAGGTCTGACCTGGCCCAACAGCAAATCTCAACACATGGATATACTGGCCCATCAGTGTACTGCTCCACTGTCGGGGCAAATTATAGCTCTTGGAGGCTATGACATGGAAAAATAGCTTGACAAATTGTTCCCAGGTCACCCCAAGGGAGTGAGAGGGATGAGACAGACTATGAGGAGATCTCTGGCAATATGAGCCTGCGTGCAAAGGAGACAGATAGGATGTTTCTATTTCTGGCTCTCCTTTGTCTTGTTGTTTGTACGCTTGACAATAATTTTCAGTTGCTGTGTTACTTCCAACAGATTTATCAGGTAAAAGAACAGAGTATGCACGGTAAATGATCTTTTAAAGGGTTGATGTTAGGAAAATCTACCTATAAGATAACAGGGATTATTTTTCCGTCATAAGCCTTAAGATATTTGTCCTTTTATGTGATGTCCTTTTGTTATTGAGGTATTATAGATAAATCCCCAGCAGATTTATGGATGTAAATGAAACAGTGACACTGTGACACTCAACAAAATAATGACTTTGCCGTCCACGCTGAGGAACTTTAAATCCAGACAATTTTGTTCCTCTCGCATTCATTAAAATTCTGCTCCCCTGCAGCATTTGTGTACAATCTGTTCTCTACAAGCATAACCTTTACAAAAAAAAAATCACTTGGCAAAGGTTGTGAATTATTCAGTCTTATCTCAGAAAAATAGCTGCACACTAACATTTTAACAAGATTTGCTACGCACTCACGTTTTCAAAAATAAAGATTATTATATGTCAGAAAACTTCTTACATCTTTTTTTACACATTTCTCAGAAAGGATAATTAGATTTACCATGCCTTTAATCATTTTGTATGAATGTGTATTATCTTAAATCTGTGACAAATCCCATTCAATAATGAAACTGTTATTCAGTTTCATCTAATGTTAGCTATTATCTTGGACAATAAACTGTGTAAGAATTACAGCATCAATATTGTCAGGCAAGTTAAGGTAATGAGGATCGTGTTTGTTTGCATGGATGCACAAAGACATACATACAATGTGATCAAACTTAAATTTTTCATTACTTGCAAATAACTGCCTTGCTTACAACTGCATTTAATGTAATTCTGTTTATTCCGGTTCTTCTATTCTTCTGTTCTTGTGTTCATCAACTTATTTGCTGCTGCTGTGTGAAATTTCACATCCCAATGAATAGGCCAAATTAAAGTGGATATGAAAGCAGAGAAGCGAGAGAAAACTTCAAAGGGAACTTTGTGTTCTTGTAGTCACACAGCCTATACTTTAAATGTTTTTATGCTGGTAACTGAACGACTCCTACTTTTAAAGAAAGAAAGAACATTTTAAAGAAAAGACAAAGAGAGGCAGAAACAGACAGTGGTGTGGAAAGGTTTTTTTGGTGGGAAAACAAACACTGATTCCAACCTACATATTTTGTCACCCTCTATAACCGGGGCTTTGAACTCTCCTTTTTATTTGTCTCTGGGGGTGCTCAGAGACAAAAAAGTATTTTTTTTTGTTTGGTCCAAGGGAAAAAAAATGATACATGGTTGCTTATTAGTTCTGGTCTGGTTTGTGTTCAAACTGATGTATTTCAGACTAACTGAGAGCTGCAAGCTTGAAGTCACATGAACTGACAGATAACTTATTGATTGGCTATGTTGTGCCATCCTGCGTCATCAAAACTATGGTACATGGACCCACATGGGAAATGATCTGATTCTTGAAACTGAAAACAAGTTATTCAACACTTCACTGAACTTATTTATCTTCTCTTCTGGTCACAAAGTTATGATTCACTATGAACATTGTTATTTGAAGCCGCAAATGGGTCTCAGTATATACAGTATATCCTCGCATATAGAACTACGGACAGCCAGATAGGAACAGGACAATAAATACGCATTTTTTTACTTAACATTATGGTGATAGTTACTGTGTGTTTGCCACGTTTCACTCACTTTTTATTGGTTGAACGGTTAAAACAGACACTGATTTAACTCCTTTTCACTGTCTAACACAAATATGCATTACATGTTTACCAAATGATGCGTAATTATAGGCTACACATCACTACATTGAGACTGAGAAATCATTTTACAGTTTACAATCGGCAGATGGATTTAACAGTAGTTTAGGTTTTGAAATCATGCTAAAATCCTGTGGTTGGTTTCACTGATGCCCTTCTTTTCAGGCCGTCTCGTTCCAGTTGTTAAATCTGTATTAAAGTTTTATTGACAGCTAAATGAACCAGTCTAAATGGGCGAATGCACCAGAGTTTGATTAAACTGAACCAAACAAGTTAGGTGAAAGCGCAGTCACTACTTCTCAGCCTGGTTTGGGGGGAGGAGGGGTCACAAGAATATTAGGGTGGTTTTTCATTTATCCAACATGTCAAATTTCCTCTGTGCTTGCTTTTAGGGTAGGCGGTGCACCGTGCTACTGAGAAGATAGGTCTAGCTGTTTTCTTTGACCTGAGGTTGTGGGATTCATTACTATCTAGATTTTTCTTTTCCTTCTGTTCCTCCGTCATTTCTCTGGTACTTTGTTTTCCCTGCAAAGTCCTTTGTGACTTGTCTGTAATAAAATACTATACAAATATTTATTTAAGGGGTCACTTGTTTAAAAAGACTGAGATCTACTGCTTTGGATTACCTCTTAACATCTGTAACTGTTTATTCCATTGACTATCTGGCATCTAGATTGCATGAGTCTAAATAATTGTACCCTAAACACAGCTACTGTACCTCCTCCACTGTTTTTCTCAGCTAAATGACCCAATTTATCCTGAAAATATTCTTCACACTGTCCTCTCTGCAGTATATCAGACATCACACCTCATCTCTCAACACCCTCCTACTACCTGTCTGGGATTCATGACTTGGATTCTCTTGGTGGTTTTAACTCAGAGACAACATCCCTAAAATTCCAGTCACTCCCCTGACTCACCCAGCAAGCCCACCTCACTCACCTCCTCGCTCACCCCAGATGGCTTGAAAGGGGGCCCGCCTTGCTCTAGGGACCCCCACACCAGCTGGAGCTACATAGAGCCAGCGGGGAAGCTTTGCCTCTCAGTTGCTTTGTTGGTGAAGCGGCAGGCTGGCTGCCCCTCCCCTCAGCGTTAGCTATAGTTCCTATGGAGAAGACACAGTAAGGTAAGGTGTCATTGACTAACGTCTGACTTCAAGAGAGTGAGAAACTGCACTCTAACATTTATGCATGTCTCTGGTCTCTCTGTCTTTCTCGCTGTGGTAGTTTTGGCTTTTAACTGTTTCGAGCAAAACTCAAAGCAGACTTTGAATATAATTTGGCACTGAGGGATTTCGAGGCGAGGTTTTAAATTGCAAACATGCACTATGTAAACTGACAGATGGGACAGTATGCAGTTGCTTTACTGCAGGTAATCTTATTTATTTTAGAGTGTCCCTTCGTGGGTGGTGGTAAAAAAGGTGTCAATAGGGACTAAATGAAAATCCTAATAACCATTATAATTGAACAATGAAGGAATAGTAACACTGTTCCCCCCTCTCTCTCTCTTGCTCTCTGTCTCTCTTTCAGGAAACTGGCAGTGACAGCAATGAGTGAGAGAATGAACACACAGAGAGCAGGAAGCAGAGGCTTAATCCTCGATAAGATCTTAATGACATTGTACTGCAGAGATACTTTGTCTCCCATGACCCCAGTATACACAAGTGCTAATCACCCAACTAACAATCTTTGTTCTGTGGAAATAACAACTCATGGCTTATGTTGTTTCATACACAAACAAAAAATAAGCATAATGATTAAATATGGTGCCACATGTGCCGTCGTGTTCTATCATTGTTGTGATGATACATTTTATCAAAGAGCAATTTGCAGTGGCCATTTGAATTCCAGCGAGGGCCTATTAGCTAAACTCACATCTGGAGAATATTCATGGTGTCCACTGGCACATATCCACCCGATATAGAATAACTTGTCCCACTGTGTCTATCCCCCTGAATCAAAGAATGGATGGCATGCCATGCTGAGAAATTTACTTATTATCTTTCACATCAGCGAAGCAGAAAACTTCATTTATTTATTTAAGAAAAATCTCACTCAAATCGCCCGTGCAATTTTCTCTGTGAATTTCCTATTAAAACCTCTGGAAGGATTCAATGGGGTGAAAAACACTTGCTGTTGATGCAATCAGCAGGTAATACAGGGGCTAATTTTTCATTCAGAGACCAGCGTTTTGCAAATAAATAAGTCATGTACTTTGGAGTGCTGCAGTTTTTGTTTTTTTATTCATGTAATCTTTCTTCTCTGACCATTTTTTCTTTTTCACACAATACTCAAAGGAGTTACCGGCTTACCAAATAAAAAACTAAATAATGGTGTTAAAGCCTACTTAAAACCTTAACTGTTTGCTCCTCTGGGGCAACATCATCAGCACAACACCTGTGCCTGTAGTTTGAAAATCTGGTTAAAATCTATTATAAATGGACAGACACCGGTGCAGGGGATGCTGTTTCATTTTGTAATCATACTCATCATTTTCGTGAACTAATTTCTCCTGATTTCTGTTAAGCATACTGAGAAATGTGAGGGAAAAGGCTGAGGGTGGGTGGTGGAGCAGATCCCTGGGGCAGGTGAAGTAGGAGTCTGATTTTTGAGCTCCTACAAGATGTGTCAGCTACAATTAAAATGTTCTGTGTGCTTTTTAGAAACAAAGCAATATTGTTGACTGTTGTTATATTTCAATAACAACTTTGCTGTACAATAAGTCAAATTTACATAATGCAAAGCAAAGAAAAAAAAAATGTTAAAATCCAAAAGCTGGCATTTATGTCTCTAAAAAGGAAAAAAATGTTGATTCTACAGAATCATAGTTTGGGTCTTTTCATCAACTTTGCCTCTCCCCCACTCTATTTTCGTCAGAATAATGATGAATTATCTGTGCAGCGCTTCGCTTTAGCAGGTGTAAACTCTGCTATCTTATCTGCTCACAAGCTATTTGAAACTTGTAGGTTACGTATGCATCCAAATAAATCATTTCTTATCGAGGTGTAATACACAATGGGCCCTTGTGATCGCAGTTTAAAGGGTCCTCTCAGAACAGTTTCACCTCCTCGCTCAATGCAACAGAAAAGAAAAAGATTAGAAATGCAGAAGCCTTGCAATGTGGATGATGTCACACTATAACCTGTAAAAATGGCTGTTTTAGTGTTGTTTTCTACAAAAAAAAATACTAAAAAGTCACAAAAATACACATCAGACAGACTCTGGACTTTAAAGCCCACAAAATCCTTTTAAGACTGAAGCTATTGGCTGTATTATCTGGCCAGTTTTGATACAGAGATGACAGGAGAAAGAAGAATCATGAGGGCTGGACATTGTGTCCCTTTGAAAAATGTTCGCCACAGGTGCCACAGGAGGCTGTGAATGCTCTCATAGTTACAATTTTTTTGTATTGTGAGTGCTCAGCAGCATATTGTACAAGCTTAACGTAAAGCTGCCAGTTTTACTTAATCAGAAGTGTTTTCAGACATCGTAATTGAAGAGGCTGCATCTGACAATTTCTGAAACTTCCCAAAACCAACAATCGCACATTCATACCCACTCCATGCAGTGACTGGCTAGGTACATTATGTGAGGTGAGAAAGTACATTTGAACTTCTCTCTCATAGCTATCCTTTTTGCATTCTTTACACCTAGTTTCACACGAAACATAATTTTGTTCAGCTACAACATTATTACATAAGTACAATTTAACTAAGTAGACCATAATAAATTGGCTTTTGTGTCTTCTTGAGTTCTTTGTTTGATTGTGTTTTTTATTTTTATTTTTATTTATTTATCTATTTTATTTTATTTTATTCTAACTTGTGGCATATGTTTTTACACTATGTATGTTTTTATGGCACTTTGTGAATTTCATTTCTGTGAAAGGTGCAATACTAAATAAACTTATTATTATTATTATATTATTATAATCAAAACATTTTCGCAGAGATTGACGTTTCATCTAATGCAAAAGAAAAAGAGAAAGGATCATGTATGAACTAACCAACATATGATATATTGTGTGTTTATCTGTAATAATAATCCAACGGTCATTTATTGATTGCTTTTGTTGTTGTTGTTTGTTTGTACTTTGATGTTTTATTCACTTAGATGAAGATGACTGTATAACACATAAATATGGTCATAAATGATGACAACATTAAAGTTTCCATCTTGGTGTAAAGAATTCTGCTCCTAAACAATTTCTGTTACAAGAAACCAAGTGTGGACAGCTTCCATCTGAAGTGAATGAAGCATAAAATCAAGCTTGTACTCTCGTCTAATCCAAGTCACAGTAACCGTACAGCACAACACCAAGCGTGCATGTCAGTGTCGTAGATGCAGAGAGATGTAATCTCCTTGTTCTAACCCTTCATTTTTATGTGTAGTTTTATAGTGTAACTATATAGTTACAGCATAACTGTAGCTGCTGGACTGATCCAGGCTGCCCCCCCCCCCTTTTATAAATCCAAAAGCCAGTGTAAATTATATCCTCATATGGCCAGCTGCCCTGCAGGTTCCCCAGGCTATGTGCAACCCATTATCCTGTAACTAAAGCTGACAATCATCAGAATAAAAACACTTTATTATCACTCATGTTATGTGGCTGTCACTATTCTCTTAAAACATTTAGTTGGCAAAGAAGAAATCAGCGGAAATCAGCTTCTTCACATTTCTGAGGATGGTTTTGAACTTTCAATAACCCCATAAGCTCTCCTAACATCACTCTAGACACTAACCTGTCAGCATTTTAAGTTAATACATCTCATTCCTTTAGAGCTTTATTGCCAGCGAAGTTCAAAGTTGATGACTTGATGTGTCTGTCTCATTAAGTGATGTGTATTTACTTTTTTTTTTTTTTACTTTAAGGCCAAGCTCCTTGTCCTTGAGGGAATGTTGTTGAATTACCACCTGCATCCATCATCTGGTGTTAAGTCCCTCATTCTCCTGCTCGCCTCCTCTGTGGACTCCCTCACGTTGACCTTCCTCTTGGCGTGGCAGGTAAAATGCTACTAGAGCTTAAATCAAGCTCATCCTGAGCAGACTATTCCAGTGCCCCCTGAGGTAGAGCCTGTTAGAGATGTAATTAATCAGCTTGCGGATTCTCCTCACAGCACCTCCACATCAGAGTGAAGCAGATCCAAACAGCTCTAAGTGATGAAGACCGTCAAAAGAAACACAGCGTAGGAAGTAGATATTTGTTAAAACCTTCTTCAATCAAAGAGAACTTTTAACCAGAGTCCATTCAAAAGCCTGTATTCAGCATTTCCTGAGAAGAGAGACTTAATGTACGTTCAGAGAAAAGGGCTAAATCAAGGAACGAACACTATCAAACAAGGAAGCTGCAAGATCACAATCAAAAGCAATTCTGTCACTGTCACAGGATGATTTATGACAGAATTAACAAGGCAGAGAGAGAGACAAAAGACAGAGAAAGAAGTATATTGTGCATTTGAGTGAGACAAAGCTAGACAGAAAGAGTAAGACAAAGAGACAAAAAGAGAAAACGAGGGGAATTAGCTGTAAAACATCTGATTTAATACTTCTGATATTGCAGCACTGACAGAATCCATGACAGCCTCACCTGCTTTCATTTTGTCATGTCATTGTAATTTCATTTCCCGCAGTCTCAAAAGACCAAGGGACATTTCAACTTTCTTTAATATGACAGATGTCCAATAATTTCGCATTTAATCTCTGCCCTGCGGGTGCGAAGTATGTGAGGCAGCAAATTGATGCCACTGTATTCAGTGAGATGGTGGATTGCTGGTGATTCTGAAATTGGATACTTACTCATCCAAATTCACTGTCCTCATTAGAATGTCAGAAAGAAGTTGGGGTAAGGCTCCATTTTTTCCTTTTCAACTGATGTCTTTTCTGAAAGTTGATTAAAGCACAGGAAACTTTGCACCAAGGACAAAAAAATTTGACGGGGAGAGAAATCTTCAGCACCAATCCAGAGTATATGCAGAGTATCAGTATACATAATGAAAAGACCTATATTATATACAGTACATTAGCAGCAGAAGATAATCTTTATGAATTATGTATCGGGTGCTTTAAAATAACAGGTATAACCTACATTTAGCACACCTTATTTTTCACAAGATGATGGAGTGATCATCAATCACGCCATCAGACTCATGATGGATA
The DNA here is from genome assembly GCF_910596095.1 of Thunnus maccoyii. Classification (NCBI taxonomy): domain Eukaryota; kingdom Metazoa; phylum Chordata; class Actinopteri; order Scombriformes; family Scombridae; genus Thunnus; species Thunnus maccoyii. The sequence goes on from NC_056541.1 coordinate 21,203,866, forward strand.
CCCTGATACTTTCATTGTAGTATAACACAGATATGTTTATTCATTATATTGTTATTTTGTGGTCTATGGTGGTTGGAAGCTGTTTTGGTATTGCCCATATGGCCCATATGACCTGTATTAATATCTGTTTGATCCTACACGCTTGGAAAGGGAGGGGCATGGGGTATTCACTTTGTTGCGATCTGCAACCTCACTGCTACATGGCACTAAATCCTACACACTACATCTTTAATCCAAATAGCCAACTGGAGGTCCAGGTTCAAAATCATATTAAAAAACTTAAATTATTGATTTATGAATTAAAGTTTTAACTCTGAGAATTCAACTCCTGAAATTACTGTGACATGATTGCTTAGAGAGAAGATGTATCACTCTGTTGGAGTTGTCAGGACTACAAAAAATGCTTGTACAGGAATATTATGGAGTTGATTTTCCCCTGGTACCGATCAGTTCTTTCATGTGCTCTTCCCTTAATGGTCTGTTAGACAAACCATTTCAAGATACAATCACAACAGCAGGTACAATCAACGCCTCTGTTAGACCTCCAACTAACAAACAAACAATTACAAATTTCATGCTACTCACCTATGGATGTAACAGTCTTGTTACTTTGGCAAAGGTTCAGTACAATCCAGTAAAATATTTAGTCCAAAACACAGTATTACATCAATAAATATAAACATAATATATTAAACATAAACATCTGTTGCATAATTTTAAATTAGCCGGCAGATGTCCTAATCTTCCAACGTATTCTTTGTCATAATGCAAGTAAGCATGTACACATTAGCCACATCTTGCTATCAAAATGGCAGCTGTATTCTGACCTATCGATTGACACCTCACTTGACCCAATAGGAGCTTCCATGTCCTGTCCACAACCTACAATAGCCAACGAGAGTCTGCGGTGAAAGGAAGTGCCTGCCCTTCTTCTTTCATGTACAGACTGAGCCAGTTGGAACAGATTGTGTTGATGACTGGAGCTTTGTACAGCCAATGAAATTCAGAAAATGACCATATGCAGCTTTAGTGGATTATATAAAGCCACAACAAGGAAATTATGTAAATTTAAATAGTTTGCAGTGTGTTACTTTTTATATAACCTGCTTTTCCACCACAGCACTTGTTTTGACTCCCTTTATATGCACAGTTTTGTTTCAAGAAGGGAACAAAGCACTATAATGTGTTTATGCTTCAGTTACTCTGAAGCAGGGGTCATTTGGTGTCTCTAAATGGCCTTTTTTTGGAAGATGCCTAGAAATACCCTTAGAAATACATGTAACATATTAATTTTCTTTGGTATTGTTATTAAGTTTGAACTTGGCTTCATGTTGTGGTCCCATTGTGTTTTCCAGCTAAAGGTCAAAATATTCAGGCAGAAATAAAAATCTTCTACTTCAGTGTGTTCAAACTTCTATTACTCAATGCCAGCAGCACTTACAGTGATTCTGACTGTTGGTGAAAACATCAGAGTGTTCCCTTTCAAAAGAGACCTTGCATGTACTCCAAACAGTTCAAGAACAGCTTTCAATATACTTTAGGTATGCCTTGGATAGGCGTTTTAGGGTAATTTTACAGGAATTTAAAGGACTGTTAAGGGGTTTTAATTATGATGGCTGAATATTGCTACATTTACAATGTCTAAAAATATATAGCCTTTGGTTGTATCAGTTTCATTTGATTCTACTTTCTTTTTTATTTGTGTGTTTGTGTGTGTGTGTGTGTGTGTGTGTGTGTGTGTGTGTGTGTGGCTAGGCGAGAGGGCGATTGAGAGAATAAGAAATTATATTGGCCTGGTAGAATCTCTCTCTGCTCTTTGTTCAATAACAGTCACATTCACTTTCTGCCTTCCTCCCTCTGTTGTAAATTAGTATTCTCAATGGATCTGCAATACAGGGGTGAAATTATAATCATGTTACTTCAATTAAAACCATGCTGCTCTGGGAACCACCTTTTAACAGTAATATCTCAACCCAGTAGGCTAATTTCTGCACCTTAAGAGTCCTGGTAACAGCTGCTGTATTGCAGCTTTTTTAAATGACTTGTGAAACAATGAACAACACATCAGGCATATTATACAATTAGGATCGTCAGTGTTTTGCAACATATAGAGCTGATTTCAAAATGGTGGTTTGACTGACAGCATAAAATCATTGGAATTTTGATTTTGTTGTGTTTTGCTCTCTGTGCGCCTGTCAGGTAAGATATGTGCATGTTTTAATGATTTATTGACATAAAGGTTCATTTTTTCTTTGCAACACTGCCCAATTGAATCTTTCTTTTTCATTTTCCAGCTGTTGTATATTGTTTGTTTTTTCTGGAGAGCTATAAGCCTCAGATTGACCTGCATCAAAATGCTAGACGGAGCTAATCAAATTCTGATTTTTAAATTGTTTTTTGATTGATGTTTACATCATCATCCCATGCTATATATGATAACTCTATACTAGACACATTGTTAAAGTGGCGCAGTACAAATGAGAGAACACTGTAGGCAGAAGCCCAAGACTGAGGCATGATTTATTGGGTACAAGTACAATGCACTGTAAACCAAGGGAGAGGGAACTTTTTAATGGATTCTTTGTGAAAGACAAACAACTGGGAGTGTTCCTGTTCATCTTATTGAATGGATTTGGGGCCTCTGGCATCCGCCAGGTGAGCTGTCAGAACTTTAACAAGCTTAGTGGTTTACAAAGCTTTCACTGGATCTTCTACTTTCATTTTCTCTATTTTCTGTCCCTCTTTTTTGGCAATAAATGACTAATATCCTATTGTCAGATTTATTCTGTTCCTTAGTTGGCTGCCTGGCCACATAAAGCCTCTGTCAATCTAAATGTGCTGGCACAGACAGAGGAACAGCAGTCAGTATAAAGCAGCATCAGCGCAGCTGAAGAAAATCAATAGCACTTTATTTGTGGTGGATGTGAAATATGAGATTAATGAAAAATGTCCTATTTCTGAAAAGGTTACATTTTCTTCTGATGCGTGCTTGACCACTCACTGATTGTATTCCCATATATTCCAATTTGTTAGGGCGAAGAGAAAAAAAACAAGACAAGCCAGTTGTCACCTTACTACTGCAAAGTATACACTTTTATACAATTCTACTAAAAGTAATGGTTGATCAGTTATATTAACATGTTTAATACATCCTGATAATGCATCCATAAAATCTAATTTTTAAGTTTTTTGATACTACTTGTGTGTTCTAAATGCTTACTGGACAACTCTTTTGCTCTGTGTCAGAGAAATGATGAGAAAACCACATATCACTACAAGACTTCTCATCTCTTATCCCTGGGGTAACAAAAAGAGCACCAGTGGGGTAAAAAAAAATAGATTTTCTCTGTTAAAAAATTACTTTCTGTAGCACAAGCCACACAAGGATTTCTTTCAGATATAAAATAAAGCTTTGCTGAAACAGCACAATGTAATGATTTAGAAATAAATATGAATATCAGTGCCATAAACAAATAGTGGATAAATAAGTAGACAAAAAAAGAGGAGTTTTTAATGACAGGTTTCCGATGGCATGAAACCAGTAAGCCATTGTTTCTGGCCTGCTGAGCTGAGCTAGCGTTTGACACAAAAAGGTCCTGGTTCCAGCATTCATCACCTCATGAGCATGATATTTCCTCCTTTCTGCTCTGCTGCTGCTCCAGTCACCTCTCTGCTGTGCTTTTTCTACCAATCAGATTGGATGTAAATGAAAGATATTCAATTATGAGCCGTGTGATGTGGAAATGCCAGCTACTTTGAGTTTCAAAATAAAAAAAAAAATTTAAAAAGCCAGCTATTTTGTCATTCAACCAGCAGATTTCAGTGGAAATGATTAATCAAACATGTGCTGTTTGCAGTGTTGTTTTTTTTTTTTTCAAAGCACTGACAATTACAGCAAACACACTGTTGATGCCACTGATAAGAGAGCTGGCAGTACTGAGCATGTATGCTGGAAAAGTGGTTCACCAACAAACCCTTATCACATTCTAGAGATATGGTGGCAATTTAGGTGAATGTAATTCCACTCCTCAGTGCTTCTGTTGACATATAAACAGATCAGATTTTAATGTTGGTGTTTGATCTTTTAAAATCACCGAATACAGTATCCCTTATCCCTCCAGACCCCATAGCGCCGATTCTATATTTCATTGCAGTGCCCAAGAGCGCCCATGATTTTAAGATTATTTCCAGTGTATCAAAAACAGGAAAAAAAGTCACAAGCTTTGTATTGTAAATACTTTAAGTTGTCATCGATGAACCGGAACCGGAAAATGTATGATGTTGACATCTATGATTTTTTCACAGGTTTAACTTGTAGATCTAAAAATGGCGCCCCCGTCTTTACAATCTTATGGAAGCCATAAGATTGTGTTGTGAGAGAGCTCCTGACCCACCATACATAGTGGAAAGCTACAAAAACATTGTAAGTTCAAGCTTTTTGCTCAAAATCACTTGTTCTTGTTTGACAAAACAAGACATAATCACTGTTACTAAACGACGGGACCTACCTGCGCTGTAACAAAATGCTGTAAGAAAACAGCCAAATTCTGACAGTCACATACTGTTTCCCATTAAAATGGCACCATACTGTAGAAAACAATGCATTCTGGGCAATATTTATGGGCAGTTTTCCGTTTCCCTTAAAGTACTACAATATACAGCACTGTGAATAGTGTTGCATTCTGGGAGCAATGTTAGAATCAATGGCAGAGAGGCCCTGCAAATACAGAACGCCATTGTATTTCTAGAAGAGACGCTGACCACGAAGTCATGAAGCCAACTCTGAACTTTCTTTTCAAAAATTATCCATCTAATTCCTGCACTTCATGAGCAAATCATACATTCAGTTGAAATAAATTTTATCTGTCTGGTGATGCTTGCTTACTATCGTCACCTTTAAACAAACTGTGACTGATCAGTAACATAATTAAGCTAGCTTGCATCACTCTCATGCAGTCCTCTTAATTTGTCATGATGTGACTGGAAAGTACAGCAGTAATGTTAACTTTTTTATTGTTATTTTGTAGGTAAGGCTGATTTCTGAATAGTTCAAATGAGTTAGTCATATTGGTTTTTGTTTGGTTGGTTGGTTTGAGGCTAGAAGCATTATTGTGCTATAGTTTGGGAGTTTGTCCTCTCTTTTCTGTGCATTTTTACCTGAATGGATAACATTAGTTGTAGCTATGTTAAAAGACTAACTTAAGTAGAACGAGTTAAAACAAACTCTTGATTCGTAAGTTTAAAAAATATTTAAAGTGACACCAATGTTTCGACTGACAATTTTTCCAGCAAGCAAGCTTGGTGAAACTCTGCAACCAGTTGGCTAACATTACAAGTTGTTTGGTGTTAAAGTTAATCTAACATTAGCATTAGTAGCGTTAACAGTAGGTATTATGGCAATTCACAGACTGTCCTCTGCCAGGGTGAGGATGTTGAAGTGGAACTCCATGTTGTCCATCTGCTGATGGCCCGCTTCACAGAGACCCCAGATAGGCTCATCCTTCTTGCAGACATTAGTTTGTTTCGCTTCTTTTTTCATTTACATTGCATTGCATTGTTGCCATCTTAAAAATCTCATGCAACTAATATTCTCACTACAGTTTTGTTGGCTGCCCCCTACAGCTGTCTGCCACAGTGGCTAATGTCGAGAGGACCCTCACCTCACCCCTGACTCCTCGTCTAATACTGCTCGGCATGTATTCAGTAAATTGACTTAATGTATATTGCATATCAGATGAGCTTTTCAAGTTATCTGTATTCCAGCAAAGCATGAATGTTCTTCCAAGTAGAGATGTTTACACAAGTCAAAATGTTTTCTGAAATTACTCTAATTTCACGTTTCAGGTGAAACAGAGCATGTGACTGTTGGACACTGGATGATCAGCCTTGAGGGTCGCGTCATATGCGAGGGCATCCAACTAACCTTTGTGACAGGGCTTGCTGCTTTGTATTCAATATATGTTTCTCTCTCTCTCTTTCATATTCTGCGCATCTTAAGCTCTGACTTCATGACCACTTGATATAGTAGCAGACTTTATTTCTATTCAACCTCTAATCTCAGACTACTGTGTTTTTCAGGTGCTACATTGGAATAAACCCAGACAGAGGGATAAAGGCCAGGCAGGCCAAGATTGTCTCTATGAGAACAGGGAGAGTTGTTAAGAAGAAGTCTGTCACAGTTTATCCTCATGTCTCCACTCTTCTGAAGAACCTCATAGACTTTGAGTGGATTTCATATAGGTCACTGAGAGCGCTCTACTCAGGCACTTCACATCAACACAGCCATGGTTATTCACCATTTTTTGTCTTAAATTATGTACGTGTAATCATGTTCTTGTTCTCCTGCCCACTAAATATGCTATATTCCACTTAAAAAATTTGGGTGTTCCTGCTGTAGAACACTACAGAAAAACTAGTATTTATGTAAAAAAAGGGAACATGCTCACTTGTCCCAGGGCAGGAGTGCTCTTATAGGATATGATCAATTTTGTCTTTTAAGGTTACTGTGTATAAAACAGTCAGCAGAATCTGGGCAGACCCTACATTAGTTGTATTCTGAAAGGACTCAAAGCCTCCTCCTTATATTATAAGAGACCTATTTAAGTTAATTTAGAAAAGCTTCCTTTGAAACGTTGAGTGAGGCTAAAACTGTTGTCAGAATTTGTGCAATGTATTTCACTCTTGCAGAAATTTTGATTGGCTATTGCACATTCACTTCATATATGTCACTTTTTTCTTTTCCCCATGCGATGAAATTGCAGGGCTCTCACCATCTGTCCCTCACACACAATATCTCAGACACCTCTGTTCAAATTTTGACAGTGTGTGAAGGGATGATGTATCTTGCCAATGTGTTGTGAAATGTATCGTATTATAGCAATTTGTCTGATGGAGGCACTCTAATTTGAAGATTCTGATTCTGAAGGACCACCCAAGTCTGACTGGCTAGATTTTCCACCATTTAGATAAAAAAAAGAAAAAGAAAAAAACAACAAAAAAGATACCACAAATCTTTTACATATTTTTTCAGTTCAGTTAAGTCTCCCTCTTTGAAGATTATTATGTTTACGGGATTGATGTTCTTTTTCAGTCCCACTGACAAACTGTGCATTTTGTATTGAAAATACAGCAATACTTACAGTGGCAAGATGAATCATTCCCCGAAGTGTATTAAAAAGTTGATTAGTGTTATCACGTTTGATGAATGAATGGATAACTGCCATATTCTGTCATGCATACCTGAAATTTGCAACTGTAATGAACGGTAATGTACTGGCAACTCTACTGTAAAATCAAGAAAATACAGCAATGTACTGTAATTCAGTATATGGTATTATTACAGTAACATACTGTAAAGTTGATTATAGTAGAAGAACTGTAAAATTCTACATGACAATTGTTTACAGTGTGGCTCTCACTGTCGGAGACATACGCTCTTTCCTGGGAGGCAGTGCACTGAAGAGCCGGTAGGGAGGACTGACCAGGTTGCAGCGACTTTTCCCCAGCATTTTTTTCCTCATGTTTGATGACTGTTGTTGTCTGTTCTTATAACATTGCTCTGTGGGTTGAAATGTGGGATGTTTTATCTTGTATTTTCAAAGCCTAGTGTTATCCAGTGAAGGATCTGTTTTGCTGTCATACTCTGAATGTTGACTAAGGAAGCAGACGGAGAGAAATGTTTTGGATCACATATTCCTTATGAAATTGACCTTAAGTTACTTTCTCTTCTTTTAGGTTGACTCATTGAATCTTTTGACTGTTTAGTATCATTACATTTACCCATTTTATATTATGTACACCTAAGTAAAAATAAATAGGATATTATTGTAGGCTATTATCTGCTAACCTGACATGCCAGATGGTTTGTCACAGAGAACCATCTGATAACTCATCCTTGGAAACTGTTTGGAAAAGGGCAGGTACTTTCAAAAAATACTTGGCAGGTGATTGGATGAACCATCTGTCTATCACCTTCTATCACTGTCCTACCTTGCGAGGCAGCTGGAATTGCAAGATCACAAGTGAGAATCCTCATAGGATGCTGATTAGTCCAATCCACTGGTGGTTCAGATACAAGCACATAACTTGAGGATGGATTCTTGTGTGATCTTGTGATGTTGTGATCTCATGAATTCAGCTGCCTTGAAAGGTAAATTATTTGTTGACTCTGAGAGTTTATTATCATAACTGCAAAAGTCACTTTTGCAGTTATGATAATAAAGTTTCCTCCAAAAGAAGAATAATAAAGTTTCCTCCAAAAGAAGAAAAATATGCTGCGTGTGCTGAGGAAGCTAGGATAAATTGTGAAGTTATACTGTCATGTTTCATACTGTAGAAACTGATTAATGCCTTATCACATAAATAATTGTCATCTTGAGTGAAGGTGGGGTTACAAGAGAATGTAGGTTTATAGTGATATTTTTTTTTTTTTAAAAAGCAACAGATGCTACATATTTAGTGCCAAATTAAAGAGGAGGTTGTATTTTATTTAAAATGAAAACAACTTGTCACTTTTTTTCTGTTTTTGAGATAGAGCTGTATGTTTGGATTGAGTAGGAAGATGTTCATTTAAGTGAGGATTCACAGTGAACTGCAGCAACACTTTAGAATTCTACTGGGGTCTAGAGATTTATATATCAGACCATTAAAACCCACTGTGCAACCGTCAGTGCCTCGTGTATTTAGTTATTGAACAGCAGCTGGCTGTTCACTACTCAAGGTCTTTGCTGTTACGGGTCCAAAATAGTGCAGCAACCTTTCACAAGTTTACTGGATATACTCCTTCTGTCCACTCTTTCAAGCCTTTGCTGAAAACACACTTCTGCCTTGATAATCCTTTTTTTTTGGGTAATAATTTTTTTTTTCTTTCTTGCACTTCTATGTTAAACGTATTTTTCTATATTTGACTTTTAACTGAAAAGGAGTTCTTCCAATTACAGCAGGGGCTATTTTATTATGTGGCATTTTCACCATCAACCAACCAAAATTTATTATCGCACACAGTGTGCTTGTATGCTTTGCCCATTCAGCTAAGAGCAGTGAAAAGAACAACCCATTGTGACAGTTGAACCCTGGTTCCACAATGTACCGTATGAATTTACAAGGAAATTTGGGGTTAGTCATTATTATCCTCCATCTGTGACTCCATGTGTTGTTGGTGTAACAGGCTAAATCACAAATGCTGCTCGGTTGCTCTGTCTCATCCCTCCCTTCACTTACTGCTTGCAGGTGCAGTGCTGTATGGCAGGAGCCTTCAGAGCCAAGAAGCTAACCTCAGAGAACAGCAGCATTTACTGTAGCATCATTACTGCTTTAAATGTCACAGCAAAGTCTTTCATATTCTGCAGAGCTATGCCTATTTGTTTCCTTTACACACTGTCACAAGGCTAAATTCCCTCCTCAATTCAAAACAGGCCTAATATGAAACTTCTCATACTGGTCGCTTGCTGGTAGTTTACAACATTATGCAGCTGTTATTCTTCTCTTTGCCCTTGTGAAAGCGGCCAATCACTCAGGAACCTCATCCCACACACTGACCAATAACACACATCATGTTGTCCATGAGCCAAGACTGTGAGGGTCCACAATGATCAGGAAATATGTCTACTTTAATTTCCTTTGTGCACAAATGATGCCTTTACGAATACTTATGTCAGCCTAGTCTTGATGTTACTTCAGTTCAGAGCTGAGATTTATTATATCTAGCCCTTTCATGCATGAACTACTAAATCACAGAGTAATCATTTTTTTATTGTTTATTTTTACTCTTAAACAAGTGAAAAATCATGCCAATATATATATATATTTTTAATATATTGTATTTAGACATGTGTCCACTGTAGTGGACACCATGCATCAATGGAGTAATTCATGGAAATTAATGTAGGAAAAAAAATGTTTTTATATATATTATTTTATTACTAAGAGCAAATGGTATGAATACATATAGGAACATTAAATAACAACAACAATAGAGAGGATATTTGAAAAACATATCCTAGGCCCAATAGGCAGAGTATACCCTTTGGTCCACAACGTCCACTGGAGTGGACAGATGTATTTTCAGTCACAGAAAAAAATGTAGAAGAAAAATATTATTAAAAACTTGATAAAAGTATTTCTAACATCTTATTTATTTGAAAAATATATGTTTTACCTGTTTTTTTCTCTGAGAATAAAAGTATTTAACAGATATTCCTCAGCTACTTGGTGCATTTCCTCCACCTTCCGCCATTTTGAATGTATTATTCAATATCTCAAAATCACAGAGAGAGTCAAAAATGATATTCAGATGGAATTGTAGACAACACTTTGGGGGTTCACCACCTGGTAGGTGGGACATGGTACTACAACTTAAATGGTTCAAAATGGCTTCCAAATATCTGTCCACTGTAGTGGACACCATGCATGAAAGGGCTAGATAAGCAAATAGTCAAAACTAGCTATAAACTGCTATCAATATGTTTTGTGAGGGGGCTAACCTTTTATTTACATTTGGATTTCAAACTGTACATTTGTCTTCTCACTGGCAAATAAAACCAGTGAGAAATACATAAGAATAACTTTTTAAAAATCTTTTATGAATAAAGTCAGTTCTTTTCAGAACTACTTTTCATGATATCTAGGGAGAGAGAAGAGATAAAAAATTCCTGACTTCAACACCATAGCCTCACTATTTCTTTTTGTCTGAGTCCATTATTGAAGTTCTAGCAGGCTCTGCCATTGCTTAGTTATGGAAAAACTGCACTGAAATTGTGCCTTTGATTGACTGTAGAGATCCTGCTCTAAAAAAAGAGTAGTTAGAAAATCCACATATGAAGTGGGCCTGCACAGAAGCCCAACACTATGATCTCTCAGTCACTGATAAGTTCAGTTTCACCACTGTCCCCTGTTTTGTCATAACTGAAAGCTCTTCTAGGACTGGCAGGGTGACAAGTTTTCACTGTGTGACGGTGTTTCATTCACAAACATAGACAACTTTAACCTCAAAAGGTAAAGTCAGAAGAAAACCAGAAGTATCAGTACCAGACTCACTCAAATTGTTGTAATTCTCCTTTTGCTATCACCTCTGAATAGTGTTTTTTTTTCTTTGAAAAGGGTAATGGAAAAACTTCTGACTCTTATTGTGTAACAAGACCTGTTTAAGATACTGGCACTTTGTTGCTTAAAGATATTACGGGCACATTAGGTGACAGAGTAATTGCTCTATTAAAATAGCCTGTGGGTAAGCAAGGTAACACACAATTGCAAAAGGGTTGCGCAAATTGACATTTTTATGCATTGGACATGATTGTGTAGGTGTGTGACTATTTCAGTGTTTGTGTCTGTGTGTGCCTCTGTGTGCATGCGCTTTATCTACAATTGTGTGTTTACTTCTTTTGTCAGCATGTTATGTCCTCTGACATCTTAGACATACAGTTAGGATTGTTAGGATTGTATCCTGGGGCAAAGACCATTTTTCTCAGTCACTGTTCAATGCAGATAGCATATTAAGCAGTATAATGCACTAAAGCTTATGTCTAATCTCATTTTATTCATGCTACCACTGTAAAAATTCAGTCAAGCTCAGATGCATTAAAGAAATGGAAAGTTGCTTTATTTATTACGTCCTTAAATATTCATTGTGTTTTCAACTTTTTCAAGAGTACCATGGACAATGGTCTGGTGGCTTTGAGACATTTAATCATCGTTGCAGTCAAAGTTCAAGTATAAAGTTGAAATAAAAACCCAGATATGAGGATTTAAAAGCAATGGGAATAGTTCATAGTATTACTACTCAAAATGTCAAACTAGTTCATCATTAGATGTCTGTAATGACGTCTACACTAGAAGCGCATACTGAAGAAATGCATGCATGTATTAACCAGCATGTTCAGTGCGACAAAGGGTATAGAGGTATTTATATTGAGAATTAATTCCAGAAAGCCCTTTTGACAATAAACATGGCTATTCAATAAGTGTTTGCCGATACATTGCAAGCTGCCATGTGTCAAAAGCTGTAACAAGATTAAAAGTCTTTAGCTAAGCTAGTGGCCCCAAGAATGCTCCTGTAATGATCACTACACACAAACAAAATAGGTCAAGGGGCGAACAATGGAAGGGTGCTGTCAGCCTTTGAGTGTGAGTTTGCATGTTCTTCTTAGGCTTGTTTTGGTTTTCTCTTGGAGCTTTGTTTTTTCTCCATGGTCTATACATGAAGGTTAGGTGAACTGGTGACTAACATGTCAGTAGATGTGAACATTTTTGTTTGTCTATATGTGTTATCCCTGTGATAGACTGGTGACCTGTCTAGGGTGTTCCCCCTCTGGCCTCTCACACATCTATCCCCATGACCCTGACCAAGATACATAGATGAATGGATGGGATCCTGCCATTAACTTCAGTGTTCTGTTGATGACATTAAGTGAAAATCAGGGGTCAAAAGTCAGTAGAATATGTCCTTTGGGGTCCATAAAGGCCTGCACTAAGTTTCATGGCAAGTCACTCAGGGACTGACCTGTTGGACCAACAGACCAACATGAGGATTGACTGACTTTGCCATGCTGGTAGCATGGCTAAAAACAGTGCAATATGTGGGCACTGATTGTTAGGTGACACTGTATCCTAGATAAGGCTTTACAATGCTGAACCATCTGAAAACCACTGGGTGCCCTTTCTCCCTCCAAACGTGGAGCCAATTTGGGACTGCATGCAGGTCACACCACATGAAGGTCTGAGATAAATTTAAATTGGACTAGCTCAGTGAGCTGGGACTGGGTAGGTATTGTATGTTAATGACATGGCACCCCCAGTGCCTGCACTGTAACTATAGAGGAAAGAGGTTACCTCCAACATAACAAATACGAAGCCATCTGCCACCCTGGCTTTGAGAAGTCAGAAGACATGTTGGTTTCTTAGATGGAAAATACAAAGCACTATCCATTATGAAAACATGAAATTAATGACAGATAGATGACCTTTTACTTTTTTTTTTTGTTCCTTGATAGACAACATGACTCATTTAACTTAATGAGCTCTTTTGGCATTATTTTGAAATGTGAAAGCTGTTTTTCCCAATGACTCTCAGATTCTGAAAAACAACACACAAAAGCAAATCTGATGACTTCATCACAACACTAAGTGCTCAGTAAAGCATAACTACACTGAAAATGAAATTGTGATGAACTATAATCACATGCACTGATTAGGTTGGAAATATGGTACAAGCCAAAGAAACAGTGTTTAAAGTAAAGACATGGAGGACAAAAAGGAGAATTGTAAAATGGGACAAAGGATAGAAACCTTATTTGGTCCTTTACTGCTGTACATTGTAGAACCTGCAAATGTCACATGTAAAAATAAACATACACATAGATTACAGTATTTGCATGGAACCACAAGACAGTATGTTTCGTGTATAGCTTTGTTCTGATCAATTTGTGGCCTTTTTTATTTACATAATTTACTATTAAACTTATTTAATAGTAATACATAGTTTTTACTAGGTATTTGCAATATAGGGTAATTATTGGTATATATATATATATATATATATATATATATATATATATATATATATATATATATATATATATATATATAATTGCAATGTAGTTCGTACTATGAAATAATCGAATCTTGATCTATAAATAAATTCTGTCATTTTTGGTATGAAATAATAGTAAGCAAAGGTGAAATATATCACATAATTTTCTTTTTGATGAGGGGCTGCGGGGTGGTACACAAAATGATAATCATTAAAGGTTGTATCACTGCAAAATACACACCTTAGGAATGTTTTTAATTTAATATCATTAAGGCACTGCTTCCTAAAACGTAGAGTTCTATAATAGTATATTTTTAAGATGATGATGTGCCTGACTATACACAGTATATAAACATATTATAGGTGCAAAATTGTGCAATTCTATAAGACAGATACATTTCTGATACAGTATTTTGATACAGTTGGTGTATGAATGTCTTTGAGTGTTTATGTTTATCGAAGGAGGATGAGTGCATTAGTTTGCATGTGTGTTTGGGGATATATATCACAGTACAATTTAAGTTACAATTTAATTAACTTGTCAAAGTTAAGGATTCCCCGTATTTGTTGTGTTGTACTCATAATCTTCAACCTTCATTCATTTAATCTTTGTGGCTAAAATGCACACTGGGTATGCTGACAGATTGCACCTTTTCTCGTTACAAATTTAAAAGGCCTGGAGGCCAAAGCAGTGTTTAACATTCTATTGCTGGGAGTTAACTTTGTAAATAAGGCAAGGTGCAGTAGAAGCAAAACGTGTGTTTACAAGAGCAATTATCAGCTCAGAACCTCTCTATGTCCCTGGAGATTGGACCACTCTTCAGGAAAACTTCAAAAACAAGGAAAAAGCATAAAAGTTGGAAGTACAAACATTGCATTAGATACTATAAACTTTTAATATTTGCAAAAAGAACATTTCAATCTTTGACATAGTGGTGTTGAATAGTTAAAATCAGATTTTATAATTTCTCCTACAACTGAAGATCTTGTTTTACTTCTCTTTGCAATGTTATGAGTTACAATGTTTAAATGGTTGTGTGTTAAAATCCCCACCAGCCCATGATACAGGTGTTTTCACTCACTGACTGATTGGACATTTACTTGGGGCTGACACATACCATGTTTGACTGACATTTTTCTAATTCCTCTGTTAGTTTTGTTGCACTTGTTATGTCTGGACAGCTTACATCTTTATAATTCCTCCAATTATATAAACTTTAACCTTAAAAGAGATCTATTTGCATTCTGTCTGATCAGACAGAAAAACTGTACACACCTGTGTGAATGTACCTTTACCAAAACCAAAATATTTTCTATCGATGTGTTTCTAAAGCTAAAGGGGGGACTGATGAATAAAATTAACTTTGTTTTTTTCTTTCTAAGCACTGTGTCTACTTAAATACACACACTGAGGATCTGGTTTTAATGTAATGTGTAGTGAGGTGTGACGCTATCAGTTGGTTTGCATTCGAGCCAGTTTGAAGCCCAGAGTTGCTGCTTATAGTCTGTGCCTTCTTCTCAGTTTGGAGCCAAGACCTTCCAAATAAAGAGTGTGGGGTGTTGACTTTCACACTCTGGAAACATGCCCTGCTACTAGCCTACTGGTTAAGTAACAAGCAAGTAACATTGAACTTATGGAAATATTGCAACAATAGTCCGACACAGTGCACGTCCCGGAACTGGGGAGAGCAGCAGATGAGTGAACTGTCAGTCATCAACGTCCACACAGCAGACATCAAAGCCTACTATAAGTCTTCAAATCTTATTAAGGGAGCAATCATTTCCTAAATGAGGACCATAATTTAGCAATTGAGGACACAATTACACAAAAAATTACAGTCTTAGTATTTCTAGAGAGAAGTTGATGATTTTTGAATGGGAGTCAATTGGAGCCAGGGATTTTTTGGAGCCAGCATCTAGTGGCCGTCGGGAGCATTGCACTTAAACTTCTGCATTGACTTCACTAACATATTTCATAATATATAACATATAGGACCACTTCAGGAAAAGAAAACTTTTATTGCCATTTGCAGTACAGTAGTTATATTTGGTAGTATGGCTCTGTTCTAGGAGATCCCTGCCCTTCTATGTGCTTACATGGAAAGCCTAAGTCAGGGAGAGCAGCAGCAAAGACATTTCTGTTTAGAAACTCACTGCTTAAAAGCTAATTATGTGTTTGTTTGTTTGTTTTTTTGTCCTTTTTAGATAAGTGAGCAAGCAGTACCGTGTTTTAATAACTGCAGTCAAAGTTTAAGATGTCATAGCGTGTTATTACTAATAAACACAGTGTTGATATTAACATAGTGTATGTATTTATTTTGTTTCATCAATAATGTTCATCTACAGGATGGAGGTCGGATTTGTTTCATACATACACTAGATGTATACAGATTTACCATTGTTTTTAAAACATAGGTTCAGAGAATGCAAATACAGAATGCACAATATTCCTCAAAGATCACTAATGACACAATTCTGTCTGTACACAACCTGCATCAAGGGACACAAGAGCTATTGTTTCATGTTTACCATCCAGCGATCGGCACCACACTGATTAGATGGTAGCACATTGTGTGTGTCCCTTTGCGCTGGCGTCAGTGGCAGGCAATAACAGAGATTGATAGCCGAGTTAGGACGGCCATTTGGGGCCTTGATCTACAGCATTGGATCTCAAGGGATGAAGCCATCCCACCTACACTCAGCTGCCCAGGGCCAGTGGTCACAGTAATCGAGAGGAGATGTATTTATAAAGTGCCCTGCTCAGCAACCCCAGTCATTCCAGTAAATCTGAGGGGGAGCTGAAAGGGAAAATGTCACAACCCAAGGACACTACAAGGAGCTGCCCCTGCCATTGCCAGCAGGTAATTGGGGTGTCAGCGCTTCCCAGAATGCATTTCCTGCTAGGTATCACACCTTTTGGCTGTTAGCTGTAGCACCTTCCTACCAGTATAGTGAAAAAGAGACAGTGAGAGAAGAATGGAGACAGACAAAAGAAGAGAGAAGAGCAAAAAGAAGGTGATAGGATGCATAATGCTTGCTTTGATATGTCATTAGCATATGAGATATTTGATATTTGACATTACATACATACACAACCATGATGTATGTTATGCCTTTCTGGTAATGCATCCAATATCACAATATGTAGGCTAATCATGATTGATTAGAAACATGTTAAAGTGAGGTTTCACATGCAAATGTTTGTTAAACTGGCCTCTTTAAGGGTGACTGAGTTCAAATATTTCTGAGGGTTTTAGCTCACTAAATGTTAGTTATTTATCACATCTGTCCTGCGGCACTTGCTCTTTTTACTTGCTTGGCCTATTGCTGGGCCTAAGCAGCAAACACAAATCTTGCATAGAGGTATTGATTGGGGCTTATGACAAAATCTATATGAAATACATTGAGGTATTAAAAGGGGAGCAGGGAGAAAAGAATTAAATGACCTGATGTAGGCTGAGAGAGTAAAGGAATCCTCTGGATGCAGCTGCCTTACTGGTTGCCATACAGTTTAGATGTGTCCCCAGTGCTTTCCCACCACAAAGACAGGCACTGTGACACATCATATAATATGCTGGAAAAAAATTGAGTTAATAAAGCTGTGCATTGATTGCAAATTGTGAAAATGTTCCATGAAATTAAAGGCCAAGATAAAATAGAATTTGCAGTAATTGTTCAAAAGATGCTACAATGAACTGAAGTAGCACTAGTACCAGAGCAAATCCACTGGGAAACACTAATGTGTTGTAGATGTTACACAGATGTCCTTTCAATTAACTAATTAGAAGGAAGGGGAAATGATAATGATGCATGCCTGCATGTGCTTAAAACATCCATGTCTCTTCATCCCTGGCCCAAATGCAAGGCTGCCGCTTTTAAGTTGCATGGCTGATGGAGATCAAACAGATACTGATGTGTAAATGAGGACAAGAATCCACCATGTAGATGTGAGAGGGAGAGAGCTGACTGTTGGTACTGCACACTATGAAGGCTGTGTTACCATCCCACCAACTGCAGTCTGGGGATGGCATTTCAAACGCCAGATTTTCTTCCTCAGGGAGCGGGACAGTTTAAAGCCAAATTTATTTCATATTCAGAAAACAAATCCCCTTTCATCCCCCTCATCGAGCATCAATTCAGATTTAATTTTGAAGATCAATCTCAAGCATAGCTGTTTTGAAACACCATCAATCTAATATGATTTACAGTAAAGTCACACAAGGCATAGAATAAAGGGTATATGAAGAACAGTGAACTTCGTAAGGAAGAATACACATAGGCACAGACACACATCAACAATAAATAATAGAAACAATAATACATAATAAAAAAATACAAAATATAACAGCAGCATGCATACTCTAAGAAATGAAACTTGGATGTTGTTTACATTACCTAGTTGTTTTATGGTGAAACTACTAAATATTTGCAGCTTTGACCATCAAAACAAGAAAGTGTCATTGCATTAACATAATAGTGTGAGGCTTCAGGAATACATAACTGCGCTGATTTGAAGCTATGTAATCGAGTTATTTAAAACGTACTGCAGGCATTAAACTGAATGAAGAGTGTCCCAATGGGATCTCTGTACTTCTCTGCACATGTGCAGTAGGGGAGAATGAAGGTCGTGGGAAGGCCGGTGCTGCGGTGCCCTTGTTGAGGTGGTCTGGGAGGTGGCTGATGCTGCGGGGGCAGGCAGTGCTCTGACATGGCAAACTTCAGGATGTGTTTAAGTACTAAATAATCTGTCAAATGATTATTACTATGACACATGAAACAATAAACACAACTTGTCCTTTAAAAAAATGTACCGCTTGAGTGAATTTACGATTGGAATCACCTTCTAAGGTAAAACTCCATGAAAGTATGATGTATCCACACGATTTTTCACTGTTCTTGTAAGTGTTGCATGCTGTATGGGCTGATACAGTTAGGCATATCAGACTTGTATGGGCTCAGAGAAAATCACTGTCACTTTTGTCCCATGTTAATTTCAACCCGGTTCTCCCCTACGTGCAGATTACCAACTGGACCATGTGCTTGCAACAGCAGTTGGTTGAAAGTTTTTATTGCAATCTACAGCCATCCATCGGTTTTGTTGGTAAGTCTGTAAATTATTTCAACAATATAATATATTGGTGCATTAACAACAGGTGATGCGTATTTTTGACTTTTATATGATCAGTTGTATACTTGAATGTTAGATTTGAAAAGCCTGTTGTTGCTAGCCTAACTCTCACACTATTAAATGATGTTCCCCTCCTTGTGTTTGTCTTATAAGAATTCAAATCTGACAAAGAGGCAGCAAAATATGAAATGTTACCCCAAGTTGTTTGTATTTAACTTTTTTTAGCTTTATCTTATTTTGTTATACACTCACCTAGCACTTTATTAGGAACACCTGTGCAATCTTATGCAATCCAATACAATGAAGTTTATACATGTTCAGTTTTTGTTGACATTATCAGAAAGGTGGTACTTTTACTTTATGTTTATTATTGAGGTTGTAGTGCGTAGTGGTGGTGTACTGGAATGTTCCTAATAATGTTCCTATTTTGCCCACTTTATATATGTTAATGGTATGGACAACTTTTCAGGAATCAATTTCTTTGGAAACCACACTCAGAAACTCTGAAACTCAGCAACTTCGTAATACGGTCCCTTGTGATTGGTCCCTGACATTTAGGTTGAATAAAATCTGTACACTGAACACGGTATACTCTGTGTAGTTGTGTGTAGACTGTGAAGGTTTGTTCATCTCCACAGAATCCCAGCAGTGAAAATTGTCAAGAGTGTGTCCTAAAAGGGCTTTGCTGCAACATCAGTGAAAAGCCTGACACCCTCATAAAGGAGTACTTGGTAAGTTGCATCATAGAGTATGAGTAATAGCCCAACCAGACATTTTTCATGAGAATCATGACAACACAGATATGTGTTGAATGGGATATTTTACAGTGAAAATGAACTTGTTTGTGTTTTCTGGTTGACAATCTATGTAACCGCATGCATATCATTTTCTCTAAAGTAGCTCGATCATCATTGTGTAGCTTCCCTGCTCACACTTGCAAGGAGGTGTGCTCTACTGCACCATGAGTCTTGAATAACTGTAGGTGTGCTGAAATGTCAGATTGTGGAAGTAAGTCTATGCTGCTGTCAAAGTGCTCCTGCCTCTTTGCAAATTTTTCTGCACTCCTGTTTGTTACTGGTATATCAGCTGCACTTTTCAGGCAGGGTCTAGTAATACCTGTACTTGTGTCCATTGTATTGTATGGGTTGTGCTCAATAAGTTAATTCATTGGATTAGTCAATTGACAAAAGTAATTGGCAATTGTTACGATAATATTGTTTATAAGTAATTTATGAGCAGAAATACCAAATGTTGCTTGTTTGCTCCTTTTCTGTTTTTATATCTTTGTAAATTCAAGATCTTTGGGTTTTGGACTGTTGTCTTCAAATTTTGTTTTGTCCAGTTGTCTCATTGGGCTTTGGGAAATTCTTATGGCCACTTTTTATTATAGTCTGACAATTTATAGACATCTGAGAAATCAATTAGAGTAATTCATATTGAAAATGACAGCTGCTCTCCGAGTCCATATAAACATATATACATACAAACATATATAAGAATTTAATTAATACTTTGTTTTTCTTCCATTTTGAGGATATTGATAATCCTGATGCGAGGAGAGAAATGGAGGAAATGGTCTCCGGAATTTGTCATTCGACACGATGGAGCAGAGCCGACAGATCCCCTGAGGATGTTGGCGGCGTAATTCAGAAGGTTGAGGTTACAGATGTGGCAAATGGGTTGTGCAGTCCTGCTTGGACTGATCTACAGCTTAAACTTGAGCAACCTCTACAATTCAAAATGTGTTCATAGAGTTGGATGGCAACAGGCTTTTCACAAAAACAGACTATATGAATAATAACCTGCAATTGATTAGACTGTGAACCTTGGGTTAGGTTCAGTGAACAATTGTGAGCTCAGTATCTTTGGACTCTTTGCTGATGTTATGTCACAGTAACTGAACATCCTGAGATTTTGGACTGCTTCTAGACAAAAGAAGATGTCTAAAGACAGAATATTGATGGATTTTTATTATATTTGTCATCCCTCAACCAAAACTGCCAAATATTTGCTTTGCAATATTGTTTGTGATTTGTTAGTGCTTGCTGCTGCCTGTTTTCATATCAATGCAAACAGAGCAATTTGGACTGCTGGCTCGACAAAAAAGATATCAAAAGACATAATGGTGTCTCTCATTTGTTATCAGCATTTGTTGATATTTCTGTTATGTTACTGCTAACTGAGTATTTTGAATTTTTGACTGCTGGCTAGACAAAAAATATCTGAAGAAAGAACATTAATCAGTTCTGACCATTTAAATCACCTGTTGATTTTGGACTGCTGGCTCTAGATAAATGATCTCTAAACACAAAATATTGATCTTTTTTATGATTGTTTTCATCCATCAACCAAAACTGTCAAACATTTGCTGTACTTTGTTACTCATTGCAGTTGCCTGTTTTCATATCACTGTAAACTGAGTGCATGTGCATTTTGGAATGCTGGCTTGACTGAAAAAAAAAAACCTTCTGGTTTTTCAGTTGTGAGCATTGGCTGATGTTTAAATGCACAAAAATGGCAGTTTGATCAAACTGGGCTCTAGTAATTCTTTACTTTTTAAAGAATAAATAATTCAGGCAATGCACTGGAGTATTCATTATTTGTTAATTTCTTTATATATATATATTCTTTATATATTGTTTTTTATTTTTATTTATGTATTTCTCATGTATATTTTCATCTATTTTAAGTAATGCGTGACATCAAGAGCCAAATGGTACAAAATAGTAAATCTTTCTACATTTGCTTCCTGGGTTTCATAATGTATTATGGCAAATATATTGATATCGTTTTTGTGAAGCACATTCTTCAACCTTTTCTGACCTGACACTGTTAAATAAAGTCAGGTTAAGTTGTATTTATTTCACTCACTCAGTCACCTTGATGGAGCATGTGGTGTTCCGTCATGTTTAATAAAATCAACAAAATCCTACAATGTTAATACAACTCAGCTGTGTTAGGTAAATTTAACATAACTGCATTTAGTAAATCAAACCTAAATGTCTTAAGTAAATTCAACATTAGTGTGTTCAATTAATTCCACATAACTGAATGATGTAGCATGCAATTAATAGTTTGGTGAGATTTGCTTGACAGTATTTAGTAATAATAAATCCTCTTTTATTTTTCTCATTTATTCAACGTGGTCTTGTGGGACCTGTTGACATTACTAAATTAAGTAAATGTAACATTTTATTTCTTAGAGTGCAGGGTATTGTGACTGTGCAGGCATTCCTGAGGCACAGATTCAAGCAAGGATTTGACATTTTATGTTGTGTATTCACAGGCATACAGGAGGAAGTAAAAAACCCAAAGTGATGTAAGAGACATGCCAGCAGAACATATGCAGAGGGGCAAAGCACAGGGAGTTAAACAATTTTAAGCCTTGTTTTAAATATTGAGGGTACTTCTACTTGGCAAACCGTCCAGTCAGAGAAAAAAAAATCTTGTTTCCGAGTTATTGACTTTAAAGGTCCAGTGTGTAATATGTGTGGTATTTAGTGGCCCCTAACGGTGAGGTTCGGTGGCCTTCAAGGACAAGAAGCTATTTGCTGAACATGTCATCGTCCACGACAACTTCGAGCATTTCTAACAAGTCAAGCAATGAGGTGAAGATGTATTTAATTATTTAGTCTATAATACTATAGGTTATAGCTCACAAGTAAGATAGCAATTATGAGTGTTTTATTGTTTTGGTAATACAAGCTAACATTAGCTACGTCATGCTAAACAAAACTTACGTTATTTTATTCTAACATTAGGCATTATTGATAGCGAGATAGTGTTGGCAGGATAATGTTACATATTCCGTTTGCAGAGTCAAGTACCGGAGGTTAGAGGAGGAGGAAGAGGGCGAGAAAGAGGGCGAGTTAGCGGTTCTGCTGCAGGCAGGGCCAGGCGAGGGAGGAGAGCAAACACCGGCACCGTGGAAGCAGGGGAAGAGGCTGGAAACCCTCCGAAGGGACCGAAGTGACTGAGGTTTGTGACGTTATTTATACAATTATATTATCATATTCCTACCCATTCTGCATGATGTTAAAAATGCCTATACAACACAAAGTGGTATTTACATAGCAGCTCTGTGCTTTACATTACTGTAGTCTGTATAGTTTGATGTGTTATCAGTGTAATGTGAGTCAGTAGCCCCTTTTACACAGCCCTTTCAAGGCGGGAATACTGCACGTGTAATCCGCCTCGCTGTTCTGTTTAGCCCTATTCAGACCAAATCAGGCGGCGCAGCATACATGCAGGGTTGAAGAGGTGTGTGGGTGTGTTTGTGCTTTAGAAACTAACCACTGTGAAACAATCAGAAAATAACGTTTATTGATCTGATTCACCGGCTTCCTCACTAACGTTATTAGCGCTCCCTCTCTTCATTCACCTTCTAGCTCACTCGACCACAGCTGCTCTCTCTCTCTCTCTTTCTCTCGTCTTTTTAAAATGAGTCGGGAAGCTGACAGAAAAGTCTAACTTTCCTTTTAACGTTATCAAATGAAGAGAAATGTCCTCCCCTTGGATTCTCTTTATGGCTATAATGTGAGTTCTCTGTATAAAAGAGGCTACTGAAAACATCAGCAACACTACTGAATGATTATATAAATATTATATAGGAACAGTATCGATCAGTAATATTTTGACTTTTTAAAAAATCATGTTATTGTTGTAGACATGTTTGGGAACACTGGACAGCCTACAATCCATATTCTGCACTACCATTACCATATTTCCAACATATCATGAAACTTATAACCTATAAAGCCTTATCTGTGTTTTTCCTGTGTTTTATTTTTTCAGAAACTTCTTGAAGAAATGACCTTGGAGGAGCACAGGCAGCTCACCAGCGAACTGCTTCAGAGGCAGCCAGGGTTCATTTCTGATGCCTTGATGATGCATCAGTGCAGGCATGGTGTCCCACCGTTTGCTGGAGTGCCAGGGGTACCATGGTGTACTTGTAGTAACTGTACAGACATGCCTATGGAACAAGAGAGGAAATGCTGTGGCCAGTACCCTGCAGATTGTGTAATAATAATACCGCACTTCTCCCAGTGCTGTCTTGAAAATGCTTTTTATGCATTCACAGGCGGTACTGGGAGGACATTATGGTATTTGGCCAAACCAGGAAGCCTGGGGATGACATTCGGGAGTACCGTTATGCTGCCTATAGACATTTCATCTATTGACAGCATGGCTCTTTAGGCCAGGGAAACCAACTTGTCATCCCCAGCTGCTGTGTGTGGAGGATCAGGGACAAGTTCCCTGGTCCTCCAAAGACATCACACTGGCCTCTGAGTTTCCCTCCAGGTCCTCTGGAATGTCCACACAGTATCTCAGGTACTCACACACCTGCCTGTTCATCATCAAGGCATCAAATCATCTCATATTTATTTGTTACATTTCTGATTTTTATTCATTTTATACTTGTTCCATACATTTTCTATATTTATATATTTTCTGGATAATTATCAAACTTTTTGTTTATATATTCACATTTGTTCAACTTAAATGTGCAAGTTTACCAAATAAAAGATATTCATCAGATGTGCTGTGATAATTGCAATGATAAACATATTAATATATACTTATACAATGACAGTATTTCCCTGCAGTCAGTATATTGTCATTAACACTTTCACCATTATTTTTTTATATTGTCATTATTTATATTTATAAAGCAACATAAAACAGTAGTGAAGTTGGAATACCACTGATTCTCAGAACAGTACATGTTATGGAACAGTACATGTTATGGATTAATTTTCATTGCCACTTCAGGTTATGTTAACTGTAATTCACTAGTTTGAACCACAAAATTAAAATATAAAAAACAACACTAAGAATAATGACATTTGTAATTAAAATATATTTTATTTAACAGAAACATTTTTGGACATCCTTTTCAATCTGGACAATAAAAGAATAACATAAACATGCAGCTTTTACTGTTCAAACAAACATTTTGACAGCTTATTCTGTGTTCTTCAGAGTTGATTCTGATAAAGACAGAATAATCTATCAAATCATTAGTCTGTTTGAACACTAAAAGCAGTGTGATTAAACTTATCTGATCACCTTCCAGCAGTCAAATTGCTGCACATATAATAGCTGACAAGGGTCAGACCAAAACCACACCAAAGGTATTCAATTTATCTCTGGATGAAGATGCTCTCATGGCAGGAACAACACCCATGATTCACTGGCACTGCTGTTCCTCATCTGCTCCAGGAGCTGTGTGTAGAGCAGCAGCTGCATGGAAAACTGCTTCTGTGTTAATTTACTATTTCATACATTTTATACAGTTGTACATGTGAAAATAGTGCTATTTAACCAAGAGTAGGACTTACAGGGTAAGTTAATATGCTACATAGGCAAACAAATGTGTATCACTTACCTAGACCTCTCCTGACTTGGTCTGCAATACTTCTGATATGGCGGGTGTGAATGTCACAGACATGGTGAATAATGCCAACCCATAGTGCCTGAGAAAAATAAAACAGCACAAATTAATGAACTTACTATTATAAATCATCTATCTATCTATCTATTTATCTAATGTGCTCACCAGAAACTGTTCAACCTTATCCCATGCAGATTTTCATCCCGACAACAGACTAGATCAGATTATATAATTGATTAACACACTTTCAGTCAGAGACAAATAGCTATTCAGTGAAATCAACTTTTGTTGTCTTTGGTTGTAATGAAAACCAACGTACTCCCACATTCACACTGACCTATTACACAGTCACTTTAGGATGAAGATAAGGGCAATACCATGCATCGATGCTACAGGACCTCTCTCATAGCTGGAGAAACAACAGCAACATCAAGAAAATAAGTGCTTTATGACACAGTCACAAACCCTTGTAATACATTATGTTATGTCCTAAGATGCTGGGAGCCTTGCCTGGCCTGGATAAACACACCAAAATAAATAACAGAAAAATTCTACTTCTGACTGATAAATGTAAAATTAAAACTCTGGTAGCAATTACATGTTTTTCAACATTGAAACGGGGAAAACGTTACTTGTGTTGGACTATAAGCTAACTTTGCCCCCCAATGTGTACATGTGCTCCTAAATGACAAATTAGGAGCAAACAATGAAATCATGGAGCACTGTGAAAAATATATATATAAATTCACAGGATGCATTAACTCGGTGATGAGCAGACTTCTCCTCAGTTTATCTTTCATACTAAGTCATTACTCTGACTTACTGTCTTTAGCACATCACCAGCGCTAAATATCTTAGTTATCAGTCAATGTGTTGTCTTACTGCCATAGAAAATGGATAAATCGTTGGGTTATTAGCACAACGTCGCCTCCCTGTTGTCTCTTGTCAGACCACCAGCTCCGTGAGAGGCACAAACTTAAGCTAAAATGTGCTAATATTTAACGTTACATGGCGGCGTTTCTTTTCAGGGAAACTAATGTACTACTAATAAACACTGTACATCATCTAGGTTTTGAACAATTACCAACAGGGCAAAATAAATATACATTACACTCTTACCTGCCCAGCAGTAAACAGGAAACTTCGGCATCAGTCTGCAAACATTTCTCTCATCAGGGATTTCCATCTGGGTTTATCCTCGTTTTATGCCGTTGCTTCTCCCGATTTCGTTTAGCTTCTTTGTGTTTTCGTTTCTTTGACGACGACATTTCACGCTCCTGTGATTTTCTAAATAAGTATGATCCGCCATTTATCAGATTTTGGTTTCAAAAACTTCTCACAATACAAAATGTTTGGTCCGTTCTTCTTCTTCGTTCTAAAACTGGTGCATTTCCGGTCGTCGCCCACTGAATCTAAAACGCGTAAGGCCCTCACTGGAGCCATTGTTAGGTTTGTTCATACTGTGCTACTATAGAAACATGGCGATGCAACATGGCGGCTGGAGGGGGACCCGCTCCCATGTAGATATAAAGGGCTTATTTCTAAGGTAAGGAAAACACAACAATTATTTTTTTCGGCTGATTAGACACTAATAAGATATACTTATAAATAATCTATTCAAATTTTACCAAGTCTGTTCTTTTAGATGTTACTAAATACTACACACTGGACCTTTAAATATATTCAGGGAATTGGCCCAGGTGTGCTTTTGGGTAATTTCGGTTTATGGGAATCAGTACCTAAGGAGTCTTTATTTTTCTGTAATTGCTCATATTCCCTGAAGACAGACTTAGTGGTGCATTGTAAAGCAAAGCACAATCCTTAGTGATAAGCAATATGATATGCATATACATAGCAAAAGCTGCTAGATATTCCCACCTAATTAGCATTACTTTATATTCACAGAGTTCTTGCTGCTTTTTTAATGCAAGTCTGAATAAAACCAGCAGAATGATCCAGTTATTTTATGACTGCACAGAATTTGACATGTTGTGTGTTGGCTTCATGGTTGCTACTAAGTAGAAATATAAACAGATGATTCAATGACAAGTCAATCAGTATCTCAGGTTTGCAAACAAAATGAGATTTATTTAGTGCCAGATGTTCATCAGGTTGTAGCAAGGCTTTAGTGTTTGCTAATTTGTGAACTGGTTATGTAATTCTTTTGCATTTCTCCAACATCCATTTAAATGAGGTTAGAAAAAAATACTATGAATATTAATACAATAATATGAAAGGCATTTAAAACCACGGTATCATTAGAAAACAGAAATGATCAGCTGAATTACATTATCATAGACTGAAACAGCATGACTTCATCCACTTAAGATGCCTTTTATTCCATAATTCAAAAGCTTTTGTATTCCCCGTGGGTTTTATTACAAAGTACCGTATTTGGACCTTTCCAGCAACACACCACAATAGGAAAAGCCACTGAATGTCCATGGTTGTTGCAAAGCCAGAAATCACTGAACGCTCTTATAGCCACTCAATCCATCAAGAGGTCATAACCTTCATCTGACACTCCTTAGATTGAGCCTTACAGTCACAGTATAGTTTCCAAACACCATGCTGTCTACCCTTCAGTCTAAACTTTCATTTACACTATATTTAGCAAAATGTAGGATGACAACTTGACTGACTTCTGTGTTTCACTTGACACTCAAACACTGTAATGTCCTCTAATAGTTGCAGAGATTGCCTTTTGTCTTCCTGAGTTTATGCTCTGTCCATCTGGTGCTGACTGGTGCCATATTACATGTCACAATTTGGAAACTCACAATTAAATCAGTAAACTCATGTTTCCTGGGAACCTCACTGTCTGGTACACTTATGAAAAATTATATTTCTTGATATGACTTTAAAAAAGAATTCAGGTGAGAAGTATAGAAATAAGATAAAGTATCTCATCCAGAGCTTGAAGTTGTAATTACTTTTTTTCACTCAAAATGACACACCCCTCTGGCCCCAGGCTGTTATTACTGTAGTCAAGACGTACAAGACATACAATCCTGCTGAAATTGAACTCAGATATATGCCATTGCACATGTCCCCAGTGTGAACTTGATACAGTAGAGTTATTATAGCTGGTGGGGTTAAATTCATGGTCAGTTGAACAAGGAATATCCATCATGATTCACCTGGCTGAAATAACTGTTAAGGCTGAGAAGGTGGGATATCTATGTTGGCAAGAGCGCTTGTCAAATAGGCTCTGTGTGATTGTTTTAAGTAGTAGACAGAATGACTTGATGAGAATAAGTCTCATTTGTGGCGCTCTGTCAAGCACACAGAGCGGGAGATACCCAACCCTCCTTCTATTTCTCTCTCGGATCATTTAATTCTCCTTTGGTCATGGTAAGAGTGGTTTATTGCTCCCCGGGCCCTCACTTTCTGCTTAGGCTTCCTACTATTGGCAAATAGACAAGTCACATCATTGGTTGAGGTAGCATGCTGTTCTACATCAAGTTTAACTATGTTCTGTAGCAATGTAGGTAATAAATGAGCACTTCATGTTCATATACATGAATTTCTTTCTTTTAGCTTTATGAGACATAATCAAGTGTAGAGACAACAGAGTGTGAAGCTGTGGAACCAGCAGATATGTATTCAAACCTTGTGTATTGGTAATGGCAAATGAAAGTTTTACATATTTTTGATGCTTGCTACATATTCATATTGTTCATTATGGATTGCTGTATTTCTAAATGGTCACATTATATGTAGGTTTCATCATTATGCATACAGTACAAGATACATTTATACCTATATGAAAGGAGAGCATTAGCAAGGGCAAATTGAAAGGAAATGGAGCTGAAACACTGCTAGCAAAACTTTGTGCTATTCACCTCTAAAAGCTTTTATCCTTCAAACCTTCAACAAGGACCCAAACTCCAACCTGTAATTTCAGACTTGAAAATGATTTCCTGCACTGGCTGTACCACTGAAATCATGCAAAATAGAGCCACAAAGAGGTCCTTTGTGAAATGATTTGTGGCACTGATGGAAGACAAAAAGGCTGAGAACACTATAGCATACCTCCTAACAAAGATGGTCAAATTAGCATGTGAGGAGTCAGGAAGTGCTTGCAGGAAGCTGCAGTAGTTTCTACAACTCTCTTCAAATATTTATAGATCAATATCTGGTTGTGTTTAAACATTTTCATACTGATTATGATATGTATACCACAATGGCATTTTACAGTACAATGACATTGGTATTGCAGTGCAGCAGAATTGTATTGTTTGCCTTCACAAGTAATAAAAGTGCTGTTTGGCACTTTTTCTTTAGATAGGTAATTAAGAGCTGCATCACTTGTGGCTACACATCAATCATTAATTTGCATCTTTATTTGTATTTTAGGCAGAGACTATCTGAACTCTGCATGTTTACAGTATACTGTAGTTATGTGTACAAATAAGTACTATTTCTACTGGTCATTATGTATCATGTAGATGAATTAATTTACATTTTTACATGTTACTAAAGTGACCATTATTCCATTTATTATTTGGGGGAGCACAGATTCAGGATGGGTGATTACGGGACTATGCTGTAACTCCATGTACATTTACATTGCTATTAGTTTCACACTGTAACTGCTGTTACAAAAACTACAAAAGTTTTCAACAATATGCTTTAATTTTTTAACTTAAACGTAACCTGAACTTGTAATATAACAAGAGAAATATACCTGGATGGAACACATTATGGGCACACAACCTTAATATTTAATTTTCCAGCAGCAACTCCATCTTGGATTGACCTTTCAGAAAAGACAGAGTGTCATATGTTAGTGCCTGACTGCTGTAATGACCTCTCCCTCTTTCCCTTCCCTGTTTCTTTGATGTACAAGGCACAGTGGACACACAGAGAAACAATACACCAACACAAAAATTAAATGTGTTGTAGGAGAATTAAAAACTGTTAAATTTGCACCTTGATCAGTGCATTTTTTTTCTCTTGATTTCCCATTCCTCTGTGAGGATCAAGGGGAGAAACTTAGTGTCCTGAATCATTTGCATTTATATAGCACACATCCATAGAGCCTCCTCTGAGAGCACTATGAGGTGTTTAGTATGTGATGTATGTATGTGGGTAGGGGGTGTGTTTGGCGAGCGTTGAGTGAATATATTATGTGTGTCCCTGCGTGTGCTGGTGTGTGTTAAATTAAAGAATGGCAAAGTCAGAGACTACATTAGGTTTGGAAGTACACAAGGAAGCAGTGGATCTATTACTAGAAGATTTTTCTTTGCTGGGTCTGTGGATGGAGCAGGGAGGAGTGATTCATACCAAACTCTCCAAGTCACCCACCCAGCTTAATTTACATACATTTCTTCATGAAAAATATGACAACTTTGTGCTCTTAACTGAAGCAGCTGAGTTGTAAAAACGAGTCAATTGCCCTTGAGGTGCAATGTTAGTAAATTTGGACCTCAGTGGTACGCTCAACAACCGTTTCATACTATAAATGTCCATAACGAATAAGCTGGCAGGAGACCACTGTTGCCTTGACAGTAGGATCAGAGGATATTTGGAGAGAAATAGAGAGAGAATTACACAACATGGGACTGTAGTCTTTTTGTAATGTACCTTAAATAAAATGGGATACTCATTAAGATTAGGATTGTGGTGACACCAAGACTGAGTTAAGATATCATACTGTATGTAAATGTATCCAATCCAATCCAATGTCATTGTTATGATGATTTTTTCTATACTAAGCATCTGTCAACTTTAAGATGAAGAATTTCCGAGAAATTTCACGATGGGCCCTCACATTTACAGATAAATATCGAGTTCTGACAGTTAGTCCTAAACACTGTCCTTTTTAAAACACTGCTCTCATTCACTCTGACATATGATGTTGTCTCACAGGAAAACTCACAGGAAAACAGACAACCACAGGGCTAAAAAGCTTGAATACAGGAGTGTAAAATCCAACTCCACAGCTTTTCTGGAAGCTGTCAAAAATTCAGCTTCTCCATATGACAAATTCTGCAGTGCCTCATGGGGGCTAAAATAAAACTGGGCTGGTGAGCATTATGCCTCTCTCTCTTTCTCTCTCACTCTCTCTCTCTCTCCTTCAGGGTTTTCTGTATGCCAGAGATGAATATGTGAAAAGAGAGTGTTATACTGGGCTGCAGGTGCTGGATTGAGGTATTAGTTTCTTAACCAAGGCTGAGCCTAGTGTAAACGCCTGAAATCCACACAGCTCCTCGTCACTCTTTCCACCTCTCAGCACAGTTTTCCCTTTCCTTCCCTTTCCTGATCTTTCATCTCATCTCTAGTCTTTCAAACCATCCATTCTCTTTTAGACCGAGCACGCACCACTCTTAAACTTCTCAGTCATTTCTTTACATTGTGCTTTTCTTTCTTATTGGCAGTGTGTTTGCCTTTCCAGTGTGCTGAAATATATTTTCATGGAACCTGGACAGACCTAGGGATTGGTGGTGATAACACTCACATTTTAACCACAACTCTCCAAATGTACCTTAACTAACAATACTTCAATAAAAAATGCAAAGGAACCCCTTTAACATACCTAAGAGGTATGCATTTCCACTAAAATGGTTTAAACTTGGCAATGTCATAAATATGTATTTGTTTTCCAGTCATCTGAAATATTTGTGTGTATGTGAGTAAATAGATAAGGACAGTTACACAGCAGTTTGAATCTGTCTATGCAACAGTCTGAAAACCCACTTAGCAATTTAAATGGGATCAGAGGAGCTTAGATGGGGCAGTTCCCAAAACACTTTGTGCAGTCAAACTGATAACTCTAAAGATTTAAAATCCTCTGTGTATGTGATAACACCTTCTCTTTTCACAGTGCAGTATGTTGAGATACAAGAAACTAAACTAATACGATCCAGGTCTTAAAACTAGATTTTGAAAAAGGGTCTCTCTTCAGGACCAGGACATAGAGAATGCAGGTCCTGTCATAGTTGGTACTGTACTTTAGTGGTGCAAATTTCTGGCAAATTTGCGATTAATCAAATTATACAGACCCAAATAATAAGGAGTAAGTAAGGGCTTTTGGGGCCACTGGGATGTGACTGCTTTGCCTGGTTGGTATCCACCCTTGCACCAGAGAGCATTGACGAGTTTATTAAGTCAAAATGAACAACTCAGTGCACAAATTGGTCAGTTATTTCAAAACTTTTAAGAGACATCTATCAAACATGTTTATGTTACACATTGATTTAAGTACACCTGAGGACTTGAAATTAAAAAGCCGTAGAGTTACTTATAAAGGCTCAGGAATGTCTCCAATGACTAATACTGCAGGGTTTTCAGTTGCATCTCATTCAGATACAAAAATGAAATACAGAAGTTTTCTGACATTATATCATTTATTATCTGATTTTTTTTTTCAGAAATGAAAAAGAAAAAAAATGTTGGCGAAAATAAAGAGTTAATACATTTTGGGAAGGGGAGGAGGATTATAGGGAGTGGGCAATTTTAGTTTAAATAATAGACATATCCAGACTTTTGTTTTCCTTTATGACAATGAAATTCTAGCATGTCTGATGACTGATAATCATCTGGGATGGTTCACTAATTGCCTCATTATGTTTTGTACTTTGTTCTGTACTGTGTTGGGTTTCTATACTCCAGTGTTCTCCTTCATATTCTCAATTTTTTTTCTCCATATTGACAAAAGCCTCTCCCAGAGGCTCTGATGTTCTTGTGTAAGCAATATGAGCATGAAACACAAAATGTTACTCCCATTGTTTTCAAAATATAAAAAAGTCAACCTTGTCTAACATATTTCAGCTCCTGTTTCTTTCCATAATTATTCTCCCTCTTCACTGAGGATAAGCAACATTGTTGTTAAGCTGGGTTTCATTTTTGTGTTGTCTGAGCACTTTTCAGTCAATCAGCGCTTTTTCCTGAGGTGTATTCAATAATTTATTCAAATTTGGCTTGGACCACTGGGTGATGCCACAAAAAGCAATGCCATATAAAAAGAAAAGAATAAAAACATAAGAAGCAGAGTGGGATGAATACAGTTGTTATTGCAGATCAATGGACTGTTTTGTGCGATGCGGCAATGTCCCAATAGATGGCATAATTAATAGTCACAGTCTCTAAAGGTTTACCAGTGTGGCTTTAGGTTTCCCATCTGCATAGTGACTAAATGTGCACTGTCTGCTGAGCTCTTTGTTTTTGAGTAGATCTCTTTTTTATTACCTTACCTTTTTAACCAAGTACAGATGTCCAGTCAGCAACTACACAAATGTAGTAAAAAAATGATTACTTTAAGCTTGCATAATGAAACATACAAGCAGTGACTGGCCTGGTGAAGACTGTATTACTGTGTTACATATAAAATATAAACAGAATCATGTTATGACATGTGGAATTAAAACATGTATCAATTGTAAATGAAATAGGCCCTGTTTGCCCTGTTTGCTGTCATTGTCATTTTTTTGCAGGAGGGCAAAATATATATGAAAGTACAAACATAAATATCTTTAACCACTCTATAAATTGTGAATCATTTTTTGCATGAAAAAGTGGTAAAAGACTGGTTTGACTGTCTCGACTATATCAACCTTTTATCACACTCCTTTAAACCCACAAAAAACCACCAGACCCTCCTTACCAAGAAAAAGATTAGCTACCCTTTAACCCTCAAACTAAGTTGCTGATTGCCTCCTCATGTAGGTCCTATGACACTGGACTAATGTCACTCTCATCTCTTTCAACATTCAGTCCTAAAACTTGTTTCTAACAGCAGACCAGCCTCTTGCCATCATCAATCTAACTCCTATACTCAAGGAACTTGACCTCAACCAATGTGACTTAAGGAACAACTCCTTCTTTGTCCATCCTCCAAAAGGATTGTCTTGACCTTACTGGCTTTGCGTTATCATGTACTGCCCATCATTTGCTGTCAATTAATGTGGGAGTAATCCTGGACTTTCTTGCCATTCATGTTGTTTAATGGCAGCTTGCATTCAGTTTAATGCTGCATTATTGCTGCTCTCTACTGTTCACATGTTTCGCTAAGGGAGAAAGAGGGGAGTCAAGGGTCAAGAGAAATGGTAACAAACACAAGGAGGCGGGGCTCCCACATAATTTAGGGGTTAAGCTGACCATGAGCTGGAATGTCTGTGGTTCAAGTCAGGGACATCTGTTGCATCTCTTTCTACCTTGTTTTTGTCATCTCTCTACTGGTGTTATAGCATAAAGGTGTAAAATAACCAAAAAAAGGAATACTGTAAAAAATGGATTTGAATCTCTAGTGTTAGTTGTTCGTTTTACCTGGAAAATCCATCAATCTCAGCATCATAATTAACCCCCTGGCCCACAACTTTTGGTAGGTTTACAGTGTTTCATATCTGTTGAATCAGACCATTCTTTCACCATGTACTCTGCCCAGGTCACTCTTTCATCTTAAATTATCTCCTGTCCATCCTCCCAGCCAGCCTAGCAAAACTAACACTTTCCAAAAAAAATGTAGCCTTTCATGTATTCAATAATACATGCACCCTTATATCAACGTTATTAATGATCTAATAATGTAGTGATACCCAGGATAAAGCAACACTCTGATTAATGCAACATCCGTGTAAACACTTAACTCAGTTGTTTAGCACGCATGCAAGGTCATCAAGGTCAAAGGTGTAAGCATAACTTCTCATCACCCTACATTTTCACACTACAAAACTATTCACCATTAAGGGCTAGACACAAAAATAAAACCATTCATTCATTCATTAACCTGTGGACAATTGCACATCCCTCCAGAAATTAGCCCTGGATGTAAACTTGGGTTATTGAGGAATTTTGGTTCCGGTGAACCATCTAAAGGCCTTAATCCACCTGTTCCCTTTATGTGGATAACAGGTTGTTCAAGTTATTATTTAGATAAAAAACTCGCATTTCCAAGTCATGTCACTTTCCCGTCATATCTCTACTGATTCCCAATGCTGAACAAATACAATTTTTTCTATCTCTCCAGCGAGCTGTTTTTGTATTTCTCCCTTACATTATCACTCCATGGTCTCAACCTGAGATAAATCTGCTTCCTGCGTTTTGTATATACAGATCTCTAATTTTAGCATTATTTCAATATGTAAGCACTATTTGTCTGATTCAAATCTTTACGCTATTCTCTGCTTGTGTGAAGAGCCAATTTCCCCCGGGGGCTCATTAAAGTTAAACTAAAATTGTCAGGGCACAATGACTCTGACCTTTTTTTATATATTGGTTGTTTTTGCTGCAGTTTAAGTGATCAGGATTCTAGAAATTAATTTGAACTTATTCTGCCCTTTCACTTACAGTGAGTCAGAGTAGAGCATCAGTGAAATATCTTCAAAATATTTACATATTAGAGCTACAGTAAATAACACCTTTTTCATGGGTAAATTGGAAACATCAAACACATTTGTATATCAAGAACATCTCATAATCTTCCTTTCTCTTCCATTAGCCTCCTCAACTATTCCCTCAATCGAAAACATGATGCTATACTAATCCAAATACAAGTATAGAGTGTTACACAATAACAAATATTGTAGAAAAACATGGATAACTGGCACAGGTGCTTTCAAATACGCAGGACTGAAGAAAGGAGAAAAGAGAAGTCAACAATCCACACAGGGCTTTCTGACAGTTTTTGAAAGTGAAAATCAGGTTATTTCAAAAGCAACAAGAAGTGATTGATGGAGGCAGCTCAACTCACAGCATATGAACGTTGCACTGTAGATGACCTTCTGTGTGTCATAAGTGTGAATTAAATATTTTATCCCCTTCGTTTTAGTTTAAATGAGGAGGTATAATAGAATAGAATATAGATAACCCTTCATAATAACTTTACTTCACTAATTAATAAAGGATGTGGTACCATTAAACTAAAGTTAAATATTATGTAATCAAAGGTGATCAACACACCCACAGACATATACACATACAGTACCAGCCAAAAGTTTGGACAGCTAGCTGCAGTTACATGCACACTTTTTTTCATTCCGATTGAAGATTTTGGATCAACTGTAGACATGGGGTGTGATATAATACGGTCTGGTGTTAATATGCTCTGACACATTTAATTAAAACAGCTGTGTGACATGCGTAAAAGTGATTTTGTTATTTTGGGATTTAGCCTTGTAATAGGCGGTCCTCAAAGTTTTCCAGCGGTTTGTAATTTGTTCAACACTTTGGTCTGTCCCGTCTTCGTTCATTTTTTCATTTTTTTGAATAGGTCATTATTTCTTATTTTCCTACTGTCTAGACGTCTAATAATGTTCAGTTCTTAAAGAGTGTGTATCAAAAACAAACTCTCTACAAAGGTCCAGTTCAGCTTGGAAGCCGCCATTTTTTGGAAGTGGAGAAACGTAAATCCCCACGCATTTAGGTCAAGACGGAGGGCATGCGCAGAAAGATCACAGCCAGAAAGTAATCAGGTTAAATTGTTTACATGATACAATTCTTCTTTTAATTGACCTATGAAAAGGTTTAAACTACCCCTCTGCAACCAATCACAAAAAAACAGATTCTGCTGCCAAACTAGACTTTCTGCCTTTTGACCTGTTCTTTATGATTCAGCACTAAGAGGGGAGGTTGCGATTCTGCTAACTTATTGTATGTCTGAATTGCTCCGATCATCATTCACGGAAAGTTACAACTTTTATTTATATACCCAGATATATACAGTACACTGTAAAAAAAAAAAAGAAAAAAGAAAAAAAGAAATAGAAACACTCAAAATCTCAAGACAATAAATTCAATAAAAGACAATAAAAAGTGAGGTGGCTTATTTCTTAAGTTTAGGCCATGTTTAAATTTAGTTTATCCAACTGTATCCAACCAAATTTATACTTAAGCTTTGCCTTAGAGCAGTCATTTAAACCTCGAGTGGCATAATGTGTCATTTAATAAATTAAAGGAATGCATTTTAATCATAAATCCTGATAAACATGACTGAATTACAAACACCTAATCAATAATATAATGTGTACATATAGGAGCCAACCATCACACCTGACTGTCTGTGATCACTTGTTTCCATATGCTGTACCTTGCATATCTTTTTAGATTGTACTGTAGATGTGTGGATAATTAAGTGAATTCTTGAGTTGCTCTCCAAGTGTTAATTTTGTTCTTACAATTATGCAGATCAACAATTATGTTGCTCAAGTCCAATGTTGTTTTTTTAACAAAATTGTAGCCACCTTCCAGTGAGCAATTTGAAAATTGTCAAATAATTGTCAAATAACTAGTAACAAGAGATTCCTATCAGCGGAAAGAACCACAGCTGCGTATTCTCAGTCTGATCCCCACCTGTCACTCCCTTCATTTTTACCAGGAGTCTGTCTGGTAAGATAATCACACAACACTTTCTGAGATGAAGTGCTTTCAGTGAAGCTGGAAGATTTCACTGTGGTGATGAGGGCATAAGAGGAAGGCATTAAAGGCATCATGATTTGGAAGGAGATGAAAATGTGTCTGCAAACAACATGCAGAAGACATACTGCGTTA
Organism: Thunnus maccoyii; assembly: GCF_910596095.1. NCBI lineage: Eukaryota > Metazoa > Chordata > Actinopteri > Scombriformes > Scombridae > Thunnus > Thunnus maccoyii. The sequence continues at coordinate 21,241,402 of NC_056541.1, forward strand.
CGTAATGGTCTACCTGCACCCTCAAAAGTACATACAATCTTGCAAACATTATAAACTCAAACACTTTGAGAATGACAAAATCAACATGGTTTCTTCGTATAATCACTTCCATTAAAGAATGCAAGACAAGCCATGATAAGCTTTTATTTATCGCTGCCATTGGTAAAATGAATGTTAAATATGAGAAGGACCTGGGGATTATTTATAATGCAGAGTTGCAATCATTTTCTTTATAAGCCCTGTGGGATAAAAAGCAGTTGAGCAAACATGTCATCTGATCCCTTTTAAATGAAAGCCCCATCAAAACACTAGAGGCTAAACCCTGTTGCTTAACACCTCAGTGATGTTTCAAAGCCTCTCCTCTTCATCTCCAAACTGTTTTTTTTTTTGTAAATTGCAAATTGCATCACATTCCCTTGAAGTAATTCACTTAATTAAAGCAAATTTCATAAAGTCTGCCATCTTTACTCTTTTTTTTCTGTTATACTGATTCCTGTTGATTAATTGCCTTTTTGCTTTAGATTAAAGGTTGAGTCAAATTGGGCAGCTTAGGTATGCAAAATCCCCCAAGCACACCAGCAGATAATGGTGTTTAATTGAATGATAGTACACCAAAGAGGCAGCAAAGTGATGGATAAGAAAATGGAAATGGCATATGAAATGAGGCATATATGTGACTGGTTTATTTATTTATCTCTGCCCAGACTGGGTGTGTTATGAATGACAGCGTGCTTACTCAGGTGGAAGGATATTCACGCATGGTAGGTAGGGAAAGAGAGACAGAGACAGACAGCAAAAGAGGGAGAGATAGAAAAAGAGCGAAGGGATGAATAATTGATGATACAAACTTCTCCAAAAGGGTAATCAAAATTCAGGAAATTGGAGAATAGAGCCTCCATCTATACAGGTGAAAACAACATTTCAGCCATTATAAAGTGAATTTTGATCAATCCTTTAATATAGTTGTTGTGAACCCTGACATCTTTGTTTAAAAAAAGCATGAATCAATATGCAATACAAATCTACAAAATGAATAATTCAGTAATTCAATAAACAGGAACAGAGAAGGCAAAACAAAAGGTGCATAAGATAAAGTTAAAGAATCTGGATATCTGACAAAACCAAAGACTTTTTCCTACTGCATATTTATAGCTTAACAGAGGGATCTGATGGAAAATCAAAATAATTGTATATGAAGTCTATTATTTAGCTTAAAAAACAATCATGAAATATAATGAATTGTGTTGCCAGTTACAGTGAAATTGCTAACCCATCATTTTTTTATGACCCTGTATGATTCACAAGAACTAAACCCAGAACACCTGACACAGCAAAAGGTCACAAGTTCACAGCCTCTCCATCCAGCAAAAGAAGCTACAGTGCTGATGTCCGCTGTCTTTAGAGTAGTTTGTGTATTTCACCTCGGCTCAAATGTAAGTACTCAGTCTTGCACTTCCACACCATTCCACTGCACAGCCAGACACAGAAAAGTCCATATATTGTCAAGTATTCCCCACAGGGACCTGCATTTAAAAGCATTAGTTAAATTACTCCATTACTCTGAAAGAGAAAATAGATTTTTCTAGATATAAACACATTTAAGCACTGATTTCTTGTAAACCTATACGTCTAACACTTCATACCCATGAGACTGCAATGCCCACGCTCAAGGTTACAGCGGACACTGAAAAGTAATTAAGATAAAGTTAATAGAATGCAGTTATAGTTCAATAAGCCAGAGTTTAATTGAAATGACTGGGCCTGACTTTGACTTCTGATGTTGAAAATAAAACATAAAAACAGTAATTGAATTTCACTTTCAGCTCTGGAAAAGGATCAAGCAGTCAATGAGACATGCTTTATGGGAATGCTATACATGCAGAAACACTCACAAAAAGCAAAGAAAAAAACAGCAACAAAAGAATGAGACTTTTTTTTAATGCTGAATATGTCTTATTGTTCAGAATGTGAGACAAATACATACTAGCCATACCTGATATTTTGTGCAGAAACAGACTTTATGTGACATGACAGTTGTTTCTTGCCGGGTTACTGGAAACAAAGGCGTGAATACAATGGATGTGACAGCTACAGCATCTAATCTGGAATTGGGATCATGCTTGACCTGATAAGTGGAGTTACTTCTGATGGTGAGAAAAATTTCATGCTCACAGAACGTAACGTTAAAGCGCGTTGACCTTTTAGCAAATGGGCATGGACTTCAGCACAGTAAACAAGTCAATAAAAGCGAGTGCTGGGCCGTACTAAAGTGTGAGGGATAGAGAAAAATATGAATACATTTACAAAAGTTTTATATAATACACTTTTATCAGTTTAATGTGTGTTATCTTTGAAAAAAATACACATTAAACTTAAACTGTGAACATGTGCGCTCTCATTTAAATTATGTCATTGTTGTCTGCGTACATGTGTGTCTGTTTACAGCTCAAACAGCATGAATTGCATTTGTTTGCACTGGTTTCTCCCGGGATTAATTGCTTGCTTCTTGTTGACAGGTTTAACACCTCAATGTAAACATGTCATCTTACAAAGACCCAATGCAAATACAAGAATGGTAGCACTAATGCAGAGCTAATGGGACACAAGTAATGGTATTTATTTATACCTTTTCTTCACACATTTCAAAATGTTTTGTGAGTTTTTAGTCAATATAGACATTTTTGATTCCAGGAAGGAAAGTTTGTAAGATTTTATACATGGAACTCTGGTAGATTAAGCCCCCTTTTTTATACAGTATATATGACACAGGCACTGAAGCTGTTGCCAAGAGATGCAGATAATTGTTTTTTTTTCCCAGCGTGCTTGTTATGTGTTTGGAAGCACATTTCACTGAGACGTTTGAGCCAATTCTAAAATTTCAATCAAGTTCTGCTTTCAGTACATTCACACTAAAATGTTCATAAAATGAATGTCTGAGCTGTGAATTGATCCATCACTGTTTTAGAAATACTGTACGACAAAGTATAGCTCTTCTGACAGACAGTACGTTAGTGTAAATGTGCCCTCCATAAACTGTGTTTGGCCAGCTAGCGTGTGCATACAGTACCCAGGGAGCATTTTGGCAGGGCTTGAAAAGAATGGTTGAGACAGGCAGAGAGCACTAAGCTGCCTCCCAGTGCTCCTGCCCTTGATGCTGTGTGGAGTGAAGAGCACAGAAGAGCACACAGTCACCCAGGGCAGGAAGTGGAGGCAGGAAAAATGCGGGTTACATGCTTCATTAAGCAATATACAACTTAGGGCCCCTGACACTTGGCTGCCAGGTGAATTAGTTGTGGATGACAGGACAGGGAGGAAGTAGATGAAGAACACGTGGAGGGTTTGTGGAGAGATGTGCCTCTTTAATTAATTCCTGGTGACAACAAAGTAATCTAATGCTGGTGATGTGATGCAAACAATGTGAGAACACTTTTTAAAATAGCTACACAGGTAAATGAGGCTGCGGATGGGTTTCTTCATTTTAATCTTTAGCAGGAGCAAAGGAAAGTGAGAAACAGGGGTGTGAGGGAAAGGAAGAAGGATTTTTTTCACTTCATTTTTTTTCTTCTCTTTCTTATGTGATGTATTCATTATACTCTGACAGACATTCGTCACAATCTGCCTTAGCTGACACTGCAACTGACGCTGGTCAATAGACTGGAAATTAATCAATTAATCATTCAGGTCATTTATCAAGAAAAAATTCCAAACATTACTTGTTTCTGCTTCTTCAAAGTGAGGATTGTTGCTTTTCTGTTTCCTATTATAATTGTTGATAATTGATCATAATTGAATATTTTCTGGCTTTGGACTGTTGGTGGAAGAAAACAAGCAAACTGAAGTCACCTTGGGCTCTAGGAACATGTAATGGGTATTTTTCTGACATTTTATAGACTAAGTGATTGGTTGATTCATCAAAAATATAGCTAATAGATTAATTGATAATGAAACTAAAACTGTTATTCGCAGCCCTACTGTAAACAGCTTTGATACGGCCTCTGAATGCTCTGGAAGAGGACAGTAATCTTGTGTTCACTTTTAAGACGTCTTCATTTAATTCCATTGACAGCTTTCTTAATGTGGTTTTAAGAAAAGAGATTATGAGTTTAAAAAACAAATTTGATATGCACACTGAGGTGGCAAATTGCAGCTCTTCTACAAGTTTGAGAATATTATTAACTATGTGGAACAGTTAACCCCTAAGTGTCAGGTCTTCTCCATTAACAGCCACTTTTAAACCTCATAAGACTCACCTTTTTAAAATCAGTTATTTAACTTACACAATTATTATCTAGGCTAGATGATAGCTTTTATTATATTTTGTGTGTTGCACTTATTATTTTAATTATCTGTGTAGGGAAACGAACCCAGGAGCATGAGAGGAAGTTCAGTTCCTTCAGGAACGTTATGGTGTTTTAGTCTAACAGTCTATCAGGGTGTGTGTACTCTTGTGATAGAGCACACACATGACCTCTGACCTCAAGGCATAAAAGATGTCATGAACAGAACTAAAAGCCAGTTTCTCCCACCAACCATGAAAGGAAATGGACAGTTTGGAATTAACGGTTTTGTCTTCTTCCAGATATGGGCAGACTGCACTAACCAGAGTCCCCCCCCCCAACCTCTACAGATGAACTGATGTCTCTACGGTCATAAATTTGGGATAAGCCACATTCCTTTCTGAGTGTCTCTCTCTCTCTCTCTCTCTTCCTCTCTTTTTATTCACAATGAGTATCTAGGATAGTTAGAAATGCCTACTAAAATGTGTAAATATATGTATCTTGACTTGTCTAACCATTGTTAAACTTTATGGACTAAACTAAAATAAACTTTAGCTTTAATTATTCTGAAATGATAGGAAATTCAAAATCTGCGTCAAAGTGTTTTCCCACTGGTTTTCATGATATATAAACATTGACAACAGAAATGAGTGAGTGTCCAATTGTAAGTGCGTAGCCTTCAAATATTCTCCTTAGATAGGATAGGAATAAAATTATCTCCCTTTTTATTTGAAGGCCAGTTTTTCACTTCACACAAAAAAATTAATTGGTAATTGAGGCGTTCCCTCCAAAAGAGTGCCAAGGATCCTCTTTCTTCCAAAACATGCCTGCTAGACTAAGTTTTACAACTCTTTGTCTGCTTCTTCTGTTTTCTCTCAGCCTTGCCAGGCATTATGGCCCATTCATTGCATCTTTTTCACTTTTGCTGAGAGCTGAAGGTTTCAAAAAACTCTTAACTAAGAAGAAAGACTGTAAAGATGCCTAAAGCCACAAGCTAAGTATCCATTAAGCCATTGCATACCATTTTCCATTTGAATATCTATTATTTTGTAATCTCCTATTTTTATTGTGTAGTTTTTTTTACGTTCTATTGCAAATTGTTTTTGTTTTTTTTTCTTTAGGCGCTCAAGCCTTGTTGTGTCATAGTTAATTGGAGTTGCTTCCTCCCACTCTGCAAAGACTGTCAAAGCTAGTCTGAGAGTGTTGGATTCACTCTCCTAAAGAAGCACTGAACTAGAGTGCTTCACTGAACCTACAGCAGTTCTCATCTGGCTGTCAACTCAGCAACCTGAAGATCATCACCAAGTTTGCCTCACTGTGCTCTGCACTCTGCAGGAAGTTCTCCTCATCATCAGCAGTAGGAAACAAACCATCTTCCATGCATTCTGTCTGAGAGTTGATGAAAAGAGCTAGATTCAAAATGATTTATTTATTGGCTTTAGTTAGAACTATTTGCCCCCTTATTGCACTTTGACTCATTTTTGATAACCCTCAATGTCATTCATTCATTCATTCTGTCTGCAATAACTTAATTTCATTTCCTCATTCATTCATTCATTTATTCATTCATTCATTCATTCATTCATTCATTCATTCTATTTGTATAGATGTGTATATGCTTAGTTGTTCCTTATTCATCCCTATCCCTTGGTAGTACAATAAATATCTTTATCACCAAGTCGTTGTATTTGTGTATTCCTTTACAACAGAGATGGAGATATTCGAGAGTTCACGAATCTCAGATATAAGACTGATTAATTTTAATTTCTCTTCAATTGAAGAGTCATGCCCCTTATAATTTTATGAGTGCAAAATATGAATTTCCAAATGTAGTAGTAATATCCCTACATCTATTTTCTTTTAATTTCTCTGTAAAGCACTTTGAACAATATTTGTTGTTTTTTATGTTCTCTATAAATAAATTGACTTCACTTGACTTTACACTTCTCTACTCCTAGTGCACTTTTGAAATTATGCAACACAGCGAAACACTCTCTGCTGCTGAAATTTATCAAGGAGCTTCATTTTTACTTCGAATTTAATTTATCGCCCACTCTTTATAAAAGTCAACCTATATATGTGCTCTTCAAATTCAGCTACGACAAAGTAAATTTCACACTCTAAAACTAATTTCTAAACAACAGGAATGATCTGTGAAGCACTGGGATTAAAAGTGGCTCAGGGTCTCTCTGTTTTGAGTCTCAGTGGGGATATTTGCACTGTAGGCTTTTTCACTCTGTGCTAGAGTTGACTTGACTTTGTACAGCTAGCCTAAAATATAACCATGAGTTGACAGATGTTAACAGATAGCTGTGGAGGATATCTATAATTCCCTGTTTGTTGCTAAGTGTGATTGAAGACCACCATAGCATAGTCCACGAAGGCCTTCTTTAAAAAACATATTTTGGTAGATACTGTGAGAAGTTATTTTTCACTTATTTCACTGCACTGCATAATAATAGAATAGAAGTTTAAAATGTTCACATATGTAAATTGCAGAAACACAGGTGCACACTTAAAAAACAATATTAACATTGATGGGTTACAAATCTCTAAGTACTTAGGTAAGAGATGTTGATTTTGTAGACTTACAGCATAAATCAAATGTTGATGTTCTATATTTTGCAGTCAAAGGCGTGTCTACACACACATTAACACACAAGTATGCCAACCCCGTATCACGCCAAAGCATGTAATACACCCGCTGCTCCACCGTGTCAGTGTCACGGTGAGAAATGGTTGTCCTGGGGCTGGGTAAGGCCAGTAAGTGTCTTGGCATGGGGAGTGCTGGCCAGCTCTGAATACGGGAGTTTTGCTGGAGTGATCCATCTTTATATAATATACACTTATTCTGACCTTGGTGCGGATACATAGATAAGTCCGAGAAGGGCTACTGAGAAGTTATGGAGAAAAATACAACCATCCCTCTGCTCCTTCTATTCATAAATTTCTCACAGTGCGGGAAGAGGGGCATGAATTATTTACCCCTTCAGACAAGGCCGGTGATAGAGGGAGAAGGGGGGAAGGACGGAAGAGAGCAAAAGACAGGGAGAGAGAAAGAGAGCTTTATTGATTATTGGCAGGGGTCAATTAGTATTATCGTGACAGAGGCAAGATGGAACAACACTTTGATGATGATACTTGCTTCAGTGATTTATGTTCTTCATACCTTGAAATATAGAGTAGAAATAATGAGATTTTTTTAAAATATAAATTAATGCACACATGTAGAATTTTCTTGCTAAATCCTTGTAAATGCTTCCATTTATCAATACATTAATTTTCTCAAAATTCTCTGAAAATTATATACTAACATTCTGCAGGTTGATGATTTTCACCCTGTGTCAGATTTTAGTCACAGTGCTTTTTCCTGAGGTCTTGAATCATGTTATTTCTCCCCTGCTGTAAATGTAAAAAGCCTTGAGGAGGTTAATTGGATTGTATTCACAAGCATCAAATTAGTTTTTTTTTTATATTCCACTTCACCCAACTTATCATATTTCACTATTTATCAAGTGTGAAAGTCATTCAGACACAGGCTCTGAACTAATACTGGCAATTAAGTGTTTACAATTGTTAATTAAGCACATGATTAAATTTCAAGTGACTTGTTGTGAACGGAAGGGCAATGCAAAATGTTCCACCCAAGTGAACTTCCTACAAAGTATTGAAAATGCTAGTTTGCACAGTAAGATACAAGTACATGGTGTCTGTGATTCTGGGCATATCTCAATTTTAGGGCTGTAAGACAAAATCAGAGCTTTAAATTTGGTTGTTTTTCAGAAGATTGAAATTTAAAATCATGAGTTCAGACTTGCTCCAATCCTATATTCTAGCAACCAATCCTGCTGACTTTCCAAATTGGTGTTAACCTGCACCTGTTGGCGCTGCTTAAATACACTTAGTAGGGTGTGCTCCACCTCGTTGCTTTTGATTAAGGTCCTTAGGTGAAGAAAATGTCATTTGCACCCCACAAGGTGGCTCGTGGGGCACCATTTCAACAATTAATTCCCACTGTGCTTTGACAGTGACAAAACACCCACCGACCAGACTAATAACTCCAAGCGCATTTGGAATGGAAATATGCTTTCTCCTCATCTGTTAGAGAGAAAAATTACTCCATGTTGGGGTAGCGTCTTTTTTCTCCCGCTTTTTTTTTCTTCCCCATGGAGCAAGGTCTTTGAAAAATTGGGTTATGCGACAGAATCAATAACTCTCCTGGAAACCTTGGTTTCTCAGATGCCTCATGAGACCAGACCTGGCCTGTAGTAGGTGACTCTAAGAAGGAGGTTCAGCAGAGATGTTGTGGTAAATATGACATCACCTAGAGTAACTGCGGGTAGTTAACCTATAAGGCTGCCTGCCACCTCAACTGTTGATTGATGTTTCTCATCTTCCCCTTGGACATCATTAATTTGGTCTGGAAAAGTGAGACCACTAAAGTCACTGGAAACAATGACATGACGTGGCTGCACAAAGCGATGCTGTGTCTGACTGTATATCAAGCAGTGTGAAAATGAGTTGAAATAATGTGCCTGTTTTGAATGGTTATGAGAGATGTTATCTTGCTTCTCCTGGCTTTTTCTCCAATTTCCCCTCTCTGGCTACATTCATATTACCAACCCAGTCTTTTTATTGCTACTTTCCATGCACCATATATACATATATGGTGACAAGGCAGTGACATTTTAATTGCCAGATTTAGATATGTCAAATGCAAATGAACCTGGCTGATATTTCAGTATTTATCCTGCTTTTGCCATCTACTGGCTCTTCTAACTCCTCTTCAAGTAACACACTGAACTCACTGACACACTTAATCAGTCTCATACCATCATAGCATGTCAAGCAGAAATGTTTAGAGGATCCAAATCACATCTGAGTTACAGAACAGAAACTCCAGTAAAATCAATGCAAAATATCTTTTTTCTATTGCTAGAAGTCTTGGTTCACACAGAGACCCTGATGACTATGTCAGACTGCACTGCTCTTTAAGGCCATAAAGACAAAGTAGAAAACAATAAAAAGTGAGAGTTTGGGGAGAAAGCAAAGCAAGACAACAACCTTCCATTATTTCCTACATTGATTTAGGGTTCTGAAGTATATAGGTTGTGATGAATCTAGATTGGCAATGATTAGTCGATTACAAACAATTATTAATCAAAATATTTTAGGTTGCATCTTGGGCTTTGGGAAACAATGATCAACACCAAACAACTAATTGATTAAATGAGAGAGTAATCGACAGTCAATAATCGATAATGAAAATAACCATTTGCAGCCCTAGATGAATCCTCACTTTGCTTGTTTCCTCCTCAAATGCCAGTCCTTAAGATTAAAAGAAAAATCTTTTTCATTTGCATACCATGAAAAGAGTTACTAAAGATACTGTACAGTAACTGTATGTAACAGCGTGAAAATATAAGTGAAAATGGAATCAATTTTGTTGTTCTGTCTAAAGGGGTAATTTACTTTTCACCGGACACACAATCACACCTTTTGATTTATTCCCCCTCTATTGTAATGGCTCTATTTTGTAATTCATCTTCATGCTCCATGCTCACAATCCCCTTCCAGACGCAAAATCACCTCGTTCACCTCTCTCGTATTGCACTAAATTCAAATGCCAATCCCGGGACATTCCCAACTGGCTTTCACAGCAACAAAATGCCACTATATATTCTGCCCCACTCTCTTCTGTCCTGTCCTGCTCTGATCCTGTTGACTGTTGACCCCCTCACCACCGCCCACATATCTCTCTCTCTCATTGCCAGGAATCCTGAGGAGAGTAGATTTTTCTTTTCTCGCAGGCACTCTTCTGTCCCTGGACCTGTTATTCCCCCTCCTGCCGACAGCCTTGCTAACAGATTGCCAATAAGCTCGGTGGCAGGCCCCACCAACGTGTCGCCCCCTCCATCCCCCCTGTAATGGCCTCTCTCTGGGGAGGGAGCTCCTGCCTGTCACTGATCCGACTACCCTTATAACCCTCTCCCATCTTCCTTCCCTCCTCTTCTTTTCCCTTTCCTGTCACACCATCCACCTCCAGCCTTCAGGTCGTTCCATCACAGGTTGCAGGTGTGCCTCTCACTAGCATACATGCACATGGCCGTGCATGCTTGATTGCACACGTGGATGAACACACGATCACATACACAGAAAATAAAGGTACAACACAGAATCTCATATACATGCACTCACACATACTAAAGTATTTATATCTTCCACTTTCTATCTCTTCTATGTTCATCCACCATTTTTTCCCCATTTTTTGTTCTTTCTTTCCTATTTCAGTATATCAGTTTCTCAGTCATATATTTCTGATTGATTATCCACTCAGCATCCATGCAAGATGAGGTGGGAGTGATAACTATGTTGAGACTATGACAAGCATGCCCCACAGTTCTTCATTGTTTCAGAACAAAACCATGAGGGAAAGTTAATTCACTTGGCCAGAAATTGTCTCCCACTGTTTATTCCCTTTGTGTTGGATTCAACAATTTCTGGATTTGGTGACTCCTTGTGGAAGAATAAAAAAATAAAAAACACTGTGACACACAGCACTGGAATTGTCACATTTTTCCATAAACAAACACTTATGCCATCAGAATCAGTCCTATAATCTAGAGCTGCAACAATGAGTCAAGTAATCAATTAGTGATCAACAGAGAATTAATCTGCCACTATTTTGATAATTAAATAATTGATTTAGTCACTGTTTAAACAAAAATGCAAAAAAAAATAATTGCTGTCTGCAGCTTCTCAAGCTCCTCTGTGTTCTACATGATCATAAACTGATTATCTTTAGATTTTAGACTGCTGATGAGATAAAACAAGACATTTGAAGACATAGCCATTAACTCTAAGAACTTATAACAGGAATTGACATTTTATAGACAAAACAATGAATCAATAATCGAGAAAATATTTGGCAGATTAATCAATAATGAAAATAATCATTATCCCCTACTATAATCACATCAAAATTCTATATGTACTGTAGGTTCTTTAGTTAAGTCAAATATACCATAAAGTAAAACTTTGCCATTTCTATGTAAATCTCATCATAAATCTTATAAATTACTCAAAACTGTCAAAACAAGCTTTCAGACAAGGTATATCGTGTATTCACAAATGCAGAACAGATTTTCCTCTTTATCAAATATTATATGTAAAGCTTTTCTACTTTGAAAAGCTTTTATTACCGACTGCACTTTATTTGACACCATTTCATATGAAATATAATATTAACTATTGCTATAAAGACAGTTCATCTAGCTGTTATCTCAAACAAAAAGCTTTCCCCATTTCCCCAAATCCAGTTATTGATTGTACAAATGGCCTGGAGAGCTCCAAGATGTGTGATATGACTAAAATGTGCCTTCAGTGTCCTGTAACCTTTCGCGTGTATCTGCCTCTCGCTTGCTCTGTCAATGATGATTTAATGTTTCAGATTACTCTTTTTTTTCCAGAATGCCCCACAGTGTCAGGGACGAGCCCTTGCTGGAGAACAAGTGGGCTACGCTTTTGTGTGGAAATGTTGTGTGTGTGTGTGTGTGTGTATGTGTGTGAGACAGAGAGAAAGAGAGTGAGAGAGAGAGACAGAGCACAAATCGATTTTCTTAGTTTGACAAACTCGTGGTGCTGGACTTCAGCGGACGAAATGACATTTAAGAGGAGAGTTCTTCTATTTTCTTTACTGTTCAGTTTACAAGTGTTTCAATTAAGTGAATTGTGTTCCTTGAAGTGATGTCCTGTTCACAGGAGCGTGATGAAAAACAGTAACTGGTGGCAGCTGTGCATTGGATTAGACCCATTCTCTGATTAAATAAATTAATTTCTTGGGCTTGTGCTGTCACCAACTCCACAACAAATAAACATCAAACTGCTGGGATTTCTCTCCATTGCATCAATGATGCCGCCTAGCTTCTGACAGCTACAACAGTATCAAAGGGCAAGTGTTCATTTATGTCCCGGCAGCAAATCCATTATTTCCTCCATGTGTGTTGTGTGTTGTTTGTTGTGCTTGTACGGTTTCACTTTTGTGTACATAGGTGCACACATGTATTCATGGATTACTGTACATTTCTAAGTCAATCAAAAGGTCTTGGCCTACTTCCAAGGTATATGACTAATTCAATGTTCATAACAAGCAAAGGGAAAGCAATGAAAAGTTTTCGGGGAACAGCATGTCAAAGAAGAAATAAAATGTGGAAAAAGAAATATCATACCTGGTTATCATTTTTTTTCTCTTAGGTGTTTTTCTCTCAGTTCCTCACAGTCAGCCTTCACTTGGATAAATCTGCCTCTCATTCCTTTTCTGCTTGTCTCAAACTCCCACTCCTAGCCTATTTTTTCACCATTTGTTTTTCCACATCCCTCTGTTCTTTTCCCTGGTTTCTCTTATACGTGGTGCAATTAAGCAGAAGTACCTCTCTGATAGCTGTCATTTCCTGCATACGTGAGAAACAGATCCGCTCCTCTGACAAAATGAAATACTCACAGTGGAAACATCCTATTCCTATGCTAGCTTGAAAACTATGCAGGGTTTTTACTGTTGTATATTGGTGTCTGTGAGAGAAGGAAGGGTTTCTATTAGTTTTTCCAAAAGCACCCAAATATGCATACACAAATAACTACACATCAGTCTTAGGTTCAGTAAGTTGTATAGATGAATAGATGCCATAGATGTAGAAATTCCTCAGTTTCCTGAATTTTGTGTTTGGAGATCTGATGATTTAATTCAATCCCATGAACTAACAATACCACGTTGAGTAAGACTAACATACAGTTCACATATTTATATAGGAATTTCTTGAAAAAGTAAACTTAATGTTTTATCAGGTGTATCACTCTAATCTTCCTGTAGGCCCAAAAATAATAAGACAACAAAGACAACTATCCTTTTCTTTGGGTCTGTCATCAGTCCTTGTTTATCTCAGCTGGCCACATATGGCTTTTGCACATGTAGTATATAGTGGGGTTTTTTTCTGTTCTGACCTCATTAACTTAATTTCCATTATTTGGATAAGAAATAATAAAAATTGTGTTGTATATGGTCCACAAGGTCACAAAGGATGGAAAAGAGAAATGTTTTTCTGCTATTCACTGCTATTTACTTCAGAGATGACAGGGGGGAAAATCACTATTGCTTTTTATCATCTGGATAATGGAAAACCAACAGGGAGCTCAACGTCATAATGGAGCCTTTACTGAAAATCTTGTCAAAAGCTGAAATGATTTGGATTTTTCCCTTAATGAATACCAAGAAATTGTCTTCGTTATTACTCTCCACTCTGCTCTCTTTGAAAAAGCCTTCATCCCTATATGTATTTTTCCTGTATCCACAGGCTTTCAGCATTGAATACAAACACATCGCATAGGATTAGGGCGGCATTAATAAATCTGACAATTACATTCTCAAATAATGCACAACATGTCAATAAACTGTGGCTTTCACAATAGTAAGTTGGCCATTAAAATGTAGTGCAATTTTAACAAAATTTCTTGAAAATTAGCAAAACAATCAATGCACATTTCCATCTAGTATCATTATGCAAATATTAGGAGAATATTTAGGAGAATATTAGGAGTTGTTTCATCAAGATAAAAAGCTGGTGGTGTTAATTTTTTAGTCAGGTGCCATTATACCTTTGCAGAAGAGAGTGCAACAAGACGATGTAATTAAAAGAGCACTAGTCAAACTTCAGTGAAAAACAATATCACATATCAATTTTTTTTATCTTCCTTTCCAGAGGACATTTAAGTCACATGCGTCATGTACTTTTTTGCGACATTTCGAGAGTTTTCAAGCGCTTTTATGCACAAATTGAAAATGCGCAACAAAAAAGTGGATGGAAACCCGCTGCTTTTCTTAGAGCTAAGATGATGTCTTCAAATTGCTTGTTTCATCTGACCAACAGTCTAAAATCCAAAGACAGTCCATTTACAAAGATGTAAAACAGAGAAAAGTAGCAAATCATCTGTGCTTGAAAAATGACTGACACGATTTATCGATAATCAAAATAGTTGATTAATTTTATGTTGATTGTTGACTTATTGTTTCAGCTCTACAAAAGATTTGACAGTGTAAGATGAATTGAGTAGCTACTTGTCTAATTTATCGTAGCACTAGTGAAGTGATATTTTCCTTTCTTCTCTGTTACTAAAGGCAAGACATAACCGGATCTTGAAAGGATAAAGAGACTTTTGATCTCAACCAGCATTTCAGTGACATTGACATTGCATAATGGTTGCCATATTAACACCTAATTTCAGTGTTTAAACAAAATAGTGTTCTATCTGTTCGCCGACCTCCTCTCTCCCTAAGCCACCTCCACCCCCTGAGGCACCTGCATTCCTTCCCATCTTCCTTTATTCCAGATTAAAGCTTCAACCACCAAGGTCTTCATGACCTCAGGAGAGCTGGCAGGATCAGACGGCTCCTGCTTTGCTTGCATTTTAGCCACAGTAGCTCGGGTGTCTTATCTGTTTCATTTTTATTGAATGGATTCAGGTTTCTTCATCCCCTCAGGCTCTCGGGGGCATGCCCACTTGCTGGTGTTAGTGAAGTTTTTATGCTGACTGAATGAACATGTAAGATCCCTTACAGTGCCAGGGATGACATGTAGACCCCTCACTGGCGTGCATTTAAAAACATATACCTGCAAGAAGCACATACAAAATTTGCCACAGGCCCTTTGGTCCTCTGAGTGACAGAAGACGACGATGAAAAGGGGCAGTGGTGAGATAGAGAATTGTTGCAGGCAATAGCATAGCATTACAGCAACTTCCAGATCCCAGGGCAGACTCCCTCAGGTCCCACACAATCTCCTTGGTGCAATTGCCCTCCATTTGCAAGAACATCTCATGCAAATAGTTTCACAACCTCAATTATAGTGCTGGGTGTGTGAGAACCAGAAGTGATTTCCAAGTACCACTTCACCTAGAACTGTGCTTGCATGGAAAAAATATTATCTTTTATATATGTAATGGTGTGTTCAGAACAAATGCGAAGTGAATTTTATATGCAGTGCAATTGCATACAAAGTCAATGCAAAGACGCAGATATGCGTCCATGTGAGGTGAAAATGTTTCAACTTGAGCAAAAAATTCACGTGTATCACGGTGCTTTACGAATGTACTTCATGAACGCCTTTCCGAGGAGAATCGGAAAGGCAAATAACAGAAAGAAGCAGAGTTCCTGTGAGTTCTGAGTTCAGTCAGAGGCTAAACTGAACAAAAACACACAGACAAACCCGCTCAGGCAAGGTCGGTGCCTTCTGTTGCTAGCTAGCTTTCAGCTAATGTACAGTAATGTATTTTAGCTGTTTGGGGCAAATAAACACAAATGATCCTGCGGTCAAACTCGTATGCGTAACACAAGGTGAAAATTCACTTTACGTTTGGTCTGAACACAGCATAAGTCTCACACACAGGCCTGCAACTGCTTTACATCTGGTGGACTTACAGTAACAATTAAGCCTTTTAACTGACTTGCATGAGTGGATCCTTTAAATTTTTCATTAGGCCTGAAACACTTCCTTCTCCTCTTGCTCTTGCCAGCTTCTTGACTAAATCATTACATAATGAGACAGTGTATGATCCAGTGCACAAGGTGAGGTACTTTGCTCTTGAGCCATTTCCCCCTGGCAGATATTGATGCAGAACCTTTGCCTCACATTAACCTCAACCTTCATCCTTACATTACAATGTTAATGGTGAGATAAAGTAAAGACATAAATAAGTTATATTACCCCATAAACAGGGAACTTCTGTTCTGCATATACTGGACTATACAGTGATGTTTCAAGTCATACTGTAAATTTAAGATTTACAGTATGACTTGATGTGTTTGTTGTTTGTGCAAGAATGTTTAGGATTGTGCATATAGGTCTAGAAAGTAGCCCCTTTCGAAATTCTCCTCCTGCCTCCAGAGTTCAGTGCAGTAACCATTTCTGTCAAGTCACCTCTCTTAGGGTACACCGCAGACATCATTATACCCAGCACCATCTCTAATGGTCTAACTACCACAATTAAAATGTCTTGCCGACGATTAAGCTGTGCAGGAGTTTGCTGACGCTCGCAGCACTGCGCTTCAATTAATCAACAAAGACATGACTAAATGGACCATGATACTGTTTCCAAAATAGGGGTACAAACAAATCTACAGTACAAAAGCCCCACAGCTGCTGACCTAATCTGATCTGGCAGATCAAAGAGAAGAAAATGGGAGACAAAGTGAATAATCACATTGCTTTTCAACATGACACCTAGACAATGTAGGCGAGAACACACACACGGAGAATATGATAATATAATGGCAGTCCATGACAGCAACATGTACTAAGCACCAGGATGTACTGCAAATGGTAACTACTGGTACTACTACCTCCATTTACACACTTTGACACACCTAAACACATCATAGACACCTTCATATTTTCTGATGATTGTAGAGTTGGTCTTAACTGTGGTTTATCTGTAAATATCTAGTAATTGGCACTGGGTCATATTAGAATTGAAAACTGTAGTTTACTGGGGAACCACAAAAATATTGATAGCACTGCTCAGTATTTTGCTCTGGCTCATAGCACAGCCACAGTTTACTGGCAGGCCTTTTTAAGGGCCTTTAGTTTAAACAGCACCACTCTGCTGACCCCTCAGCTAATGATGCACCACTTAATATTTGGATGTCTGGTACAGTGCATCATGGCAGTGCATAAATGCCCAATTGACTATCTCTTAACGATTACTAATTATCCCAAAGGAAGCAATTAAACTGGAAAAAAAATAGGTGCAAGGGCCTATCTCAACCAGAGTGGGTAATTACCATACTTAATATTTTCCCCAATATCAGATACAGTTGGCAGCACAACCCTAAAGGCAGACTGAAGCATTACTCTCACAATAAAACATCACAATGCCGAGGCTATCTATTATGTGCCGTGCTATCATTTCCTGGAACAAGCTTGGTCAGACACATTCAAGGCTACAAGGAAAACGGCTGGATTTTCTCCCTATTACTTCCATTAGGAACATATACTTGTGCCTTATTTTAGTAATCCATCTCGGCAATGCCCAATTAGAGAGCAGGCAACTATGGAAGGAGCTTTGATGAGCTCCAAGAAACCCTCCTGGGATAACTCCCTCTACACCTCTGAATCTCAGACAATTGTTCTTTTGCCTCTTCTCCTTCCCTGAATTAACGTAATGTTCTTATTAATTTGGCCTATTAAAAGATTTTGTGAGGTTTAGGCATGCTTAGGGACATTATAGGAGCAAGATGCTTTTCACTCAACCAGCTGCCCTTTGCAATGTTCAAAGCAAAACTGTGGCGCCTGTTCACGCATAAATTGAACTGAAGACAAGTTGAATGGTTTCATATGCAAATAGCAGTGTTTACTGTGTGAAGCAACTGTATGTTTTCCACAAAACCTGGAGAAAACCACACACTATTCTGCCAGCCAGGTTTACAGATATGATGAAATCATGTTGCAGTACCTGACAAATCAGGCTCAAAGTGGAGGATGAGATGAGCCAAGACTTAAAGGTCACAAGTAATGGATGTCAGATTTGAGAGAGATGAATTTTCCAGCCCAACCCTTTTTGTTTTCCCACTGTTTGTACGTGCGTGGCAGACACTTTTCATCAAATGGTGACTCTCAAATGCCATGTACCCTCCATTCTCCATGAGGGCATCTACAGGACAGGGGCAACATATCACCATTTTACTACAATATGAATAACACAGCGATTTGTTATAGCATAGTACCCACTGTAATTAGATCAGTGCTGTTCACTTAACAAGATAAAAACAGCCATGAAGAGGACAATGTGAAGTCTAGATTGCATACCTCGTACAAGGTCGCCATGCAACCTGCAAAGTGCAGCGTTAACAATGGATGCAGCTCCATTTTAATTAGTTAAATTGATTGCTACTTCTTTAATTATTTGGATTCCTCAGAGGTAAAACACACAAGCACGCACACACACAATGATTCTTTTGAAAGTGCTTAGACTGGAATGGAGTTGTCAGATTCTGAATTGTGACTTGTTTCAGGGCAATCAAGCTACACGACCACACACAACCACATCACACAGCCACAAAATCCTCAGGGGTCATCTCTCATTTCTTTCCTCATGTCCCTTGATGGACACGACAATGCAGGGAGCAACAATGTGACAATTCCCCAATGTACATGTGTGTATGTGTGTGCGGGAAACAGCTTTTCAATTTAAAACTCTAACCACTTCAGTGGAGCATGTCAGGTGTAAATGTTCTGCAGTTGAATTAACACTAATACATTTATTTTATTTTGTTCGACATGTTGGCAGCTTCCGATGATTGTATAAATCTAGCACAATGATTCACCTCACGTGCAGAATGTTGACTGAGGATACAAATTCCTGTATATTACTGTTACCTGGAAACAAAATTTATGCCACATACAAACAATAATTGTGGTTTAAAACCTGGAAAAGCCCTGTTGGTTTTGCAGTAATTTTCCTGAGTTTTTAAATGCATAAAATCTGCTTATTAAAAGAAATAGAATTTCTCATATTTGCCAGTTGTTGTTATGTTATATGCAGTATTAAAAATGTGTCTTAGTGCCTTAGCCTTGTTCTTTAAACAATACAAATAAATAAAAAACACAAATACACAAAAAAAATCACATTGGAGATATTCCTTTTTATCAGTGGCAACTTGTCAGCATGAGTGCAATACCAATACCAGATTGCTGCCCAGCCACAGCTTGCATTAAATATTAAATTTTGAAGGCTTCTCCTTGATCTACTGTGGCATGGATTGTATCTCATTTGTACGTTGCTTTGGACAAAAGCGCCTGCCAAATGAATAAATGTAAATGTAAATTCAATCAAAAAAGAGACTTTATTAAAGATGAAGTGAATTCAGATCCTGTCTAACAAGACTTTGTCAGACATTTCACAAGATGAGATGTGAGCATTCAGCAGCCTTTAAATTTGTTTCAGAGCTACAATTCAGGCAAGAATGAAAATCAGCAAAGATGTCACTTTGCGCTGCATGTGTGTGCTGGGAAATATTTGCCTGCAAATTAAAATAGGGTTGGACTTTTTTTAGACTATAACCAACTGTGGTTGTTACTCACCTACAAAAAACTTTTTGTTTCCTACTAGAAACCTTGACTTGACTTGATCAGGGAAGCTGCTGACTAATGATGGCAGACCACACTTATGGTGCCTAATAATAATCAAAATTGTGAGCAAGTATTGTACTTGTTCAATGGTAATTGTTCATACTTAACATATGCAAATTAAAACTAATTGAGGGGGTAAAGGAAATGTTGGTAGAATTACTAATGTGAAGAAGTCAAGAAAGAGAGGTCCTCTAATAAAGGCACAAAGTACGACTTGCATCACTGATGGTGTGACTATACAAGCAAGGCTAATCTTAGATTTGAAATACTCTCACACACTAAAGTCCATATTTCTTTTTTTTTCCAACTTCAGGTTGACATTCAGAAAACAGATTGATGTTAAAATGCACATATAGTATTAGGGCTGGTCTCTCATCTATTTTCTCAACACTTAAAGAGGCTGTATTCTAACCTATGCAGAAATGAAGGACATATCAGTAGCAAAACATAATGAACCACACAAACCTTACTGGCAGGTATACAGTGTCCCTTATCAAGTTATTTGTTAAAGCTAATTTCAAAGAGAGTATGAAAAATTTACAAGTAACCACAAAACCTCTACACAGCCAGCAAACAGTCACAAACTTCACAATACTGAAAGGTAGATGTGAAAAGTGGGAATTCTAATTTTGCTCAAAGTCCCAGTAGGCTCTGTCCATGGTATTGAGTTTATGTGGACAGCATGCAACAAACTTCAGTAGCCCTGACTATAATACAACACAAACAACAACCTTTGGGTGAACAAAGTTCATTACATGTTACGGCAATATGACCACATCAAAAATTGCCCACAATTGCACAGTAGCCATAGTGGACTGTTTTGCCAGCAGGAAAGCCCTCCAGCAAGAAGAGAAGGGAGCCTCACCTACCTACCAGTAACTTAAGACCGTCATCCATGTTGGTTAAGTGTTCAATAATCACATCATATAATTTCCTGCCCACTGGACTTCAAATCTTCAGCCAACACACCAAATACACTTCTGTCCCATTTGTGAATTCATTTTCTTTTTCTACACGGATTCACGTCCAGTTTTGGTGTATCAGTTTCCATTTTCAGTCAATAATTTTGTTCTGTTGTTTTTCTTCAAAATTCCACGAACCCATTCTATATCACTGCTAGCTAAGCTGTCATAATTTTGGGGCGGCTGTGGCTCAGGAGGTAGAGCGGATCATCCACTAATCAGAAGATCGGCGGTTCGATTCCCGGCTCTTCCAGGACACTGGCTGATGTGTCCTTGGGCCAGATGTTTAACCCCAAATTGCTCCTGATGGCTGTGCCATCAGTGTGTGAATGGTAAGTTTCCTCTGATGGGCAGGTTGGGACCTTGCATGGTAGCCCCTGTACCCATTCAGCGTTTGAATGTGTGTGAATGGGTGAATGTGATTTGTAGTGTAAAAGCGCTTTGAGTGGTCAGAAGACTAGAAAGGTGCCATACAAGTACAGTCCATTTACCATTCATACAAAAAAGAACATAATTAACAAACAGATATCACTAGCGAAATTATAAAACTTGCTAACTAGCTAACTCCCCTGGTTGTTTCGTTTGAATGACATTGATAACTTTCTATTGTTATACAGGTGTGAAAGCACAGTATGGTAGTTTCACTTCAAAGTTTCTTTTCCCATGTCTTCACCAGTCACAGTTCACAGTGCCATAACGTTTATAATCAAGGGATATTATTATAGCCTATGCCAACTTCACCTTTCTACCTTTTAGTAGACCAAAACATCAGCAAGAATGAAAAAAAAATACACATTACAATAAAATTAATTAAATAGTGAATGTGCTTTTCTATTGGCTTCTTGGCTTCCCACTGATAAGTTGAGTTTGAAGGTTCATTATTGTCCTTGGGAATTGTAGTTTCCTTGGGGAATCCTTCAGAGCTTTCCAGCCACATCTCTTGGTCTTCCGTCCACTGATGTAGGCCAGGAGATGTGGTTATAATCTCCTGAAAATTTTCAGTAAGTGGACCTTTTAACCCTTCAAATTAAACAGCTGGATACTTTTTATGGTGAGGGCTACTTAGTCATTATCTTTATCATTATAAATATACCTGTACCAACATTTGTTGTATAGTTGCCTTATCTGTTGTAACATCTACAGTAATTGCAGCTGTAAAGGTAGCAGTATAGTAAAGGACGCAGTATCACCTAAAGCACTAAAAGCAGATTGCTGTCTCCCACTGTAGCCTAAAAAATCTAAAAATCACACCAGGCTAAACCAAAGCCATAAAAACCTAAATAAATGATGAAAATGCCATGCTAACCCCTTGAGGTGTCACATTTATGAAAAGTTTTTCCACTTTCCTATAATCCAACTGCTAAGGGGGAGACACACACACACACAAGGAGAACTTGTGTGTGTGAGTTTAGCAGCCACAGTGGAGCACAAAAAGCAAGAACCACCTTATTCAAAGAAATAGCAACTCCCAGTAGTTTCATCTTCCAGTACCTTAACTAAAACTTTAAAGTCACACAGAGAGAGAAACTAGTTTCAGAGGTTCCAAGTTTTCATTTAGGTCATTTCATGAAAAGGGTTTAGAGATCACAAAGGCTTTCCTGTCTAATCATGGCTGAGCTTTAGGGAGTGTCTGCAGAACATTCTGGTCTGTAAATTACAGTGTGTGGCCACCACATTTATGTGTTAAATCATGCATGAAGAAGAGGGATGATGTCCTTATATTATCCTTATATTTGGGGACCTTCATTTAACACGTAACACAGAAAAGACTTAACATGAGAAGTCTGAGATGTGACCCTGCTAGAGGATTGGGTAAAAGTAAACATTATGAGTATGCAGACAACATGGGTGCATATATTAACTATGGAGTTACTATTAACTATGCATAGTCAAAATTGTCCAATAATTCTTTGTGGATTTATTATTTTCTGTTTAGATTTCACTTTGTTTTATGCAGTGCAGAACACATAGCTCTCTCTGAATTGTTAGTGCATTTTTACATAGTTTAATACTAACAACAGGAAAAAGGCAACAATTTTTTGTTAATCCTGATATCTGGAGGAACATATGGTGATGAATTAGTCTTCTCCTATTGGCTGATCTTTGGTGGTATTCACTTAATACATACAAACATATAGTGTTAAGTTTGTAGAATGTAGTGTGTTGTACATAAAACTGGATTTTCACATCGAAGCAGGAGTACCCCTTGACATGGAAAGGCTGCAATAAATACAGCCTGAGCCATGTAATCGCCTGTTCAATACTTGAATTAAACCTGATCTTGCACGTAATTGTCCTTTATCAGCAGATTTATTCCATTGTGCAGATGCTGATGAATTGTGGGAAACATTCCTCACTTCTACTTGGACAGAATGACAATTATTTGATATTTAGTAAAATTGTATTGCAACCTATGGGGCAGTCTTGTACTATAACTACAGCTTTGATCATTTTACTACTTGTTTTTATGTTGTTCACTTGTAGGGAGGTTGAACCTATGCTGTTAATAAAAATTTGAAAGTCCTGTGTTGACTGATAAAACAAGACTGTCCTCCCAAGAAAAGCAACAGAATCAGTTGCTTTAGTGTTCAAGTGACAAAGCCCTCTAGCAGCCATAGTAATTATAACTGGAGCAAAAGAGGAAATCGGTGGACATTATTATATAGCGTCAAGGTCTGCAGAGTGCCTGTATGTGTACTTGGGGAGATAAAACTAAGTTAAGCCATGTTCAAGGGAACAAACATAAAATTGGTTAGAAACTTGATTGTCTATGGAGGAAAATTCTCTGTGTCCTCGGGGGTACACCTTTGTAATTCTGATTTGATTTTAGGATATATTTCATGCCAGCCTTTAATACCAGCCTGAGTCATATCTAGCACTACACTCAGATGAACAAAGCCAAAGATGTTTGCATCCATTGTAAGATTTTGCAGGGCAAAAGTATATTTGTCTTCCCATCTTCTTTTATGGTAGTTGGACAAACAAAATTAATGATATTGTAACCCTAGGTCTATAAGCACAGGTGGAGCCCTCTACTGAACTCTATGGATAATAGTCTCCTCCTACATGCATGCAATCGCTCACTGAAATGTGCATGTACGTAGCTAGCCAATCAGGATGCATCTACCGATTATGTGCGTCTCACACAGTACAAAAGGCAGCGTCACTGCCGCTCTCTAATACAGAAACCACTTTAGTGGACGGCGTAGGAGTGGCGGGGTCCATAGGTAGAGGGCTCTGTCTGTGCTTATAGAACTAGGGTTACAATATTGTAACCTTTGTTCTATCTCACACAGGCTCCAGCCTCTACTGGACGCTACTGGTACAGTAGGTAGAGCCCGATGTATGTTTGCCCTGCCGCGACATATCATCTGACTGTTTCACTGAGCCCGACTGGCTATAGGTTAGTTGCCACGGCCCTCCTACTACTTTATAATCCCAGCCACCTAAGCAGAGCAGTAGGGGGCCCAACCAAGTCTGGTTAACATGGACCTGAGCTGGGTGAAAACATGGCCTAACCTCGCAGGGGTCATAGGTCATACACCAAACACCCTGCACACCCCATTTCCCACGTCAGTTTGGATCATGGGAGAATGCAGGTGCATAATTGCCCTGGGGGGGTAAGGTGTACAAAAGCTGACACTCACACCACCATTGTCACAAATCCTGAGTCGCACCTGCAAGCACGAACCTTGAAAAGGAGCCTGTCATATCCAAGAAATAGAGCCTTATGAACAGACAAGGCGTAGACCAGGACACTGCTGTGCATTTGTCCTGAACACTCACCCCACTGAACAAGGCAGTAGACGCTGCCACGCCACGTATGGAATGCACTCAGACCACAGTGGGGCTGTTCTTACCCGCCTGCCTGTAAGCTTGGGAGCTAACCCTAACCCACTCACAAAGCCAACTAGCTAGGTGCTTCTTGGATAGGGCTTTTCTGGCCACTCTCCCTCCATAGCACATGAACAGCTGTTAAGTGCACTGAAAGGGGGCCGTGCATTCAACAAAACATGCCAATGCATGTACTGGGCATAAGAGGTGCAATTTTGCCTCCTTGGCATCCCCATGGAGTGGAGGACAAAATGCATCTATCTGAATAGTTCTCAACCTAAATGAGCTCCTTATGTTCTTAGGAACAAAGGAGGTGTTTGTTTTGACAGTAGCATCGCTGTGGTTACCAGGAAGCAGCAAATAGCTGCAAGCATTGGAATCCCAACCACTCTGCCTTGTAGCAAGCCATGGTGGATCCTGCTCTCACCGCCTGGATGGTCTGCACCACAGACAGTCCAGCCTGCATCAGCCAGTCCCTCTCAGGAGCCAAGCCTGGAGAGGCCTAACGAGGGCAGCGTGCCCATTTAGCCCACCCAAGTGTGGGGACAGGAACCCCCACACTTGGGGGGTTCATCGTCAGCTGCCTCAACACAGCGTTAGATTTTGTGTCAGTGCGTCTGTCACCCTCCTTATTTCCCACAGAAATAACTGGAGGAGTGTCTCCATTCCCCGGTCTGTGAGTGAGCCCATGGCATTACTGTCTAAAGAGGAAGTAACGTCGCCTGCCGCACCAAAGTAACCCCAGGTGGCAAGCTGTATACACGGGTCCTAAGCAGGGTGGCACAAACAGCGGGAACAGTGGGCATGGCCCATGCTGATGTGACACTCCCTCCCGCTGACTGCCATTTAGGTGCCGCTGACTTTCCCTGAGTGTTATGCACCCCTTTCCTCTCTGGTTCAAAGAAGGCACTAGCGGCAGGTGATGGCTCAGCTGCACCTTCTCTTCTTCCAGTCTCTTGAAGTGCTGAATTGTTCACTGCCGCAGCCAGCTGCGCATCCAGCTGCGCAACCAGCCAGAATATTTTGTCAAAATATTCCAGTGTGTCTCTGTCCTGCATCAGTGGAGGCTGTGGCTTCCTGCTCACCACCCAGCCAGCCAAGTGAGGAATCAGGAGGGCTGTGAGGGCCTCTTCCAGGGAAGGTACACTGGGACAGCCTGTCCCTGTGTGGCCATGCACTCTCAGGAAGGTAACCAATCCCACCACTGGCAACTTTGTTTTTAGCGCCTCATTCCAGGATGTTTCAACACACTGCCAGATGTCCGAGAGAGGAGGCGGACATGCTCCATGCCATGGCCATAACCTTCGGGAAATCGTGGCGAACTGAAGTCGGCAGTGGATTTCCAAAGGTCAGCGATGTTGCAAACTCAGACGAGATGTTGTCGTCACTGTCCGTTGGTGAAGCCGCTCGGGGAGTCTCAGCCGAGGTGTCTGGCAGTAGAGAGCCAGATGAAGCGGTGAAGTCATCTTCACCGTGGAGATCAATCCCAAGCTCTGGTTCACTCTCATGGCAGTGGAGAGAGACATCACACAGCCAAAAACGGTCCCACCATTGCCAGCGTTGAACAGGAGGGAGTACCCGGCAGTGCACAAAGGGTGGTGGCTGCATCATGCCACTCTCTGAATGGTCCCGTCTGAGGCACTCGAAGCAGAAGAGATGCCCAGGGATGGCAGCAATGAACCGGGGCGGGGCAGGCAGGAACAAGCTTGTAGCAGTGACTCCATCTGCAGAGATGTAAGATCAGTGAGCTGATTTCAACTCCGCTGAAGACAAGAGAATAGTGAGCAGCAGTAAGATGCTGCTTTTATATTGTGAGAGACACACGTAATCTATAGGCATGTCCTGATAGGCCATCAACATACATGCACATTTCAGTGGGCAACTGCGTGCATGTGATTGGAGGACAGTATTACCCATAGAGTCCAGTAGAGGGTGTAGCCTATGTGAGATAGAACTGCAGTGTGTTTACCACACAAGGTTTGTGTGTTTCTGTGATGACTATGCCTACATGACTATGGGTGGATGTGGAGGGTGGAGGTTTGAGATGGCAGTTGTTGAAACCACTAAAAGAACAGCTGTGCAGCTAAATGATGAACATTTTTGGATCCATATGTGGTTCCTAAACATGTGCAACAAATGAAGAAAGACATTAATGAACTACTTCCAAGCAAGTAGTCCATTGATTGTAGCCCATCTATTGGACTTTTGCTTATTATTATTATTATTTCTTGTGTTGTTCTGTCCAAAAAGTAGAATCATTATATTTGGGCAGGGTTTCATGACAAGATGACGAGCTGAGCTACAACACCACAGAAAAAAACATGCTCTCACAAGAGAAAACTCAATGTACTGTACAGTAGCCTGGATATGCCAATCGAGGGAATGAGTGTGAAAAAAATGCTGCATCAGCTGGTGATGCTGGAAAATAGGACAGTGCCATATACTGTCTTGGATGTTGCCTCAGCTTGTGTGGGGTTTAGTATAATAGGGCCGACAATATGCTGCAAGTGTACAACCTTTACCCCCAGGCCCAGAAAAGTGTTTCATGATCTTGGCTATGATGGGCAGACTGATACATGGATTGGGGAATTTGTTACTGGCATCAAACATGCAAGCTGGAGCTTCATGTCCAGTTTTTTTAAGTAAGTAAGCTAGCGTATACTTAAAGGATTGCTACACAAAATGATTTCATTGCTGCACTAATTGTAGGTTACTCTGCCAATTGGCAAAATTTTGAATGGAAAAAAACCCCAGTAGTGAGTGCAATCAAATGCAATCAAGACTGGGGTGCAGTGCAGAAGTCACAATCAGCCCTAACTGTGAAAAAAAGCAGTTTTATTGCACTTTGTCTTCACAAACTGTGGTAGAGGGTCATGGAGATCTCCAGCTGTGCAGCTGCAGATGTTGATAAAATGAGACTGATTGCATGATGTGCTAAGAGCCAGCTGCAGCACAAAAGAATTTCATGCTTCCTTTCCAGAAAACATCTACTTTTGCCCGAAAGCACTTTACTATTCATGGTTAGCATACCTTAAGGCAAATTACCTAAGCTTATTATTTTTTGTAAGATCTTTGACAACCACAAATCAGCCTGCAGAAATGCACCTGTGACACATTATAGTGCATACAGCTTGCTTCTTCAGTCCCTGCCCCTCTGAGGCCATACCTCTAACCTCCTCACCTCTCCCACTCTCCTCATGCATGGAGAGTGACCCACAGGATGGTGGTGTGTTTACTCACTCCAGGACCATTTTCCTCTAAATCCAACCAAATTCTGCCTTAAGTCTCAGAGAACCTATTTCTTCTTAAAGATTATTATTTTGCTTTTTTTTGCCTTTATTTGACAGTCAGTGGAGAGAGACAGGAAACACAGGGAGAGAGAGAGTTCACATGGCTGGGATTCAAACCATGAACATTGCAATTATGTGGTATGCACCTTAACAATTAGGCTAACCTATCTCGTACATGAAAAGCAGAATTTCATGTATTGGAATGTTTTGTACATGTTCATTTTAACGTTTGGTGTTTAAATGATATCTCTGACATTTATCAGAGCATTAAAAGCTCATTTCAGCATAGTTCTCTTTCCACTGTGTTAGACATGTCATGTTTTATGTAATTTCATAACATAAATAGTAACATTTTTGAGAAAACTACTCAGATTTATATCTGCTATTGCATATATGATATGTCCAAATTTAAACATCTGTTAATAGAGGTATGACCAGGGTCAAGATAAGGGTAAACTGCACTGGTTGCTGCCCCATTAACCCAAAACTTGAACCCAAAACTGTTTCCTAATTTGCTCACATTATACAATATTTTTCCTTTTTCATTTAGCAAATCAAGATAAAAGTTGTTTTTTCAATGCACAAAAGAGTTACTCGACCTTCAACAGCTTTTCCCACAAAACTTGTAGCAGACTTCTTGTAGTCTCTTGGCCCTTTCTTCGGTGTTTAGTTTTTTCCAAGGGACAACTTGCAAGGAACATGTAAAGGCCTTGCAAAAACATGAGATAAAAGGATCACAGAGCATCAGTAACAAGCAATCTCACATCAAATGGCATTTTTGATATGGACCCATCTGAGAAGTTTGCAAGATATTCCACCAGTGTTCTTCACCAACACACATTATGGACTTGAAATTAGTTAAGGTCCAAGGTTGCAGTTTTTTGTGTTTGCCTCTTATGTGTTTTGTTGGCTTGCTGTGAACTTCACTGAACTTTAATGAGAGAGGAGGTGCAGCAGAAAATGTGTTCATTGTGCAGTGCAGTTCTGGAGTCAAGGATAAGTGGTATCTGTGCTTGTGCCACTCACCTCCTCAGACTACATCAAAGGTGCGTAGACACATTACATGACACATGTACGTGGGCATCTTACCAATAGGCCCTTTTCACAGCAGAGCAAGCTTTTTGGCTGGCTGACCGCTGCTGCTTCTTCTGTGTTCCTCTTGGCCCTGCAGCCGGGATGGCCTGGCATTTCGGGCATTGTTGTTTTTTTTGTTTGTTTGTTTGTTTATTTTTTTCTTTTATGACTGAGAGTTTAGAGCTCCAGAAAGAGACAAACTATGAATAGCTAAGCCACAAACCAAGCTATGCCATTTGACATTTGGATGATCTATTGTTTTTAGAATCTCCTATTTTTATCATAGTTAAACTTTTAAACTTTTAAACTTTAAGATTTTTCCAAGGACTCCTCTGATTAGTTTAGACCTCCACACATCCAACTCTGCAGCCTGTCACTGAATGCACCGAGACAGAGACACCTCCCTGCTGTGAGTGTGGCCACTACACGACCTCAGCTAGTCTGAGACTGGATTCACTCTGCTGAAGAAGTGCTGAACCAGAGCGCTTCACTGAAACTGCAGCGCTTCTCATCTGGCTGTCACTCTGGTGACCTGAGGATCACACTGAGTGTGTTTCGCCTTGCTTGGCGCTTTCTGGGAAGCTCACCTCATCATCAAGCCTTCATCACCACAGAAAGAGTTGGAAAACCATCTACCATGCTTCTGTCTCAGAGTTGATGCAAAAGCTATTCAAAAAATGAATTTTTACTAGCTGTAGTTAGAGTCTTGGCCCCTCTTTGCGTTTTTGACTCATTTTTGATAACATTTATTCATTAATTCATTCATTCTGTCAGCAATGACTTGTTAATTTAATTTACCAATTTACTCATACATCCATTCATTCATTCATTTTAATTGTATATATGTAAATATTCTTAGTATTTCCCTGTTATCCCTATTGCTTAGTAGTTCAATAAATATTTATTGCCAAGTTGTTGTATTTGTATTCCTTTATATTAGAAGATGGAGGTCACTATATTCAGAGTTCATGACTCTCAGGTATAAGACGTATTAATTTGATTTAATTATTTTTCCTCCTAATTAAGTAATTAAAGTATCAATTGTTTAATTAATCAATGGTGGTGGTGCTCATACTAACTTTACAAGTGCATAATATTAATTTCAAGTGTAGTGTTATTCCTAAACCCTCTCGATAGATTATATCCCATTTTCATTCTAACACAACACAGACTTGTCACTGTTAGCCATGACATAAGGAGTGCGGAGGCAACCACTAGTTGATGAAAATACAGCCCACTGTGTCTAGACAAGAATAATTATTTATTTCCTACTCCTCTTCTCTTTGGCTAAAAATCAATGGTTGAGTCAATAATCTCCAAGCCCAGTCCTGTTTCCCACCTCCTCCTACCTGCCAGCTGTAGGTAGGTTTAGAAGGAAGAAGATCAAATCTCAACAATTCAAACTGGCATATGGGGTGACACATCTTCCCCTTCCTAATAGCTCCAGCTCCCTACCTAATTGCCTAGTTGTGATTGAAAATACAAAGTTATACCTTCTGTCTCAAACTTCTGATTGGAAGAGTTTCCTCAAATTTCACAGTATGTGGTCCCAGCTCTGTCTAAGGTTAGACAATACCTATGACTGTTAAAGTTTTAGTCTGTGAGATTTCAGTCGCTCCATGTGAATCTCACGCCTGGGTAGGCGATCTGAATCCAGCATGGGAATGGCAGACTCCACCACTGACAAGTCATCAAAATATAACAAAATCAAAACTTAAAATTACCAGTGTGAGATCCATGAAAGCATTTACCTTCATGGGCCTTCACTACATTATGCAAAACTGCACCAAGACATATCATCAAATATCTAAATTCATCATGACTGCATGTAGATTTCCCTAGAATTCACACCGCTAATGGTGCTACATCAGAATATGGTAATTCAAGGAAGAGAAGATGGAGAGATGTTGGAGGCCACATTTCTCTCCTTTTTCATTTGGATTGTAATTACTGTAATGCCAGTGCAGATAGATCTGCTGATTAAATAATGTTATAGTGCTGGGTTTCAGGAGCATAATGTACATCCTGTTTTATGGGCAAAGCTGACATGAATATTTCCTCTTGAAACTAATGAGTGCGTGCTGTAAAATAGGATATTCATTTGATCATTTATTATGTTGAGGTTTTAAAATGGAATTAACCATTTTGTAAAAGCCACTGACTACGGTGGTTAGTGTTGATCCAAAAGTATATTTATAAAATAAATATTATCTAAAGGCCTTGCATCCGCAGCTATGAGCAAAAGGGAGGAAACAGACAATGAATTTGAATTTTTTTCTTTTTTTTCTTTTTTTGATTGGCACTGCAGTTCTAATATTTTCTTGTCTGCTCTGCATTATGCTTAATTAGTGAAGGTTGCAGTGCTAAGATTTGTTATTTACCAACTAAACCCAACAAATATTAATTTTAATATGCACAAAAGATAATTAATTAAAGCATGTTAATTAACATTCAAAAACATCTAAAGGGAAAAAACAAGAAAGTCAAAAAGAAAAAAAGAAAACACCCCAGACATGCCATTGCCCTTATTTCCCTTTTTGATTGATCATTCTTGTATTTATTCCTTCTTATTGTATTTATTCTGTCTGGAATACAGTAAAAATTTTAAAAATTTAGGGTTATCTCATGAATAAAATCAATACTGTTTTGCAGCGAAGTCCCAAACAGTTGAATGTACCAGAGCTGTGAGCATGTTTTGAATTTTTGTTAAAAATTCCAAATTTCCATTACTTATTGTGCTGTAAACTTGAACACAAAACTTGCTGTTTATCAAGTCAAGGTAATCATACTGTCAATCTGCATCTAGACAAGACTTGCAAACTAATCGTGACCTTCCAACTGTAAGGCATCATCAACAGTTGATCAATTCTTTTCTTTCAATATTGTTTCCATGGCAACAGGCATTTGATATCTCCGAACACAACAGACTTGGAGTTGGTTTGCTTGAGCTAATTGGCTTCAGAAATCAACAGGTCTAAAATGTAGTCATGCTGTGAGCAGCGTGGTCTGATGTGAGAGTCCCGTGAAAGATGAAATTTTCTTTCGTTGGCTTTCATTTGTACCACTGCCCTTACTGAGCACAAACATGTTTATGTGCAGCATACGTGTCAGTGGCGCAGTTTGACATTAAAGATGGAGTAATGTGAATGTGGGTGGAGGGGAAAGAAAAACAGAATATGACGGGGGCGACAAATAAACATACTTTTGCTTTCACGGAGGACAAATATCTTTGTTGCAGCAAAACATACTGCATCTGGCTAATGCACAGTCTGTAATCACCCTACTGTGTTTAAAGTTTTTTAATGTGTGTGTCTGTGTTTGTGTGCATGGCTTTCTCTTTTACAAAGAATCAGAAAATAGTGAAAGTTAATGATGTCCACTTATTCCCACTGTGACTGCTTTCACCTAAATTGTTTGACAAACAAAGTCATAACTCTGGAAGAGTCATTGTAAGGATTGTATACTTGTTCTTTCAGGTGGTAGCACGAGAGATTAAAAATAAGCAATGGCACAAGAAAAAGCATGTATTATTACACAGCACAGTTGAAAACATGTCACATGTTACTGTTACATTACATTTAATGTTTAACACTGATCTTATGATTATGAATTTACCACTATACCTGCCTGTCAGCCCCAGGAGCATCCAGGATACAGGAGCATTTCTGTCAAAGTGACTTGACATTGCTACCATTCTTTTTATGGAGTGAGGAGTGAGCCAAATTAAATGAAGGGCAGTTCCTCGTTTGCAAGCCAGTGCACAATGTTCATTTAGGTTTTTATCACACTGTAAGAACATCATCAATAATCCTTGTCATCTGCATGTTCACAGCAGTGGGGATGGCACCAGAGCTGCTCTGCTGAGTTCTGTTGGATATGCATCTCTCCATGTGGTCTGTCTTTTTGACAGCGCTATTCTTAGAAATGCTATCCTGTTTAAAAAGAGAGATTGCGTGTTATGCAGGGAGTCTCCCCCGCCAATGTTTCACTTGCCGCCTGACAGGACATGCAGAACATCATTGGCTCTGTCTAAAACAAGAAAAGGAGAAGCCACTGCAGGTTAAAGTGTTAGGTTTTCATGCTGGATGAGGAGGCTGACCGGTCAGATGAGCGAGCAATTGCTTGAATGCTCTGCTCTGATGCTATTGGATGCCCTCTTCTAAACCATGTCTTTTTTTGTTTTGTTTTGTTTAGCTGGATTTGGCATTAAGGTTTCTCACAACTGAAAAATACCTTTTCATCATTTCGTCATTCCCTCCTACAGCCAAACTGTACTTTTTCCTCATGATTCTATGAGCTTAAGTTATGATAAGACAGATACTGTACCTGGAGTGAATTATTATCTTCACACAGAATAATGTTTTTTGCAAATGGCATTTGACCATAATAATCAAATTGTTTTCTGTCAATACATAACCAATGTCCCTTTTCTATTAACAATCCCCTATATTTCCAGCAGAGGACCAGTGTTAGAACTGCATGTTGAGACATTTGGCACACTGAATGTGTCAAAATCTGCCAACGACTGCACTGTTCCCGAGTAAGTCAGATTCACTAAAACTGCCAAGTGACTCACCACCCTGATACTCAAGATGTCAGAGAAACAGGACTAATGATCCACATTCACAGCAAAGCGAGTGGACGTGTGTCTGGATACACCAAAATGTGTTCATGACATTCCCTGAAAAAAGGCTGTTCCTTCTCTTTGCTCTTGTCCTCTTAATGTGATGGAGTGTTATCTTGCCGGGAAATGTCACAGCACAAGCAAACTTTATATCAATTTTTGTGTGTTGGAGCACCGTGGTAACTGAATGGTTACAGCGCATGCCATATAACTGGACCTTTGTTGCATGTCAAACCCCTCTCCCCTCCTTCCCCCTTGTTTCCCGTCAGTTTCTTCACTATCAGCTATCAATTAAAGGCAAAAATGCCCAAAAACATTTCTAAAAAAAAAAAAGAAAGAAAAATGTGTGTGTGGAAATATGTATCACTTTTCAGAATATGTGTGAGCTCACTTGGCACAAACTCATTATAACTAGTGAGGTGAAAAGAGAACAGTCATCATTTTGTCTCAGCGCGAGCTGTTTTTCAGATAGATATCTGAATATATCTGAATACAAAAAATCAATCTAGTTTCTGGTATCATGACAGATTTAACTTGTTTTTGGAAGTCTTGGATTTCTGTTTCAGATTGTCATAGTAGGATCAAATACATCCATATAACCCACAGCAGCTGTGTTTACATATATATATATATATATATATATATATATATATATATATATATATATATATATATATATATTGTTAGTAAAACATTAAGTAATGCACAATCCTGATTCATATTCATTGAATTTCCTGTTCAATTACTAATTTATCAGTACATTTCAATTTTAAGTAAGTAGTTCACATCGTTTTATATAATTATATTCAGCAAAATTATTATAATCAAGTTATTATAATAATATTGATATTATTGTTGTTGTTGTTGTTGTTGTTGTTATAGTTTCTAGTGTCCCATCCTTCACAGACACAGTACGGTGCTAATTGACTATTCAGAAGGGCTCAGAGTGAGAGACTTTGTTAGAGTTGCTAACAAAGTTACTCCACACAGGAACTTTGATGCCACTTTTATGTCAAAAATCAAATGAAAAAAATGGATGACAAACTCATTACTATGGTTATAGTGGCAAAATGACATGGCAGGAGTTCTTATTTACAGGTAAAGGTAATAGGACATGTCTGAGTGCCTACAAGCAAACTGCAAATGCATGCAAACATAAAAAAACACAAACACACACACAGCCATACGCTGCATAGAGAACAGAACTGAAACTGCAACTCTAATATAGGTCTGCTGAAAACATTGTGCTGTGAACACCAGAGCCTGATAGTCTGGCATTGAAACAGACCATTTGTTTACCCAGTAGTGTTAGTTATTTCCTGTAAATTCAGTGTCACCAAATCAGATAATTCAGTACAAATTCTCAACAGTTTAAATATTTTCCATCTCTCAAATACCCTTCATACCCAACTATATTTACCCTGTACTTATTTACTGTACTTATACTAAGGCTTCATAAGAAATCAATCATGGTGATATATTACGTTTTAAATTTCATTCAAAAAGTCCAAAACATAAAGTACAAAGCAAAACTGAATTGTCACCACACATAAACATTTCCTGTTTATGTGTTGAATTTCCATGAGCTTTTATAGTGACTGTACCTGCACTGTTGGGGTTCATTCAAGTTGCATTTAGTCTAAATGACTAATGGTGGACATGCTGCATATACATTATGATTTCATCAAGTTCCTTCCAAAATGAAAATGGCATGTGGTTGAAAAAGCACTAGCCACGCTCTATAGGCATTCTGCAATATGTAGCTATGAGTTGTTCTTTAAGATCACTCAAAGTGCTGTGGATAATAGTTTTAAGTCCCTTGGAGACCAAGGTAAATCAACCTTGTAATGTGAAAGGAAAGTAGAGAAATCCAGAATAAAATGGAGGGCAGAGTCATTCTAACCTCCAGTCCCCTGGGGTACTTGCTACTGGTTCTCTGACGTCACATCTGCAGGGCAAACCAGTGCATCTGGCAGTGGTGATTACAGTAACAGTCACCCAGAGGTTGTATGAAGGTTCTCTGATTAATCAGTGATGGAAAGACAAGTCAGAGTAATATTAATTCAAAAAGAAGTTGAACTTCACATGAACTGGGTAGACTTCAGTTCACTCACAAGGATACATGAGAGACTTTTGACAAGCGACAGGTGACAGGGGAGAAGTTTTACCTCAGGCATATGCTGATAAGGTGTGACACAGACAGTGTTGATGCAGACAGCACTGTGCTGGTTTTTAATATGTTTTGCTTGACAAAGATAGAACAAAACACAAAGAGACTGTGTCTGTTACAGGTTGGTCTCACTGGACCGAAAAAGAAACATGAAGAGACCTCTCACACTCGTCTCCTCGCAGGCTCATCTTGATCTTCCTTCTCAGTTTGTTAACCAGAAACAGGAGCAGTAGGGTCTGACACCACCTTTACATTCTGACAATTGCATTGTCTGAAATCAAATGGAAAATTGAAAATGAACATTGTGTTCTACATCTGAGTGGCTCTACGCACATCTCGTGTTTATTGAAGCATCTTTCTGTCACATTCAACCTGAGGAGAAAAGACAGAAAATCATTTTTTTCCCCCCCAATACCATAGAGGCCACAATATGTCAGTGGCCCAGTCAATGAAAATGTAATATGAAAAAGGTGTGTTTTTTTGTCCAATTCCTCCCCTAGAGTTGAAACTGTCTGTCTGTTCGTACAAATAAGCATTAGTACAAAATCTCTGTCAAATAAATATTCAAAATTTTGTTTTTGCTTTCACAGCATCAGTTGTGATGTAACTAATTCCACTAACCCTGTGTTTTTTTTCCAGTTATAGAAAGGTGTTATCCACCTTCATGGTGGCCTGGAGCAAGTATTGGCTCTGCCATAATGACTAAAAGAGTGAAAAACCATTCATAAAATGGAGGCACCCGTGAGGACAAGCAGGTCACTTTAGCAGCAGCTTTGTGCACCTATTACAAGCTTCACTGTATCCCCACAGCAGGTAACATATCCCTGCTATTTAAGTGGAATACTGGAGGACACAGGGTGCTTAAAGTCCAACCCTTTATACCCTCAATGCTTAATGGCTCTTTGAAAATAGAAACACATAGATGGAGGCTATGATTTCCAGTCTTTAGAAATGCCATTTTCATGTTCTCCCACTTGGCTGGCCTGCCTGGATGAGTCATCCCCGCTTAAAGACTCATTTCCCATCATTAATCTTGGGGAAAAGGTGATTACAAGGGGACACAGCATATGAAGATTATGTCCTCCTGTTTCCCAAATGCCGTAGAGTAATAAGAACTGATGATGATTATTCATTCCTCTGATTCCTTGCTGCAAAAAGTAGGCAACATGTTAATGACAAGCCAAGATACATTAAAGTCCAACTGAAGTCACATTTAATCATCCCTCTTTGCAGTCACAAATAATGTCATGTTTTTTAAATGTACTGTTCATAGTTTTTTATTATTAGAATTAAGAAAAAAGGACTTTGGAAAAGTATCAGAAAGCAACTGGCAGGCTACCAATGTTACACCATCCAGAACAGAGACAAAGTAAACGTACAGTTGTAGCTACAAGTCATGGATAGACAGTGTGTCGCTAACAGGGAATTTGAAGAGCAATGATGAAACCAGCATCTAACCAAACCAAAGTGACATTTTCAGGTATCTTAACATGAAGTTTAATGTGCTGGAGCTCTTTTCCCTGGTGAATGTTTGTTTGGCGGCTTGTTCAACAAGCTAAGGTGCAGGAAAAAACATGTGTTCATGTTTTTGAGTTAGATAATAAGGAGACTTCAGCAGGAAAGCTAATGTGGGTTGTTGTTCATAGTCTGTGGCTCAATTGTATTGTGTAGCAGGATGCTATCAGGCTCAGTGTGACCGTCTGCTCTGCCAATGATAGAAAGCCATGTTATTTCTTCATTCAAGATTTGATTTGCTGTATCAAAGTAAGGACTACAGCTATATAAGCGGATGGCGGAAACAGTATTTAACCCATTTCCTTAGGGGGCACAAACATGAAATTAAATAATTTGAAATATAAATTTATCCCTTTTGGTGTCTGACTTTTTTCTCAAAGGAGAACACAGTACAAGTGATTTACAGAGCACATATGTATGATATAGAGGACAAAAGGCAAAGGCAATTTAATTTCAGTTGGACTTCCTGACACTGTGCATGTTACATATACTGACTCAAGATCACTTGCTGAATAACAACTATTTTTTAATTGAGGGTACAATGACAAGTGAAATTACACAATACCATTCTCACCCTTTTTTGTGTAAAATCTTATATAACAGCTGAAATACATAAAGAATATCTGTGCACCAGTCATGTCTGACATAATATGAGAATCCCATCGCAATTTGTGAAACCAGTCATACATGATCCTTTTAGATAAACAAAGTTGACAGTATTTCTTCAGATGTTTAAGATTTAGATTTTATGCATGAATTTTTGTACAATAAACAAAGTGTAGTTAAACATAATTATTTTAGATGTTTGGCAGTTCACAGTGTCTGAGTCTGATAAAAAAAAGAGAATATGATAGATGATGGAAATTTTTCAGCATGTAGGTGATAAGACCAAGTTGGCAGCAACCAATTATAGAATGAAAGAAAGAAATGATAAAATCAAAAAAAATATAAGCACAGAGTTCTGCTCAAACAGATTATCATGACTGCTATAATTATATTGTGATATGCGGCATCTTATTCTGTCTTTTACATTTTTATAATCACCATAAAGGAACACAAACTAGAACATACTGTGACATCTTGTTGAAGGCATTGTGTTACAGATACGTCAGACAGAAGCTTTTTGCATTCATGTTGTACTTGTGTTCATGCATGTACTGTGTAATTCACCAACTCCAGATTATGAAACTTTAAACTTTGCTCTGAGGTAATGTATGAGATGTAACCTGAACCATTTTTAAACTGCTTATACTAGTTAAAAATGCTGGATCTGTGCCAGGACAATGGCCCATTTACACTTCCAGTACTCTAGTGTATTTCCTCTTCAAACTCAAGCTCAGAAGAACAGTAGACATGTTTTCCTCTCACTTAGCCTGAATGTAGACCATGATCAGGACCCATGAGCTGGTGTACTTTCCACTGTGAAGGAATGAAAACCTCCCAAAATCAGCGTAATACAGCAGAGTGGAAAATTCATAACTCACCTAACCACAATAACTTGGCAATACTTTCATTCCTCATCTCAAATCTGTTCTTGATATATGAATTAAGGTTTAACTTTTCCAAAAGACATTCATGAAAAAGTAAAACCTCACCAGGATATTCTCATCAAAATACACCAATCTTTTTTCTTCATGAAGCAAATAAAAACTGAATGTCAGATACGGTATGAAAAATAACTGTGGCAGAATTACAGCATGATTACACATGATGGACATGCAAAGATTGCATATTATGGAAACTACCTTGCTGTTTCTCTCTCTTCTAAAGCACTCAGCAAAGCAAAAGTGCAGCGATAAACATTTTGTGATATAATGGAAAATGATCTACAATTTACCATTATGGGGTATTCACCCGATGTCACTTTACTTAAGTCATCCACATGTGAGAAGTGATTGTATAAAATCACTGACAGAAACTGACAGGGTGGTGAAATTACCAGCAGGTAAATCAACCACAAAAGAAACCCTGAATTAATTTAACATGACATACTGACTGTGGAAGTTTGTAAAAAAGAAGCCAGTCAAAACATTGCTCTCCACTTTGAATACTCGCTTTTGACACTGTCACGAGAACTGCCCGTGTTCCCACCATATTGCTACATTTGACCAAGGCAGGGTCCTGTAGACATTTTAGGTGTTATGGGGGAATCTTGAAACAGTGAAAGAGTAAAACTGTGCATAGGCACTTTCATATATGGTGTACATACAGTAGGGTTACGAGACATAGGTGCCTTGACACTGTCGCAGCATCTGCACCTGCAAACAAGCCTATATAAAGTAACAGGTCAAACCCATAAATTCCCACACAACCAACATAGTGGTTGCCCAACATAGTCCTCCCTGTAGTGGGGGGCAGCTTTCATAGGACTATAAAAAGTACCTGAGCCCCTATTTCACTGATTTGATCTGTTATTCCAAGATGAAAAAGGAGAAAGTGAGTTGAAGAGAAAGTATTGGAAGAGAAGGACAACATGGAGGAAATGAAGGAGAGGCCCTTGTGACTTCTCTCATGCAAAGGTGACACCACAGCAGCAGCAGCAGCAGCAGCAGCAGCACAGTAGTCCCAATCTTGCCCTGTCAATCTGCACTCCCACAGTTTATTGCCACAAGGTTTGAAATTTGCAAACCAGTTTGTTGTTTTGTTTTGTGACTAATAGACTCAGTACAGAATTGATTGTGTACAACTGACAGAAAAGGAGGGCATGTGGTTTGCGTGCAGTGATGATTGATGGTTTTAATGGTTACAATGACACCTACCATTCAAAAATATTGTTGCATCCTTCACTTTCAATAAAATTCATAGAAATAATTATGTCTGTTATTTTCTCCTGTTTTAGATAACATGAGATTATAATATAGTGTGATTATTAAAGTATTCTCTCTAAAAACGAATAGTGTCAAACCTAAAGAAAACACTCTCTCTGCTCTCTGAAATTTTAATGTTAATTGATTATTCACCAACTTATTAATGACTGATAACATATATATGGATGAAAAAATATATCTGTGGTTCAACATGCGGTATAGGAACTAATTATAAAGGGATAGTTGTGAAGGCTCAGGATATGAACAGTATGTAAGGGTTAAATCACATTTTGTAAATAGTTTGCCCCTGGGAATGAACTTATCTATAACTTGAAACTTCAACGAAACTAAATCGCACGCACGACATCTAATCTAATTAAAGATTTAGGTTAAAAAATGTGTTAAGAGGTGTGTGCAGGAGAACTAACACTTGCCTCCATCTAGACAGTGAAGAAATTATCATTGTTATTTTCAACCTTCAAAATCAATCTGGTTCCAAGCAATTGGATTGCACAGTTAAGGTATAGTGTGTCGCCCTAACTGCCAACTGTAAATTAAGGTGGTGAAGAAAACCTGCTCTATTTTCTAATAGGAATTTTTCTCAGTGCCTGGAATAAGGGAATCTATTTCTCGAGGGAGTGATTTTTCACTTTGAATTACTCCTCCAGTCCATTCATCTCCTGGCCAATAAAGTCTAAGATCCTGCCGATGCCTTGTCATTTTGGAGATTTGGTGTCAGCCCTGATGAATTACATTTCATTTTTCTGTTAACATGTTTCTAATGCCCACAGCAGAGTGAAGCTAAAGGCCCAGGAAGACCAAAAGTCCTGCAGAATTAAAAGGGAGTAATAAGGGAAGGAGTGAATATATTCAAACTCGCAGGAACAGAAGAGTAGCACCAACTAATACATCTGTTTGATTGTTTTAACTCCAGGGCAGAACTTACATTAGAATATCAAATAGGGTTATTCCTCTTCACAGAGTAAATCAATCTTGGGTGTTTTGTAGCAAATGGAAGTCATTTGCTGACATAAGCTAATGCAAACTGCACTGAATGTGTTGCTGATTTGTGACTGTAGTAAGAAACTAGTCATAATGAAAGTCCACCATGAATATCAACAGAAACCATATGGAATTTTCTTGGTAACTACTCAGGTCATCACCTACAAAATACAATAGCTGAGAGCAGTCTTGTCTTGTATTGACAACCATATCCATAAACGTCCACAATATTTCATACAGTTATACAGTAAATAAAATCTTATTTATTACACCAGGAGCACTGAGAGCAAGCAAACCTCTGTGGAAATGTGAACCGTCTACTTCCACAGTCAGTTTCTATCTGCTCTGCTCCACCTACCAGTGGAATAGCAGTGACCCATCAGCAGCAACCCCTTAAGCTAACAGACTTTCCTTGTAGAGGAACAGTATTACATACTTCTCTGTTTGTTTTTTGTTTCCCCAAAGATGTTGGCTTCAGCAGGTAAAGAACCTGGTCGTCAAGTTTTAAAAAAAAAAAAAATCAGGAAAGCTCTGGTTTTTAGTTTCATTTTGTGGAGAGGAGAGAAATTCTGTTGAACTTGAGCTTGTAAGACCGATCACAGTAGAGTGCCTAAGAATTTTATTGAATTAAACTACTGTCTCTGTACTCTATGAGATGTGTGCTGGTAAGCCTTCATTTAGGCTGGGATAAGGCTTTGTTAAGTATTATATACCTAACAATAGTGTAAAAATCCTGCCAATGCTAGATACAATAGATTTTAAAAATCAATGTCATACATGTCATAGATTCTGACAAATCTTGAATTGAATTGTATGAATAGAAGGAAGAGCAATTTAGCTTTCTATGAGTTGGTGCAATGTCCCCCACATTAACTGATACGGTAAAAAAATGCATGTAAAAGGCCAACATCAGTATTTTAGGACATAAGACAAACAATGTTCTCTTAATGTATCATTTGGTCCTCCTCATAATGCTTTTGTCCAGGTGTTTTTCCCACTGCAATTGCAAATGGCCTCTCCACAAAAATTAGTGCTGCACTGCTCACCAAAGTGTCTGAATCAAGCTCCCGCTAAATATGAAAGATGAGCCAAACTGAACAAGAGGCATAATGGACAAAGGTTAATGTACTGTACCATGTTTTTCCACCAGATACTGTAGAAAACTAGCTTGATGTGTCTGAGTTGATTGGTCTGTACTCTTGTGTATCTTTGTCTTCTGTTTCAATCATTCTTTTATCCTGTGACAGAGCTCAAAACAGCTACAATTTTGATGTTCACATTGTCAATAAAAAGTCAGAGTCAACAGTTTTGTACAGTAAAGGCTTGTATCCCTCAGGGTTGTGTGTGCTTGCTACTGTGCTAGTTTTGTTTATTTGTTTCTCTCAAGTTCTCTTGTACAGTCCCTGGAGATATCAACATTAAATTGC
The DNA here is from genome assembly GCF_910596095.1 of Thunnus maccoyii. Taxonomy (NCBI): domain Eukaryota; kingdom Metazoa; phylum Chordata; class Actinopteri; order Scombriformes; family Scombridae; genus Thunnus; species Thunnus maccoyii. The sequence goes on from NC_056541.1 coordinate 21,283,560, forward strand.
TTTTTGGTTCAGAAGCTACTCAGATGCATTAGAACTTGTAATGGACTTTGCCTTGGTGAAGGCGTCACACGGCGTATTGATTGTGCCTACTGGGTACAGCTGAAAGTGCTTCACACCTTTGAATAATTCATGTCTCTATTACAATTATTGTCCTAATTGTAACAATGTTTGGATGGCAAACTGCGTGGAAGGAAAAAAGAACTTATTTTGTCTCTCTCTTGCCTGCCCTATATTATTTGAAAATGTGAATACTAATGTGATCATTTTTCATACAACATTATAATCGTATCCATTATGAAGATGATAACTTGTGTTGCCTGAAAGGCAAACAAAGTTTTAGACGGATCACGCCTCTTAGTTTTAATTAAAAATCACAGACAGCTTAATTGCGTTGCAGTTGTGCTCTGCTGGCCCGTGATTGCTTCAGAAACGGAAAACGAGATTATAAGAGGGCCCGCTGCAGATATTGCTCCGCAGCTTTTGCCCCATGCCGCCCCCATCGAGTCTGGACTTTTCTAACTTTTTTCTACAAGTTTCCTATCATAGTGTAATGAAGTCTCCCCAGAGGAGGATTCTTTAAATTATACTTTGATAGGTGAAAACTCCTGGGACAAAATGTCACTTGAACTCATTCTGTATGCACCTGAAAGTCAAGTGAGGTACTTAAGGTTCGTCTGCTCTTTGAGACTATTTTGTCATATTTGCATCTCATGAAGTAAGCTGCTTTTGAAATGTACCTCAGCAGAATTATGTATTTCTGAATTGATAATGCTGATCTGTAATTCACTGCAGGCTCTTAACAATATGTAAGATGCCATACATATTTATGAAAATCTCAGCCTCTGGCTTACATTTAGCTGATTGTGCGCTTTCACATGCAGTCTGGTTTGGTCATAATCCATCATTATGTCTTGAAGTGTGGTGGCTGCCCCAACCCCCAACCCCATTCTGAGCGTATTGAATTATCAGTGAACTTTATTGAAACATTAAAAGTAGCAGAGTCATTGATGGGGCATGAGCTTATCAATGAAACTTTCCTAAATGGATCCGAGTTGTGTTGAATATTTCGCTACTCTTAATGTGTTTTCCCGGTGTTTGAACATAGATACACAACACCGACTTTCACTGCAATGGCTTGTGAACTCTTAACAGTTTAAAGAGTATTTTACTATTGATATTATTAATTTCATCTACATAAGTCCCCTTCTCTTTTGTTTCTTTGTCCATAAAGAAAGAATGTTTCATTCCATTTTGTTTTGCTTTTCTTGTATTACTCTCTTAAATTCCTCACATCTCTTTCACTACTCTACCACATTTGTTCCAATTTGTTCTCCTATTTTAGAACCTTTCATCTGTTCACCCTTTTAGCATGGAGCCATTTGTCCAAAAATGTTTTGATCCATAGCAGTGGTACTGCATGCAGTGGGTTTAAAGTCTTGTGCAATCACAAATGTCTTATTTGCAGTTTGCCAAGAATCAAACATGAGTGACAAGTGTTAGCATCTGCATGAACAAAGCTGTCAGTAACTACACAGGCAAGTATTAAATTGTTTTTCGATAAGGCTGGGAAAAAAAAAAACTTTGGAAGCTGACATTAGATGAAGTATTATCTGATTTCTAAGCGCGTGAACATTTCAAAGAAAAAATTAGCTGTTCCCTTGACTTGAGTTAGGATTAAAAAGAAGTATTTATTTTCCTATAATAACACCACCTCTGTTTTTCCTCAGCCTAATGTTCCCTTTGCACGGTTTATAGCCAAATGTGGCCTCAGTCCTAATTTCCTAAAAGTCCTCAGTCATCAACCATGATACAACCCACACAGTGACACAGCAGCACTTGGCTCACTACTGCCAACAATATTCTAGCTCAAGCACTATGATTAACAGATTTAAAATTATGCAGATTTAATTATCAGCCTTTTTATCATAACTTTATTATGTATTTTATTATCCAATACTGAATTTGATGCAGCTTTTTTCAGCTAATTTTTTTCACTTATTGTAGAACTTCAGTAGCTATGTTTACAGTGTTTTTGTCATATCCCTTTTAGTATCAATGTATTACTGTAATAATACATGTATGAGAAAACAGGGCTGAGGGAGAGCACCATGATGCCAGTTTGATTATCAGACTAAACAAACTGTGTCTCATCCATCATCATCATCCTAGTATTGATTTGGAACATCAGTGAATCTACAAATACAACATGCGGTGACCCTGTGATGCTATAATGCAGTGTGCTGTATATCTGAGTATGGCCTTACATCTAATTAAATGCGTGTCAGACAACTCAGTCAATTTTACCTCCTAGCCCATTAGTGCAGTGATATCTGACATGTCTGATTATCACTCCTCCGGGTTAGCGCAGATGTTGAATTGTAAAACTTTGCCCAGGGCAGCTACAGAGTGAAAAGTGACTATGTAACTGTAATGTTGAGCCAGCTGCTTGTCTTTCGGTAAAATGCTGCTTAAAACGGCCAAAAACTTTGGCCTTGCTCCGTCTGCTCTTAATAAATTCCATGTTGATGAATTTGTATAAACATGAGGCAAACAAGATAAGATTTAGAGTGCCAACATAACAAGGTCAAGTCACTCACCAGCTGAGTGCAGACTCTTATGCAACATTATAAGGAGCAAGGTTATAAAGCATTAGAAGTGGAAACTACTTACTTCAACTATTTATGTATAGTAATTTGTCCCATTTCACAAAACGAAAAGTCCAAATGGTGCAAAACTTTACATACACCAACAGCCGAGGGATGTTTAAAAAATAATGACAGTAACCTGATTTCTTAAAGTAGAAAGTGCAAGCACACACGGTAAAGTCGGTGTGTCGGAAGCTTTGAATTGTCATTGTGAGGATTAATAAAGAATGAGCTTCTTTAATGTTTCGCCTGAGTGAGCTCATAAAAGCCGACATGTAGTGAAGGAAGAGATGGAATACAAATAAACCTGGGCCCAATAAATGTCACTACTTTCCTTTTGTGTTTGCAAGGCATGCAGGAAACGGGAGACTTGGGTGTCCACGATATGGGAGACAGGAGAAAGAGGCAGAGAAACTAATTTTGCACAAGCTTGGCAAAGGGTATTGCAAAATGCTCTCAATTTGTCATACACAATTGGCTGCAAGCTTTCAGAGAGCAGAGGAAAAAGGTTGTGTTTTCAGGTAAGGTCTGTCCTTTATCTGATTCACCCTCCAAGAGAATCTGATTGCAGAATTGCCAGAATGAGCTTTTATAAATGCGTAAAACTCTCACTCTAAACCCACAGTACATTTTGTTCATGCATGCCTTTTCTTTTTGCTAAACTCCACCTTCACTGCCAGCTTATTCACCTATTCTGATTCACTTCCCTGAACGTTTTGCTGATTCAATTCAATCTTGAGGTTGTTAGTTCTGCAACTATCTTGTGCCAATGCTGAATGAGCCTCTAATTGAAGAACATATTTACTTTTTTTTTCTTTACAAGAACATCTTTAATTGACATTACTTCTCCTCTTTCAGAGGAGGAACCCATGCGAAAGAATTGTCAGGCTGGCAGCCAATTCACAAAAGGCTAGTCAGTGTGGTGAATGCAACCTGCATGCTCGCTTTGTAAAATTGGGTTGCAGAGTTTTGCTGTCAGAGAGGTGGACAGCGGTCTTGTAGAGCACAGAAGCGGTTAAATCTTTGTCACGCTGCACTAATTCACTCCACAGTTCTGCAAAGCTAAGGACATAATGTGAGGAGGGTTTCATGGCTGTGGGTACATCCTATTTGTTGTCTTTTCAGCACCAAAGAAGATAACAAAGCAACAAATATTTTTTGACTTGGACTGGTGAAGCTGGTTTTGCTTTGCGAAGTTTCGAGACTCTGAATTCATAACGATTCAAAATGAGTATTTATATGTAAACAAGAGGTATTTTCCTTGTGTAATGTGTAAATACACAGATAAAGGCACTTTTCCCATCAATGGGCCAATATACAGTACCAGTCAAAAGTTTGGACACACTTTCTCATTCAAGGAAATGGGAAGGTGTGTCCAAACTTTTGACTTAGTACTGTACCTCCCAGCATCGACACACAATTTGTGCCATTTGGCGTCAAAGCCAAAAGTGTAGATCACTAAAAAGAAACAGCTAACAAACCTATGTTGTTAGCACTCTTTGATACACACACGTAGGCACATACACATTCCTCACTCTATCATGTCTGTTCCCCAAAGCCAAGGACCATCAGAGAAACAGAAGACACAAGCAGAGCCCTTGAGCTGCAAGGGCCCTGGGCCAAAAAGCAACTTAAATCAATTCCATTTGATTAGGTGCCACAGCATACACTACATCATTATAATTCCATTAACACAGGGATGGATTTTCAATGAATGTAACTGCAGGCAAATGGTTGGGCATAATTGTGTGAAATGAAATACAGCACAGGTTTGGAATAGGGTGTGAATTTCTTTCTTTTCTCTTTTTTCTCCTCCCTGTTTGCAGATAAGGACTTTGCCTCATCCTAATGCTGCAGTCTTGATCTTTTCCTTTCTGCAAAGCTGCCTTTTTTTACCCCCACAGCATCTTAAAAATGCTCTTAGAATGCTTAGTATAAATTATTTCACACTTTATTAAATCAGCTTTGGCTCAGTAGGCTAGTGTAAGACCACCATGCAATTGCTTGATTTAACTACTGATAAATAAATACGGTATATACGTCATTAGTTACAGCAGAGAGGGGTTAAGAATTCCAATAAGGTCCATATATCCATATACACAGTATCTATCAGGAAGCCAGTAAAGACAGCTAGATTTACTGCATGACTGAGGCTATTTTATGCATCACTAATCAACCATTACTGTACATATACTGAGCTAAGTTAGGGCCAGGGGTATTGGGACTTATATGTCATGGCATAGGCAATCATACACAGCCTGAGGCCTGTTGCTTCATGACCCAATTTGTCCTTTCACACCAATTGAACAACAAATAAGAAATTGCTTGGTCTCACATGTCTATTTATATAAAGTAGGCCCATTACCCGTGTAGAAAGTCAGTACTGGGCCATGCTCAGCAGAAGAACCCACACTTCAAACTTTACTGGCTTTTAATGTGTGTTTGAATTCTTTACACAAATTTTAGCTCCACTCTTGTATTATTTTTTTATTTGTTTTTAGATCACTGATCACAGTCAACTCAGAGTAAACTGGTCCTTAAGCTGCTGAGACACGGTGCTGCAACTTTAATGCAGTGCTAGCTGGGGGATTCATCAAATATTTGTGTCTCTCCCAGTCAAGCAACGTAGTGCTTACACTGGCTGAACGACTCGATGCCCCCGTGTCCCCTCTCAGAAAGTTGTCCTGTGTTGAATGGATGCGGCAGACATCTGCAGTGACAGAAAGTCACTGATGAAGGTCAACAATCTATCAGGCTCTGAGGATGAAGAAAAGCCACGGCCACTGAACGAACATTTAAAATGATGAATGTATGTAGCAGATGGACATAAATCCCGGAGTAAAACGCTGACCAAATGTTTTCTTTGTACTATCAATACTGTCATAGAGAAGAAATAAGTCAGATAGCAGAACACTTCTGCTCTAAGTGCATGGACTAAGACAGCATTGAGTTGAATTTGACGAAGTTTCCAAAGTAACCAAACAATTCTTTCATGCCTGTGGCTAGGAATAAATTATAAAAGTGCCATGGCTGCAGTTCATTTTGAGCATGATTTGTCAAGGCACATTTGTCAAATATTTCCAGCTGAGATTTTTATATCAAAAATGTCCTCTCTCAAACAAAGCCACTTACTGACCTCTTGTCTCTAGTTCTCACAAGGGCAAACAGGATGAAACTCCAAATCCACATGTATGGATATCCATATTATTCAAGTTGTTGCGGCATTACAATAATAAATGAGCAAAACTGCACCGTAGTTACTCCATGATTCAATATTTCACTGTGAGCGCTTTGCCAGTGAGAGAACGGAGCAACAACTGTGCCAGTTTATGTTGAGCAAGGGGAAATCAAGGGGAGATTTATGAGCATAATAATGAATCCTATGCCTGCTTTAATTACAACAATCCTGGACTCTTTGAAGTACTCCATTGCAGCTGGAAATCATTTGCCTTGTGTCTTAGTCCTTTACACTGAACAGATAAACATGGATCAAATATTAAATTTGCATGTTGGAGAGATTTTTTTTTCCATATTTTTCAGTATTGCTGTTAACAAATTGCAGCAAAAGGAGCCTAATTGCCAGCTCTGCTTACATGTGTATTGCAGAGAAAATTTAGGATTCACTTTGCCTTTCAAGTCTATTAATGAAATCGAAGCTGAACCGCAAGGTTAACATTCTGGGTTTGTGAAATACATCACGCTATTAGCAACCGATGAGTCATTAACACAGACGATGGTAATGTATTTCATCAATGAATTTTGAATGTCAACCAAGCGTCATTAGAGGGGCAAAGACGAGCCTGGCGCAGATGCTTTTCTCCCACATTGTCTCTGGTGCACCTGTCCCCGCCGTATGTCAAGTGCTCCGACCATTCCAAACTGGGCTAAACAAGGCGAGCAGATCAAAATCAGTGCCAAAGCAGGTGTGTGACAGTTCCACCTGTGTTTCACCAGGCATTCGCTTCTCCTTCTCATGCCCAGATAAAGAGTCTGCTCTCTGGCAGACTAAAAAGGATCTGTCAATTCCTGGCAGGCTGGAGCTCTCCAAAGAATCAGACTCCCCCAACATCCACCTGCTCTCCCCAGGTGATGCTGATGAGGAGGGGGGGTTTCAGGCGTCCTAGACTTCTAGTTACCAGTCAGCCAATTGATGACAGTTGTTCTTGGCTCTAGATCGTCCCAGAAATTCAATTTTTTCACTTTTAGCTTTCCTTGTGGACTCATAAGCATTAGAAAGAAGGTGAAATCAAACATTCATATCTAAAGACATGTTTTTATCTTTGCAATTCATGTTTTGTCTCATGCAAACATTGTTTTTTGCTGCATTCCTTGTTTTAATTGCTGTAAGAGTTGAGAGTAAGTAGTCCTTATAGCATGAATTCATTTCCATTATGTTGATTTTTGCATTTGTTTTTACCTTTATATTGGCCACTGACATTCTATAACCATTATCACATGTATATAATCCTTTACATATCATGGAAACTTGGCCGTCTTGAAAGGAAGTAAATAATATCAAAGATGTAGTGATTAATATTCACATCAAGCTAGGGTCCAAAGTTCACCATCAGTATGTGCAGTCAGGAAGTGGTAGTAATAGTCCAACTTTATCAGGTTATACACTTTGCAGAAAAAAAATCTGCCACAAGGGTTAAAAGTGGAGAAAAGTAGTGTGACCTTGCATGACCCTGACCGTGATGGGAGGTAACTTTTTAATAAGGCCTGGGTTGAAAAACGGTGAACACGTCCTTTAAGTGCATCACATCAAACAGTTTAATTCATATGATGAATCTGGAAATATCTCTCTAGCTATAGCTCTGTGAACACTATGCTGTTTAAAACCACTGCAGGATATATCTGTGATGTTTAATTAATTCATCTGAGACACACATGTGAAAAAAGATACCATATGCAACATTAGCAACAGAAAAATGATATTAGATAATACTTGTCTTAACTGGTTCAAAATAAATCTAACAAGATTTTGTGAAAAGTTTATAGGAAGGTTTCTTTGTTTAGAGCTAGTAGATACTGTAATTAAGTAACTTTCAAATCAAATGATGCACCACCAGTATTTGCAGTTATTAAAGCAGAAATGCAATATGTATGAGAAAGCTTATCTTCATCATGTTGTACTCTTTTTTAGAATATACTTGCAAATTAGTTTTCAACCTTAATGTAATTTATTCATACTATGGGTCCATATTAGAAACAGATAAAAGCATGCACATACGTGTCACACACACCAAAAACTTACATACATGTATACAAATGATGACAATAAGAACATTGCAATTAAAATCACACCAGAGTCACCAATTCTAACAATGTGCAAATAACTCCTGCACTCCACTCATCACATCTTATATATAGTGTGCAGCATTTGGTAGAATTTACCAACACATCAGTTATGCTGCTCTCTACCATATGCGCACATCACATCGGCGCATACATTATACATATGATTTCTTATCACTGCCTGACATACGGGAACATTTATGCTGATGCACATATGACACATTATTAAATCTTTGCACAGTGACATCCTCATCGCATGATTAAAGTGACTTCATGTCTCTGCTGCTCTTTTTATATCTAAACCATAGGTGAGCAGAGTATAGGGACGTACAGTAAGTAGCCTTGCCTTCATTATGTATGTGTGTAATTGTTGATGGAGTCACTGTAATCATCATTATCTTAATGTTTTTGACATTAAATATGATGCCTTAAATCCAATGTTGCATTAAAAAAAGATTTATTATTTAATGGATGAATTAATCATTTTGTAATGTAGTATGGTAGGGATTTGTCCTTTCTTTGATGCTTTAAAAACACTGAATTATCTGGAAAAGCCACAGTATCATGAAGTTAGATGTTTTTCCATTTGCAGAGAACAGGAGACTGGCTTTCAGTTCACAATTAAAGTAAAAAAAAAAAAAAAAAAAACACCTTTGAAGTCAACAAACTGAGATTAGATTTTTTCCCCCACTTATTTCTGAAGTGTTTCCTTTATGTACCTCATTATTGTGTGAGTTGTCCATCAAAGGAGCTGTGTGAATCCCATTAAGGCTTTGGACCCAGTTGTGGTCGAGACAGGGCTGATTGTTGGTGCCTTTGGTAAGATCACATAACAGACTGATGCAGCGTTTGTAATATGCTTCTTTTTTATGCAAATGCTTTGTATGCAAATTGACTCTGAACTGTAGGTGTTAAAACAATTAGTAGGGTAGCGTATTTGCATGTAATCATGTTCTTGTAATATCTTTTTTTTCTAAAATGAAAAAGCACAAGTGTGCTTCCAACACCTCTGTGTTCACAGATAGCACTGATAGTCTTCCATAATCAACTCTTCCCTGCTTCCTGAGAGTGCAGAGAGTGTGGGCAACATTTCAGCCAGCATCCCAAAATGGACACCTGTTTTCCCGTCCATTTGCGTGTATGTGTGTGTGTGTTTTGTGTTTATTTATTTCTTTTTTTTTTTTTGCCAGGATGATTCTGCTGCTGTGGAACAAGGTCAGAGCCCAGAATACTGCAGGGGAGACATGTTAAGTGAGCTGAGAGGAAGCAGAGTGTGTTTGATGGATGTTTGGCAGGTTTAGAGTGGAACGCCTGAAGACCTCTCGCACATTGTCTGCCATTGACTGGCGTACACTGATCTTTTCATGGGGTGGCAGAGGGCTGCACAGCCCAGTGCATGGCATCAATCAAGAATGCTCACGTGAAATTAGTGATACAGTAGGGAATGACTTGTTGTGTATTTGGGGTTTTTTGCTCTGGGATAAATGTGTTAGATCTTTGAGGGCTTCTTTAGTGCTGTTGGAGTGACTAAGCAACACTGGCATCTATAGGCAGCCACAGGAGCAGGAGGAACTGCAGGCAAGAAACTCCCTTATTAAAAATAACAAATCTCTCTATCTCTCTCTCTCTCTCTCTCCCTCTCTCTCGCTCCCTCTGTGTGTGCGTTCAGGGTTGCATTTTTGTGTGTGTCTGTCTTTTTTTAAATTTGTTTGTGAACATGTCAGTGCACAGCATCGCTGGCACACGTCTGTTCTCTTTGCGGCTGTGTTTGTTAATGTCACTCACGACAGCCAAATTGAAGGTGCCATTGTTAGTGCCGGAGGGCAACGGGAGTGAATTCGACAGCTTGACAGCTCTCATTAGCGTATTAGACACAAACAGTGGCACAGATGCTCCCGGTCAGTCCTTGGTCAGCCTTGAGCTTCGCTTAACGGCCCGCTGACAGGTGGCTTTGTGGCACTCTGTCTCGTGGTTGACAGGGTGGCAAAGCAGGAGCTCATCTTCAATAGACTGCTGGGATTGCCAAAGACAGTAGCTATTTCACACACATTAATACTTGGGGAGGAGGTTTTACAAACACCCTAACACTTATGTACAGTAGAAAAAAGAAATAAATAAATGCAAGAAAAAGGGGAGAGAGACACACATTTACTGGGATGGATGGTTCTGTGGCTGCATGCAGTATCTTTCAAGCATAATTAGAAAAAAAAAGCAAAAGTGTCCAGTAAATATTTATACTACATTGTCTACCAGAGCAGATGACAGCTTGTGCCTACAGTAGAGGCTCTTTTGTTTCCATGTTTAATATGGAGCAATGTCAATGAACAATGATGTGTGTAGTCTATAAAACACAAAAATAGGTCACATTCATTCACACAGCCTTAAAAACACTCACAGAAACATTCAGAGTCAAAGCATTCTGGTCCAGTGGTTTGCTTTGGAGTCAAATTTTGCTTCTACTGTAGCTATTGTCATTTGTTATGGCAAAAAGCTCAAAAGTTCGACTCACTTTCACTGCTCACCAGCTTAAAAAAAAAATCAATGCTAGAGGCACAAAAGTTCTGTTAAACTGAATGAAAGTTAAATGATTTTTCCAACACACCTTTTGAAGTTTTTGTAATGCCTCAAGGGTAAAATAGAATGGGGCTCACAAGTAATACAGTCAATGAGAAGCCTGTGCAGGAAACTAGTTTGAGGAAAAAGTGGAAGTGGACCAAATGAAAAAAAGAGTGAATGTAGCGAAACAGTGAGAAAGACTGACCTTGTACAGAAAGGTTTTTATTTTTGTTTTTTACTTTTACTGTGTGTGAAGTTTCTGTGTAATAGAATCACCTCTTGTACTGCACATGAGTTTATTTCAAAAAGCCCTCAGTCATCTCAGCAGAAATCAACACAAAAGAATGTAATAGAGATATTTGCTTTCTGTCCTTGACACTATAAAAATTGACTTTATTGGGTTTGCAACAAGTTGACAACTTATTTGAGGTACTTCTACCAAAACAATGATTCAAGTTTATTTATACTGTTTAAAACCAAGGACAAGATAGATTTTTATCCTTGTGTAGGATATTATGCACCCGTTAAGTTAATAGGGGCACCACCTCAATTGATTAATTAATTAATGATTAATTAATTAGGAGGAAAAAATAAATAAAGCAAAATAATCAGTCTTATATCTGAAAGTCATGAAATCTGTATATAGTGACCTCCATCTCTGATATAAAGGAACAGACAAATACAACGACTCGGCTATAAATCAAGATATTTATTTAACTACCGAGGAATAGGGATGAATGGGAAACACTAAGCATATATACATATATATACATATATACAACTGAAAGAATGAATGAATGGATGGATGGATGCATGAATGAATGGGTAAATTAAATAAACAGGTTATTGCAGACAGAATGAATGAATTACTGAATGAACGTTATCAAAAACAAGTCAAAATGAGGGGCCAAGACTCTACTTACAGCTAATAAAAATTCTAATTTTGAATAGCTCTTACAACAAGTCTGAGACAGAAGCATGGTAGATGGTTTTCCTACTGTTTCCTTGGTGATGAAGGGCTAATGATGAGGAACTTCCTGGACAATGCTGAGCAAGAAGAAACAAATTCGGTGATCCTCGGGTCGTTGGAGTGACAGCCAGATGAGAACCAATGCAGTAGGTTCAGTGAAACAGCTTTGGTTCACTGCTTCTCAGGAGGATGAATCCAGACTCAGACTAGCTGAGACTCCGTAATGGACACACATACATATATATCAATACATTTATATCAAATAAATCAAATGCAATAATGTGTGTGACTTATAATTAACACATTTTGAAGCAGAATTTGAATTGCCATAATAAACTAAACACATCAAAAGTTAACATTGGTTAGATAAGTCTAGATACATATTTTTACACATTTTAGAGGCATTTCTGATTAATTGAGACACTTATTGTATATAAAAGAAATGAGGAGGAGAGAGACACTCAGAGAGGAATGTGGGCTTCCCTCAAATTTATGACTTAAGAGATTGGAGCTAGCAGAAGAAGGGAGGGTGGTCCATCCAAGTTTGGGCAGTCTGTTTGACTCTGAAAAGAAAAACAAAGTTGTTAATACCACAAACTGTCCACTTTCTCTCCATGACTGTTGGTGAGAAGGCACAGGTTTTTAGCCCTGTTCAATGTTTCCTTGACATCCTTATGCCTTTAGGTCAGAGGTCAGTGGGTGTGTGTGTGTGTGTGTGTGTGTGTGTGTGTGTGTGTGTGTGTGTGTGTGTGTGTGTGTGTGTGTGTGTGTGTGTGTGTGTGTGTGCGTGTGCACCTACACAGACAGACTGAGAGAAATTTGAAAAAATTAAACTTTTCCTCTTATATTCCTGGGTTCATTATCCTACTCTTGTTTCATTTGAAATCTGTTGACCATTTAGAAAATTGAAAACCAAAATGTGATGTGGGTAAAAAACGTGTGTCACTGTCATCATCTTTAGTTGAATTTTGGCTTCTTTTTTTTTGGTTGTAGAAAGCAGTATGATTACACTGTATTCTATGCAGAACATTACAAAGCTGGTTATATTTTGTTATTAAGAAAGAAAACAGATTTTACTAACACTCTCATTGAATCACACTATCACCCAACACTAAATGACCTGTCCAAAGTTGTACATTTATATGTACAGTTCGTGAAACTCCACCAACATATGCATTTTGTTGTATGAAAAGTAAAAGGTACAATGTGAACCAATTTCTACAGTAAATAAATTGCTGATATGTTGAAAAAATGGGAAATGTCAAGAAAACAAGAGAATGTTTCACACTTCACATAACCCTCAGGAACAGGTCTCATAAAGAGCTTGCTATGACTAGACTGGTGCATGCTGGGGGCTGGAGAAAAAAAATAGAATGACTTAAATTTGTCATGTTTACCTCTGGTCTCCAGAATAATTCTCTATCTAATTTTCTTTCCAGCCCGGCAGGTTTAATGTAGAATCCAATCATCAGCGTCCATTTTATTTCAGAGGAACAGCGATGGTAAAGAGAGGTGGGGGAAGGGAATGAAAGCTCATTTGTGACACTGTAGTGTATGGAAATAACGGTGGGCTTTGGTGGAACGACGATGTTCCATGAACACAAATCTAGGCAAGGATGGCTGTTGCTTAAGAGGCCTTACCCTGAATGTAGCAGGGCACAGGTTAGTCATCCCAAGAGGCCTGGGTCAGCTGCAAGGCTATCCAATTCCTCCTTTATCCACTTTAAAGATTAATGTCAAATCATGCCATTATGTGAATGCTATGAACTCCCATAGTGACTTAGCTGGAGGCGATGTATCTCAGTGCGTATGTGTGTACCTGTGCATTTACTGTATACATGTCCCACTCATACTCTGACTAAAATGAAGGGACACATTCTGACCCAAAAAGAGACATACAGAGACATAGACTTACTGAAATAAATGGTAGAGCAGAGAAATGGAAGGAAGTTACACAGCAGGCATTATGTCCAATACTCAATCAGTCCTACCCTCCTTTCAGCATCTCGAGGAGCAGATGCTGAGACACACAGAGGGACTGACACTTGATGAAGGGCTCTCTCTTTTGTCACCGCCCAAAAGAAATAAATATATATATATATATTGTCTCAGCCCAAATTCACTATTCTCTCTCACATTCCACAAAAACACTGTAATTGTGCAAATCTGCTCTTGTCAGCGGCAATGATGCAAGACGCCTTAAACTCAAGAGTGCTGCTGCCAAAATGAACTGTCCTCATTGATTAACATTATCCATTACCTCTCCTCTCCTTTGTGGAACATTATTGCAAATCCAGACAGCGAGAGAGATATGCTGTTTACCTTGGCAGTCTAGCCCGCTATTCATCATATACTGCAACAGATTTGGTTGATAACTGAAAATGAAATTTACTCAACAAACAAAACCGAGGTTCATATATTTATTACATGTACCCTTGCTTCATTGTGTTTCATAACGACTGCATGAATCAAGCCAGTGATAATGTTACCATGTACTATAATTATGCACACAGCCTGCTTTATTATTATGCACAGTCATACATGGTTGATTAAAGGTTCGTCTACAAATATGACTGAGCCTGGGTTTCACTGAATGCTAATTGGCAGTCTTAAATGAGAATGTGGGTTATTATTTAAGATGACAGCTTTGTGTGTTTGTGTACACAGTATGTTTGTGCTCCTCTTTTCTCACACCGAGGATCTCTATTGACAGAGCACTCTGTGTAAGAACAGCTTTGCTCATGAGCCAGGGAAAGTCAATAGCATGGAATTAAGACAGTCAACAAAAAAATAACAAACACTGAATTGCCAGAAGGGAAGGATGAGAGAAAAATGAAGCAGGATGGATTTCGGGATTGCTCCAGCGACCTTAAACAACAAGTAATAACATCAATATTTATAATAGGGTCTGATGACATTGTTTGTGGTGGGCACCGGTCACCAGGATGATTCTCAATCCGTCATTGCTTTTTAACAGATTGCAGTGACAATGAGAGAGCAGGCATGTGGCAGCAGGCCAGGTGATGACCCTGAGCTGATGGATGTGGCAGCCATGACAAGGGGGAACCAGCTTGCTGTCCGCATCATAGCAGACAATGTCAGAGCTGCCCACGGCTTGTCAGAAGACAGCATTTTACTGGCTTCACTTTGGATTGAGACATGATTTACTGCTGATACTGATGTGGAACTATCTTACAGGTATCACATACACACCATAAATAACAAAATAATATGATCTGACATCTGGTCAAGGCAAAATTTTGAAGGAAACTTTGCCCTCAGTGTAGTGTGGCAGCTCTACATATTAAAGCTTATGCTTTTATTCACCCCAAAAATCCAGTAATTCCCTAAATTGTATGAAAAGTAAAGCATCAGAGACCCATTTCAATCTATTCTCAAGATACTCAAAATAGCACTTTTGAAAGTATACTCAAGGTCAACTCAAAGGATTTAATTTAGTGAAAACTATTGTAAGTTGCTCCATGATAAATCATGCATTCTCCAGCTCATTCATAACAGAGAGAGCATTCCTCTCCTCTTTCTGCAATAAACATCTGTCTGCATTCACAAAATGTTTTGAAGCCATCAGATGTGGAAAATATTCAAATAATTCATACATAAAAAGAGAGAGAGGTTAGACTTTTACTGTGTTTTGTGATCAATGAGTCATAACAAAAAAAAAGTACCAAGGCACGCTGCTTTGCAAAAATTAAAAAGCCTTTAACCTTAATCCCAGATCTTACCCGAGGTACTTTTTGTCATATCTCACAAGTGCTTTATTCTATCATTCCAGTTTTTCATGACTTTGTCATGAAATGACTTTATAACATTTTCAATTATGTTCATGTTTTTTAATTAGTGCTTTTTAAAAAATACCAATGTAAAGTCAAAAACACCCAATTCTGCCTATGCAGTTTTAATAGATGGAACTATTTATTGAGTTCATGTTTGACATGGGTCCTAATTTAAAGTATCACACACTATCGGGGGGAATAGAGGCACTCTGTCAGTCATTTTGAAGGCTTTGTGGAAAGGAGGTACTTGGGATAAAAGCTAAATTTGTATTAAAGTATATATTTTCATTTTACACAATATACAAATTAACTGTAACTTTCCTAAAATAATAAGAATCTGTTTTAGGGTTTTTTTGGTTTGTTTTTTAGATGACATTAATTACAATTATGTAAATAATGTTTTGAGAAGAAATAAGTTAACATTTTGCTATGATGGTTGTTTCTTACAGCAGTTTATTCTTGGGGTCCCTGGGGACCCAAGCTGGTAGTCCTTACATGTCCGCATGTTAAATATGTTGGTAGGATGGGGGTTAATAAATGGGCTTAGTGCCTATGTGTTTCAACTCACAGTCTTCTTCAGGGTCACCCTGAAGATTATAGATGAAGTATTTTTGTGTATTTCTGATTCTGATTCTGATTAAGGTTGTCTTCAGAGAAACGGGGGCATTCTGTTCTTCATACTTGCTCTGTGGGTAAAATACCAACCAAACCCCAAGAAGAGGAGAATAGAATAACTATGACCATTGCATATATATGATTCAGGACTCTGAGTCATGTAAGTCTAAAGCTGTTCTCTCTGTGTGGTGATCTTTAAGGAGACTTCAAACACATATCTTGACAAAGAAACTCATAAAAATATGTTAATAATATTGCTGATTCAAATTTAGACCAACACCAACAGACGTGTACCTCAGTAGGAGGATACAGGAGGTAAATTGTGGA
Source organism: Thunnus maccoyii (assembly GCF_910596095.1). Lineage (NCBI taxonomy): Eukaryota > Metazoa > Chordata > Actinopteri > Scombriformes > Scombridae > Thunnus > Thunnus maccoyii. The sequence goes on from NC_056541.1 coordinate 21,299,765, forward strand.
CGATTCAATCGTAGTAGCTTCTGAGTCATTTGAACTACATTTCCCACATGCTATAGCTTCGTTTCCATTTCCCATTATCCTTTGCGCCGTCTTACCGCTTACTCACAGAAACAAGAAGGTCGAACACACCGCTTCGTAGCTCTGTTGTTGAGAAGAAAAGAGACTAAAATCATGCTGGGACAGGCTGTGAGGCGATTCACGACGTCTGCTGTTCGTTCTTCACACTATGCTGAAGGACCAGGGAAGGTGAGATGTCTCCTTAAAGCAGTATTATAATGTCTAATGTGATCATTTGCGACGCGGCCTGGTCTATAATAAGAGCCCGTTAAGCTAACGTTAACATAACTAACCTGGAGGTCACGGTCAGTCACTTTTGAAGAGCGTGGTTGTCATACAGGCAAATGGAGCTTCAAACATGGGCATATATTTAAATATTTCCTAACCGAGTTTACAAAGTAGTTAAATATGAAGACAGACTTATGTCAGCAAGTGTTGATTTGTAGACGCGCGGCCTGGGATGCCGTCCTATCGGTTAGCATTAGCTTGTGGCTAAGTGGGTAATAGGTAGCGTTAACTCCATTACTGCGACCTTTAGCAAGCTGAAATAAGATAGGTAACACTGTCTGACATTTGGACATAAGTTTTATTTTGTGTCGACATCTTGTTAAGACTTCAGTGAACTCGCAAACACTCATAATAGTTAGGTTACCTAGTTCTTTAACTTAGCACTTCCGGCTAATAGGTGCAACTTGAGGTCATAGCTGTAACCGAAAGAGGAGAATCTGGAGAATGTTGACTTTAATGTTTTGGTATTACTGACAGTAGGATGCCGACAATTTGAACTCGCCTCACATTATTTGGTTATGAAAAACATTCCTGATGTGGGTTTTAAAGTCTCTTAAAGCGTGACCATGCAGAAATCCATAATATGGTGCAGTGCGGAGTAAATTCTCTATCTTTGTGCTCTCTTTGCTCGCTAGACGATGACATCGTTCGATTAAACGCAAATTGTCTTTTGTCATAAATTGTAGAGCTTGCTGCACTTTATTTACTTCATCATTTCAACTTACAAGCCATAGGAACACATACATATAGAGGTCAGAGCTTTCTCAGCCCTTTGATCTGTTTTTTAGAGGGTTTTTTTTAATTATTATTTAATTTTTCCCTATATCCTTTTGTCTGTAAAGCAGCCACTTTGTGAAATCAAGGTTTTATTTTCTCCTGCACTCTGCACTGCCTCAGGTTACATATTTGTTTGTTACTAGATTAAAAAATAACTGCACACCCAGAGACTGACCCACAGTGGCCAGTGGAAGAGAGATGTCCCACTCATGCATGACCTACTTGACAAGAGAAAGGGGGAATTCAAAGGCAAAAGGCATACTCCCCTTATTTTATTTATTTATATTAACTTTTTTTAATAGCTTTGCTGTACTCTTATCATTGAAATACTTTTGTGCACCCTCATTATGAAGTTCACCGACAATCCCTCAACTTTAAATTGCATTTTTACCCTAAGTACTGTCTGACCCTAGCTGCTTTGCAATGTTTGGAGGCGGTATGAAGCACTCTGCACAGATATTTTGCTAATAGTTCTGATAATTCATGAGTGAACTGCAAAATAACCTGTAAATTACAGGGCACATATTTGAGAGAATATCAAATGCGTGAGGCTGAATTTTTTTCAGACTTTCTAAGAACAGCTTGTGCAATCAGAAATACTTGTTTAGCAATGAATAATGTAATCAAATTGATTGTACTACATTTCTTAGTTACACTGCTTCATAATACTCTTGTCTTTTTGCAGAACCTGCCATTCTCTGTGGACAACAAATGGCGTCTGCTGGGCATGATGGTTGTGTTCTTTGGCAGTGGCTTTGCATTCCCCTTCATCGTCGTCAGACATCAGATCCTGAAGAAGTAAAATGAGCCAGTGCTGTTATTCAACCTCCAAGGTAATTATTACTGCCATGTTTATCTAGCATATCTGCTTTCATTAAAATGTCAGGATGATGTGGCATTTACATCAGCTTCAGTTTGAATAGTGACCTCAGACAATGACAGTCCTTCTCTGCACCTCTTTAGCCTTTTGCTCAGCAGCATATCTTAAATACATTACCTGTACATCTGAGAGTGACAGTAACAAATGTAATTTTGCTTTCTATTGCGGTTGTGTTGTTTAGATAAGCCTGCACCTTAGCAAGTTAATGTGACAGTTTATTGCAGACGTTGATATGTGTCAGGTGGGAGCAGGTCAGAGTTGTTGTTGTCACATTTATCTTTGCTAGTGTTTACTCAGAAATTGCTTTTCTGTCATCAGATGTATGCAAGTCATCCTCATCACTTTTTGCCCTATTTTCTTGTTCTCCTTGCAGGTCATCAGCCAGAACATATTTATCCATCAGAGTTCTATCCCCGCCGAAGAATGGAAATCTCTTAATTGTCTTTGTAAATAAAGTTTCCTCAAATATGAACATGTCTACTTGTATTTCTTACAATGCTACAATATATTTTGCATGTTATAGCCATCATACATACATTATGTAATGTGAAGGTATTTGTAACCTGACAAGTGTGACATTTTCATAATGATATAACATATCTATCTCTGTAATCAAGCTGGCTCAGGTCTCATTTCAATGGTTTATCACAAGCTAATAGGAATGGACTGTAGACAAAACATACTAAAGTTATTTTCAGGGAATAATATGCATCTATATTAACATGCAGGTCTTGGCAGGAGAGCATCTTTTGGAACCAGTCATTTAATATTTGATTAGTGGTTGATTATAGCCAGCGGTGCTCAGTGTAAGTTGGTCTCTTACCATATGATCACAAAAAGCTGGTGCTCAAGATTCATGAATGCCATCACCAGTCTAAAAAATTAATGATAGCCCTATTCAATTACTAAGAAGATCCCCAAAGATTCATAAAATATGTTGATACATGGATGGTCTCCAGCATTAAAAACACATTGTAAAAGTTAATAGTGAATTGTAACTGTATATTTACAAAGTGTACATATACTGTCCCCAGCAACCCAAGGTTAATGAATAAAGTGGAAAAATTCAAAATCAGTGTGAGAGGGCTTGCACTGAAGAATCCAGTCCTGCTCTTACAGTTCCTCTGATAGGTATTGTTCCCCCACTCTGTAGCTCAGCTCTTCAGCTGAACTCCACTGAATAACCTATTTCTGTTCAATTAACCCTATGCTTGTGGCTATAATTATTCAAGGACAAAGTATTAAAATGGGAGGTGTGGCTGCTCAGTTGGCTAGGAAGGGTAATGTAATAGTTGAGAGGTTTTCCATGCACCTCTATCGAGGTCTACCTTATGCCCGGGGTCGTTCTTAGAAATCAGCTAAGGTTATTTTCTTCATTTGCTCACACAAAGAGGGGTTTGGGTTGGTCTAAAGACATTAGGAGAGACAGAAGGGGAGAAGCTGTAAGCATGAGAAACAACCTGGCATATACCCTCTGTAACATCCCGACCCCCACCCCCTCCCTGCCTGATTTTCACACACACTTAACTCGCAGCAACTTGTAAACCTGTCAGGTGGTCTTGTGTTCCCTTGCATTTGTAATGATGTTATACTGTGTGTGTGCCTCTGGGCTTGCAGGATGGCGGAGCATTCAGGTCGTGCAGCTCTGGCTTGGTGGTGATAAAGTTATCAGACATTTAATGGGGTCAACAAGTGGGAGCCTATATTTCATCATAGGTGTGTTGAATTGTCTGCACTTATAATAAATTGACCTTTGTTAGTAGCTCAAGGGTAGGGAGGGAAAAAAGGATTTTCTGGTCAAAAACACAACCCAGCACATGAACATGACACCCTGCATTATCACAGCATACTAAACAGCACACGCAAGCTCATGCACACCTGACATTTCTGTAATCTCCAAATGTTCATTACAATACAATTAACACCTGCACACGAACAAACATCACAGACTACCTGTCTGATCAGCGCCTAACACACTATTTCTGTTTACATAATGCAACACAAGGTGGGGATCAATGTGTGAATATGTTTCTTTTAAGAAAGTAAGGTGGGGAATGAGACATTGTCAATGCAGGTAATTGTCATTCTGCTGACTGATATCTCGATATAACCAGGGAAAGTGCCTGTCTCACCTTCCAACAATAATCCTTTCTCTGAATGGTCCTCATCAGTTTGTAATGAACCATCATGATGAAGCATGTAAAAAGCCTACTGTAGTTGATGTCCTTCAGCTCCCGACATAAGCCATACTTCATGTTGACTCTTGGAGTGCACCTCAATCAGGGAAAAGGGAGCTTTCAAGAGCCATTAGAGACAAATAAGCTTCATTGAAGTGATACATCCAAAATCCATCTTTTGAGGATCGAACAGGCGCCCCGCATAGGCTTGAAAGGTGCAAGTGAGTTTCTTCATTCCTGACATCCAGCGAGGCAATGAAAATGAAATATGGCACTAAGTTGTGGGCAGTTATTTTTATCCTCAAAAGACAGATCATTTTGTCCAGTCAGATGTTAGGCAGTAAGAAGGTTCCATTTTGTTACAGTTGTAAACATTTAAAAGCCCCACTTTTGTGCTCTGAACTCTGACAGTATTGCACTGATTGAACAGAACTGCCAGCAGCTACTTTAAATTTTACAAATGGTTCACTTTGGCGCTGCAGCACACTCTAGCACTCAGAGTGCTAATTTAGGAATGTCCCCAACATTTGGACCCTTTTGCAGAGAAAAGAGAGAGTTATTAAGAGATATGCATTTGCTCCCCCGGAGAGTACAAATTTAGACTGGCATTGACATTTTGAGAGATCAGGTCTTAGAGAAGAGTCACATTATCTGGGTGTCCAAGAGAAAAAAAAAAAAACATGCACTGAGCAGCGAGTTCTTTTATTTGTCATAAATGTTTGATCTAGTCTCTGCTATTATGCTTCTAACTGGGGCTTTTAAGAATCCTACTTGATGCCAGACTCCAACAGTGAGGACCAATTAAACACAATAGTGTTATCTGGACAGGGACCAAGCTGCAGTGCAGTACTGGCAACTTATGAAAAGTGCATAAGGGTGTGCTGGCACAGGGCATGTTGCAGAAGGGGTCCTATGGTGCCAACAATAGCCTACATCACACATTTTTAGATGGGCCTGCCATATCTCCGCTGTGTGGCACTTTGAGAGGCTGCAGGAAAAAAAAAAAAAAAAAAAAAGAATACATTACAGGAGGATTACTCAGCCAGCATGCCAAGTCTCTTGCAGGAGTTTGTCATGCTGCATTTAGTATGTAAGTGTAGGAAAAAAGAAAAAGAGACGGCGTGCTATTGTGTGTGTCCGTGGTTTTTGTGTGGTTTGCCAGAGTTTAAGCCTTTATTATAGCTGATATCTGGTAAATTCATTATTGTAATTGTCATTCCAAACGCTTTGCATTCCCTGCCGTACAGGCACTAATTAAAACAAAGTGTAGTCATTAAAGATCAATTCCATACCAGCTTATCACCATTCAGTGATTGTTTAACATCATGCATGCTAATAAAATGAACAGGTTACCCACAATTACTACATTATACACAACTACAAAGGTGAAAGGCTCAGTTACAGAATCACAGCTATTTATTTTCCCTTTTATCCAGCCTACTAATATAGTTTTATATGCTCTTGCAGATATGTAAATCAACATATTTGCAGTATTTGTGGCCATTCATTTCAGCCTCTGTAGACTGTTCAATAATAGACTTTTCTGCATCTCACGTGTGGAATCTAATTATAGACTCATTTGCACTTCAGAGGAGAAGATAGTGGGCTTAGCTTGGTGTAAAGCATGCACAGCCATCTAATAAAAAGACTCAATGTTTTATTGAATCCCCTCAGTTAGAAGCACATTTCACATCCAGTTGCAGTATAATAGTCAAACAATTATATTTGTAACTGTTAGTTGGTGTGTGAGCAAACTGAATAGTGATTGATGGTTATAGAAACATTTACTTACTCTGAATAAGAGTGGGTTCCTGACAAATACTCCACAGACTAAATTACCCCTCTGGGTTAGTTGGATGAGCTCTAATCAGCACTTTGTTGTGAACACCTTGCACAGCAGCATTTCATTGTACCAACCAATCAATGTATGACATCTAATACCAGGGAAGCTTTAAATGTATCCCACCTATCATATCAGCATGATGACAATAAGAGGTGAAAGCGGCTGTCTGCAGTCACTGAACAACACCCTGACACTGCACTGCCAGTCAATAAATTTTCAAGGACACGCTGAACTCCCAAGTTTTCTGCTAAGCCTATCCTCTTTCCGCTACCTTCTCTGTTTACCACAGTCTTCCTCAAAGATGCTGACTTGTGGAGAAGTGCGGAACTGTCACTGCAGGAAGATGAAGTATACATGCACCTCCCACTTCGTCAGAGTAGGGCTTTACTGCCTCAGCCAGGAACTCTACACAATTAGTCCAGAACCTCCAGGGGATGGCTGCTTGTAGGAGATGAATGCTCGCAGGATACCAAGTCGACTCATATGTGTGTATGTGTGCGTTTTTTTGTATGTTAGGGGGAAAAAAGAGTGCGAGAGAGATTTTAACGATTGATGGCCTTTAACAAACAGTCTCTTTAAAGGATAACAACAAACTCAACCATCACATTCAACAACACTGAGTGCTACGGTGTCAAAAGCCAACATGATTACCACTGGCATTTAAATATAGACAATTATACCCTCTCTGCAGGACACATTGCACTCTGCAGCCCTCATCATTCATAAATGTTGCATTATCTTTGCAACAAGAAAAATACATGCACTCCACCACCTCAAAGAGACCCCCTTTCCCAGCAGTGACAAGAGGTTAGGAGGCGAAAGGAGGAAAAATATGTCATGTGTCACTTCAATTTCTTGCACATTCAGTTTGATATGAAAATAACGGGTGCAGAGACCTGACAGGGGCCCTGGTTGAGATCTGAAATGGGTATAATCTGTACATCCTCTCCAGCCCATTTGAGCGCCCAGAAAAAATCTTCAGTTCAATAATGTAACACTACACACAGCCAGAGAGTTAATAGTAGCAAGTTTGCAGGGTGAAAAAGTTTTCATTTTAAATAATCATGCCCACTTCAGTCTAAGCTCTCCCACATCAAGCCTTATGTTAATGTCTCTGAAGGCTCGGGTGTGGATGAATGTGCATTTTTCCCTCTTACTTCATACAATATACAGTGCATTTCGAATTTAGCTCTCTGCTCCCTCTCAATGAAAAGCATATATTTTCCATTCCATTTACCAGCTGTCTGTTTAAAGTGCTTAAAATCAAGAGTTCTTCTGTGATCTTTTGTCTGGCGCTAGTATGATCTGATTTCCGGGCTCATGTGACTAAACTGAAGGGGTTTGGATTTGATTTTAATAAAAGTCACTCAATTTTCTGTTCTCGAAAGTGATTATATCCTGCTGAATTCAGTTCATTGGAACGACTGACTAATCTAGCCTGCAATTTCCCAAAAAAGTATTTTTATTTTGTGCCACTGGTACTACATAGAAATATTTTTTGTTGTTTAGCTTGTTGTATGAATTTATTAGTAGTGTTTTGTATGACTGTAAAACAGTGCAGAACATCCACATGGATGCTACATAAATGTTAGTGAGCTCACAGTCCTCAGTTTCACAAGGACTGGGTTGGTTTGTTTCCATGTGATATATCTTTTTCTCTAATGAAGCATGTCTAGAGATGCCTTCAGCTGTGCGCAAACAGTGCAAGTGTAGTGTGGGAATAAGGTCTGACAATGTGAGACTACTAGAGATGGAAAGTGAGAGGGATGGCAGAAAAGAAAGGAGGTGCAGTTGATCATTTGTTGTTGTTTTCTCTGCCATGGGTTTCTTTCCTCCCACAGAGAGAGAGAAAATATTTGAACCTTTTTCTGGGCCAGAAACTGTGTCTGTTGCTCTCCAGTGGTCTCTCTCCCTTGTTACTCTCACTGGAGAGATTCAACCCACGGCATTTCACACACTAAGAGGCATCTGCCGCAAACCTGCATATTCACATGCACATTTGTGCACACATAAGCCCCCAAACAGACGCACAAACATGGTTCAAGTACATTCACAGGCACACCACTGAAATATGTATACAGTACCCACACAAACACAGACACACACACACACACACACACACACACACACACACACACACACACACACACACACACACACACATTCAGCTACAAACGAAAAAATAAAAATCTGTCATATTTCTGTCAAAGTTACACCCAAACTCAACCCACACTGTTGTGCAATCAGCACTTCTCCCTGAAATAGTGCCAAATATACAGGCTGGTAATATCTGCAAAGTCTTACATCCCCATTTTACAAATATATATAGAATAGTTGAATATATCTTACATTTTTACTCACTGCACAGACAGCTGGATTACAGACAGACAGCAGAGAGATATTGATAGCTATACAGTACAGTAACAGGCAAAGAAGCCGCACAGGTATTGGAACCATATCTCCACGATTGTTCCCAGTTGGGAACAAACAGTGTCCTGAAGTCTGAGAGTCAGCACTTTCATAGTTTTTGCAACTCTGTTTACCATATTTGCAAGATTTTTGATACAGCTCTGCAGTAGTCTCCCAGGACAGAGATGCAGGGGTACAGAGGTAGAGAAGCTGTACAGTGATGCACTGTTGTAATGCTGCTGGGTAGCCTAATAGCTCCCCCATCTGGACAAAAAAAAAAAAGAACATCAGGCTGAACATGTAATGAATTCTTGAGGACTTGAAATATTTGCCAGTGCCAAGGTTACAGCTGCATGATGAGAAATTCTCCCAGCTGGAATCAACACTCTTTATAGTTTAAACAACATTTCAGTTGTTTTTCTTGAACATGTCTTTTGATTGCCACACATTCATATTATTGATAAGTAACTCAGGCCAGGTCAAACTTTGACAAACTCGCAGCACAGTAAGAGTTCATACAAACACAATTTGATCTCACGTATATTTGGTTAGAATGTTTGTTCAGAGGGTGGGATGCATCAATAATCGTTTCCTTTGAACGTGGGAACAACAGAGATACAATACCAGTCACAAAGGCAGGACTAACTGTGCAGGGGAAACATGAATGAAAGGCTTGTGTCTCACAGAGACGGGGAGGGAGAACTGGGGCAGAGGAAGGCACAGGGTGCTCAGAATGGTTTGTTTCTCTGCAGACGAGTCTCTTCCAGGATGTTCTTTGGACAGCACAGATGTTTGGATGAAACGAGCAGGCACAATTCGAGCTGGCCAGAGTTCAGCTGGATCTGTGAATGGAGCCTTTCAAAACCCCGCTGAACCACATGGTGCCCAGGACCTCAGCCACAATACCCCACTAGACTAACTCAATATTGCAAACATGAGAAGAATCAAATTCTTATTTTATTCTTTTATTTTTTGGGGTCCTAAAAAAGCACAGATATTTATCATACAAATTAGATGGTTTGAATTCGCCACTGCATGACATGTAATTCCTTTGGTACTTTCAGCATGCAATAAGTCAGCAGATAGAAATCTGGCTGAGTATCTTTCGGATTTGCTGTCAGTGATGAGCTGTTTAAAATGCTCAGTTTGGGGAAGAGCAAAAGTTTATTTTTGCTGCAATTAGTCAAAGTTATACAAATGTTATTACCTATCACTTTTCAATATGATACAGACCACCACAGAGTTTCTTAAGTTCTTTATCTCATTAGATGTTTGAAAATTTTTCCATGCAGGCTAACCAAGTGATTAGTTATCCGAATCCTCTCCGCAATTATAGACAAAAGATGTTGAATGAAAAAGCCTCTCCGCAGATGAAATCTTTACCTGCTGATACTAGTGTGTGTGTGTGTGTGTGTGTGTGTGTGCATGTGCGTGTGCATGTGCGTGTGTGTGTGTGTGTGTGTGTGTGTGTTTGTGTGTGTGTGTGTGTGTCTTCTCTCTGATAGGAGAGGCCAACATATCCAATTAATAAGAGAGGTTAAAGTTGACTTTCCACTGGCTGGTCCAATCACAGTACGCGCCCTGGTTAATTTGGTGAACAAAGTCATGGCAGGGGTGGGTGGCCACTTAGGGAAAAGTGAGGCGAAGGAGAAGGGATGGATGAGAGGAAGTACGATAAGGACCGAGGGAAAGATTGCAGGTCCCTGACAGCTCAGCTTGCATGGCAAATGAGGAAGCTGACTGAACAAAAAGATTTGCTGAATCTGTAATGGGAACGATCAGACCACTTCAAGAGAGTGAAGTGTGCTACAACAAAGAACAAAACAAAAAAGTTATGCACAACAGTCAGAGCTAGATAAGTCCACTGCAGGTTTCCCTGCCTCAGTGGAATGAGCCTTTGTGCATAAAGTCGCCACATAAATGTTGTTACAGTTTTGCCAAATATCTGTCTGTATGAACTGAACTGTGCTATTGTCACAATAACATAGTTCAGACAAGTGTGTCACAGCAAAATACTGTCAGCAGCCTTTTATCTCTGCTCAGTCCAGAGCAGCAGGACATGAAGGTGATGGCTTTCCGATGTGATGTGTGGCTCTCTCTATTCCAGAGCACTCACATGGAGACACAATCAAAAGCATCACTCACTTGACTCTACCCAGGAAGCCAGTGACTCTGTACTCTGCAAAGGAAAAATCTGAGCTTGCAAAATAAGATTGATAAATGTCACTGGGATGTAGTATATATATGCTTCATTGGAACAGTCTCAACTATGACAAGCAGCCATGGACCATGCTCAAGCACATCCACTGTTCCTAAATTCATATACAGACACTGCCGACAGTTTTGCCTCAGCAATCTGAGAAATATTCCCGTCTGCTGTCTTTTCTTTCCCTCTCTCTCTCCCCATCTCTCACCCTGCATCCCACTATCTCTGTTACATCTTCTACACTTTGGTTTATGGATCCAAACTGACGACAGACAGACTTCTTCTCAAACTTTTGAGAAAAGTGATTCTGAATAGAACATGTAGCCCTTCGGCTCCTGGGGGCTCCAAGACCCAAGAGCTTTCTTGAGAGGTACATTTTAAAAAAGTGGGGAAAAAGGAAGAAAAAAAAGAAAAAAAATATTCAAAACAAAGAAGGTGGAGAACAAAAAATATATTTATAAGAATTCGAGATTTATAATAACCTTAGAAAGCACAGGCAATAAAGTGATTTGTGAAAGTTGGAGACAGTATTTGTTTAATTAAAAAAGATCCCTCCACGAACTTTAGCCGCACATTACCAGAATTTCCCTGCTGTTTCATCATTTCCAGTGGAGATCTAACCTATCGTTATAAGCTCTTAAAGAAGCCATTCTCAGCAGTATTATCTTGATGCAATGTCATCATACCCTTATTCTGAATAAATGTTTTCATCTTTCCTTGAAAAGCTCCCCCTATGGCTATATCAAAATATTTCATTACTTTGGTGTTATTTTCACAGGAATAAGTTGAACAAAGTATGTAGGCTTAATTCGATGCAGCTATGGTCTTTTAGAGTTTGAAATTGAATTTCACCTACCTTCAAAGTCTACTAACACAATTAAGCTTGGGTCTTTGACTGTAAAAGTGATTTTCTTCTGAGGTGTCTTTGTTCTGAATGTCTATTCTTAGAAGTTAATTGCATTTTCAGAGGGTGTTGTTCAAGAGTATAAAATGGGCATTTATGACACCTAGCTTATATCTCTATCCACAGGCTGCCCTGTTGTCAAATACCTCGCTGCAAGGTAAAATTAATACTTTCATATTTTTAGCTTAATGGAATCTGGGCTGTGGCAGAAATCTATATGCTGGCAAGGGAGATGTGGGAGATGGAGATTTTGAGTTTTGCTATTCTTTTTGTGTGTTTTCTCACTAATTTGGTTTTGTGCTCTCACTGAATTTCGCACACAAGAAACTCTCTTTTAGTGGCTGAAAATTTCAATGGTTCATTAATTCCTTTCCTTGGTAAGATCCCAAAAAGGTCTCTTTAAAGCTGAGGTGAATGGCCTGCCCTACAGAGCAAGAAAAGATGGTCTAATTAAACTATGCCCTCCACCACTCTATTTAACATTTGCCTGCTTTTTTAATGAGTCACTTGCATGGAATAGATTTGATTTATATTCCATTTATTCATAGACACAATGAGAAAAATATGGGTCGACCCTCCACAGAAGTCTCAGTCTTAACCTGGGGTTACGACATTAAAGCAATTGCAACAGTGAGAGTTAAATATTTGTTAAACACTTCCTAGTTATAAGAACTATAACACTTAAAAGTCATGTTCACAACAATTGAGTTGTGATAAAAGTTCTTGCACATCCACTGAGAAGGTGAGGAAAGGGACAGACACAGGAGGAAAATGAACAAAACAATGGTGAGTCTGTTGGGGTTTTGTAAATACATATTATAGTCTGAGATTGTATAGCTGATCCAATGTAATCAGTCCATGCAAGCCTTGTGTCCCAAGAGCCTCATCAGTGGCCATCTGTGAATGAAGCACAAAAAAAATAAGCAACAGGGAGTTTTGGAACTCTGGAAATGCTGAATCAAATCTGCACAACCAGCTGCGGTAAGAGAAAAGTAAGATGTGGTGGCCTGGGAGCGGAAGAAATCATAGAAGAAGAAGAAAAGAAGACTTTCCTTTGATATAATGAGCGTATGACAGAAAATAATGCATGCCAAAGTTTCTCAATCCAGAAGAGACCCTTATTAGACTTCAGATTCAGAAAGGTTCAAATATTTGCGTCCCCCTTTTTTTAAATCCCAAGGCTGAGAAATTTAATAAAACATGCATGAGTTCAGTCAGGACTGAATTATCATGAGAGTAATGCAAAAACTGAAAACTGGCGCCACACGATGCATTTAGCAACAACCCTGTCGTCCTATAAAAACAGAAATTCAAACAAAATGTATATTATCACATACATTTTTTGCTTCATGACAGTCTTTATTAAGATGATGAGTGACTGAATGACTGGGTGAGGAAGAAATGGAGGGGGTGAGGGAGTTAGGGAGGGAAGGAAGAGACTGCTCTATCATCTCCACCCAGACACCACTGGGATTCAGAGTGAGAGACTGTATAGAGCGGTGGAGAGACAAATCGCTTCTCTTGACCTTTGAGAGAATAGCTAAATACAGTAATAATCCACTGAGGGGAGGAAGTTGAGCCGGCCATAATATTAGGGTTTTTCACTTTTGCTACAGAGAAGCACTCTTCCAACGGACTGCTGAGGGAGATAAGACTGGAGGGATGAAGGCCTGAGCACTCCTGTGGAGTTCTGTACTTGTACATGTTTGTTGGTGTTTGATCTCTTAGTGTTACAGCTCTGGTGATTGTGTGAGAATTCATTTATTCCACGGTTTAAAACTAACCAGGATGACACAGTGTATTGCGAATGCTCAAATCAGTTTAAAAATTTGTTCCAGCTGGATCAAAATCTTTCTTCTAGTGCTTTTGGCTGCACTTTTCCCTCCCAGCTAGCAGTTCATTGAGGTCTTGAACGCTGAGATTTCCACTTTATGTGCCTTCATTAAATTCTAACTAGTGCTATAATTCTCCTCCCTTTGATTCAAAAGCTCTTCTCTGCACTTTTTTGCCATACAGTGCATGCGGGATGTAGCCTGCAGTGGTGTGCAAGCAGCAGAGTTGCTGCATTATGGGCCCTTAACTTTTTCATCTGCTACAGTAAAGAGGTTAGCATGATGGACTAGTTACTGGTGGTGCCTGTCACTGTAGTGTGCACTACTCTCTGATCTACATCGTTCTGGGCTTTAAGTACTACTTCATGCCCTGAGCAATTATGGGCTGCTTCACTATAGTCTGCCAGAGAGAAAGCTGAAGATGTATTGGTGGGAATAGTACCATTCCTGCTAGTGAATTATTCATCTGTTACATTACTGTAGAAATGATCTAGATCTTTCTCTGGATTGCTTGATTCATTTGAACCTGTAATTTCTAACAGCCCACTCTGTCACATGTGCTTGGAACAAAGTTTTTTCTTACACTGTGGGCCCACCTTAGAGTATTTTAAAATTGTTGCCATATTGTATATCCTAGGTAACCATCAGTATTTTTGGCTGACACTGTCTCAACTATTGTTCTTTCTCACCTGTTCACTTGTTCCCTCCAAGTCGTACAGTGGATGCACTCTGCTTGAAAGGGTCCATACGCTTCTAGCAGACACTGCAGCCCATGACCTGTTTGCTGCTAATGCATCATCTCTAATCATTATCCCTGCCATGCACATCCATTCAGTATGTGGGGAATCCCTTTAGTTTACACACTGAATCTGGGTCTAATGGTCCACAGTTGACTGAGCAGGAGGCAATGTATGGCACATTGCCTCCTGCTCCTACTGTGGGATCATATCTTACTGCATGTCCCACTGAATCCAGTAGAGGCAGGCCCACCTCATCACATCGACACATTAATAACTGCCACAAATATTCAAATGACTTATGGGTCTGTGAAAAGGCATCATCCTCCACAAACGGTGTGCTGTACAACATAATCAATTTCAGGGTAGCACAAATACGTGCCACTTTATTATTACAAAATAATAAATGAACATTAGGCAGCTGGTAATGCAACCAATTTGTCTTTCTGGGGGTCGTTAATGGCGCAAAACACTCTGCGTGAACTCGGCAGAAAGAACTTTGGATATTCTGGCACTTTCCATTAAAAATTGAAATGCAATCAGTGTTGTAATCTTCGGGTGCAACTCTTGCTGAAGTCAATGGTGCTGAAACAACAGCCAGTTCAATCTAATATCAATCAATCATAGGAGATTGTGCTCACTGGATGAAACTGCTGAGACAGAGAGATGGAGGCAGGTTCTGCTGGTGGTGTATGCATAGTTTATGTATATTCTATATTGAGACAAATGTGAATTGATTTAGGTAAATGTCCCCATATAGTAGCCTGCCTTGGCATTATGATTTTCACAACAAATATGAGCACACTGCTCTGAACTCTAATCGACCTTCTATAAATATACTCGTTTGTTCTTAGAACTGAGGGCGTCCTTGCCTGTGTGCTCCATTTGGTGCCTATGCTCATAAAATATCCTCTCATCAGGTCGCAGGGTCATGGACACTGGGCTGGGCTGTCTGAGTTGTCTGTGGTGTGGAATACCAGAGAAGCTCTGTCTGAGTGCCAGTCAGACACTCATACAACCCCCCTCCCACCTAACACACACACACACACACTCAGCTCTAATGAAACAGATGAATTATTGCTCCAAGTGCCCGGAGTTTCACAGAAAGTGACATTAGCAGGAGCCACAATAAAGCTGTACCTCATATCTACACAGAGAGGGGAAGGAGAGGACTTTAGACTTCAGACTTTGTGTGTCTGTAAAAGGGAAAGCACGTAGAAGGCGGCGGGTAGTGAAGTGCAGGGGGGTGGGGACTGTACGCACAAACAAACACACACACACACTGCAACCCTCCTTCCTCTATGTGTCAGTGGCTCAGTAAAGGCCCAGACATCGTAAACAGGATTTATGTCATTTAATTAAGCTTTTGTACAATTACCTTTATTTACAGCTGCATGAAGCAGGCAATGGGGAACTCATGGCAGTGTGAGCCAAACAGAGAGATTGTAATTTCTCTCCTTTACTTCTCATTGTTCCAAAGATATGAGAACAACACTCACGAGTATGTAGGCTACAGGCTTTGCTTGGTGGAGCCGCATACTTACATTTATCGGAAATCAATTCCTCTTGTGCGTGATTAATAATTGTAGATGATTTGTGAGTCAGTTTCGGATTATGTCATAGTTTTAGCTTTGGGTTATGGATGGCCAGTATGACTGATTGATTTTAAACATGTAAATGTGAAGCTCAGAATCTATCTAGATTTTGTATTTTCTTCTGTCATCATCTACTTTTTTTTATTACACAGCTTTAATTCCAATCATTCTGTTCCCTAATTTGAGAGGAAACATGAGACTGACCTGTCCTATAATCATGATGTACAGTATTTAGCTTCTACTGTCATATAGCAACACGAGGACACTTGATTCAGCTTTAAGGTTACAGTGCCATCTACTGGCCAGTCTAAAACCATTCCATACTTGGCAGGTTGCTGACACAGAAAAGAATTCAAAACATGTGATCCTGTGCCCCATGTCTGTTTTTCTTTGACAGCAACAGAGGACCCGTTCTGACAACTGTTCCCATCTCTGTGTCAAACCATCAGAACACATGGCCGTGTCTGTGTGTGCTGGCTCACTGCCACGTGGAGTCACACAGACGCACTGACACTGCTGGCATTGTTGTCCTTTCAGGAGGACATGACTCTCATCAACATGGGCATTGTGGAGCAAGAGTCACACAATATCATCACTGTAGTTTCTTTTTTTAATGCATCAGATTACAGCTAATATTATAAAGCAAGATTTTTGTGTATTATCTGTCATAAGCTACAATTATTTTTTGAATGTTTTCAGTTGGATTTTGCAGATGAATTGTACATTGTGTGATTTTTTTCCTCACATTTATTGAGACAAAACATCTCTTGTTTTAAGGTTGCAAAATCTGACCAGGAGAGGGAGCCTTACCCACACTTTTCCTCTGGCTGCATGGGCTCAGACAACAGCATGGAGGCTTAGAAGTCTTACAAGTCAAAATACCTTCCTGCTAGTTTTCTTGAAATTGATACCTCAGATAAGCTTAAAATCGGTGATGCAAAACAGATAAGTGAAATCAATCAGTGGTGCTATTTTTCTTTTGTTAATGTAAAGGTATGCTACTTTCCCTCATAACACCTACTGACATCTACTTGTAACAAACACTAATAGTATCGGTGAACAGTAGAATCTGTATCGCCCTCTCTTCACATCGCAGGCAGTGCCCCGGCCTCCTAAGAATAGCCTGCTGTTTGCTTTTTTGTTTGTGCATCGTGTCCTTTCGTCAACCCTTGTGAATGGGATGGGACATGAAACTAAGCTCAGAAATGCAACAGGCCCCCGAGGCTCCGCGACTGAATGCAGAGCTTTACTTCTCATTATGGTTCTCATAAAGAGGCTTTTGGATGCCGCTGGCCTGGGGAGGTCCATGGAGAAAAGTAAAAAGAAAAAAAAAGAAGAAGAAAGGAAAACTAAAGAGGCAGATGGAAGAAAAACAGAACAAGAGCAGTGAGTCTGGATTTGCCAGTCACAAGACAAACATGGCAAGGAGATAAAAGACTGACTTTCACACAATATGTCTATCTATCTATCTATCTATCTATCTTACACTCTGTAATATAGAGTGCAGTATGTGTGTATTCACACAGCCCAGGATTATGAATTCACAGGCTGCCATTGTTATGGAAAGTGAGAGAGAATGAACACCAAAACAGCTTTGTCCACTGTACTGCTGCAGTCAGTGTCTCACGGCATTTTTAGTGTTTTGGAAGACAGTGAAGGAAAGGACGGATAAAAATAGTTCCTGTCTAGCCAGTAATGATAAAACCATACCTGCTGATCCGGAAGCTAACCCTTATCTCCTTTGAAGACAAAAAGCCAAGAGCAATATCGAGAGCTCTGAGCCTATTCGATCATGCACAAAACACACAGTCTACAGGGAGCAGTTCTTTGCGTTGTCTCGAGCCCATATTTTTGCTCTCTAAATCCCAAGGTGCGCCAGAAGAACAGCTATCATCTCTAGATATAAAAATGCAGCACTGAAAGACTTGAATCAAGGACACTGAGACAAATTCTGTATTCTGAGTACATGCTGAGGAGGTATGTGTGTGTGTGTGTGTGTGTGTGTGTGTGTGTGTGTGTGTGTGTGTGTGTGTGTGTGTGTGTGTGTAAGAACATTATCTAGTAAAAGCAAGGAATAAAGTACGTTTTAATTAATTGCAGAGCGAGTTTCGCCCTCAAGCAAAAAAATATTCCTGCTCCTGGTTTCCAGAGATATTGCCATGGGTGAAAATACATGCGTCTTGCTGCAGGCCTTTTCCAGTCAAAATGAGATCTGTCTAAACATCAGCATCAGGATCATTACAGTTAGTGCCAAAGAGGCTACAGGTTCTCCAGCCTGACTCAGTGGGATAAAAAGTGTGTGTTATTGCTCTCACCTTTGACACCAGAAGTACCTAATTTTGAGAGTTCTGAGAGATCAGAGACATACATTTTGTATCCAATTGTGGTTCAAACTAAGTTATTTGAGTCATGGCAATTGGCAAGATTACAGTAACAGGAAAGCAGTAGAAGCTGTTTCATATTTCTAGGCTATTTCTGCTGGAAAGCATGGGCTAAGTGTTGAAGATGAATATTCTTCCTCATCTAATGGCTCGTCCTAGATTTCCCCACCTGCAGTGCCTCCATTTTTCACCGAGAGGTCTAATCCACCATCGCTCTTCCACTTACTGTAACACAAAACAAAACCTCCTACAGTGTTACTCTAGGCTGCTCTAGGGAGCTGCTCTGTTGAGACCCAACTTCATCACATTGTAAGTAACACACTTTTAATGATATCCATTCCAGGGAGGGGATCATGCCAAACAAGATAGCAGACAGTCACCTCTTGCCTCCAAGCACTCTGCTGATTTATAATACAATCTGTTCCATGATCTAAATTTGTTTTGCATTATTCATGCTTGAATGTACTTTTTTTCAGAGGAATAATTTGTTATTGAGCTGCTGAATAATATAAAGAGCTTCACATGGAATCCGGAGTATAAAGCAACAGCTGAAGTAATCAAACAGTTTCTCCCAAGTTGAAAAGTCAGTGTATGAGTTTACAGCTACTGTCATAACCAGATGTGTGAACTGAGTCTCTTGGCATGCTCAGGTCCCTTGATCATAGAGCGCCCTCCCTCTATTTCCTGCTACTGTTGCTGTGGTAAATGTAAGGCCGCAATGCAAGGAATGAGCAATATTTCAATGTAGAAATGGTTTATTTTATTGTACTTACATACAATGGCTCAGAGAAAAACCCCAAAATGTAGTCTTCTGAAACATTGTATATATATATATAATATATTATTGTGAACCAATCCACTGATTGTGAACCAATTCTGGTCCTTAAAATACCCTGTTTAGAAGATAGCATCAGTATACCTGACTGATTAGAATACACTGTGGTTTTAAGATTCATAATTACAAAGTTATTTAGATCATTTACAAACATGCAGAGTACCAAGAAAAAGTGAATAGATTATTAATGTTAGTAAAACATATCATACAGCACACAGTTGTCAGGTATTAATTAAAACATGCAACACAGAGACACATAATACAAGACATGCAAAGCAAAGAAATGGGGAATATTAATGTTAACAGAAATATGGACGGAATAAGACAACACTGTGCTGCATTATTAGACACTAATATGATCCATGCTGATTCCATATCCAGTAGATCGATAATCAACAATAATAGCTATTTGTGAATACTGTGACAAAATCAAAAAAGCTCCATATGTGTCACAAAATGTATCACATGTCATGAGAATGCGATTATATTTTTAAAATATATCACATTCCCTGAGGTACGGTTTTGGAAAACTAGATCTCCTTTTGGCAAAGGAGCTGTATACCATGAATATAAAAAAGAAAAGAACTAGAGAGGATGTTATGTCATAAGTGCCATGCTGAAGGATGTTTGCATGTTCACACATACAGTCCATATACACACAGATTCCAATATGTACACATGGGCTGCATCAGAACAGCCACAGGGAGCTAGATCAAGCAGAATTAAACAACACATACCTCAGTGTTGAACAGTTGGGGGTTTGCACAGGTGATTGTTAAACACACTCATCCTATGCAGTGTATTTGCTGAACATAGCACAGATTAATAAGCACATGGTGTGTTACCAGGTTATTACCCCCAAGAGATTTCCTATGTTGATCTGATCACACTGCCATGACATTTACATCTCTGTCTCACACTCTCTGTCTGTAGATGACACATATGGAAACACAGATTACATACATGTGCATGCACATATATGACACTTTATTCTGCTGCGTATTTCAGCACTGTGTGAAAACAATACTGTAAGGGAACTGTTGATGGACCCATTACCTCAGGTGGTGTCATACTCTTGTCTGCATAGTGTATGAGAGAGATGGGAAAATAACATTGGGTGCATATGACCAAAGCCCACTGTAAACTTGTATACTCGCAGTCACACACACTCATCATTCAAAATCTGTATTTCAAGTTTGAAACACCCCCTGTAGACTTGAAAAGCAGCTGTAAAAAGTTTGTACTTTGCTCCATCACAAAGAAAAAAGTATGTGGTCAGCTTGGATTCACGGTGGACTCAGCTTTTTTTTATTCCACAGCTGACTCAGTTTTCTATCGGTGCATCACAGCATTGAGCCCTCTGTTATATTACTGGCTTATTTGTCCAATTTATAGCAAGTCGTAAACATGCCTGATACCCTGAAAATTGATAATGGAGAGATCCTGCAGGATGAGTGATGCTGTCACAAAGAAAAGAAGACAAATTACAAGGGCACTATGTATGGCTCCCGGAGCTTTACTACCCCATCCAGGCTTAGTCTCCTGCCCTGATCCATTCTTTATTGATGTACACAGAACAAATATCCTAAAGGTAGATATTTGAGTAGGACAAGGGGATCTTTGTTGTATTTGAGGAATTGCTTAGCTATGTTTAACAAGCAGATCATCCTAAAGACTTGCCTCTAAAGACTGCCCTGTGAGAATTAAGCGAGGGCCTTGCCTCCTCACTGATGCCCTGATTTCTCATTTTGTTTCACAACAATATTGATCTGCACATCCTGTTATGGGGTTTAAGGAATGATTCCACAGAAGATCACTGATGGGATGCTGCTTCGAACCCCCTCTGCTGTGAATAATGCCAATAAAACGCCCAGAGGTGATCAATGGTAAAGATTCTAGCAGTGGGAGAATGTTAGCTTGTTTGATAAATGATCCTCAACTTGATTTTATGAGGAATACAATCTGCAACAATGCAGCCTATTGAAATAAAATGAATAATTGAATTAAAAATGTGATGTGAATACACAAAGAGTAAATAGTGAGTGTTATTTATATGGCATTAGAAAAAATATAATATAATTTATAACTTAATGTGATATCTGTGCAAGAAACTTAAAATGATAACACTCATTTCTTGATTTTTTTTTTTTTTTTATGTTGAAGGTACAAAATGTCCGACGAGAGAAACATGGCGTGTCAGTCCACTATGCAAATGCCTGAAACACTTGAATAACTGCACTTCCTGTTTGCCATATGTGTAAAAAATAATGTTATGAGCATGACATATGTGTTAAAGAGGCATAGAAACACAGACTGTTGTCCTGTCCTCTCCGTGGGAGCACATGGTGCGCTGCTGTGACAGTCAGCATTGAACATGTCTTTGGGGATGCTCCATTATTTACCGTGCCTTCCTGTGGCCCCGATGAGACATGACAGGAGCCACAGGAAGCTCATGAATTAAACAGAAGGTCCTAAAAGCACAAGGGGAGGGTACAGGGTGATGGGGGATGCCTGGAGAGGCCTGGGGAGACAGCAGAGCAGTGGGGCTGCAGATTGCAATGCACATGTCGCCATGGCCTGAGGGGCTGGAAGGAGGTGAGGCACAGAGGAACGCAGGGACATGTAGGGACAAAGGGAGAGAGATGAGAGTGCAGAGAAAAAAAGATTTTGTTGGAGAGGAAGTAGTAAGAGGATACAAGAGAGAGGGGGTGATTAAGACGAGTAAAATGGCAGACAGGAGGAATACCGGAAATGCTATAAGTGGGTTGTAATGAAAGAGACAGAGAGGAGAGGTATAGGCAAAAGAGCAACAGCAGTCTTAATTTAGCCAGAGCGACATTAATCCCTTACTGAAGCATATGAAACACAGGAGTGGAGATGATGTCATGCATTCAGTGGACAGTTAGTGGGGTGTGTGATGTCTCAGCTGTTGCTCAAATAGGTTGGGCAAAGAGTAGCTTCTGGTGTCAGCCTGCATGTCCGGATGTATGGGATAACCTCATTTAGACTGACTCATCACCTGATGCAGCAAACCAACACACACAGTAGCTGTGGGCTATAAAAGACTCAGGCAGTACCCCTCCTCTTTTAGTGAAGTGATAAAATTTGACTAATGGGTATTGAGGTCAGAGACATGAATGCTGAATTTTGATGGATGTTTTTTCATGCTTTATGTACAGACATCAATAGGTTTTCACATTGTGCTATGCAATTTTGTGTTTATATTCATACCAAATGTTTCCATTTGTCTCAGGATTAACCCATGATGCGGATTAGTCTCTAATGCAATGGCTGTTTCTATGGAGGACCACAAGTGTCATGGAAATAATAATAAAGCATTTCATCAATTAATAACTAATTGTACAATAAAAACAGGAATTAATAAATTGATTTACAAATCAGTTAATTAATCCATAAACAAATAGACTAAATTACAAAGTAATTCATTATTTGATATTTTAATGGGTAATAAAAAGAGGAATTATAAAAAGAAATTATAAATTAAATAATTATCCATCAATAAATCATTCAACTTAAAACGCGATTTACAAAAACATAATGGAATTTCAAAATCAATTTGAAAATGCAGTTTAAAAAGATCAAAAAATAACTGAATTTGCAAACTGAATTAAGAATACCACTTTTAATTGTGCATTTAAAAGGGCAACTCCTTTTCCCATTTGCCTTTCCTTTTCCTATTAGCTAACATGTTAGCTAATGGATTCAAGTAGGTCTATCTGTGTTATTTTTTTCCCCACCCACATTCTGCGAAGACCCACCCCTATTCTGTCTCTGATTGGCTCTGACCCTGATAATTTTATCCTTACCCTCATCATCTCACTCCTCATGCCTAAACTTAACCAATCTAACCAACAAAGGCAACTAGTACTGGCCAATCAGAGGCAGAGTAGGGCAGGTCTTTGCAGAATGCGCGTAGGAAAAAAATAAGATGGTTGATCCACTTCATGGATATATTATAAGAGCTGGATTGGGCGCCGACAATTTGCAGCCAATTTTTCCCAATGGTCACTCGTGGTATTGCAGCGAAAAATCCCCATAAACCACCACTGTAAAAGAGACGTCTGTAAAACTGTTGACAGGACACCTCGAACTGCAAACAAGGTCAATTATGACTCTCTCTATTATCCATTTTTGATCCACAGAGGTTTGATATTGGTAAAACTTTCCTCGAGTCGAGAAAAGCTATTTAAAAATCTGTGATGTCATCACAATGTAATGTCTATGGGCCAAGCAAGAACTTGCGGGTGGGGCCAGCGGGGGAAACACCACTGAGCTAATCATCAATTAGATGTGTTATTTACGTTGTCTACATACAACATAGTTAGCCTACATTTGTTAGAATCTGAGTATCACTACAAACAATCAAACCGCGGACATAACATGACAACCTGTACTGAGACTCAACAGAGTTTTTATTAGCCTATGAAAACCAGAAGCCACTCACAGAAGGGGGGGCTTCCGGGGAGACTGATTTGCATTGTTTCAGCAGAGCGAAGTGTCACAGAGAGGCTAAATGGAGAGGCTAAGAGCAGAAACTAAATGACTCAGCAAATCCACTTGTTAACATGTTAGCTAATAGGAAAAGGAAATGGAAATGCAAATGGAAAAGGGGAAATGCGCGGTTAAAAGCCATATTCTTAATTCAGTTTGGAAATTCAATTATTTATTTCTCAGACTGCATTTTCAAATTGATTTTGATAGTCTATTGTTTATTTAGTTATACATTTATTAATGTATTTTTAAATTATGTAAATATTGACTATTTTATGTTGTTTTTGCAAATCCGTTTTTAATTTGAATGATTTATTGTTGGATAATTATTTCATTTGTAAATTATTTTTATAATTACTCTTTTTATTGCCCATTAAAATATCAAATAATGAATTATTTTGTAATTTAGTCTATTTATTTATTTATTACTATTTACGTGACACTTGTGGTCCTCCATAATTTGCTGGATGAGACCATGCTTTTGTATATTTCTCTCTCATTCAAACACATGCACACACTCACACACCCATTTTTGTGTTGTATGAGTCTGATATTTGTAAGTAACTTTTTACAGGAAGGGCTTCTAATGACAACCCCTTTCATTGGCCCCAAGAGAGCTGCTGTCCATCTCTCATGGCAACCCCAGACGGGAAAAGGAACCGCCCAGACCGTTGGTGCCAGGGTGATATCATCTGATCATCAACCTCAAACATGGGCGCTGAGCCACACAGTGCATTTTCATATAGTGGAAGGTCTTCATTCTTCACTTCCCCCTTTTATATTCGGGGCATTTTTTTCTGCAAATATTGATCCTGCAGAACTAGTGAAATTGGCTTGTCATATAAAATGGGAAGTTGTGAGCGTTATATATCTGAATGTGTGCCAAGTAAATTAGACTTATTAACTTGAATCAGTAAAATCTTTTTTTAACCTCAAGCTGAATGTGGCTTCTCTTATTGATGCAGTCCATTAGTTGTAATAGTAGTCTGTCGAGTATCAGCTGTCATTCTACTTGTGCTTGAGTGCTCTTAATTCCCTCCAGAGCCCATCTGGACAAGCATCTTTTCAAACAGTATGACAACGCACTGCAAAATTTAGATGCAGGCACCACGCAAGCTGGACATTTACACAATCTTTTCAGCTATTACTGAATGAACATAGTCTCAAACGTGTTGAAGCAGTTTTAACCCGTTGAATGAAGCAGTGACATCTCTATTAATTTACATATCCAATTTCAATGACAGAGATAGTTAACCATATAAAATGATAAAATAATCAAGTCTAAATACATAAATGAAAAGCATAAGACTCATGATTGCGAAAACATGAATTGATATGTCCCAGTTAACCATTTTTCCCTTCTAAGTAACTAAATGTGCCTGTGGCTGGCAGTGGGGCAAATTAGATTATGTTGCTCTCCCAACTAGCTCTCTGAAAAAAAAATCACATTACAAATTTGGAAGATAAATTTAGAAAAAAAAAGATTCTCTGAATGTCCGTTAATATCTGTGTATGTGAGAGAGTGTGTGTGTGTGACCTATTCAGTCTCTTTTGTCAAAGTTGCTCTTATAAAATAAATTGATAAGTTATGCATGCATAGGGCTGCCCATTTTCTACCAACATCCCTCTCTAAAAGTGTGACTGAGGGGGCCATGTGCTCTCTGTCCCCCCACCCCCATCTCACCACCACTCTGCCCATATGTGCATTCAAGTGGCAGCTGCAAACTCCCCCGCTTGCCCTCTGAAAAAAGAAAGTGAAAAACAGCCCTCTGCACTAGTGAAAGTAGAAGAGTTTTTTCTGGTTAGACTGTGTCTGGCTGTCGCTGTGAGTGTCTAGAAGTAACAAAAAGAAAAAGAAAGACAAAAGGCTTTCAGTGTCTATTATTGTATAAAAAGTAAACCAGTAATTTGCAGGGCTGTCCTCTGCAGTATTCATCTGTAAAGAAGGAAACCCGGTTTCTTTTTATTTTTAATGTCACACTGTTTTGTAATGAAGTAGATGCATTCATCATGTGTATGCGTTCACACACCATCACACACACACACAACCTGCAGATATCCACTAATAAAGCACCACAGTAGCCTCTCCATCTGCCTTCTCCAACTCCCTTTGGGGACTGCAGGAGGTGTAGCGCAGCAGGCTGTGCCATAGCCTGCTCAACACATTAGTAACTCACTGACACACTGAGGCCAAGCAGGCACATATTGCACATATTGAGGCAACGCCAGCGGAAGTCTCATCCGGCATCAATTAGAATATTACAAGACAAGTGGGCAGGCAGAGAAAGAAATGTAAGAATGCGCTGCACACACCATCACATATATGCAGCGAGCCTCATACTTCTGTCTCTTTCACACTCTCTGTTTTACATACACCACAATATTATAACACATAGTGATGTGAAATGTCACATAACACATACACACACAAGCCAGATCTGTTCAGCAACAGCACAGAAGGACCTACTACCTCTTTTGCAGCGTGAGACCCATCTTGTGCGAGGGAAGAACTGAAGCCATGTGGAAAGTTATTTTACTAAACAGACCAGATGAAAAAGATATTTGAGGGCCTATCTTAAATCTTTGTTGTAGCCTCCAAAACTGGAACAAGCAACAGAAAGTTACCCAACAATATCATGCTGCACTGACAACTTGAAACTTAAATGCTATGGATAATTATACAAAATATATTCCGAAACATTATTTATAATCAGTGCAGTGTCTTGTGCAGGTTTGCCTGGGTAATTCCATGCAGCTTTAATGCACAAAATAGATTTTAATCTGAGCTAATGTATGTGTATCAACAGCGAACACTACACTACATGCTGGCACAATCAGAGACATATTCTCAGAAACAGGCTCATTGGAGTTATTTTTTCAGATGACTACTCAAAGTTTCATGTCCCATCTTGAAATTCACATTGGTAATTCACACATGACATTAAACTTTAAGCATATGGTTAACATTGGACATGGTATGGGAAGGTTTCATGAATCCCATGAAAGTAATGTTGGAAAACTAGGCCCCTGCTCCCGGGGACCTTTGCTCACGATATTCATGCATGTGTCACTCATCCCCTTTCTTAAAACTTTTATGTTAATCCAGTAAATTATTCACGCGAGTCCTGATGTGACTAGAAGTATCCTCTGATTGAGTTGAAGAAGGGAAGGCAAGTGGGTTTGTGCATGGATCCAGGAAAATATGTGTAAATGTGTGTACTTCACTAAGACGTTCACCACTTTAGCACTTAAATGAGACACCAGGGGGTTAGTGGGCTGACACACATTATGAAGATTTTGTTAAAGAAGGTGTACTCATGCTTCTGTATGTGTGTGGTTTATATGTGAGGAGACTGTCAGATTGATATGCATGTGTAGCCTGTCACACACTGTCATGTTGCAGTTTATATCTAATGTATGACTTTTACCTTACATATCCACCATACAGGATGAAAGAGGATTAGCACACACCCAAGTCACGTGTTTAATAGAATGTCTGCACGGTTGCTGCAGCAGACAGCCCACTTCACTGTGTCATAAATGACAATGGGAACAGAGAAATATCTTGTTAGTTAATCTAACACAATCAATGGCTACATTAACCCATGTGGGGTGGTTATTTCCCTCACATTTTGAACAACCAGGGAGCTTATTTTATAAATTACATAAAAAGACATGGATGCTACTCCTTTACATCACAAGATGTAAAGGAGTAACATCACAATAACAATAAAAAACGTCATTGTCTTCAAAGGCGAAGGAGGGTGGAGATCTTCCCATGTGCTGTCTTTGAGGGCAATGAAGTGTTATGATAATATGACAATGAATATGGATGAGAGCCCTCAGTCGACACCCAGTCAGGCTCCCGTGGTACTCAAATCAGTGCCCATCCTCATATCTGACAACGCAGTTATGGTGAAACAGAGCAGAACAGCAAGGCTGCCCTGCCGTTCTCCTTCACACACTCCTCCTCCCCTTGGCAGTCTGACAGCGCCAGCCCCCCTCCTAGAACACACATGCAGAGATACGAAGATGAAGACAAAGACATGAAGGTGTACACAGATTCAGACAAAATCCGAGAAGGACACATAGGGCGAATATACAGTGCATGCATGCAAACGTAGCAGTAGTACACAGTAGCACATAGGCTTGAAGTTGGATTTTGGACTTGATTATTTAACCTTTGCAGGTTTGAAATCTCCCATTTTATACACACAAACACAGTCAGTGATAGAAGTCAAACATGGAAGAGAATGGTTACTCCACTTCTGGGCAGGTATGAAGCTGGTCCTCTTGATTCGACCGCCTTCCAGGGAAAGGCGATTAGCCACATCCTGTCTGCAATCTCATTATCCTCAGTCTGGGAGCATCTACAGGACACTGCCACACAGAGACAGAGGGCGAGCCCAGTCCTCCAGATTATACCACCATATAAGGCCAAATGAGAACCGGGGACTACTGGACCTCGCAGCAATGAAGCCTAAGGCATGGCCTTAGATCCATACAGTAAATGCAGGAGCAATGATGGCTTGATGAAAAATGTCCACGCTGCCGTGCCACTTCAAGAGCCCACTTACATTAGAGTGCTCTACGTGCTTGATGAGCATGCTTTAAGACTATGGCTAGTGGTGCATGTTTGCGTGTTTACAACTGAGTATTTGTGTGTTTCAAGCGGAGTGGCTCTTATGGTTTACATGTCACGTCAATGTCAGCCTTGAGATTTCACAGTTCACCGACCTTCTGTGTCATAGGATTTGAGTGAAGCTGGTGCTTTACTTGCTTTACTGGAGTACACAGGCATCAGCTCCCTGATGACCCACGTGAACACAAGGTGTGCCTCCTCCTGAGTGGCGGTAAAGTTTTTCACACCCAGGCCCATCCACCTCTGTTATAGCCCATGTCAGGAGCCATTCCTCATGAGAAGAGCACTCAGAAAACAGAGAGAGTGAAGGAGAGGAAAGGGGCACTGATAAGTTGTCAGTCACATTAGATCAGAGGACACTGCAAATCAGCAATGGTTTGGATACACAGATCAGGACTGACAGCAGAAGCCATACAGCTCTGCCTTAAATGTATTATCTATCTATCTATCTATCTATCTATCTATCTATCTAAACAGAGGAATATGAAAAGACTGTCAAATCACAGTACAAAAAGAGACATAGCCCAGAGAGAGGGAGAGAGAGAGAGAGAGAGAGAGAGAGAGAGAGAGAGAGAGATGAAGGGTAATAAATTGAGAAAATGACTTATACAGAAAGTAGAACTCGTGTGAGCAATGAGAAAGAGGACATCCAGGCATCCTTTTTTACAGTGCCAGTTGCTCTAAGACGGATCAGTGTGGAGGGGGAATGGTGATGGCAGCTGCCTTCAGGGCATGACTGGAGATGGTGGGCGGAGAACAACAGTGGCCCGCTGCTGCAGCAGCTCAATACCATGTAAGCTCGGGTCAAGGTTAGCCCATGGCTGACTTACTGGAGCTTACAAATCAACTTCTCAGCCTGCAAACGACATTTGAATGTTAAGTGTGTTATTTAAAACTGCAAGATCAGAATCTATATGGCATCTAGATGCCATTGCATTGATTTATCTCTGCTGAGTTTACTGATGTATCCCTAAGTTAACATTCCCTTTCAAAATTTTTTTATAAGAGCACATGTGTGCAATTTTTATTTCCTTTTTGTTGCTGCTATTAAACTGCTCTAAAGGAAATGTGTTAAATATGTTAAGTGTGACACTATTGATTGCCCCTCACACAGTTTTGTTTCTACACTTATTTTGTGGTCACTAAAACTACCACCAACAGACCAACAGACATCAGCAGATGTGTGTTATCTTCTCTGACAATGATCTGCCAGACCCGCACTGCAGTCATGTTTACTTGCTTGTTTCAGGGGCGTTTGTCATCGGTCTTGTCAAACATCTCCTTGGTTGCCTTGCCTGCATGTTTAAGATCATTCTGCTACTGTCTTAAAATTGCAGGAGCTATGTAGCTATTCAAATGGCTATGAGTCCCACTATGTTCTACCAGTATGAAGGTTAACAACCAAAACATATCACTGTCCTAATGCTTTCTGACTACAAGTAGCTACTCAGTATTTGTGTCAGTCTATCTGACATAATGCAGTGGCAAAAGGCATTAAAGTAAATGAAATACTCACTCAAGATAAAATTAACAACAGTAGACGTTATGTCACAAAGCCAGAGCTATATTCAGAGTGTCTTCAGCACTGTGTCAAAAATGATGATTAAAAGCACCCAGTAGACCACATGTCTTTCATTTTGTCATCAGCAATCAGAAAGAAAGGATGAGGATTAGGTAAAATGCCAGACCAGAAAGACTGAATGATGCCAGTTCAGTAAAATTGACAAGTTTTATGTACATTGCCCTTTGGGAGGAATCCTTACAATTACAATCAATTAAATTAAAGCGTCCAAAGTATGATTACACATACCTGTCCACTTAGAAAAGACTGCAAAAACTGTTGTTGTTATGCATCCTAATCTCTTACTGTTCCTAATTTCTGTCTATACATAGAAACTGAGTGATTGATATAACCATTACTTAGTTATCAGAAAACTAAAAAGAGCGACTTGTTCTCTGAAGTGGTGCACAAAACTATAGGAAGTGCCAAAAAAAAAAAAAAAATCCTGGTTGAACATTAAATAATTTACATGGAAAATATGCATGTAATCTTTGTACTGCATCTAATCAGTCATTCAGCAGACCTGATTTTGGCAAGCATCTATCCTGTCATTGAGCAAGAGATTGAGAGATAAGTCTTGCAATACCCACTCTCTAACTCTTATATGAATTAATTGTGCAGTTATATTTTAAGCCATTAGAAAAAAATCATATAAATCTCAATTAGGATACGGGACTCATTTCTCATAGTAGCCCACTGATTGAAGATGGCATGGATTGAACCGGTGCTGCTCTGTGTTCACTTGGCTCTGTCTGCTGTGTGACTGGAGAGGAGTGGGAGAGGGAGGGGAGAAAGAGCAGCGCAGCAGCGGGCAAGCCACCAGCCCCGAAATCGAGAAATAAAGGCGAACTTAGCTTGAATACGCAAGAAAATTTGACTTCGGTTTAACGACATGGGAGTCTGTATAGAGCAACACACCGTTTCGGGGATTTAGGCGATAAGGCTGGGTCGTTCGTGGACACTACCCGAGACGACTGGAAACTCAGAAAGAAAGAAAACAACAACACTGGAAAAAAGACGGGGATTACACACTAACAGTGACAATAAAACAACACTCCCCGGACAAGTGGTCTGCCTGGTGCCGAGGGTGAAGTCCGAACAGAAAAAAACAGGAAATATTGGGTGAATTGATATTCTATTTGAAATATTGTAAATGTTAGTTTCCAGATAGCGTTTCTATGTGAACTTTAAACTCAGGAAACAATGAAGACATAGCGAGCAAGAACTCATCAAGTGTCTCGAAGCTGCTAGCTGTCCCGCTAGCGTTAGCTTGGCTATCTTGAAGCTAACGCCCGCTAGTGCAGCCAAATAAGCTAAGTTAGCTTGTCGGCTAGCGTTAGCTGGCTAGCTAAACGCGTTTTTGAGAAACTTTTGGTGTTGTTTCCCCGGAGCCCAAACGCTGAAGGAGTGTTGTAGAAACAGAGGGGAAGGGCAGGTTCCCTTCTGGACTTTTTCCCCTCTACGTATTTTCCTAATATGATGGCTGCGGAGGTCAGCAGTGAGGAGACGGGCTCGGTCACGACAGGGACAGGGGTGGCAGGCGGAGGAGGCCCGGAGACGGCCCCTTTCCCCTACTATCCCAAGTCGACCAGAGTGAGAGTCACTGATTTGGGGCAAGGACCAGCACCAGCCCTCCGCCAACATTCAAACACCTCTCCGGACTCGCTGCCCGACATGAGTATAATCTACCCCCCGTCTAGTGGGGATATGACCGGATCAGTGCTGTCCGCAACAGGGAGTGGCGGAGCAGGACATTCAGCTTTCCAAGGAACAAGCTCAGGGACCGTGGGTGGCATGTGCTGCTCTCCCACCTCGGAGGGTCCGGCTAGTCGGATTTCACCCACATCAACAGGCCTGGATGGGGTCTCTGCCTTCCCCCCACTGCCACCTCCTCCTCCGCCTCCAGGTTGTGGGGGGCTCGGCGGCACTATGGATGAAAGCGACATGCAGGATGGACCGGAATACGAGGAAGAAGAGGTGGTGTTCCCCCTCTCTGCACCTCCCACAAACCAGTAAGTATACTATCAGTAGAAATGACATTTTGAAATCAACATTTTCAAGCGTCTTGTACTTTTTAGGGGGTTTACTTCCTTCCTGCTGTCATATTTGTGTCTGAATTTGACAGTGTGAACCTCAATAGGTCAAACACAAAGCTTGTGCTACTCTCAGCTGTCAGCAGTTATGATCGACATTTACAGCCCACTATTAATACTTTGTGTACCCTGGATTTTTGTAACCAATAACCAAACAGTTGTGGCAATGAGACCAGAGCCTTCTTACTGAAGTAATCTCAGATCAATGATGCAGTACTGATATATGAATTAATGATACATTGATTCTTTGTTTAAACAAAGTCAAATTGTTGGATTGAAATATTCCCTCTTCTCAGAATGAAGCAAACAAGACAGTATTAATGTGCATTTCATATTCTCTAAACATTTATATCATGACTCTTAAAGTGAGAAGAAATATATTTAGAGTGGGGATGCTAATTTTAAGCAGTCTTCATTGTTGATCTTCCACATTATTGGTTAGTTATTGATCATTCATAAAAGTTTATGAATGATAAAACACATCTTATTATATGAGAAAAGCTACATTTAAATAATTGACATGTGTTATTGTCACAGAACTTTTCATAATCGATTTAATCTGTCGATTATGTTCTCAGTTAATTGATTAGTTGTTTGGTCCATAACATGTCAGAAAATGGTGAAAATTGTCAATCGCTGTTTCCCAAAGCCCAAGATGACATCAACAAGTCTTGTTTTGTACCAACCAACAGTCCGCAACCCAGAGATATTCAGTTTACTGTCATAGAAGACTAAAGACACTAGAAAATATTCACATTTGAGAAGCTGGAATCAGAGAATTTTCGCATTTTTTTTTTTTTTGAGTAATGTAATAGTTGATGACTAAGCTAATTGATTAATCGACTAATCATTGCAGCTCTACTAGTAAGCATGTAGATAAAAAATTACACAAATGAATTATTTGCTGAGTCAACAGTGAAATAAAGTAAAAAATATAAAAATATAATACCGTCACAAAAAAGCTGCCCCTGATCCTCTTGTCATTAACAAATAGTCAAACACAAGTCAAATGATTCAACATAAAATTTCTGCATATGAGAAAAAGTTAAGCGCTTAAAACTAAGTTTAGTCCAGTCTTGTATCAACAAAAGGGCTGTAGCATACACATGCAAAGATATTTATTAAAGAAGTGAAATTAAAGGGGCTGTTGCATTTTCCTGAAAACAAACTAAAGTCTTAATGACTTTTATTCAAGAAAATGAATATATACATGTAGTAAGGGGTGAATTGTATGTGCAGTCTTAAAAACTGCACATTCAAATGTCACATAATACTGTCATAAAAATGCCTGATCTGTTTTGTAAGGGATAAAAATTGACCAGATCAGTTTTGCCATGCAGAATTAATTAGAGGAAGCAGCGTAATTGAACTGATTAGATAAAGAGGTTCAGATGACAGGTGCTTATTTCATTCTGGTTGAGATCAAAGTATGTCATCCCGGTGAGCAACATCTGTATTGAAATCCACTTGTGTCATGCCTGCATCATGGGTTCTGATCACAAAAACAGCTGAGAGTAAGCACAGTGCAGTTATCCTAACGTTATGGAGTTCAGCTTAAGTCTAAGCGCTGAAACATATGGATGGGTACAGATGATATTCAAGGGATGCAGAAATACTGCCACACCAATTTGTGTTAGTACTGTATCTTCTTAAATAAATGCTTTATTTTGATTGATTGTATGTCACTGCAATAGTTACCATATGATTTTCAGTGAAGTATTATTCTCCATCATGCTGTATGGAAAATAGAGGTCAGCTAAAAGAAAAATCGAGTGTTTCTGGTTTGCTGAACAATTGTCTACATATAGCTAGGGATGTTTGCCCTTTTAATAATGGGTATCTGCTGATAACAAGTCCAATCCTAAATGTTGATTAAATATGTATCAAGCACATTGAAATAACAAATACTTGGTTCAAAACTATTGAGTTCCCGAGCTTCAGTTATAGATATGATACGAATGAAAGTTAAACTAAGAAAACAAGACTCCTGACAGTGAATTGTCACCTGGAGAGAAGATATTTCACTGTTGTTAGAACTACAAAACAACTTGTCACTGTTGTGTCCACTTGTGATTGTACTGTTGTGTTACAGATTGGAGTTTCTACCCTCATAAACAATTGTTGGTCGAGTACAGACATTTGCTTTGGACGCCACTTTAACCAAACAACAGCCAAGTTTTATT
The DNA here is from genome assembly GCF_910596095.1 of Thunnus maccoyii. Classification (NCBI taxonomy): domain Eukaryota; kingdom Metazoa; phylum Chordata; class Actinopteri; order Scombriformes; family Scombridae; genus Thunnus; species Thunnus maccoyii. The sequence continues at coordinate 21,333,677 of NC_056541.1, forward strand.
TTGGCCTGTCATCATGTTACTCACAAAATTCATGTTAAATAGTGACAGCTGATATGACTTGTTGCTAGCAACATTTGTCATTTTAGCCGGCAGAAATGACAGTCTGTGTTGGCTAAAAATGACGAGCTGCTACCTGATGTTCCGCACAATGATTTTTACTAATAAGAAGGATAGAGGAGAGAAAAAGATTGAATAACAGTACATTTAATTTTGTCAGAACTCACTCACTAGTACGTACTAGATGTGCCTTTTAAAATTTGTATATGCAGTGAAATGCTTGCACTGTAGGCTGTCAAAAAAGAGAGCTGCGCTGCAACACGACAAGGCTGAGGTGGACAAAACATAGCAGAGTACAGTAAAGAAAAGAGGATAGGCAGTTCATCTGATTTATTTTGGTCAATGTGATCCATTAGAATATGCCCGGATTGACCCTGATATGTCTTGGGAAATATCTACTTATAGTCAATTTACAGTCCTCTTTACTTAATGGACATTATGTGATTGAAATATAATGTTTTGTGTGTGATTAAAGTGAAACAGGGCTGAAACCGGGTATTTGTAAACCTTTTATTTAGAGCAGCATCTAAAATATATCTTAAGTTGTTTTTATGAATTTATCAGGCATGTACACAAGCACATGTCCAAAGCCGGGTGTGTGCTGGTGTTGTAATAACCTAAATACGGCCCTCCCATTTGTTACAGTCTCATTAGAGAAGTGCTGACTGAGCTTTGTCATTTCTGGCCCTCATACTGTGAGATATGGAAGTGCCTGGGCCTGGAGTGTGGATTCAGCTCTTATTTTAGGAGCCACCCTATATCTCCCTGTCAGATTACAGAGGAAGGGGAAGGCCAGCATTTCACCATTCTTGCCTGTACTGGTAATGAACAAGCCTAAATGGAATTAACCACACTCAAATCCAAGTGCTTACATATAGCACTGGTGTGGAAGTGGTTGTTTTGCCAAGGGAATACTTCTCCATTGGTTTGCACTTGCATTCCAGTTTATCAACTTGTAGCGTTGCCAGAGAGGCAGTGGAACAGTTGTCACTTGTGCATGAATGGCATTGATTTTCTTTGGTCTTGCTTGTTTCACAATGAGAGACTTGTAGTTGAATGTTTATCTGCCACATTCACCAACACACATAACTTTACACGCTGGTGAGAGTCAAAATGAATCTACTCACTCTATGGCCTTCCCTGAACTGCTTTACTCAACTGAGTTGTGCAAGGCACATACACAACACAAACTTTCCCTCTATTGGGTTTGTGGTTTTGGTGAATTGGTTGTATTGGTGATGAACGCACCGGAAAGCTGGACCACAAAAGTTTCTGGTTATTATTAGGTGACTATTTCCCAATAGATGTTGTGAAGCTATGACAGTGTTGATGAAAATTAGGCTTACTCTTATGACCTTTACACACATTGAGGATAGTCTGCATCAAAGTGAAGTACACACTAAGAAAAATACTGACAAAAGTTTTTACAATATACTATTTTCTTCACTTTAAAGAATATTTTTGAGGATGTATTGGTTCAATTTTCAATTACATTTTTTACTGTCACCAGAGGAATGTACTCAGCACAAACCTGGTTAATAAAATATTGAGGTCAAATGCTAAATGAATGTATGTGTGTGCTCATCATGAGAACACCTGCCATTGGCAATGTTTGCAAGGCCAGACACAGGCTCTCCTAAGAAGTAGGCACACTGCCTTCATTCATACTCTGGTGTGGCAGCGGATGCCTCTCAAGAACAGACAAGTTATAAGGTGCTGCCCTTGCCATGTAATGATGCCCCAGATAAGGAGAGGGTATGTCCCTCCTTCAGGATGTGTAACTGATTCTCTGTGATGGACAGCAGCCCCTCTGTGAGATTACTGTCTGATCCAGTGATGTTGTCCTATAGATGATGCCTAATCTAATATATAGGGATTCAGGCAAAATGCATCACAGTCATAGACATTGCTCAAGCTTTGGCCTGGATGAAATCTAGGGAACGCAATGACACATTTTATGGTATAAAATTAACTCATCTAGTGTCACGCAATGTATGTGAACATCCAGTCTATGCATATACAAGGCATGCATACATTTGTTTTTTTCCGTGATGTACTCTGGCACAGTTTTTTTCATTGTGCTTATAATAGCATGTGCCAATGGCGAATCTACCATTGGCAGCAATGGATGTTACATTCACAGCTGACTACCCTGAGTGACTCTGAATCACACCCTGCCCCTTCAGCTTTGTAGTTAGCTTTGTATGCCTTCTTTAATTGGGCTCCTAGACTGATCTTGTATTCCTTTGAGTTATGTTAGCAACCTCCAAAGTGCATGTTGGAAGAGTGATGGTGGAAAACTTCCACACTGTTGGAAGTGGTCCCACTGCGTGTTGCACAGTGACTGTGAAAGTGTAACTTGGCACATTTCAGAATGCCATAGAGTCAATATGTATGTGAGAGCGAGAGAGACAAACAGCAGTCGCGTTTATTCACACCTCTGTAAAACAGTGGGTCATTCATAAACAATGGTTGTAGCCCTGCAATAAGAATTTCACACCGATGACTTAATGAAGAGGCAAGAGTGAAGATGTCAGGTGGCCCCAGCAGCGTTCATTGCTGCTGCCTGTAGAAACCTCGAGCCTAATGCTTGAGCTTAAACAAACAGCACACTGGGAAATGAGTTGTTGATTTCAAGTTTCCACGAAGATTAGAGAGGATTTTAAGTCATAAATGGTTTCCCAGAGGAGTTGGTGGTAGAATGGAGGAGGAAAAAGGGAAAAGAAAAGTTGGATTTGAAGATCAGTGGCTGTGTGAACGAGTTTACCTATTTAGCTGTTGGCTGTGGAAACATCTCCTTAACTGCAGTGTTAATTGCGCACCCAAACTAACTAACTGCCCTTTGTTTAGGGTGGCAGAGACAATGGAATTCTGAAATGGCACAAGGATCATGTCACGTAGCTTAATGAGGTTATTCCCTGATGTTACCACTAGCCAAAATGTTGCAGCATTTTTCTAACAAAGCAGGGTTTTATTAATAGGATAGGATCAGTCATTACACAGTTTTGATTACTGACAAATCCAGCAATTAGAATTAAGCTTGTAATTTCCTGTTGTACGTATATTACAGCAATACTCCTACTTGGAAAGCTATACTATTGCAACTTATATAAAACTCTGTTTGCACCTTGTTTCACAACCGTCCCCTCAGTCTCCCACACGTTTTAGTAAAGGACGCACATGTTTATGGTGGGTTTACTAGACCCATTGATTGAAATACCAGTCCCACTTATATTAGTGAAAGCTCTGTGCTGTGCATTGATAAGGCAAACCCTATGGTTTCCATGCATTTTCAATGTGTTACGCAATGTCCTGTCATGCCCTTCCAATACCCACACTGCCCTGCCTTTTCTCTCCTGCATCCTGTTTTCAAGACTTCTGAGCCACTCATTGTGGCCTTAACAGGATCCTCAAAAGCATTTCAGTTGTGTTTGACAATACCCAGGATTTTTGATTTGAATGACTTTTCACATCGGTTAGGTGTGCTGAATAGTAAGTTGGATATTTTGCATGGTGAGTGTTACAGTGCCAGTTTAGACTTATGTACAATAGTACTACAGGCATGACTTCCTACACAACAAGTATGATAAAGGAGTCTCTTTTAAAAGTGTTATTGATGCATTGTTACTTGTACAAAAGAGCGGCCACACAACTGAAAACTAGTTTTGCACATCTCCATTTTATTGAGCTACACTATCTGTCTCATGCATGTTTGTATAAGTTAGAGCACATTCAGTTGGCTTTAATTCTTCCAGAAGATAATGTTCTTAACTGGGTGTCTTTGCTCGTGGAAATCAAAAGCTCATGAGGAATACTGTATGGGTAGATGACAGTGAAGCCTATTATCACTGATGTAATGATATTATTTAAGGGAGGCTGATTCACAGCAGGAAAGCCGAGATGTCGGCTTTGGTCCCCGTGTGTCTGGCTGAGCATTAAAATGATGTTGGTTGGTTGGCATTCAAACTGAGCAAGGCTGAAGATGCATGAATGGCCCTTTCCATCTGTACGGTTTAAGTCTGCCCCTGTGTGCTGCCACTCTTTTACCTTGACTGAGGTAACAAGCCGCGGCAGTCCATCATGTGTAAAGCAAAACAAAACTAATTCACAACAGCTGACCTCCATGGCTCTCAACTTTTTTTCTTTCCATTGTGGAAACTTGAGCACACAAATATAAGTAAATGTTTAGTGATCACAATTTGCATAATTGTTGTTTGACTTGTTGGTTGGTGCATAAACCCTGGCAGCATTCACATTAAAAGCTCTGGTGTTTATTTATTTACTAAAAGATTGCTTAATGAGCGGCAAGCTTCACATCATTGTGTGTTTTGATCTTTAAGCCTGGCTGAAGCCAGGTTTATACAAAACTACTCTCTAAGGCCATTGCTGGTCACGAGGTTGTGTTGTTTGTTTCCACAAATGCAAGTCTGTGTATATGAGTGTTTATGGGCTGCACATGAATGTGTACTCATTCATACAGTTGCCCATGTGTGCTGAGATGCCACTCCCTACTGTTGCTGTCCTACTGCTTTCGAAACCAATAGGCAGCATGCTCATGATGCATGACTTTATGAGAGAGAAAGAGGGGAGAGTAAGAGGCAGAGGAAGTCAGAGGAGAATAAAGTGAGAGACAAGACTACAGAGCTACAGTTTTCCTCAGCCTCTTTATCAGGAAAGATCAACTTGGGTATCTCCTGAGAACAGTGGCTAAAGGATAACAGAAACAGACATTTGATCATTCAATTTTCCTCTTATTAGTGAGTAAAACTGAATGCATGCGGGGTGTCAGTCTACATCTCTGTGTCTTCGTGCTCATTTTACTTCCATGGATGTTGCTCATTGACCCTAGTGACAGGAGATGAGTGTATCAGGGCAGCAGAAGGGTCACATCGTCATGGCTTGTTTGGATTTAGAGCTGCCTTTGCTCTGCTTTCCACATCAGAGCTCACAGTTTTTGCCCGGCCAGCAGCTGTATCAGTGGAGTGGGTGCACCTTGTGAGACCAGGGGACACATAGGAGGGACATGCAGCAGAGGGCGAACTCGGCGTAAGTGTGGCATCAGATAAACCTGCAGTTTCTTACCTCGCCTCCCAAACAATGGGCTAGAAGAAAGTGCTGACAGCTCCTGCTCATTTGTGTCTTTTGTTCAACTATTTTTTTAATTTCAGTATTCCATTTTTTAATTCAGAAAATTATGCGTGCATGTCTGCGTGCAGTACATTCATTGAAAATTTTGCTTGACTTGCTTTTGAATTATCAATTAGAATATCGCACGAAATCCACCAAAGATCTTTTTGTGTCCACACTCTCACTTGAAAATAGTTCACTGGGTAATTGTCAAACACTTGGTTTTGGCAATTTAAAGGTAAAATATGCTCATTTTGTCTGATCATCTAATTCCCAGACCTGAAGGATAAAAGACATCATATTTATCCACATGCATGGTAAAGATATAACCCTACTGGAGTTTTGCTCTCTTTTAAAATGTTATGCTTTACTGGGTGTTAAATTTCTGTGTAGAAAACATGTTGTGCTTAGTCTCCCTTATAGTAAGTTGGCAGCTCCACTGAGGCGCATTGCTAATGTACGTTAATGCAATGTTTCATTACTTTTTGATACTGATGAGAGCTGACAGTCAGTCTGTGGAGATGTTTGAGTACAGCCGCATCCATCAAGACAGAAGATGAAGAAGAGAAACGTAAGCTGGATAGAAAGAGCTCACAAAAGAGCTTAATGAGAGACAGACAGATGAGGTCCAGCTCACTCAAGTCACAGCAATCTGTGTCTGTCCTGTTAACCTTATTGCCCCCAGAGACGTGCCTTCAGCCATCAGAAAAAAACCCAGTTTGATTTTTCTATCATGTGGTAACATTGAAGCCGTAAATAAAGTGGATTCTCAGGGTATTTGTGCTTTTTAAAAATAGTAATGGTTTTGGTCAGTGGAGTATATTTTCCAATAACTTGGTGTTATTGGAAAGTATTTTGGCTTGGTATAACACATTTCACCTCAGAGCGTTTAAATTTGCTTTGTTTTCCTCCTAGACTATGATTATTAATGTGTACCTCAGATTATTCTGTCGATGTAATTTTCAGTCATTTTCTTCATCCATTTATATGTCATTGCCTAAGTCTTCCTATGGGGAGCATACGACTAGAAACTTGCTGGTATTGTTGTCTTAAAGTTCCGTCTAAAATACTCTAATTATGAATGCATATTAATGACACAAACAATGCAAGCAGAGTCTGCTATTTAGCCTACAATTGATTTTTAATTGAAACATAAATTAACATGCATAATATGCACTCAAATATTTTTTTTCTGCACTTACAGCACAAAGTAGGCTTATTTTGCTAGTTTTCTTGAGTTTTTTCTCAAATAAAACAATACCCCATTAAGAAAATAAAATGTAAAAAAGTATTTTACTATATTAATTTGTAATACAGTGCTTCTATCTACTCATGCCACTCTACAAAATATTAACTCTATAAAATGTGGTCATCTTTGTGCAAGACTGTTAGATTTATTCAGTAGCTGCAGCATCTCTCATTCCAATTGGAAGAAGAAAACTATATTTTTAACTCTGTGTGCTTCCTGTAGCACCATGGTTGTCCTTTCCAAATCAAAAGCTAAAAAAACAAGGAAATCACAGTTGTACAGGTTTAACTGGGTCAACACTATGGGCATAATCTACACACAGTATGTCACTCCTATCCTGTCAGAGCTCCTGTGATGCAATGTTTTTAAGGCATTAAGCCTTAAAATATAGCCAGAAGGATTGTGTACACAATAAATCATGCTGCCATGCTTGCTGGAGCCTAAGCCCTAGATTTTGTCATCTTGCCCAAGCTCACTAGGCTTGGGCATGTTCGATTTCAACAATGTGCAGCGATATTGTACTTGACAGCAGTTGACATAATTAGCAGAACTATGCATATAATATAACCTAACTTGTATGCTCACCGGAACTGCTGACATTAATGCCTTTGCAACTTTTCTCATGATAAAGTGACGTAATAGGTTTCCTGTGTGAAAGTGAGGTTTAGAATGTGAAACAGAGGATTCAGGTGGTGGAGAATGACACTGTGGGTGACTCCTCCTGCTCGTTCGCCAATTTGTTACTTGTGGCTTGGTTAGTGTAGATAGCACACTAATTTGCAATGCATGTGCACTGTTAATTTATATCATTTGTTATGAGTTAGTCTGCTATTGTTGACTGAGGGAACTGGAAAGAGATAAATGCCTTATTTTGAGTCGTGCGTCAGAGGAGAGAACCAGGACGTCACTGTGCTGCTCGTTGTTCATGTTCAGACATGACAGGGCATTCCTCAAGCTGATAGTAGCACTGTATCCTATCACCGCTGTCATGGCCTATGCTCATATTCTGTTTATTCTAACACCCTTCCTGCCTGGTTTACCATGCCATCATTGAGAGTGTGACTGAATATTGAAGCTCATAAATAAAGCTACAGGAAATGTCATATACACATCAAATTACTTCCATATCTGTCTATATATAAATAGTACTTGTGATGTGGCGTGTAAAGCATTGATAAAGTTTCATTTCAAAAGCAATAAACTGTGAAAAAAAACAAAAAAACCCACCACAGTTCATTTTAACTTTTCGTCAAAAAACTCCAGACACCAGGATCTTAGTTGCGTCCGTGTTGGCAGTAAATTAAATCAACAAGGCTACATCAATAATGCAGATAACCTCAAGGCACCGTACAACAACAAATCCACATGGCTTAGGTTGCTATGACAACACAAACCATATTGTACAGCGGTGAAATAAGAAACACCACAGCCATAAACTGTATGTTTTTAGCAAGATGACCAGTAACCCAAACTGAAAATACAGCAGAGCAGCACCGTCCAAAATGGAACCCAGTGGAAAGTTTGTGTTGAAAGCTGAGTATTGATATAATGGATTATTAATACACATTAGAAACCAGATTGGTTGATTCAGCTTGATTCATCAATGCCGACAAGCTTTTTGTTGGCCACAGGTATAACATTAAAATTTTGTAGGCAACAAACAAATATATTATAACTGCCAGTCTAATTTAGAAAAACCCACTTATTGTTGAGCTCCACAAAACACCAACAGTGAAGCTCCCTGCATCCTGCACTAAACCATAAAGCCCTGTTTTTATATTGAGTCTGGGCTGAAATTCACTATGAAAGCAAATATACTTTTTCATTTACACTCAGAAAAGTTGCTTGGAATTTCTATGGTGGAAAGATCAATCTACACGGAGAGTCTTCTGCTGTAAGAGTCCCTGTATTACTCAACAGCGCACATATCCATATCCTCAACTCTACGGAGTCGGTCAAACATCAAAAGCAATAAAACTTTGTTTAAGTCTGCGATGAAACAGTTACAAACTAAGCATTTGAACCAGGAAATAAAGATGATGAAATTAAACTAAGAAACAGCAGGGAAGCAACACAGTTATGGATGACATTTCTTGTAGGTGAATGTAAGGATATGTAAGGATATCACTATATTTCCCCTATGTTTAGCATGAAGTCATTGATATAATTGTAGGATGGTAATCAGGTATATTTAATGACCTTCTGTAGGTAACCTGTCTGTGATGAAGTATGACACTAAAGCCACTATTTTATAGTTTACTTGTCCATGTTTGTTTTCTAATCTGAGGCCCAATGATATGAATCACTTTTGTTAATGTATTTAGTATTTCTTGTTTAAAGCAACAAATTATGTTTTGTCTTGGTTTTGCAGAATAATGGTAGTAGTGATGTCTTAATTTCTTCAATATTTTATCCCTTTCTTTTTACCCTTATGTTTATGACACCCATTTCGTCATTTTTAGAAATTTGGGTTAGGTGAGTGGGAAGGCTGGTAATAATTTACAGAGACAGAGAAAATGCAGAAATACTAAAGTAATAGGATTAATGCAAAAACGGTGGTATAAGAAACATTCATGCCCATGCCCTCTAATCTTTTAAATTAATTTAAAAGAATGCACTTTAATCAATAATATACTAAAGCTAACACATGGATGTTACACTTGGTGTGACTTGGTTAGACTATCTGTTGAAGATGGCACTTCTTGTCTGATAGTAAACCTTCACATGTTACTATTTTTGTACTTTCGCCCACAACTCTAAACAGCCCAGAATAGGCTAGCTGATGCAGTTCTTGTGTTTACCACAACCTAACCTGTGGCAACAGCAGCAGGCTTTGTGGCAGCAAGATGCAAAGCCTTGGGCCAGTTTATCATATTGAATCAACATTTTGCTGCATTAGAATATTCTTCCTATGTAACGGTGCAAATCTTCAACCGAATAAGTTTGTTGTAGTCAAAACAATCTTACTGGAGTGAGGCTAAGACTCAACCCTGTGTGTGGTTTAACTGGGCATAATGTTGACAGACAAACCTGGAGACTAATAGTGTAATTTCTCAAATTTGAAATTAAAAATCTTCTTTTTAATCTAATAGCTTTGCCCGTGAAAACACTGGTTCACAGCCGTAACATCTCCAGTGTCGTAGCTATTCTGTGATACCACAGGCACAGAGTGACACACAAAAAATGTAGCCTAATGTAATGTATATTTGCTTGTAAATATAAACAAAGCAATTTAAATATAAACCAACAGTTGTTGGTATTAGTAGGTACTGTTGGTAGTTGATGGGCAACAAGCCTGTTTTCATTCAGAAAAAGCATTTTTTTTTCAGTGTGTTAGTTTGGAGCATGCTATCATAGGCCTCCAGCATTTACTTGGCAGACTGAATCCCGCATCCTGTTGCAGTCAACAGTGCTATCTCAAGTTCATGTACAGCTAGGAACATAGAATGTTATCATTAGGGTTTTGTTACTTTTTTTTCCTAACATGAATAGCGATCAAAGGAGCCTTCAAATATACCAGATGCTTCTCTGACAATGTATTGAAATGGTGCTAATACATCAGGAGCAGATATTTCTTCATTTTCTTTTCATTTTGAAAGAGAGAGAGAGACGTTGTGGTTATGTTGTACACGCCTTAACCATTAGGGCCACCTGGGTGCTGCATCAGGAACGGGCTTTGGAGTCTGAGGTCCTTGTTACAAACCAACATCTTCCTGTCAATCATGATCCATGCAGTCTAGTGCCATGCCAATCTCCAAGTTGCAGACCTAACATTGGCTGCTCCCTCTGTTTAGTTGTTTAGGATGGCTTAAAGCAATGGAAACAATAACTGGCACTCACATGCTTTTTCATATTGTATTGTGGGTGGTTTTGACTGTAGAATATTTTTGTAGATGTTGTGGTTTGGGCAATTTGGCTGAGAACCCAGGGTCCTTATTGGACTGGTTAGGGACTAGTTGCAGTAGGAGTTTGTATCTGTAATGTCTTTTATGAAGATTTTGATGTCATAGTATATAATGGGTGGTGTGTGCACGTAGGGTTTTTGCCACTCTTCTTTTGCAGTTGTCTATCTTTCTCTCTTCACTGTTATACCCCACTTCAGCGTTATTTCCTGGCCGCTGGGCCCAACTCTCCAACTGCTCTCAAACGCCCTCTTCAATACTCTTATCACCCAAATCCCCTCAAAGCCCACTCACGGACGCTTTACGCTCCCTCTCCTCTTCCTCAGCCTCCTCTTAGCAAGATTTCTCCAGCTTACTCCATGGTAGCAGACTTCATCATGTGTTCTTTACAAGTAGAGAGACCTCTGCTCACCGTAACCAGATGGGAGCCCTTCAGGTCTACAGTGAAAAGAGGTACTGCAGCACCTCATTCAGCTTCTCACCACTGGATGTTTTTCCAGTCACTGCCTTCTGTTCTAAGAGGCACCATTGGCCTAAATTTGTGAAAGCGTGTTAATTTTTTACCTCAACTGGCAAGGCCCTGTCAAGTTCAGCCTCACCTGCTGAAACTTTAACCAGTGTTGGCTTCTGTTTAATTCAGAAAGCAGCAAGACTTTAATGGTGTGGTAGAAACTCAAAAATGAAAGCTTTTGGCTTTTAAGCTTTTACATGCCTTCCCCTTTCCATTTGTTTTAGAATACATGATTTGCTCATTTTGTGAAGGTTGTACTCGTTTCAGTTCAGTTCAGTTCAGACCTTTATTGTCCCTCGAGGGAAAATTTGATTTGCAGTAGAGGGCAAAAACACAAACACAACATATGAGAGGACATGGGACATTAATCAAACAACTACTCATGAGAGTAGGTAGTACAACTTTAGAGTGTTGTGGTGTCGGGCCGGGCAGTTAATCAGAAAATTAAAATCAGTATCTCTAACTGACCTAATTTCAGTCACGTTGATTTGTTTAATTAATTTATTCCTTCATAGAGGCTACCACCTATGCCTGTAATGCACCTGAAAGTACAACAATGAATCTAACCCAATGGGCATAAGAATACAAATAGTTAGACTTGCTCTTGGTCTTGTTCCACATGGCAGTTAAAAGCAATGTCATTAACCATGCATGTCCAGTCTAACTTAGAGACAAAATGACTCAAATGCTGGAGAATTGCAGCTGGGGGTAGATGAGAAAGGGCTAGTATACAAAAAAAGATGTAATCTTGGTCATATGACTTGCCTTGAGAAAGACCGAGTGCGGTCAAAATGTCAATTTTATAATAAAATCATTGGATCTTTGTGTGTGGTCGTCTTCCCTTTTGATATATGTAGACACACCTGAGTTCCTTTTTTCCATTATGTTTTTTTCAGGAGGATTTAGACAGTATACTTGACAGTTTTAGTTGTCTCCTTACTTTTGAGATGATTATTTTGAGATAAATAAGCATTTAATAGAAATAACATTAACTTTATTGGGATAAATATTGTTATAGCATTATATGGATTATTTTTTTTATAGAGAGCCAAAGTTAAACAGGAACTTCTGGGCTTTGTTCCAAAAATAGAAGGGTCTCCACAACCTAACATTTATCAACATTGACAGTTTTATTTACTCAATATTCCCATTTTTAACAGCCTTTAACAAACCTCATTTCCAATAAGACCCTCTCGGGGTTAAGTGTCACGGATTGACAAAAGACGCAAGGCCACTGCCGAGATGACAGGTTGTGATTAGTTCAGACATGTCTGTTATAACAGCAAGACATAGAAGGCTGAACAGTGTAGAAGTTTTTAGAGAGCAGAGATTACAACTAAAGAGTTGGAAATTAACTTTAGATGAGAGTGTATATTAATACTATAGATACTGATGAAGCCATGTTGCAATGACACAGGTCATTTTATGGGAGCTGTAGTTTTTTTTTTTTTTTTAAATTGTTTAAAACTTTCTAAAAGCAAGATTAGAATAGTAGATGACAATTAGTTGTGGAATATGCAAAGTAAACCCCCGAGACAGCTTTATTATTGTTAATTAATGCTGAATGAGAGATTGCATTGAGTTACAGAAGCTAGTGGAACAGAGGCTAGCCCGAACGCCATTGATTGAGCTCTCTGTAATGTGAGATTTTCGGTCATTTTGGCCAGAACTACATAATTTATTCAAACAGGCAGTTGAATTAATAGTGTACTTACTGCACAATAGGTATGTGTACTGCCCTGCCTGACAAGGGGTCAAGTTCAGTTAAATCTCATTTTAGTTTGACGTTTCACAAAAAAGTATTCTATTCACCACTTAATGACTACACATACACAAGATGCTATTTGTATACATAAATAGTGACCTAACGCACCATCCACCAATTTCCCCCTCTCAATCATTTCTCTGGTGTCTGTCTCAGGTGGTACCATGGCAAGCTAGACCGAACCATCGCTGAGGAGCGGCTGCGCCAGGCCCGGAACCCTGGCAGCTACCTCATCAGGGAGAGTGACCGCCGGCCCGGTTCCTTTGTCCTGTCTTTCCTCAGCATGACCAACGTGGTCAACCACTTCAGGTAAGTCTGAGCAAGATGCAACATGCGGAAAAAACTTACAGAAAAGATCTCAGTGATGGGCCCAGTCTGAAGAAATACTCAGGTGGTGCCATTGTAAATGCCATCTGACTCAGGTTGTTGTTTTTTGTCCATTGCCAGTATAATTAACTGGGAAACGAAAGTGTTTGTGAACAGGGGATTTCCATGAAATGGAAGGGTCTTCGAGGTTTGGGACCTCATTTGTGTTAAAGACACTAATTGTGGTACTTATGTGAACTTAACTTCCTGTCTTTAGCTAGTTCTACGTTGTTCTGCATAATAGTACTTAATAGTTTGGTACATAGTAGGTCTGTACCAAAATAGTTTGGTACAATATGAACTGCTGCACCCCTGTTCTCCATAGAGCCCTGTAAGTAGGTGAGATAGAACATGAATGGCATCTCACAATAAGCATACAGCGTGCCACTGTCAAGTAGAAGATAAGGATAGGGGAACTACACAAGTTATTCATTACCTGGTAAGCAAAAGGACAGAAATCCACAAAGTGCAGTCAAAGCCCAACCTCAGAAGAGCTGATACTGAAGTGAGGTTTAAGAAGTGGTTTCCGGTGCCTGTCATGCCATGGCAAACTACTTCAACCCATTTGTCATAATCAAAGAGACAGACAGCACAAGATTTGCAAACAATGTTTTTATAATACATATCAGCTTGCACTTTGATGTCTGCTGAAACCCACGACTTGTGTGTGTATGAGTGATGCATAAGGCTTTTCTTTCATGCAATGTGTGTGGGTGGACCTGAAGTAAAAGAAAGAGGACAGCACACTTATCTAGTAGCAATACCGTGGGGTATTTTACAACCTTACAGTCCATAAAACAAGACAGATTAGGCATCACAATCTGTCCTCCCCTTCACTGGATATGTTATATTCAGTATGAGGACACATTAACCCCACAGCCCACACACAAGAGGTGAAGATGAATACTTTTTTTTTAGAGTGGCTTCCTTGAAGGTGTGAAATGATCAAAGTGAAGGTATTCATTAGTACAGGAGATCAATAAAGAGGCTACTGAGAGTAACATTTTGCTTTTACAGATAGCACCCAGGTTTCGACATTTCCTGATGTGTGTTTAATACCAACTGTAAATGTTTAAAGACATAACGTGGGGGTGGGATGAAGGTCTAACTATCAATTCACTTCTATCTCAGTTTTTCTAATTTTGGTCGCACTCTCTTGCCTCATTTTTGAAAGCACACTGCCCTTCATCATACAAGTTTAAGTTTATTTTGTTTTTGATGGAGTGTATTTTGTACTTGAAATGTTTAAAAATGTTTATCATATTTTTTACAATGAGGAGTTTATGGGTAGATTGTTTAAACTGATTTATTAATTGATTGACTTGATTGTATGTTTATTCCGAACATGTGACAAAAAACCAAAAACAAAACAAGAATAACAATGAACAATTAACATACAGCAAACTCTCAATAAACAAAGTCTCATAAACATAATACTTATATGGTTCTACCCCTTCTCCATAACTCAAACATTTAACTTGATATTTATCATATATACAACTCACAAACAACTACCTGCCACTATGTACAACCCAAATATCCACCCAGTGTCAATCACATATAATGTAGACAGTTACCTCAACGTTGATCCTACTGACCCTTCCTCATCACTATACCTCTTTAAAACTTATTGTTTTGTACATTTTATTGAATTGATTTATATTTGAACTTTGCTTGAGTTCCATATCCAAACCAGTCCACAAATTTACCCCACAAATTGAAATACATACACTCTTCAGAGTGGTACAAACACAATGTTTTTTAAGTTAAACTTCCTCTTAAATTATAACCCCCCCTCTCTGTCTAAGAACAGTTTTTGTATATTACTCAGAAGTAAATTGTTTCTTGCTTATACATTATTTGTGCAGTCTTAAATTCTACCAGATCCATGAATTCCAAAGCTAGTTTTTAACATAAATTTTAAAAAAGGATTTAATATAAGGTAGAATGACTATTTCCATCCACAGCAAAACTCTGCCTCTGTGTCAAGGAAGGATATATAAGATATAAAAGGAGATATGAAACCATGCTTTTGAGACACAGTTGTGTAATGTGGTATCATTCTACCCATAAGTCATACTATAATTCTATACAGATAAGCCACTGTATTATTACTAAATAATGTATTATATTTTTAAGACTCCAAATACAATTAATTGACATTAACTTATTCAAACATGATGACCCATCATGCCTGACGTAATGAAACAGAAACAATGCCATCTTATACTATATCTAGCAATTATACATCTTTCAAATTGACATGGTAATGTTGTCAAAAAGTTCAGATTGAGGCTTCGACTAATATTTCGTCATTGTTTAAATATTGATGATCACCTTGCAGTGGACACCAGCTTCTCAAAGTCTGTGTCTGGTTTGCCTTTATGCACTCTCTTTAATAGACAGAGTGGTCAATGTGCACAACCTAATTTACTTACTGGTTATTGGGTTTGTGAGCTTACATTGTATGGATGAAGTATTTATTGTAGGTCCTATAGACTCAGTTTAAGAAAAATAGTATTTCCTGCCACAACTCTACTGCTCATATTTGACCTGCTGGTCCTAATTTTACACCTTAGAGAGCAAATGGTTTGTGTTCTGAGAAATCACAGACCTTTTCTCTGGAAAATGCACTTTTCTAATTAAGTAACGATGACATCATCTCCTTCACTCACATGGGTTTAGTGTGGACGCATGATGTCATTGATGCTCGAAGGAAGGAAAGAGCCCGTCTGTAAAGGAATTATG
This sequence comes from Thunnus maccoyii, assembly GCF_910596095.1. Classification (NCBI taxonomy): domain Eukaryota; kingdom Metazoa; phylum Chordata; class Actinopteri; order Scombriformes; family Scombridae; genus Thunnus; species Thunnus maccoyii. The sequence continues at coordinate 21,349,402 of NC_056541.1, forward strand.
ATCATAAGGTTAATTGCGTGACACTTACACCTCAGAAGGTTGATATTCTTAGATTGTGCATGCAGCAAATGAGTAATTGCACAAGTGCGTTCATTATAAACCCTCAATCAAAGATCCTCTCCACAGATGACAGAATTAGAATTAGTTGCTTCACAATGGGATAGGTTTAGAGCTGTACTTTTATCACGCCATTGTAATTATTCACAGTAGGCATTTTGAGGTTTTTACCTGAGTTGCAAATTACTGATGTAGTCATGATAGTTGGATCCAACAAGGCATTCTTTCTCTCTCACTGTCTTTGATTCTCTCAGGTAGATATTACCTATTACTTGAAATAGAAGTTTTGTAGCAGAAGCAGCACTGATAAAATACAATGTTGACACAATTCAGATAGATAATTTCACTGCCAAACGAATGAATAATTGCCCAACTATTAGCCTGTATTTAAAAATAACTGTGCTGTCTTTTATCATTGTTGTGTGCTCTCTCAACAGGATAATCGCCATGTGTGGGGACTATTACATCGGTGGGAGGCGGTTCTCTTCTCTATCAGACCTGATTGGTTACTACAGCTATGTGTCTTGCCTGCTAAAAGGAGAAAAACTGCTATCGCCAGTGGCGCCCCCAGAGGTGAGACTGACCTTATGGCTGTTAGTATAAATTACCCAAATGCCAAACTTTAAAGGACAATTCCAGCATGTTTTAAATTGTGCTTCATTACCCTACAAGTTTAAACTCTTGCCACTGCTTGTGTGACATATTACTATATTTCTCTATTAGTTATTATTTCTTTATTAGCTATTAGTTATGTTTCAAAATAAATATTGTGAAACACACCCTATTTCAGTATTATAAGGCTTTCCAGAGAGATGAGGGTGTCAGATAACTGTATCTTGTATCTTGTTTTGGTTTTTTCTGTTTCTGTCGTCACAGGGTTGTGATTGTCAGAAGGCATGTCCATACTTAACCTCAGAGAATATTTGCTGCTGATTTGCTTCTATTTAAAATGTTTATCGCAACTTCTCACAATGTGATTACATGTTCAGCTTCTTGTTCTCAGATATGGATCACTCTAAGTGAATTAGCAGTCTGTTTTACTGTTTTAGAATTGAATAAGAGAGAACTTTCCTCAGAGATCAAGCAAAACCTAATTCAACCCTTTACCACATGCATGCAAAATCTGTGACAACCAAGAGTACGACACGCAAAATGAAACCCAACCCAATGAAATGTTGTCCAGTAAAACTATTGTAACCTGGTACCTGATAAAACATTGGGTGAAAATAATGTACCTTTTACTAACTTGAAAGAACCCTCATTCAGCTACTTGCTCAATGTACAAGGGAGTATTTTTCACATCTTCCTTCTCCCCTTTTTTGCCTTCAGGCAGAATTCAAAACTGTTTAAGGCAAAGCTCAAGCAAATGCTAATTACCTTTTTTTATAGCTGAGTGTGATATCTCCCAGAGGGAGTTGTAGTAGAATACTTGATTTTGTGGAATAATTGGGGGGATTTAACATGGATGTCGTTTTAGAAGGTCAAAGCTAAGACTGAGATTTTTATTCTTTGTGTGGATGTTTCCATAGCCTGTAGAAGACAGGAGGAGAGTCAGGGCCATACTTCCATACACCAAAGTGCCAGATACTGATGAGATCAGGTAAGTGTGTATGTATATTTGTGCAGAAGACTTTTCTTGTCTTACACTTGTTGTAGCATTACATTTTCCTACCTAGCCAGTCACTGCTTAAAAGTAGCCTCATACATATGATCTACAACCTTTGAGCCACAAACAAGCACTGGTGATTTCCTTGGCTTAAAAATATCGTATTTTACTGTATTGCTCCCAAAGAGCAGCCTAGTTTTTCCTCAGATTTTGGGCATGTTACAGGCCCGCTCTTCCCCTCATAGCAGCCTGGAAAGCACATCATCTGACTTGTTAATGAAAAACAGTCTTGTCCCTGTCATTAAGCTGTAGTAGGCACACTTACTGATGATCCCAGCTATCCTTGATTTCCTAAATCTGATAAACATCTGTCTGAAGTCAACCTCAACCCTAAGTCTGCCAGTGAGCCACAGCCACAGCTCAACTGAGTAGACAGACATGCAAAATGTACCTCAGATGTTGTGTAAGTCAGAGGAGACACCTGCTGGTAATGTTGTGGTATCACAGTTTACACCAAATCATTTGACATTTGACAGTTTCTTCTGCTGGAATTTTTTTGTTAAATTTCCTTCACATTATAGTCAAGATAATCATGTCTTGGCCTTCTCTCTGACAGAGCAACAGTGTGTGTGAGAGAGAGAGAGGTGCTGTGATATATCATGATTAAAAACCATAGCAGAGGTTACAAAGATAATAAGGATGTGTAAGAAGAAACAAAAGAAGCATGAAATAAGTCATGGATAAATATAGAACTTATAGTTATAAATTAAACAATCTGCACATTGTTGTAACATTATTCCTCCCTCCAATATTCATTTTATGTGTCTCCAGTTTCCTGAAAGGGGACATGTTTATTGTTCACAATGAACTGGATGATGGCTGGATGTGGGTGACCAATGTTCGCACAGAGGAGCAGGGCCTCATTGTGGAGGATCTGGTTGAGGAGGTGGTGAGTACAGCACAGGATGAGTAGGATTTGTTTATTTTAGAAGATGTGTATCAAAACACAAAAGAAAATGCTCTTGAAAAGAGAAAGAAATCGATTGTTGTGTCTGCATAGTAAATGTGGTATAGTGTTTTTTTTCAAAAATATTATTGTTCTGTCCTATATTTCCCAACATTTTTTTGGGAAATAATATATTGCATAAAAGCAGCCAAAACATAGTGCCCAAGGTTGTGATATAATATATGACTATAA